>NC_139035.1:42707379-43307379 GCF_964662115.1 Mustela nivalis | reverse complement strand
GAGCTAATTCCCGCCCCTACACCCCTGGTGCAACTCCTGTCCTTAATCCTCAGTGACCAGGACCCCATCCCCCACGTTCCCTCGCCCCTGCCTCATCCCTCTCCTCTCGGCCCACCCCGTGCTCCCTTCACCTGAGTGATACAGGCCCCGGTGAAGGCCACGATCACGGCTACCACGTTGACAGTGAGCTGGAACTGGAGAAACTTGGAGATGCTGTCATAGACGTTTCGCCCCCACATCACTGCCTTGACAATGCTGGTGAAGTTGTCATCCGTTAGGATGATGTCTGATGCCTCCTTCGCCACGTCTGTGCCTGCAATACCCTGAGTGAGAGAGGGAGGGAAAGCAGTGAGGACCTAGATATGCAGATTTTATCTGCGTTCTGAACCCGGACTGCATTTCCAGACCCCCAAGAAGCTTCCGAATTGGCCATAAACACTAGGGGGCGCAGGTGCCACGCTAATGCCAGTGACCGAGCCACGGTATTCCGAGTTCTCTCTTCCAGAGAAAATGTGTCACCCTCAGTCCACAGCAAGCAGGGCTGGGGCCTGATGCCACCATCTTACTCCTGAACCTAAAGTGGAAATGACAGTTATCTTTGATATTTCTTTCTCCCTTCTTTGCCACCCCCCCCACCTTAGAAATGAAGGAAAGGACAGGGAACCTGCGTCCTAAGCTACCTCCAAATCCCTACACCCTTCCTACACCCTTCCTCCCTTCCTCCCCTCTCCCTCCCTTCCCTTCGCTTCCTTCAAAGATTTTATTTTGAAGTAATCTTGACACCCAACATAGGGCTCAAATTCACAACCCCAAGATCAAGAGTCACATGCTCCACCGACTGAGCCAGCCAGGTGTCCCTAAATTCTTCTCTGCCCCTAAATTCTTATATTTCTTTTGCCACTGCCAGTGTCTCACTTATGTCCTTGTCTTCTCCACACTTCAAAGTCACTTTACACTTTTTTTCTGGGGGGAGTAGTCTGGCAGCACAGTTCAGATGTCCTACTCTTGTTCAAATTCCTGTTCCCGGGGAACCACGAAAGGTTTCTCAATAGACAATGGGTGAAAGCTGTGCTTATGGAAACGGTAAAATTTCTAGACTTGTAGTCAGAGCCCTCAACAGGTGAACTGGGATTCATTTTCCAGTCTGCTCCTAAACAATTCTCTGATTCTCTCCTTCACTCTGGAGTCTAGACTTCTACTTACACCATTTCCCTAAACCTGGAACATCCTCCTTCCTCACCTATTTAAACCCCATCTATCTTTAATGGTCTATGAGACCAAAACCATCCCTAAGGTCCCAGCCCCTACTTCTGTACCGTGTCTTGCAAAGCCTAAAACCCACAGAGGGGCGTGTTCATTGATTTGGTTCGCAGTAGTACACCATTTGTTCTCTTTACCAGGTAGTAATATTTTCCTATCCAGATTGCAATAAACAAACACCTGTTACAGATTAAACAATTCGGTTTCCCCATCAAAAAGTCCTCTAATGCATCCCCACCATGTGTCACATGCCCTGAAAAAAGAAAGGAGGGGAAAAAAGAAAAGAAAGGAGGACTATATATACTTTCTACCAAGGAATAATCTTCAGGTTATGTTAAATGAAAAAAAGCAATGTGAAAAAAAGAGAGTGTATGCTATGTGTGTAGAAAAATATACATATAGTACAGGTAAGTATCATCTACCGAAGAGGATAGGATGCAAATACATTATACATTTGATTATATTTTAAAGGAGCAAACAGAAGGATACACCAAAACAAAAGAAATGTTAGAGTTAAGTGGGGAGGGAATAGGATGGAGGAGACAGGGGTAGAAGCTGGATTTCTGTTTTGTATATTTGACTTTAGAACTATATAGCTACTTTATCTGAGTATAAATCAAGACTAAGATTAAAAAGCAATCTCTAGGGGCACCTGGGTGGCTTAGTGGGTTAAGTGTTTGACTCTTGATCTCAGCACAGTTCTTGACGGTCATGAGTTCGAGCCCCACATTGGGGCCCAATGTGGAGCCTACTTTAAAGAAAAAAAAAAAAAAAAGCAATCTCTAAAATGGAAAGCAACATGGTGTGAATGTACTGGTACAACCAGTGGAAAGCACAATCACACAAAGGAAAAATATTCCAAATGACTTTTAAAAAAACACAGTACCTTGATGGTAGACCCTAGCAGAGTATAACTATAGAATAAAAAGAATTACAAGAAGAATCTTGAACTGTTTTTTGTCTTATTAGATAATAATATATAATAATACATAATACTATATATAATAATAATAATAATACAAAAGCACTTGTATTATTATTGCTATTTTGAGACTGTTACCTATATTTTAGGGTAAAATAAGTAAGGATTATGTTAATGCCATTAGGAATCAAAATTTTCAGCTTAAGAGATACAGATATAAAATTAGGAAAATTAAATAAAAGTAGCTAGAGTTCTGTAATTCTAAATTTGAACTGAAAATACCAACATGGATTCATGAAGCGTTTTATCTTTAAAACAAAGAAATGCAAAAACAAAAAAGAGACATAAAAGATATATTTCCTAGCTTTGCCCATTGCAAAGATCTAGAAATGATTTCCTTGATAGTAAGAAATTCTGACATTCAGATTGTGTTCTCTAAGCACCATTTCTTACTAAAAAGCAGGACTTTGAGAAATGGATGATTCCAGATCTAGGATGAGAAATACATATAATGATTCTGGAACATGTTATTATGACAGAAACCAAGTAAGGTATTAAGAATAACTAGGGTTGTATCTAAAGGACCCAGCAGGATTCATGAGGCTAATGACGGGTCAATGTGAACGTCAAAATAATAACAAAGGCAATGGGATTGAAACACATCAAATGTACTTTAATTTGTAGTTCATAACGATATTTTAAAAATGAGCTGTTTTTAGTAGAGTTCCTTAGTAGGGTTATTTTAAAAAATATAATTCACGGGTGCCTGGCTGGTTCACTCAGTAGAGTAGGCAACTGTTGATCTTGGGGTTTTAAGTTCAAGCCCTGCGTTGGACATGGAGCCTACTTAATAAATAAATACAAGTTAGGGGCACCTGGGTGGCTCAGTCAGTTAAGTGGCTGCTTCCGTCTCAGGTCATGATCCCGGGGTCCTGGGATTGAGTTCTACATTGCGCTCCCTGCTCAGTCGGGAGCCTGCTTCTCCTTCTCCCTCTGCTCCTCCCTCCTGCTTGTGCTCTCTCTCTCTCTCATAAAATAAATACAATCATTAAAAAAATTTAAAAACATATATATATGTGTGTATGTATATATATATGTGTGTATATATACATATATATGTATACACACACACACACACACACATAAAACTTACTGGTTATCCTTGGGAGTATCCTAAAAAGTCAACTCATTTTGAAAACTAGTAAATAAAGAAAAAGGATCAGGCATTTAGCTGCCTTTCATGTAGGAACATGAACCTCAACCTCAGAGTTACCAAATAATCCTGGAGGGCAGGTTTCTTTCTGTAGAAGTCTTCAAGTTAATAGAGAAAATCTGGACGTAAATTTGCAGGCCCTAATGAAAGATGGGATCTAGAATCTGACTGCATATGACAAGAATACGATCAACAAAACCCATGTTATGCATTGTTCTATGTACACAACCAGCCTGGTTCCTTCAAAACTAAATAGCTAGGACAAAAGACAAAGGGGGTTGGGCAGGAGAGCTAACATTGCATCCTGTTATCTTTAGAAAGGGCTATTTGTGAGGCTGGCCCTCAGCTGGCATCTGGGACCTTGGCTCTCAGAACGCCGCAGTCAACAATCAACTGAATATTAGTTGGTGGTTCATTGTGCCTAGACCGTGCCCAAATAGTATGTTTTCTCTTGAGCACCTCTTTTCCTTCTAGGAGTCTGGAATCTCTCTTAAAAAAACAAAAACAAAACAAAAAAAAACCTAACTAACTAAAAAACATTTAATTATTTATTTATTTGAGAGAGAGAGAGAGAGAGAGAGATGGAGTGGGAACATGTGAGAATAGGGGGAGGGGAGAGGGAGAGTGAGAACTCAAGCAGACTCCCTGCTGAGTGGCGAGGCCAATGCGGAGATCGATCAGGATCAATCTCACGATCCTAAGATCATGACCTGTGCCCAAACCAAGAGTTGGTTGCTCAACAGACAGAGCCTCCCCTAGGTGCACCTAGGAGTCCAGATCTTAGCTCATATTAGGCAGAAAGTGACTATATGCCCAAGCCCAACAAAAACTTTGGGTACTGCAATCTCTGATGTGCTTCTCTGGGTAGAAACATCCCACATGTGCTGTCGGAGGGGGAGAGCGAGCTCTATGTGAGCCCTCACGGCGGGAGAGAACAGAAAGCCTACATGCGGGTTCCTCCAGACTCTGCCTGCGACTTTCTGCCTTATTACACCCATGCAATAAAAAAATCTTAGCCATGAGGACAGCTCTGTACCAAGTCTCATAAGTCCTTTCAGTGAATCCACAAATGTAAAGCTGCTCTTGGGGACCCCTGACACAAGGATCCTACAGGACCCGTGGTTTGCAACCTTTAGGGTGTGGCAGAAATGTCCGGAGCTTGTGAAAGCACAGATTGCTGGGCTCCAACTCTGAGCTGTCAGATGCAGCTGAGAATCTGGGGAGGGCCTGGGAGTCTGCATTTCTATAGGTTTCCAGGTCCAGTTGGGAGGAGGAGCACGCTTCCAAAACGACTGCTATAGATTAAGAGCTCTAGGCGAGACAGTCCACGATTGCAGTGTATGGATCTTGTTTAGATCTGGTTTGGACAAAGAAAGATAAAGACAGAATTTGTGAAGCACTTGGGGCAATGGGGGAATGGACCAGATGATTAATGACAATAAGGGCTCGGATTATTGTGCGATAAGAGTGGTACGATTCTAGATGTATGCCCTCGATGTACACTTATCAGAGGCATATACTAACGTTCTTCCAAATGAAATGACAGGGCGTCCCTTACTTGCTTCAGAACAGTTCAGCTGCAGATGGGAGAAGTGGTGGGGGGAAACATCCAGTGACACAAGAGGGGCCAGGTGTCGATAATTAATATTGAGTGACAGGTACACAAGGCTTCATGAAACTATTCTCTCTACTTCTCTACTCTACTTCTACTTCTACTTGAAATTTCCTAGAATCAATGTTCTTGTGGGTGTTAAAGGGAACACCGTAAACACAGATTACTTCTTGAATCTCTTTCCGCTGCTTAAAAATCACCAATAGTTCAATACACACGAGAGGCTTATAATCACAAGCCACTTGAGTGGGAAGATGTTCCTGGCCACCTGGGGGCTCCCATGTTTGCTACAGCATCAGAATCAACAAGCGCGCCTGTTAGGAAATGCCAAACATCTCTGGGCCTTGCCCAGATGCCAATGAATCAAGATATTCACCTGCGGAACCTTGGGATACAGGATTTTAAATGAACTTTCCAGGTGATTCTGATGCTCCTGGCCTCACAAGTGAGAAGCAGAGTGATAACTATGTTGGCCATGGAATACGTGCTTCACAGGGAACCCAAATTTTCTATGGTGCGCCGAGACAGACAACATCACCACGTTCGTGGGTTCGTGGTAATGAGGCGTCAGGGTTTCCCTGCCTGGGTCATCTAGTCTTCGTACTTGACGGGTCTCCCATGACACAGACTTTTACCGGCCAGGTCAGCAGGAGAGACAGCATCGGAGCAAAGAGCCCAAGGGCGGGGGTGGGTGAAGGTTCAGGAAGGGGCAGGCTGCCGGGAGGCCCATCCTGTCTCCCGGGTGGAGAAGGCTGCTCGCAGGCAGAGACGGCATACCCAGCTGCTTACCATGGCAAAACCAACATCTGCTTTCTTCAGAGCTGGCCCATCATTTGTGCCATCACCCGTGACAGCCACCACCTGTCGCTGTTCCCCAACGGTGCTATCGATGATGCCTGGGAAAACAGACACACCCCGTGAGTCCACATGCGCCATTGCAGGCTGTGGGGCAAACTCTCTGCTCCACCATGCAGGTCCTTTTTGGGTCTTTTTCCCTGGTCCCTGCCACCACCTCTTTTCCTTTTTTCTTTTTCTCTGTGGGTGACAAGCTCCCTTTAGAGCACGTTGAACGTGTAACCCCCTTCTGAGCACCGACAGATCTGTCAGCTCCTGAGAAGCTGTTACTGGTCTGCCTTGTTCTTCTGTTCAGGCATTGGAGAGTGAGAGGGAGGGCGGGAGGAGCACCTGGCCCAGCCTTCACCCTGGCAGCAGGCAGAGAAATGCATACACAGAAGTCCAGCTACCAGCTGAAAACAAACATGGGAAGGGGTAAGACCAGGCCCCATGGGGGTGAGGTTGGCTGACCCTGCACCAGGCGGCCACTCAGGCAACTGGAGAGGATGGCGCTGTCCTGCTCTTTATCCCCCCCTGGTGGTTGGGGGATAGCAGTGTCTCAGCCTCCTGCGCTAGTAAGCACAGCTCCTGGAAGGAGGGAAGCCAAGGGTCCAGTGACAGCCAGCCCCAGGTCACAGGCATAATACAGTCAGAGGGCTGGAGGGGATCCAGAGAGATCCACGATCTAAGCAACTCCTATCACCTTACAGATGAGAAAACTGAAACCCAGAGAGGGGAAAGGCCTTGCAGGGTCCCAAAGCCAGCGGGTGAAGCCCGAACACCACTCCATCCCATCTCAGCCAAGGAGGGCCGTGTGCTCCCTGAGCAAGAGCAGGAAGCAACCCAAATGGAAGGAAGAGTCAAGCAGAAAATTACCCCTTCCAGGAGGCAGGCTTCTTCCAGCCACGGAGAGGACAGGAGAAAGCTCAGGGTGTCAGAGCTGGACACCACAGGTACACACATGCATGTGTGCACACATCTGCACACACATCCATGAAACCTTCTCTAGGTGCCCTTTTCTGGAGTCCAGGCTGGAGCCATAGGAGTGTGAGTGTGTGAGTGTGTGTGTGTGTATGTGTGTGTTAAGCGTGTACCACCTCCCTTTCTACTCTGTTCTTTCCTCCTTTCTTCGCCTTGCTGGAGGCTCTACATTATCCCCCTAAGGCTGTCAATTGTTTCTCGGTGGCGCACTGGGCTCTGAGTCCGTCCTCGACAGGCAGCCTGGTGAGGGCCCCAAGATGGCCAGTTTGTGCTGGAGAAAGCGCCAGGTGATTTGAAGACAGAGACCCGGGTGGGGGTCGAACCGTGCCACTTCCGCTCACCAGCGAGGCAATATGGGTAAGTTCTTTGTCTACTCAGCCTCAAACTTCCTCAGTGGCAAAAATGGGAGTAATTGAACCCACTCTGACTAGTACACAGTACTACTGGCAAACAAGATATGATGTTCGAAGACACCTTCTTTACATGTGTTCTATATAGATGTTTGCTGACCTGTCTGCTCCCTGCCCCACCATGAGCTGGAGAGCTCTCCTGATGCCTTCCTATTCAAGACATGAGACTTGCTTTCACCAGTGGTTCTCGTTGTGTACCTCGTTGCCCAGCCTGCCGCCACCTGCCCCAGGCACCTAGTTAAGAGCCAAGCTCACCTTTTACCAGTGTGTGCTTATCTGTGGGGGACGATCGCGCCAGGACTCGAAGCTTCGGCCAGATCTTGTCCAGCTTCTCTTGCTCTACCTGCCAACACCAGACCACACCGGGTCAGTCAAGCTCAGAGCAGCCATTCGGGAGAAGTTCACATCTCCCCACACTCTGAGATTCCAGGAGAGCTAGCATTCCACAGCCCATGGCAGGTGTACCATCCTGGCCTCCAGGGGAGATGAGACAGCCAGCTCGGTCTCCCAGGGCAGACTCACTGATGGTGACCATTCAGGTCCTGCATGTCTTCATTTCCCTTCCAATTCCCTACTGGGGAGCCAGTCCCCTATTTCTTGGACCCTTGATAGGAGGTGGGCCAGAGCTGGCTGTTGGTTCAGGTAGCCAAAGTGCTTCTGAGGTCTTTGGTTTGGTTTCTAGGCAGACCAGGAAGCTCTGGTCTGCTCCACACCCAGACCACATCATCTCGCAGACCCATGCCACCCACCGCTAGTCACAAGGCGGTGACACAGGACGGTGAGGTGGAGGGGAATCAGTACGAAAGCATCCTATGACTGAACACAATCGGGAAAAAGTGAAAAGTTAGTGACGCTGTCTCAAAAGAGAGCTTATGAAGGAAGATAATGAGAAGAAAGAAAACTCCCAGTTTTCCCACCTGAGCAGCCCTGGTAGAAGGAAAGTTCGCTCTGAATAGATTTTAGTTTAAAAACCACCTGCTGGTGGTCCAACTCCTCACAGCTCCCCCTACTAGCTACATGGGATTCTGCTCAAGTCATGAAGCCATTTAATAAAGGCAGTTAGATCTTAAACAAACAAACAAGAATGATAAAACCCAGCGGCTTTCTTCCGTGTCCCAGATGTGTGTCCCAGGAGGGTTACAACGAGAGCCCCCCCACCCCCCCACCCCGTCCCCCAACCAGGTGCCAAATGAGGCCCTGGGTTTTCCCAGCCGGGACCCACCTCTCCCTTCTCATTGCGGATGAGTCGGTTGAATTCCTTTCCTTCTAAGCACAAGAAGTCATCCCCAGGTGTCACAATGCCACATTTGGTGGCGATGGCCCGGGCTGTGTTGATGTTGTCACCTGTCACCATTCTGACAGTAATACCAGCTCGCTTGCACTTGGCAATAGCTTCGGGTACCTGTGGAGAGTAAGGCAAGGGAGAGCAGGAGGTGGGAGCGGTGACGCCCGCCCCTGTTGGGGGTCCCTTCACTGTGGACAGGAGAGAGGGACCCCGGGAGCAGTGCCACAAGGCACGGGCCACGTCTGGTCATTGCTATATTGTTTGGTGCCGCCTCACTTCCGTCCCTACCCAGGACACTACACTTGACCTTGTCTTCCTGTACCAGGAACTGAAGAGAAAATCTGTTTCAGGAGACAGGCATGAAAGTGGACTCTCCCTACAATCTACACTCCTTGGCAGGGCGTCTATCTCCTCTTTTAGGATTTGGCCATTGCCTTCCTTTCTGGCAGAAGTTTTCACCGTTCTCCACCGCCCTGGTGCATACTCCAGCCCGTCCATTCTTTGTAGTTTCCCATGCCCTTGGGCCTTGACCAACTCACAGTCCATCTGTCTGGACTTCTTATAAGCAGAGACTTTTTCAATGCCTTAGTGTTTAGAGTATGGTTCAGCTGTCCTAAGGGCACTCTGTAAGAACGTCCTGACTGAGAGAAGGTGGCTGGAGGCAAAGCTGGTGCTGCGGTTAACCCCGCTCCTGACTGCTCTTAGGAACTGGATCACAAGCTCGGTAAAACCCACGCCTCTCACCCCTCGGATGGCATTCACCGTGAGAATGCCAGCTTCTACCAGCTCAGCACTCCACAGTTTTGGGAAGCAGGAGGCACAGAAACATCTATCTGGGTAAGTGAGAAGTTGTTGGGTAACTTGCCTGGGGTCACAGCTAGAAATGGAACGAGTCCCCCAGTTCCCGGGACTCTGGGGTGGCTTCCTAGTACGTTGCGCTTGCCTCGCTCCGGGGCCAGACGCTGGTAGAAGGCTTCCCATCATGTTTCCTTACCCTTTGGCCAAAGCCAAAGCCAAAGCCTCACCTCCGGGCGCACGGGGTCCTCAATGCCCACCACTGCGATACATGTGAGTTCAGTGAGGATTTCGCTCTCATTGTCCCACGTGGGCTCTCCGTCGTTGAAATCCCGGTAAGCTATGCAGATGGTTCGGAGGCCCTGTGATGCCATGGGCTCGATGACAGTGCGGACCATCTCGTCTCGGTCCTTATTCTTGAATGGCATCACTTCCCCTTTCTTGTCCAGGATCCGGTTACACCTAGGGAAGCACGCAGTCAGGAGGTGGCTCCCCCTTCCCACCCAGTATGCCTCTACGCTCACTTACAGACCTTCGGGTGACTCTGCTATACTCGTACAGACATTGTCCCAAGGCCAGAAATCTCTACCCATCATCCCGCCGAGTCCCTCTGTGCAAGGTGGGGTGGTCTACGTAAGCAGAGGGGGTGACTCTCTCATGTTGTCTATTCCTACTCATCTGTGAATGTGACACCGAGGGTCACTTGTGGATGGATCACGTGCTCTTTGAACTTCTCAAAGAGGGAGACACATTTTTAATTCCCAGTACTAGCATAGTACTAGAATGGTACTCGGTGCAGAGGGCGGGCTCCACAGGAATGGGTTGATCAAAAGAAGGTGGTGGAGCCAAAGAGAGGCACCGGTTAATCCAGCTACTGGCCCTGGGCCCACACAGGTCAGCCTTTAATGATCCGTGAACGGTCTAGCTGCTTGATCAAGTTATGCAACTTCTTGTAACGACAAGAGAGGACTTAGAATTGTGCATAAAGAAGCAGCAGGGTTTGAGGGGAAAGGACTCCAAATGGGAAAGAAGTTTCACTGTTTGATGGAAGTTTTACTATCAAATAGCATCTCATGCTACAGAGAAATCACTCACAGAAAGAGTCAATCAACGCAGTACACATCATTGTCTTATTTTAAGAAAGTGCCACAGCCTCCCAGTCCTTCAGCACCCAGTGCCCTGATCACCCAGCAACACCCTCCACCAGCCAAAAGATGATGATCACTAATGATGGTGAGCATTTTTTAGAAATAAAGTATTTCTAAAGTAAGGTATGTACTTGTTTTTTTATATAAGAGGCTATTGCACCCTTCATAGACTACAGTCTGTTATAACTATGTATGGTTATACAGTCTAGTGGAACTATGAGTTTTGTATGCTGGGAAACTGAAAAGACTCATTCACCTCGCTTCATCGCGGCAGTCTAGAACTGAACTCACGCCACATCCAAGGCGCACATCGAACCATCTAATCACAGTAACCCCATGGGTGTTCCTCGGGTTTTACATGAGCAGATCAAAGCTTGGATTA
Source organism: Mustela nivalis (assembly GCF_964662115.1). NCBI lineage: Eukaryota > Metazoa > Chordata > Mammalia > Carnivora > Mustelidae > Mustela > Mustela nivalis. The sequence continues at coordinate 43,296,537 of NC_139035.1, read as the reverse complement.
TCAAGGTCTGAATCCTGGCTGCCCCTACTAGCTTTACCCCCCAAGCAAGTTACTTCGCTTCCTGTACCTCTGCTTTCTCTTCTATAAAACAGGAACAATAATAGCACCTACTGCTCTGGGTTGTAAAGATTATGCAGAAGGGGCCACCTGAGGCACTTGGAAACAAGCCTCGGCCTGAGTAAACGCTCAGCTATTCGTGATGGTATCACAATGGTCCAATGGCTCATGGACCATTCAGGTGGGCTCAGCATGGCACATGTCCCCCAGACCTTCTGGCAGGGAGGATCTGGAAGGGAAGTAGAAGTGGCGGCGGGGGGCTCACTTGCGCAAGATGATCTCAGAGGCACCCTTGCTGTACATGCGGTAGCCCCCGCTGGGCTTCTCGATGACCGTGCTCATGGACTTGCGCACAGAGTTGAAGGTGTACACCTTGTAGAGCTTCTCCTCAGGCACCTCGTTGCGCACCGCGTGGTAATCCTGCTTCAGGTCGGTGACAAAGCCCAGCAGGGCACACTCGGTCTTGTTGCCCACCTGCCGCGGGAGACCTCCCTCCTTCTCCGGAGGCTGAGAGAGAAATTGGATATGCTGTTGATAACATGCCCCGACTACGGAGAGAGCTCAGGAAGGAGAGAACTCCCTGAAGAAATGTTCACGTATGTACCTGGAACCCATGCAGGGAGACAGCATCTGCCTTTTTTCCAAGGGTAGGCAGACAGTAGTCAGTGGTGACTGTGGTCCCCAAGCCATCCCAGGCTTAGTGAAGTTCTAGTCTGCCTTGGGGCTGGTGCTGGCATCTCACCCTATGTGGGTCTCATTTGAACACCCTCTCTCAGTTTCCAGAAAGTATGTAATTTACCCCTGATACGTCCATCTCTCCTAGAGATACTGACATGATATGGTGACTGGCAGGCCTCTCAGAGACCTGGATTTCTACCTGCCTTCGGTCCCCGACTCTACTCCCATGGATCCATCCCTGGTCACCCCAGACATGTTCACCGAGGAGTAGGAAGTGGAAACGTGGGGGTGGCAACTCAAGCAGAACAAACAAGAGACAATTCCTCTGTCCAGAGAAAATCAACAGTTCCCTCCAATTACCCACTCTAAGTGTCCAGGCAAAGGAAGAGCTTACCAGAATCTTGGAGGTATAGGCACTATTGATAGAAATGCCATTGACAATAAGGTCCAGGACCTTGGGCACGAGGACATCAGGGCTTGGGATCTGGTGGTAATGAGTGTCTCCAATGTAAGCCTGTACCACAGTCATGCGGTTCATGGTCAACGTGCCGGTCTTATCAGAGCAGATGGCTGTGGCATTGCCCATCGTCTCACAAGCATCCAGGTGCCGCACCAAGTTATTGTCTTTCATCATTTTCTACAAAGGAGATAAGAACAGACTTGAGGAGGGACCGATAGAGCTCTGCCATATATAGGTCAAAGGCCATTTTTTATTCAATGTGTCTCCACGTCTCACGCTCTGGTCTGCGCAAAAATGCGGGAGACAATTTTTGTGAATCTTCTTCAGATTCTACTGGGTTATCTCACCCTGGATGCCACCGATCAATATGGTCCTTTTGTCTCTGAGTGGAGCCAGCGGCTTCTGCTCTCGTGAAGGGCCACCCGGGGGTTGTGCAGAGGGGATGGCCCACCTTTTCACCAGAGGCTACAGGGCACCCTCCCCTCCCATCTCTGTCCTACAGGAAGAGACAGCCCTGCTGCAGTCTCACCTTCACAGAATAGGCCAGTGAAATGGTGACAGCCAGGGGCAGCCCCTCCGGCACGGCCACCACGAGGACGGTGATGCCGATGATGAAGAACTTGACGAAGTACTGGATGTAGATGGGCGTGCACTCCGCCAGCCACGGTCTGCGGTGTATCACGAAGTTCTCGATCACAAAGTACAGGATCAGGATGAGAACCGTGATGGCAGACATGAGGAGACCTGTCCAGCAAACAAGCAGCCAGCATAAGGTGTAGCCTCGCTACTGAGGTTTAAATCCATTGTCTCTAAGGACACATGTCCACGTCCCTTACCCATTTTCGGTCACCTGTACGCTGTCGCGTAGGGGAAAGGATGCGGGTTTTGTCCTCCACAGACACCGGTTCTAGTCTCAGCATGACACCCACTTGACTCGTGGCTTTGGACTAGTCACAGTCTCTCTCCCGGCCCGTTTCCTCATTCGTAAATAAGGAGTAGGTCTAGTTTTCTAAAAGAGCATTTTATGATTCTATCTCAGACCTACCTTCTTTTGACAATTCATACTGTAGTGATTGCATCTGCCTATTTCCTAGGAGTTTAACAATTTGGGCTTCTCCCCCAGCAGCGGGGGAACGTCGGGTAATTCACCCGACTTGTCTACAGCGAGGACCGTATGGTGTTCCACGTCACCTACGTGGCTAACCTTGAGAACGGTGCTTCCTGACTTTTCTCTTATCATGGCGTAGACAGAAGATGACAATAATGTATATGTTTACACTGAGCAAATATTTCTATAATGATTACTATACAGGCCAGCGCACTTCAAGTTACCAACTCATTGAATCCTCACAAAACCCCTGGGAGGTTAAGTTAGTATTATCATCCCCTTTCATGAAGAAATTGAGGCACAGAGTTTTTTTCTAAAGAAGATCAAAAGACAATTATGATTTTTAAAACCAGTTCATCTTATTTATTTATTTAGATCATGGTAAGTGCCGTCTTTCATCCCCAACACCTATTTCACCCATCCCTACACCCACCTCCCCACAAAGGGTTTCTCGGCAAGGGCACAACTATTCTGGTTTGCCTGAGACTGAGCAGCTGGGATGTGGGACTCTCAGTGGTAAAATCAAGAGAGTCCCCAGCAAGCCAGGACAAGCTGGTCGTCCAACAGACTGATATGAATGGTAGAATTTTTTCAATGTCAGAAAGCAGCTGGCTTAGGGGCTCCAACATTGCTGGGGGCTGCCTGGACACCCCGAAGGCTGAGGGGATCAGAATCTGGGCACCCTGTGTGGATCTGTGGCTCAGTATCTGGGAAAAGCTTTGCTTCAGACCGTAGTCTAGGGTGGGTCTTTGCTTTTCCTGAGAGCCTAATGATGCAAGAGCATCCGAGCAAGGTTAGAGGTGATTATTTCAATAAAAGCGTATTCTTCTGAATTTTGCTTCAGCAGAGTCAGGGCTAAGGTGAGGCAAACAAGGTGCCTAGGGTCCAAAATTCAAAGAAGCACTCCCTCCCTGGGTGGTACAAAGCACTAGACTTGCCTCCCTTCCTAGGGGCCTGGCCTAGAACATTAACTGAAACAAGAGAGGGGACCAGTGGCCGGCCATCAGGTAGCCTGCACTCCCTAAAGAGCAAGGCAGGGGTTCGTGGACCACAGGAGAGGTTAGTGGGATCTGTTTAATGTTTCATACATGTGTGCCAGGCTCAGTAACTTGATTCTACACCTGCAATTCATGTCTTCCACGTACACTTGATACACAAGAGATTTCACATGCCCGCCATCAGCTGGGGACTGGAACTGAATGACTACGTTAGACGAATGCTGTCCCAGCGAATTCTGTGATGCTTCCAATGTCCTCCCTTTGCACTGTCCAATACGGTAGCCGCTAGCAATGTGTGATTATCAACCAACCGATACAAGGCTGATGTAATGGAGGCACTGAATGTTAACTTGGATTTAACTGTAATTCATTTATGGGGCAACAAACAGCCACACGTGATTAGTGGCTATGGCAGTGCCCTGCAGAGATTCTTGCCACTCAAAGTGCAGATAGCAGAGCAGTGGCATTGACATCACCTGGGGGCCTGTCAGAAATGCAGAATCCTGGCCCTGCCTGGGACCTCCTGAATCAGGATCTGTGCTTTAACAATATCCCAGGTGAGCTGTCCATGCAGATGTACAGGACTAGACTGACTGTGGTCCACAGAGGGGCGGGGTCCGGAGCACATGAAACAGAGGGGCAGGGTCAGGAGCACATGAGACAGTGGGTCGGGGTCAGGAGCACATGAGGCAGTGGTTCCGGGTCAGGAGCACATGAGACAGTGGGGCGGGGTCAGGAGCCCATGAGATAGAGGGGCGGGGTCAGGAGCACATGAGACAGTGGGTTGGGGTCAGAAGCACACAAGACAGTGGTATAAGGTGGTCCCATGAGAGGTGTGTCCACAGAAGGGGCACTCTTCCTTTTGTTTCTTCCTCCAACCCCTGCCCCAGCCCCCAACAGAAGGTAGAGAGAGAATATAGAGGCAGGGGCTGGAGAAGCCACTTCCTCTCACGATAGGTCAGAGTGCCCCTAGTGATGCCCTCCTCTGCAAAAAGCCTCTGGAAATCACAGTCTTCCCGCTTCCTCTAGTCCTTGTTCTGCGTTCATCATTGCACTTTGCCAGGCCAGGCGCTAGCCCTCCACTAGGCATCGCCGCTGGCAAACAGGAGCCTTCTCTCTCCTGAAGGATTTACAAGCCAATACATGAAACAGGTGCATGGTCGGCTAGGTCTCCTTCTTGCTAAAGTAAATGTCCTCTGTCAGACAGAAGTCCTTTACCTCCCTTCTGGTGGGAGGCAAGAGACCACGCGGGGTCTTTAACCTTCGCCCCTCATACACAGGCACACACTTCTCTCTAGAGAGGCCCAGGGACTAGCCAGACAGGGGGCAGAGAGAGGGGCACAGCCACCCTGTGCTGCATGAGCCCCTGGGAAGGGTCAGCTTCCTTCTGCCAGCCTGGCTGGGACAGGAGGTGGACAGCCACAGTGGCGAGGATCTGCAGTGGCCCCAGTAATGAGAAAATTCTGCCTTACTCACCGGCTTTCCCGATCTGAACAGCCAAGCGCGTCAGCTTGCCCTGCAGCACCGACTTCTCCTTTTTGGGCAGCTTGGTCACCTTTTTCTCCTTTTCCTCATTGTCAATCCCCTCCTGGCTGTTGAGTGGCTGGATTTCGAGGGCCACTCCGTCCTGAGTCTTTGCTAGGGTGTGCACACAAATAGGACAGGTGAGTGCACGAGCTGGCAGGACCGAGGAGCGAGCGCATGGGAACCAAAACTCCTGTCTCCTTCCCGGAAGTCACCTGGACCCCCAGCATCAGCTCTGGCCGCTCTCACCCCATGCCAGGCAAGGGACATGACTTCCACCCTCTGCTAGGGCCTTTAGAATGATACTCTGACGACGGGAAAAGAGACGGGAGCGCTTTGAGGGTATGGATTTCCTCTTCGGTGGCAGCTTCCTGGCACCACCTCAGAGCCCCAAGCCAGGTTTATTCCAGCAAAGAGGATTAGTCATGCCACTAAGTGCTCTTACCAACAACCATCCTTCCTGGAATTCAGCGCTTAAAATAGTGAATCTTTAGTGCAGAAAGGGGCTGACAGGGAAGGCTGGCAGATTTTTCCAGAGCATAAGGGTCCCAGTCTGCTCTGCTAAAAGGTTCATCTCTTTCTCCTTTTAGACCATCAGGGAAGAAACACAGACCCCCCAAACAGGGTATTTTCCAGTTCCTTCTTATATCAGTTGAATCCCTGGGGAAGGAAATGTCCCTTCTCCCCTGTCTGACAAAGGTGGGGATGTACAGAGCGAGGAGGGTTAAGTCTTTTGGGGGAGAGGGAAGAAGCTGGTAGGAGGGACCCTCTGGAATGAGAGGAATAAAGACAGACAGATAAATCCAGTTTGCTTTCCAAAGAAGAGTTAAAGAGACCTAAAATTAAAGAATTATTTCTGTGAGGCCCTGCTTCTCCAATGTGATGACTTTATTCCTAAAGACTACTATGACGTGGGTACAAAGGAAAAAAAAAAATCTCCAGTAGCTGTCTCAAGAGAGCCTTTCTGGCCGGTTCCCACCCTCCCCCTCCGGCTTTACCCCTGCATAGCTCGGCTCTTTTGCTTACGATGCCCTTCCTGAGATACTGTCTCTGTTGTCAGACTCCACAAACAAGACAGAGACGGGATGTAAACACAGCCACCAAAAAAGAAACACACACCAGATCGGGAGAAGAAGACAGACGGCGAGAACAAAGAAGGAGGTGGGGAGAGGTACAGAGAACGGGCTCTGTCCAAGCACCCCAAGAAGACTAGCAGAGAAGGATCCAGGCCAGAAGAGGACACCGATGAGGAAGCTAGCAAGAGGAGGGTGCAGGGACTGCCCACCCCAACTCCCTCCACTGTCGGGACCCTGAAGTCTTCCAGCCCAGAAACGGATGACCATGACCATGACCGTGGGTGTTTAAATCCGGCCTAGGGCGGTGAAGCGGGGAGTTCAGCGGGCCCGGGGAAGAACAGATCCTTCCCACCTGCTCCTCAAGAGAAACCTTGACAGGAGGGTCCGTGAGTCAACAGCAGGGGGTGCTGTTGTCGCATCATAGATGGGGACCCGGACCTGGTGACCACCCCTAAAATCTCTGCACCTTCCTCAGGATGAGGCATCAGGCCCCGGCAGCAGATAACAGATTTATGGAGAGGGAAAGGGAGAAGGCAGATGGCCTGGAAAGGTCTGGTTTGAGTGTGGGCAGGTAGACATGGTAAATGAGTGGGTGGAGAGGTTACCTTTGTTGCGATTTTCAGGGACTCCTTGTTTTTTACCTGTTTGAACAAGAAAGAGAAAAGTGGGGTGGAGACCCAAGGTGACTATTAAGAGATCAGGTATACGATCTGCTGGTCCCGCTCCGAGCCCAAAAGGGCCACCGCAGAAAGGGGTGGAGTGGCGGGGCAGGGAAATGGAAAGGAAGTTCATGTCTCTGCTCACATCCATGCCTCCTCGGGGCGCGCAGGACCACCAGGATGCGGACCAGACCTCTCACACAGGTGAGCGCACACCTGCGCCGGGGCCGCTGGGAGGCTGCTCCCAGCTCGAGTCCCATCACTCACAGAAATGGGGTAGGGGTTAGAAAGTGAGAGGTTGGAACCGGTTCTGCCTGATGGCAGAGGCTCTGAAAGGTATCTCTGTGTCTGTTCGCCAGCACCAGGCCGGCTTCCTCCTTACGCATCAGCAGCTGGCCTACAGTCTAGTTCCCGACGGAACGGGTTTTGCTTCCTTCTGATATACTGCCCTCCACGGAACAGCCCAGATGGTCCTCCGGCCAAGTGACAGAAATCCTTCTCTTCTCCAAGGAAAGAAGGAATGCTGAGGGAAAGGTCGATCTGTCTTTAGTATCTTTTTCTCGTTTACCTTCCTTCCTTGTTTGTCTTTCCTTTAGGAGCAAGTGAATGGCAAAGATGGGACTAACTTTGGGGGTAGATGTTACCTCTCTCCCACTGTGAGCCCAGGCTTTCAGCAGCCTTCCTGCAGCCTGGACGGTTCGCTCACTGCCTCACATTTGAGGGAGGAAGGGGCAAGCATTGGGGGACTACGCAGAGGCCTGCTGGGGCCACAGCACCCAGCTGGCTCATTTGGGGCAAGCTTTACATCTCTCGCCTTTACAACCCATGAACAGACACACAGGAGTTGAGGTTCAAAGGCGACCTGATTTGGTTTTCATCAGAGCACCCTGGGGAGCCAGGCTCGACATCTTTATCTCCGCAAGAAGTCTGGATATCTGCATTCTTCATCCAGCAAATTCTTCCCACCAGACATCCCATGCACGCCTGGTCCCTTGCTTCCTAGTCTGGCCATGGGGATGGGAGGGTTCACAATCTCATCCCACATGACCTTACCTTTTTTCTTCTTCTCCTCCTCTTCTCCCTCACTGGCTCCCAAAAGGGTAAAGATGATTCCAGTCTGGGAGTTGATACCCACAGCAGTTACTACCATCCGGCCAGAACCTTCCATGACATGGGTTCCTATATGAGAATAGAGAAGATAGAAGGAGGGTTGTTTCTTATACCTAGCCATGCTTCGGTGTGGAATACAAACTTAGAAAAAAACAGTCCCTCTTCCTTCTTCCCCCGTGGATAATGATATACCCAGCAGATAGCAGGAAAAGGTCAAGAGCTGGGCCCATTTAAAATAGACCAAACAAATTGGGAGGTAAGGAGAAAAATGTGTCTAGCTGCTTTAGAGCAAGGCTCTTTCCCTCTTTCCCCAACCACTAACCAGCAGAGCCCTATCAAGGCCCCTATAGCACTCACTTCACAGAGAACTTCTTTTCCATTGACTGATAGCCTGTATTCAACCCACTAATATGCTCCTGCCCCAAATGAACCCAGGGGAAAGAGATGGGGCAGGGCCGGAACAGAGGGCAAGGCCTGGAGCAACCAGAAGCCATACCTGACAGCAGCATTGGGTCTCTTTCCAGGGACTTCTTGACATGGTCTGATTCCCCAGTCAGAGAGCTCTCGTCAATCTTGAGATCATTCCCCTGGATCAGGATCCCGTCTGCAGGCAGCAGGTCGCCTAGTGTGCAGAGGGGAAGGGGCGACAGGGAAAGGGGACGGAAGAGCTTGTCAGAGGGTGGGAACCATCCAACCCTGTCTTAGGGCTGCTCCCACAGGCCCTACCTATAGGACAATGGCCCAGACGGCACTGGGAAAGCCTCTGAAAGACGGCTTCATCTCTCACCACCCGAGATAAGACTCCTTAGAAATTCAAAGAGTTGACATTCTTTGGGGAGACTTTTTTCTTTCTTTGAGTCCTTCTCAACAACCTCCTTCGACTAACCCAGAAGCTAATGCTGCTTGGGGTTTTATCTTTCTAGGTCCTCAGTGATTCCCAGCCCCCTGTGCCAAAGGACCCAGCGCTCAGGTGGGGAGGACGACATAGGTTCGAGAAGCATGAGCTCTCACCGTATTTGATTTGGGCGATGTCACCCACCACGATCTCGGCCACAGGCAGCTGGATGATGTGGCCATTTCGGATCACAGAGAACTTCTGCTCCTTTTCGATGCGGCTCTGCAGCCCCCGGAATTGCTTCTCCTTGCTCCAATCATTGAAGGCCGTCACCAGCACCACGATGATCACGGAGAACAGGATGGCTGCGCCCTCAATCCAGCCAGCTTCCGCCTCTCCTTCATCTTCTGGGCTACTGACAGGCAGACCACACTCTGGCCCAGGGAAAGGACAGAACTTTAGGGTCATCGGGGGGCACTGGTGAACACTAAAAATGGGAGGAGTGCTTCCACAACCCTCCAGAATGGAAAGTCAGGGAAAGAGAATAATTAGAAAACACAACCCTTGGGCAGGTGATCTATCCTCCGAGGACACTGAAGGACAGCAGGGCGGGGCGTCATGTATGTCAACACCAATATAAGCATTTATGTTAACCCAAAAGAAGTTAACGAGTAAGTAGCACAAAGTACATCAGTACAAATTACTGGCCAGCATATGCATAGAACTCACGATTCCCAACAAGGCCAGGCCCCTGCTCCAGGCTCTAGGTCACTGCTATTTCCCATAATGCCAGATAATTGGTGGGGAGCACTTTGAGAAGCAGGTTTTGGTGGTTGGGTGAGGGTAGAAGTATTCTGCATAAGGATTTGGTAGGAGAAGGGGAAGAAGACTCTGGAATCAGGATGGGTTGAGGAATGGCTGACCAGCTACTCGTTGGTTTTCTTTGGAGGACCCACTCTGGAAAGAAGGGTCAACTTTTAAGCTACACGTGTCAATCATGAATACTAGTGCTTTTTTGGTGGGGGTGGAAAGAACACGGATCAGAGTCACGCCAGGTTGTTCTAGACACTCACGTTCATTTTCTTCCCCAGGGGGGCGATAGAAGGACAGGACGAGGGAGATGATGGCTGCGATCTCCAGGATGATGAGTGTGACATCTTGAAGGGCTTCCCACACCAGTTCTAAGAAGGTCTTGGCCTTTTTGGGGGGGATGAAATTCTGTCCAAACACTTGCTTACGTTTTTCCAGATCCGTAGGGTTCCCAGATAGACCTGAAATGGGAGAGATGAGTGGGAGGAACAGGTAAGAAAAACAAGGGGGAAGAAATGAATGATGGGAGAAGGAGGTCCAAAGCTTCTTGAAATAAAGACCTCCCTGCTTCCTGTTCTGCCCAGGTAGGAGATCCAGTTAGGGTGACCAGTCCCCCCCCCCCCCCCCCGCCCCCGGTTTGCCCAGGATGCAGAGAGCTGTGAAACCTTCAGTCTCAAAATGGGCAAACTGGGACAAGATGGTCCTTCACTGCTTTTAGTGTCCAGGGTGAGCTCCCCGGGATCTGGAACCTCACCTCCTCTCACCAGTAGGTTGCAAGTTCCAGCTCTAAGAACACACACATTCAAATGGTTCCTGGCGCTGACAGAACTTTTCTCTCACATTAAACATGTATCTGCTGTTGCTGATTTCAAAACTGAATTAGCTTCCATCCACTGGCGCACACACAAAGGCCCGAAAGAAGCAGCTCTCTGCTCAAGGTCACGCTAGGAGGCTGGCAGACAAGGCCCAATCAGCTGTCCTGATTCCAAGTCCCAGGGGCTTCCAGAGATCAATGGGAGGGGCTTTTAGCCTCCTACTCTGGTTGCCCAGGTGCAGTGTCCATTCCCTCCTTGTCAGTCCCCCACCCACACACAGACACAGATACCTAGCACTAAGAGGTACTATCACTCTGTTAAGTACTGTGTACTTAGTACTACTGAGACTAAGTTAGGCATTAACAGGACCACTGTTACTCATGTTGAATAAAAAAAGAACAAAAAGGTGAAACCATGAAGTCAGACAGTACACAGTGCTCAGTTACCCGCGTCTCCCCATGACCACACACGTCCTATGTGAGCACACTTGCCGGGTCCAGGCACGTGCCCAGAGAGGGGAAGAACAGGCCGACTTGTTTCCTGGGCCTTCTTTATTTCAGGCCTTATATTTGGGCCCCTCTGCTGGGCTGTCAGGGAAGGAGGGAAATCCTAAGACTTCAATTAAAGTTGTTTACACACAGCAGCAAGTAAGGCAGGGTTTTCACACGTGAAGTTGTTGGCGGCCCTGTTCATGGGTTCCCATGCATAGGCGGGGGGGAGGGGAGGGTGACCTTTGTCTTGGAAAAAAGTCATTGCAGAGGAGAGTTAGAATCAGAGGACGGGGCACTCCAGCAAGCATCACAGCACACGAGGGAAAGCAAGGAGAACGGGGAGCTACTGAGGCCGAGGACGTCCTCACACTGGGGTCCGTGCGAGGCGCTATTACCCTGGCACGGACTGGGGCATGGCGTGTGGGCAAACCTCTACTCCCCCTCTCCACTCCATAGGAACCAAGAGTGGTACCTTACATGGTGAGAGGAGAGATCTGGGCCAGACCTAAGGAAGACATTTGGACAGAAAAAGTCTTCGAAAAATGGGAAAATAGGTCCCTAAGGGGGTATTGCTTGCAGCGCCTGAGATGGCTTCCCTTTCTCTACCCCAAAAACCAAAACCAACAGGGGAGGTCCTCGAGACCTTCAGCTGTCCGGGAGGACGGACGCGGGACTCTCCGTGGAGGGCAAGTGTCAGGGGATGGACGGGCATCTGCACTTGTGCAGGCGGGGAAGGGAGGTCCCTCTGGGCGGCCAGTGCTTCAGAGAGGGAAAACAGGGAGTAGGGCAGATGTTCTTATCTGGGCCCTCCTGCCTTCTGGTACCCAGATGCACCACACTAGCCTCCAGCTGAACAGGGCTGAGCGGCACAGCCAAGCTCCACAGGGGAGGGAGTTTGGCCAAAGCACTGGAAGCAAACTGGGCTGCTTCCCAGAGGCTCCCTGTGTCCACTGCTCTGGGAAGTCAGGTTCCCAGTGGGAAGGGAAAGCAAGGGCCTGGGAAAGGAGTGTTTCTGGGCAGGGCCTCTTGACCCCCAGGCAGGCAGAGGCTGAGCAGCCAGGGGGTCCTGGCTGGCTCCTTCTCCCCAAGGACCTGAGAGCCCAGGGCTCTGCCAGTTTGGGGCTGCTGTACTGGAGGCCAGGTTGGCCTGAGGGAAAGGAATTCTGATCCTTTGTTCATCTCCCTGGGAAGCCGCGAGGAGATGCCATTCCTCCCCTAACGAGGTGAGAGCAAAGCACACAGCAGGTATTAGAGATCATCTCAAGGTACATCGGAAGGGCCCAGCAGAGGCCAAAACAAGAGCAGTGACCACAAAGATCGGACTGAAAGCCCCCATCTCAGGTCATCCCGCCCTCTCTGGTCTCAGATTAATACCCATGGCCACCCTTGCCTCCTCGCTCTCTCTCTCCTCACTCTATCCATGAAGCCAGCACGTCCTGGCAGTAATACCAAAGGTCCTCTCACGTCTCACATTCCACTGACCATCTGGGCTGTCACTGCCTCTCGCCTGGGTGATGACAGCCGTCCTCTAAACAGTAACCTTGCTCCCACCCTAGCTGTCCTGTGCCCAGTCCTCCCAACAGAGCGGCCAGAATGATCTTCTTCAAACCCACCCCTGCCACTCGCGGACCCAGAATCCTCTGCTGGCTTTTACTGGGACTGAAACTGGGCTCCGAAGCCGTTATGATGCTCTGTAAGGCCCCTAAAGAACCCCTGGCTTCCCACCCTTTAACTCCTACTGTCTGCTCCTGGTTTGCTGAGCTCCAGCCTGGTGAGCCTTCCTGCCGTTCCCTGAGTGCGTTAGACAAGCTTCTATTTCGGGGCCCAGCACGAGCTCTCTCCTTGGCTCAGTGGGCTCCTCACGGGCTAGGTAGGGCTCATTCTCTTATATCTTTGTCCTATGTCAGTGTTCCCCTCCACAGGTCTTCTCCCTGAGACAGCCTATGACGCATTCCCTTAGGAGGTCTGTCTGTCGCCCTCCACAAGGGCAGGACTTTCGTCTTTGTCCCTTAGGTCTATAGCAGTGTCTGGCACATGGCACGCATACCAATGTGCTGAATGAACTGAACGGATGAGTAATAAATCAGGCTGCTAACATCTAAGTGATTACTATGTGCCAGATGCTTCAGCGGGCACGCTCGTATCTTCTCATCCAGGCACCGCAAACCCCTAGGTGGCAGTTACTGTGAACCCCATTTTACGCTGGAGTGGACTAAGGCCTGGGGAGGTTATGTAAGCCGTCGGCAGAGGTGATACCACACCCCGGGCCGCAGCTGGATGCCAGGCCCAACACCGAAGGGGCCTGGGGGTGGGGAGCAGCTACACTGAGGCTGCACTGTGGGTGACTGACTGGTCCCTGGTGTGCCTGGGACCTCCTGGGCACTGTCACTCGGGCTCCTTCCCCGCTCCCCCCTAAAGGAAACTGTAGCCCCCCTCAGTCTCAGGATGACAGGATGGTCAGTCATCCCACTTCCTTCGGGGCGGGGCAGAGCAGCCCACGGTGCTGCTCTCATCTGCGCCTCGAAGCCAGTCAGCCCTGTTCCCACTGTTCGCGCCTGTGCTGAATTAGTCCTGCCTTCTTCCTGTCCTCAGAGCTGGTGATGCCAGGCCCGTTAGAGGCTAGCCTATGGATCTGGTACTCAATCAAAGGTCTATGATGGCCCTTTCGGACCCAAGCAAACCAAATGAGCCTCATTAAGGACAGCAACAAAAGACCAGGACTGGCTCCTGCCTAGATGCTCTGAGTCACACGCTTACTGCCTTTTTGCCCTTTTCTCTCCTCTGTCTGCTCCACCTTAAGCAACCCTCAGCTGTAGTGGTGGCTACCTTAAGTCGGCAAGTGGCTGTCCCAGTTCCCAGCTGTGCCCTGGGCAGGGAGGGGTGGGTAGGGGCTGGAGCCTCACAGCCTTGGGAATCCTCTCTCTGGACTTGTGGCGGGGCACGGGAAAGCCATGCGGGACTGGGAGCTCAGCCAATCCCCAATTTTGGGCTTTCCATTCCATTCTTCCTGCCCCCAGAGGCTCTCAGGCCCTGCTCTCAGCAGCTGTAATTTCACAGAAATACTCGGCCAACCAAGGAGAGGGTATGAGTCCCCGATCTTTGCAGTTGCTTCTAAAATACTCGCACAGCTTCCTGGAGAGGGGAAGGAACACTTGGCAGGGAGAGAACGCTAGAAACGCAGGAAAAGGATTTCCCTTAGAAATACATTAAAAAAATAAAAATGAGAGGAATCTTTGTCCCCAAGAACATGAGCGAGAAAGCCCCACCCAAAGCAGGAGTACTTTTGGCCGTAAGAACCAGACTGAACACATGAGCCGGGAGAGGCGACAAGAATGTCAGGCTGTGAGGTCATCACCCCACCCCATGCTGGGGAGTTACTCGGCCTCTGCCAGCAGGCAGCGGTGGAAAATCTGCGTCTGCTGTGAGCCTGTGCAGGGAATCAGCGCTTGGGAGGAGAGGCTGCAAGCCCAGCCCTCAGTGGCCTGGGTCCAGCAGGGAAGGGCCATGGCCATCCTCCCTAGGACGCCAAGGACTGCGGCAGAGGCACCCCTTATGAGAACCAGCCTAGCCCCAGAAAGGGTGGGGTGAGGTTAGACATCAGGAGGGACTTCCCAGCTGTCTGAGTTATGCTGCCTTGCCAAAGAGACAGCAGAACCTTCTCCCCACACAGCTAGTACAAGGGAGAGCTTTCTCGCGTTGATTCGAAGGCAGTCAGCTTTGGTGCATGAGAACAGACATTGGAGTACCTCTCAAGTCCGACGAAAGAAAGACACCTTTCAAGTCCTACCTGAAACACTTCGGACTGGGGGCTCAGGGGAGGAGTTCAAAATCAGTACAGGGACCACAGGTTATAACCAACCGAACATCTCCCCACATCAGCATCTGCGGCTCATCACACCCAGAGCTGGGAGATGTGCTCTCAGTCTGCGGGAATTCCAGCCCCTAGAGATAAAGCCGTCTGTCCCGGGTGGCAGACTTCAGACTACGGGAAGAATGGCTTCTACCTCATTCTCAGTTCAGAAAGGCAGCACGTCTCCTGCTGTCTGGCCCTCCACTCTACGCCTTTTCTGCACACTCCAAAGGGGGCGCGGAGAAAGAAAGCCCCCTCGTCTGCCCCCTGCAGCCCTCTGCTCGGCCACCTGCTCCCACACGGAATGCGTGCGCGCGCGTGTCCCTCCAGTGTCACGCTCCCTGGTGCTCACACCTCGGAGCTAAATAAAAAGAGCGAAAGCCCTACTTCTGAGGGGAGACGCGACATCTGCCTCAGCCAAGGAGGGAGTGCGATCTTTCTTCCCAGCCCCAGCCGATGTTCAATGCAAGGCAAGAAGAAAGTTCAGAACAACACTGAACTTGCAGGAGTTTCTGCAGAACTCCCAAAGGAATGCAGCACAAAGGGCTCCTGGCAAGGTGGCAGGGGAGTGAGCAGGGAGGGTTCTCGGGGCCAGGAAGCCTTCGCTCTTCTCCTCCTCAAGACTTCTCTGGCCCCTGCCTGGCAGCATTATGCCAGCTAGCCCAGAAGCCCCGCTCTGGGTAAGGAGGGGCAGAACAGATTTCACTGAGCCTGGGGAGCTGGGCTGGGAAGAGAAGGCCCAGAGCGGTCACACATTGTTCGCTCAGCCCTGGGCATGTAAGTCAAATCCGACAGGGAACTCCCAGGATGCAACTCTGGAACTCCCTGCAGGGGAAGGAGGGACAGAGGTAGGGCACTTTCACTCTGCTCTTTCTCCAGCACCCGCCCTCCTCCTTCCAGCCGTGGATGCTGCTTCCGGGGCTTCGGTAGGAAGCCTTTCCCACTCCTCTATAAAGTACTAAGTATTTTTTTTATGAAGCTACTGGACTTGCCTCAACTACTTCCATCACGGCATAGCTGCTTTCTGGCTGTTTGAGCTGGTCTGCCCACCTCCACGCTCGCTCCCTTTCCACCAAGATACTCTTCTGGCTTGCGTCCTTCCCACATCTCGAAGTAGAGCTAATAGATCTGCCCAAAGCACGATGGGCAGAGCGGGCCAGACTCTTGGCCTCTGCAGCCGGGCCCACACACACGACTTTTGGGATCACTTATATGGCATCTTTAGTCAAGCTGGGGCAAGAGTTCAAGGTGATGGCCACAGGGCAGCGGGCTGGAGGAAAGAGACGGAGCTTGGCTATACTTCTATTCTGAAATTGATGCACTCCTAAATACAGATATTCTAAAACACACCATACGCTCTAAAGATAGGGAGGGAAATGCCAAAGAAACCGGTTGCCGTCTTCCTCTCACATCCCTCCCCAATCCCATATTCGCTCGCCTGGTTCTTTCCTCCCCCCCAACACTAGCATTTTCTACAGCAGTGGTCTCTAAGTAGGGCGCATACATCTGTCTGCCGGAGTGTGGGAGAAATACCAGAACTTTTTATATTACTTCATCCACTTCCATTTCTTGCCTACCTTACTATATAAATAATACTAGCATTGGAGGTACTAATAGTAATGCAGTAGTACTGTATTAATAGTATATTAATAGTATAATGCAGTAGTACTGCATTATTCAATTTTTCTCCAGACTGAAGATGTTACTGGAAATTTCAATCTGCCCCATGGAGGAAGAGCCCATCTCTGCACATCCCAGCTTGTGGAAAAAATGGATAATATTTGGTAAAACAAGCCACTGACCCAAGGCTTGGGAACAGGAATGTAAGAGATCTTAGGGTGGCAGGAAGTGTTACCCCAAATCTTGCAGTTCATGAACCAGAATCATAATTTGGGCTGGATTCTTTCCCTTCCTGCTTTTTATTCCCCAGACAATCTCAGCTCCCCAAACCTAGCGGCTGCTCAGTGATTCTGTGAGGCAAAGATGCTTGCATCTTTTATCAGGAGCATTTGGTGAGCGGTAGCAATTACCACAGAACGAGGCCAGGCCAGAGCCTCCCCAGACAATCAGATGTACAGGCGTCACCTTCACCTTCCAAGTCCCTTCCCCTCCCTTGCAGTCCCTTTAGTTTAGGTCCCTGTCCTGGCTGCTTCCATCACACCCAGCTCTTCCCCTTCATAGCACCATGATGGTATTTCTGAAATTGCCTTAGTTTCTGTGTATCCTATCAACTCGAGGGAAGGAGGGACCGTGTCTGTCGTATCCGCCATGGGGTCCCCAGCTTCTGAATATGGCTGAAAGGGAACAGGAAGTCCTCTGGATCCCTGCCACGGCCTCTGCTCTGTAGAGAAGTCGAGGGGTACAGAGGGAAGATGAAACGAAAGTTCCCACCAACATTCTGCTCCACTAGATCCAAATCCACAGCAATTGTCTTTAGCTTTCTGAAAGAAGCCCACAGGCAATGCTTTATTATTCAGTCAGGGCTTCCCTTGTCTGCCCTTTCCGGTCTGGGCTCAGACCCTCCTCCTGATTGTTGGCTTAGCTCTCCCTCAGAAGACATCACTCTTCCTCCGAGGAGGGCAAGCAGAGCTGAGGACCAATGTGGAGAAGTTCTATGGAGGAAGAAGGATTCATGCAACTCTTCTGTCTAGACCCAAAGAATCTCAAGAGGATTGTCTCTTCTTCCTACACACAAAGAGAGACTGAGTCTCGGGAAAATGACGTTTTCCTTCTCCCTATGCCCCAGAGATTCCCTTTCCAGAGTCACAAAGCTTTCTCCTGCTCACCGAACCATGGAAAGCCAGTTGGGAGGCCAAAGCCTATCCCCCAGGGGGTGCAATCCAGACACTCTGCTCTTTGGAGGATGGAGAGACTGGTTGGGGAGGGGGTGATGGAGTGGGGCGAGAGAAGATAATAGAAGGAGGGGGATGAAAACATTGGAATGAAGAAAGAAACAGGCCAACTAACCATTGATGCGAAATGCTCAGATTTTCCCTACACGAAGCCCAGGCCACGCAGCTCACTCACTCAGGCCTGCCTCTGCTTTTGTCTGACAGAGCCGTGAAGGCGGAGGCCTTTAGTCACTGAGACACAAGCTCGTATCCTCTTTCATGTCTCTCCCACCCCTTCTGGTTTCCCTAACTTTCCTTCCCTTTTTTGCACACA
Organism: Mustela nivalis; assembly: GCF_964662115.1. Taxonomy (NCBI): domain Eukaryota; kingdom Metazoa; phylum Chordata; class Mammalia; order Carnivora; family Mustelidae; genus Mustela; species Mustela nivalis. The sequence continues at coordinate 43,278,901 of NC_139035.1, read as the reverse complement.
CTCTCAGCCTGGCGTCTTGTTGTTACCGGACGCTGTGGAAGCTGAGCGCTTCCCAGCATCCTCGCGTCTAACCAGCCCTGGGCCCCTGAGGCAATGGCTCTTGCTCCAACTAGCCCCGCATGCTCAAGGCACATAAGCTACTATTACATTAATATTAGCACTGCGTCACAATTAGACATTTTATCAGGCCATGAAAGATAAAACAAACTTTTAAATTATCTCTGCTTCATCACAGTCTACCCAGTCATAAGAACTTAGGCGGGTCATTTAAGCCTTTGGGCCTGGGAGGGGGCCTGGGGGATGAGTAGCACTAAATCCCCCTCCCCTGCCTCCACAGTTGTGTAAATCTCCAATAATAAAACCACATCAGTGTCATAAATATTATAAACCCCAAGTTCCATTAGGCCCCTTACTAGCTATGGTGTAAAACAATCTGTCAAACCTACACAAAACCCAGCAGAAAATAAAAGGGAAGGGTCATCCTCTAGGAACCTGTCTCCCCAGATGTCACCAGGTTTCCAACTGGCAGAATTCAAGCACCAGGTGAATTTCTTTATTCTTATTCTTAGTCCGCAGGGGCCTCCCACGGGTGACAGAACTATGCAAGGCTGTCAGGCACCTCAGTGTGGTCTTCTGTGAACCGGCTGGCTTTTTATAGCATCAGCTCACTGAAGCACCCGGAAAGTGATGCTCTTTTCTCGGCCTGCCCCACTAAATAGCTCAGCATCATCTTTGTCTGGGGACTTCTGTGTCATAGCTCTTCTGTGTCTACTTTTCGATGCCTTTATTCCTCTCACACACGAGGAGGTCACTGTCGGCACTGGGGAGTAAATATTACTCAGGGAAACATTTTTTTCGGACACCCCGCATCCCTAGCTCCAGCAGCAGCCCTCTGACGAGGCTTACACTGCAACAGATCAGGATACAGATTTATGATCTAAGGAAGCAGGGGGATGGCAACAGACAACGGCACCCATGGTAGGGGTCCCGGGGTTCAGACACGGCCAGGGTCCAAAGCAGCAGAGGCGCCTGCCATCAGAAGGCATGGCTTTCAACTATAGATCTGAAACTAGCACTGGGAAAGAATCAAAGGGCATTAACTACATCAATGCATCCCAGGTTCCAGCTGATTTGGACACCTGAGTTTTACTTTGTGAAACAGACAGCTCAACACAAGAATCACGAATGGTGCAGGAAGGGAACAAAGGTCCCGCCTAAATTCTGACGGTGTCCCCAAGCTCCTCCGTCTCTCAGCCAACATATAATATGAATAGCCTTTATTTAAGGCCAAAACTACTAGAGAAGTGGCAGAATAAAGAAATCTTGCTGACAAGAAGTAAGCAGTGCCCAAAGGGCAGTCATTAGAGTCTAGCCAGAAGGCAAAGAGTGAGCCTCGCCAAAGCAGCTAAGCATCCGAACCACATCTCTCCGACATAAAGAGGTGAAGGGAGGAAATGGCCGCCGGCTAAGGGAGCCTTTCCAGAGAAGGTAATACATTGCGCTCCACGGGCACTCACGTTCCGGCAAATGGCTATCAGACACATGGGCTCTGTTTTAATCTGAGACAGCCCATCTATCAAATACCCATTATAAGCTTGAACACTGCACACACATCATATGTATATGTAATCCCAATGATTAATTCCCATGACCGTACGGGCTAAGTGCTAACATCAGTTTCAAAGAAGAAAGAGACTCAGAGAAGCTAAGAAAACTGTTCCGTGATATGAACACTAGTAACTGTAAGCTAAAAAATGATGGAGCTAGAGTTTGAACTCATGAGAGATAGGAAACAATTCTAGAAGGAAAGAGAACACGGAGGGCAGCTCTCTCTGATTGCAAAGAAAGGAAGACACGGGCAATGTACAGAAATAGACAGAAACCTCTCTCTCTCTTTAATTCTGAAGAGTCTGAACTCTAAGTCACAAAATTACAGCATTGGCCAGGGGTCAAAACTTCTTAGACTTGGCAAGAAAAATGATGTAGCCTCCAAGAAAGGCTCAGAAATAGCACACGTCAAGAGGTTAAAGGCATCTAAAGGGCAAGATCTTTGCTCTGTCTGGTGCTGCTCAGCTGTGCCCCGCCTCACTGACAGGACCAAGTAAGAGCCTATAAGAGGGCGGCTATAACCATGTGTACGTAAGAAAAGAAGGTCCCTTTGGTTCTGTCTCCATTTTGAGGAGGCAAAATTTTGTGTTACCGTGGCTTATCAGGCAACTGAACTGAGGCAGAAAGCATGAAGCCAGGTTTCCCCTTCTCTTTTAAGAAGAGATTAAGAAGAATGATTGGTAAAGCACACCAGGCGGGGTTGAAAAAGTCATCAATAATTCCCCGACGTGACACAAAGTGAATAATCCAAAGATATGGTAGGTGTACCCATATACCCTATGACTTTCCACCCTATTCCTAACTGTCCACGATGGCGAGGAGGCACACTAGGTAGATGGACTCATCCATTGTTCCGGTGCCCCTTGTCCCCAGTCACACTGTACGATCAGTGTGGAGCAGAACTGTATCTTAAATTCTTTTGTAATCAGAGACCGATCCTGAATCAGAGACTTGATTGTTTGCTGATAAAAGCATCTAACACAAGCATCTGTAAAATAGAGACGAACCGTCTCCTTTCTGTAGGTTGATACAGAAAAAGGAAGAAAAGCTTGATCTTCAGAGAACACCATCTCTAGGAAAGAAATGGCTCTCCACGGCCTCACCCCCCGTTGGTGCTTCAGAGACCACTTTTTTCGCAAAAGACACACAGGTACACCAGGCAGGTCTCTCCCTGCCTCCTCCAGGAGCTAAGGAAGCAACGGTTTGGAACACCGGCCACCTTGCTCCGGGTCCCCGCCCCTGGTCCGGCCTTTACCTTCCACGGGGTTGGTTTTCAGTCTACTGCACAGATTCATCACCCCCCCGTAGTGGACGTTGATCTGGTCGATTCCATCAGAGGAACGCAGCTCCATGAGCTTCCTCAGTTCCATTACTGTGCAGCCAAAGTCCCCTTCGTGGCTCTCAACCATCGAGTTGGCCGGCAAGGCATGTTCTGTTGGGTTCGTCATTTTGCCTGCTGTTACCAAGCCCCTCGACCAGAGAAAATGAGGAGTTTCCCCTTCAACTGCTCGGGAACTTCCGCCTTTCTGCCTCACTTCTTCTTACTTCTTGCTTCTCGGGGAGCCCAGTGAGGAAATAGATGGGACCAGAGCAGCCTCTAGCCCAGATCCTTTTTTGTGTGTGAAGCTTGGCAGCGAGAGGAGGAAGAGGATGGGGGAACGGAGTGGAAACCGGACCACGTGTCACGATGATTGGTGTCCCCAGGGAGTGACGGAAGCGCTTGTCCAGGGTAGGTAGGTTCCTAGCTTAGACCAACTTGCCCAGATGGAGGTATAAACAGGATGTGCATGTTACCATGGAGGCCACCTTAGCAACAACCAGCAACGGCAGTGGTAGAGAGGCGGCAGGAGGAGGAGGAGGAGGAAGAGGAGGGCTCCCTGGATACTGCTGACAACTGGATCTCTGGAATAAAGATTCAAAGACAGACAAAAACAATTAGAACGGCCACGAGGATCAGCATCTGCGACGGCAAGAAGGACTCATTCTAGCACAAGGGTATAGGTGACAGTTGATGCCTGCGCCCAACCGGTGGCCGAGGCCCAGGCTGAGCAGACGGACTCAGGAGGGGCCCGTTCCTCCCTGGGAGGCCCCCGCAGCTTGTGAACCCCCTTGTAGAGAAGTAATTTTAGATACACCTCCGTCCTGCCATCATAGTGCTCTCAAGCCAAGGGACACGGATCTGGCCGTTCCAGAAACAAAGAGCTCTCATGCTCTCCCTTGTCTGTCAGTTTGAGGGCCCCGCCATGAAATCCTTTGGTCTGACCTTGCCTCGAACAGGGGAGAAGAGGTCAGAAGACGAGTCCAGACCAGAGTGACCTGGAGGGTGGCCGGCCAGTCTGCCGCCCGCACACCCTGTACCCAGCATACACAGGTACAAACCAGGAGGGTAACCTCATAGACAATGCCTGTGTCCCCTGGGGCCCCTCAGAATACTAAGCCTCTGGCCAGCCGGAAATACCACAGCCCGCCCGCCGCTGCCCTCAATGGGTCAGGAACTGGGTTCGAGTCTTGGGAGTGAAGCCCCACACCTCCAAAAAGCTTCCCCTCGGTCCGAAAGGGGAGAGTAAAATGAACCGGCAGTCGGCCATATGGGGTGGAGCCTTTTTACATAAACGGGACAGAAGGACCTCCGAGGAGCAGGAAGAGAGTTTAAGGGTAAATCTGAGAATTAAAGTTACTGCGCTGGCAGAGATAAGACAGCAACAGTTCGGCTGGAGCCCAAGGCCACAGCAAGGTCAGCACGAGAGCAGTGTGAGCCTGCAAGTGGGCGAGCACTAGATTATCTCAGACCAGCATTTCTCTCCTCAGAGAGCCAGGGGCTCCCCCTCTGACTCTGGGGAGGGGCCGAGCTACAAGCAAGTGAGGCTATAAAGGGCTGACGGTGGCAAGGCTCATCCCCACATTGTCCGTACTTCAGAGAGCAGCTCCTGCCAGCTCTCAGGGACCCACTGTCACACATCAGCCACTTATTTGAGAGAGAGAGAGAGCAGAGGAGGGGCAGAGGGAGAGAGAATCTTTAGCAGACCCTGTACTCAGCACGGAGCCTGATGTGGGGCTTGATCCCACGACCCTGAGACCATGACCCGAGCCACAACCCGAGTCAGACGTCTAACTGATTGAGCCACCCAGGCGCTTCCACATCATTTAAATGTGAAGAGTCTCAAAAAACATGAAGGGGTATTTTTTCCCCCTTTTTAAAAAAAGATTTTATCCATTTATTTGTCAGAGAGAGAGCGAGGGTGCAAGCAGGGGGAGCGGCAGGCAGAGGGAGAGACAGATTCCTCGCCGAACAGGGAGCCTGATGTGGGACTCGATCCCAGGACCCTGGGATTATGACCTGAGCTGAAGGCAGATGCATACCCAACAGGGCCACCCAGGCATCCCAAAGGGGCTCTTTCTAAATGTAGCACCAGAACCCGCTGACTTGAGTTCAGTTACCAGGGGTGCCAAGGAGCTCTGAACAGCCCCTCTCTAACACACAGATGACATCCTCCCTGCCAGAAGGTGAATGGAGAAGCACAAGAACCATGAGATAAAGGCTTGCCCCTTTTACCAGTTACTTTTCCAAAAATCACATGTGGCCAAAGCTGCGGCTGATTTCCATGAATTCTGTTCCCGGCAGGTCCCAGGGGATGGAGTTGGCTACACTCCTGCTTCCCCCCTTAGTGTACCCTTTGCTTCTTCCTTTTCCCAGAGATTTTTAGAGCGACTCTGGCCGACAGAGGGCTAAGCAGGCAGGGTTTTGTTTCGTTGTTGCTATTGTTTTCCAAATATCATACTGCCTTTCTTTTTCTTCTTTCTGCCTTTCTTTTTAGATGTCCAGCAGCCTGGGGAGCAGAGGTCCGGGAGGAACGTGAGGCAGTGCGTCAGATTCCCATCATCCTGCTGGCCCAAGGATTCCAGGGGTACCACAGAATGTCCCTCCAGTTCGGCCTCCCGCCTAAGCCTGGAAGCAGTGGGAAGGGCTCTAGCCGTAAGAAACCCATCTTGACCCTTAAGTAGAGCTCCTTAACCTTTCAAGAGGATGTTGAGAACCAAACTGATAGAGTGCTAAACTGGAAATCAGATTTTACTTTTTTTCTATTTATTTGTTTTCTATGTTCCTTGAGAGCAAAGGTTGCACTGGTCTCGTCCAGGGCTTCATCCCCAGTGCGTGAAGACAGCCCGCACACAGTAGGCATCCAGTTAATCTGACGTTGTTAAATAATTGGGAGCAGATTCTAAACCAGATTTACCATCTTCCCAGGCATCCTCTGGGCAAGTCTCTTGTCCTTCTTAGGGCTCAGTTCCTCCTGCCTTTACCTGGGGGTGGGGGAGGGAATGAGCCCTACCTCTTCATGCCATCCTCAGAAAGTGATCGAGGACAGCAAATGAGAGCTAGAACTAGTGCTGGAAGGCTTAGATGAAAGATGCCCAGCGTCCGGCATGTCTGCTCTCAAGTGCTGGGAGAAGGCTTACTTTGATCCTAATGAACTTCTGGGATCTAGCCCTTTAAGCAGAAGGCCAATAAGCTCCTTGCGCCCCTCCATCTTTCCTTGCCGGAGGGAACTCCCAACCCTCAAAAAGAATGGAAAATTCCAAGCAGCTTCATCAGCAATAACCATTAGCTAGGGTATAACCACTGGCAATACCACTAGGCCAGGCAGCCTAGATTTCTAGAAAGGGCCAAGTCTGAGTCAGAATTCCTTACTTTGACCCTCTCTTCAAGATAGCAAAGAGGAGACATTTTTCACTCACTTGGGCAACCAGTGAGAAGAGGACACTTCAGACACGAACATATGGGGCATGTGGTTTGTGGGAACAAGGTTTGTTGCTTCAGGTTAGCTCTAGAAACACTCACAGAGGAAGGGCAAGCACTAGAGTCAAGGCAGGCGGTGTCAGCTGGGGCCCTGGTTTAAGGTGGGATCTCTAGGAAAGTTATTCTGGAATTTGGAGGCGTTGCGGGGACCCATGCTTCTCTCTGAGCTCTTAGAATGTGAGCTCTCTGCAACTGCCGAGCCTGCCTGGCCCCTGTCCTTATTAGGCAACTGGCAAAGAATCATATGTAAGCGCTCACACCACCTCAGCCTTGGCCTCAGCCTCAGACTCAACGCTCAGACGCCTGGGAGGTACCACCTCTCATCAGGTCAGGATTAGTCATTTAGCTTGGGGCATTCTGGGTAAGGTATGTTCTCAGTCCCAGTTTCTAACATTGTGCCTGCTTAAAGGTTGATAGCATGGGAGAGCAAACCCTCTCCCATCGCTTCCTTCAGGGGCAAGTGATCGTATTCCTTTACATGATCACTGAATCATCTCAATGTCTGTCTTCCTAAAGTCCTATCACATCTGTTCTACAATTGGGATGACCTGTGAAAGTGCGGTCATGTATCAGTTCTAGGGAGGACAGCTAGGAGCTCCCCCCTCCTACCACTCTCTTACAGATGAGGACACTGAAGTCCAAAAAAATAAATAAGTGATTTAGTCTTTGGCAATTCAGCATCCTTGGCTGCCTGGCGCTCTTTTTGTGACACCTTACTCCTTCCCTCCTCACTTTCAGACAAACATCTAAGAGGTCCTTTAAAATGCAGCATCTCTGGAGTACGGAAAACATCCATTTCCACTTAGAGGAAATGCGGCCTCTTCCTTCTCGTTCTGGTTGGGAATCAACTACATTTCCATTACAGGGGCCAAAACAGATCCTCTCCCTCTCCCATACGCACCTGAGAAGCAAACTGCCCCCCACTTCCTGGAAAGTGATAAGCCTCAGGCCTCCTGGGCTCGCTCCAGAGCTCCAAAACGGAGCTGCCAGAGACAAGAACCGCATGCCCTGAGCCACCAAACCATAAACAATAGTCAGACACTCTGTTTCCTCCAATTTTGTCCAAGGAATCCCTTATTCTTGGAAGCTTTCCCAGCGCTAAGGAAGAGGTACAGCCCCAGACTACGAGGAGAAAGGGTAGCTCCGTGTAGGGGATAGAGTGGGGTCTTTTGAGGATCCAAAAGGAAGCCACCGCCACCCCCCCCAATCTCCTCTGCCAAAGGCTCCTATTGAATCTGGCCCGATGCATGGGAAATGGAGTATGAATGGAAACGGGAGAAAGGAAACAGGAGGGGCCAGGAGCTGGGGAATCAGGCTGGCTCCGCTCTGCAGCTGGACCTGCCTGGAATAGTTAAAGGCGGCCCTCAACACTGGCCTCTGGGCTGCAAGGAGGGAAGACTTCTTGTGGGCTGGGGCAGGGAGGGGAGGAGAGGCCAGTCCCACCTTAGATAGCACCAAACTGAAATATGAAACCTGTGCCAGCACCCCCCTCCCATACCCTGTTCCCTTCTCTCTGGTCCGGAGGCTCCCTTTCCCAAGTGAGGCTCTGTTTTCCTCCCTATTTGCAGGAACAGGGAGGCAATGGGGTCAGGGGTTGGACAGGAGGGAAATAACAGTACTGGAGCACCTACAACGGGCCGGGCACCACAGCAGGCACCTTGTGTGGGAACGAGAGAGGTCAGAGGCGCGGGCGTGTGCCTGTGTGTGATATGGGGCCTGGCAGAGCGGCCGACGCAGAGTGGTTGGTCCGAGCACAGCAGCTCTTACCATCACTGCGCATACTGTTTCTTGAATCCTCACCCGCAGCCCCACAGGGAGGGCGCTGCCGTTTTGTGGCAGGGAAACAGCTTCAGAAAGCCAGGGTTAGTGCTCCAGGCTGAATCCAAGCCACCCTGCCCCAAGGACAAGGACCATCCTGTGACACAAAAGAAAAAAAAAGCAATGGCTTTACCTCGGAAAGCCTGCTGAGAAGGTCCACAGAAAGCTTTCCATGCCTTGCCCAAGAGCCAGCCCTAAAGGCTCTCAAACAGGGCAGGGGACCACCTCCTCTGTGGTGATTGGAGACACAGAGACCCTGCTCTCGCCTCTCTCTCTCTCCTGTCTCCAGCAGGGGCATTGCCTGGGCCACCGCCTCCCGTTTCCGAAGCTTTACTTTGCCCTTCGGGCCCTCCCAGGCTTCTGAGAGGGCCATGCCCTGTCAAGAAATCCAGCAAGCGCTTGACCACAGCGGGCTGCCTGGCGTGAAGCTTTCCTGGCCGGCCCTTCTCTCTGAAGGTCTAAACCCCACACACAGGCTTCTCTGCTCCCTCCTCTTTACAGGCCCCTCATTTCCATGACTCTAGTTCTTGCCATTCAGGTCTGGCAGCCTATCCCCAGCACGGTCCCAGGCTCTTCCTTCCCTCCGCAGGCCTGCCCTGCCCTGTGGCTCCTCCAATGCCTGCTGCCCTGCAGAAGCATATCTGAGCACACGCCCTCCTTCAGTCTTCGGAGAACCTTTGGAGGCATGAGGGAAGAAGGTCAGAAGCAGAGAACATAGGCTAAAGTCTGGGTGGTGGGCATCACCCCCATCAGAATGCCCAAGAACCATGTCCATGCCAAGAAGCCAAGTGAGGGCCAGGGCATCAAAACCAGGCTTCCGTACTGACCACAGGATGGCACGATGTGGCCTGTGGTCTAGGCCCTACAACCCCATGCTAGTTCTCAGCCAGTTCCTAGGACCTGGGTTCTAGAGGATTCTCCCTTCCTGAAGAGAGAACCTCACCTCCTGGTTAGAAGGCAGCACCCACGAGGCTGGCTCACTGACCCCTCTCCTCCCCGTCTGCCACGCTGAGCAAGCCTTCAGTCCCACGGCAGAAATGGAGTGCGAGAATCAAAGCCATCTTTCTGGAGAAAAAGGGTCACCGTCCACCCCTGAGCCTTAGGGATCCAGAATTCTTCCTTCTTCTCCAGAGTCAGCTGGTACTTCTAAGGCAAAACTATGTCCATGCACACTCTGGCCCCATCCTGTACTCCAGGGCACGTCTTCCAAAAAAAACGATCATGCAAGTTCAGCCGGGGAGGGGGGGGCGGCGTGTGTAAGGGTGTTCACTGGAACATTACTGCTGGTCAAGGCAACCTGAGATTGCCCGTCCAGGCATGGGCGGGCAGAATCTGTGCTCTAGATAACAGCGGCTATTAGGCAAGAGTTAGAAACACAGATCAGATGTACACACGGTGATGCCGGTGATCTCAGAAACAGCGCTGGGGTGGGGCAGGGCACTTTGATGGCGTCTATGCAAATTAAAAAAACACACTCTAAAGGGATGCTATCCATTTTAAGGGATGTATTTAAACAAAAAGATACATATGAGGCCATGAGAATGCTGCTCATGGGCGGAGAAGGGGACAGATGTGGGATGTGGGGTACCAGTGAGCGTGCAGAGGGCCTCGCGTGGCCCAGTGATAAGAGGGGCCATGAACCAATGGTATGGTCATCCTCCTACTCTGCACTTGAGATCTGAACAAATAACAACAAAACCTACCATGATCCTGAAAACTTGCAATCCTAGAAGGGCTGTACTGTCAAAAATATGCCAGGGCGAAGAGGACCGAACTTAACGGCTTCAAGGGGCAGGGAGAGGGAGGGCCCATCGAAAGCTCAAACTCTCTCTACACAGTGATACCAAGAATTGACCTGAGGTTGGTAGCCTGTCCCTAATCATTCGGCTTGCTGAGATTCAGCTCCCGTCAGAGACCCAGAAACCATCGAGATGAAGACAGGAAGCTTCGAGGCATGGGTCGGGACGCTAGAGCAGAGTGTGCCTCAGAGGGCAGTGTCCCCCTCTAGCTTTATCCTAAAATAGCATCAATCCATCAAGATGAAAAAGGGCAGCCCTTCAGGCCCAGAGCCACGGGGAATGTGCCCTCTTCCACAGAATCTGAGTCAATTTGGCTTGGGTCACTCCTGTGACCCCAGGGGTGCAGGGAAATGTTCACAGCAAGCTAGAGCTTAAGGTGCAGGATGGAACCGTGACAATGACCATTTCCTTCAGCTGCTTAAGGAGGATAAGAGCCCATTTCAGGAGGGAGGGACAGGGCCTCGCGGAAGGTCTGCTGTTTAACGAAAAGGGCGCCGACAGCCTCTCCCAGTCCCTCCCACCTGTTCACGGGAGATGCTCAGGATACAGGTTTGCAAGGCTGTCTGCTTCTCACACCCAGGTGGGGAGCAGCTCCTCAGAACTGGGGCGGGACATAGACCTTGGGCAGTGACATGCAAATGTCCATTATGTATGTTCTCTTGGACAACATACGTGGCCTTTCTTGGGGCTGCTTTCTGTGGTTTTCCCACATTTTGGTTCCAAGGGAACAAAGGGGCTTTTTAGCAGCGGGATTGGATCTTGGGTTATTTTTAGAAACAAATTTCAGCAGAGTCATGCCAGGCTGGTGGAAAGGAAGAGGAGGGTCGATCTCCCTTGGCTCTTGGAGCAGGATCTTGTAGCTCCTAGGCTCAGGTGCTGGTGGAGTCCTTGGGGCAATGGGGGAGAGGTGGGAGCCCCTGGCCTGGGACTGAGAAGGCACAGCTCATCCCCCAGGAGGGGGTGCTGCGGGCCGCGGCTCTGTCCCCAGAGCTCAGCAGCCGAGGAAGCCAAGGACTATTTCTGAATGACTCAGACGGCCGTCAGGGTACCGCACACTGGACTTTATGCCTGGGGAACAGGCCCATCACACCCCTCCCTTCCATGACAGTCTCCCCTGAACAGAGCACAGAGAACCTCCCCCCTGCCCCCAGGCCTCCTCTCAGCCCACCCATTTCCTGCAAGTCCCAGGCAGAAGAGCAAGGACTCCACTTGGAGACGATGGTGGGCATCAGGAAAGGGGGCTACCCTGGCAGCCAGTCTCAGAGTCATGGTTGTGGAGCTCAGGTGAGCATCAGAACCTCTGGGAGGGCTGAGTACAACCTATGCGTGGTGTGGGCCCTGCTGCTGCCACCAGACTTTCTGATTTGGTGGTGTGAGGGCAGACCTGGGAATACGCATTTCTAACACGCTCCCTAACAAGGGTGCTGCCGCTGCCCGTCTGGGGCCCACAGCAGAGGACACGGCAGAGGAGACAGAGCATCTCTGCAAACAACACGTCCCATAACACCGGGGAGTGCCCTTTGCAGGTGTCCAAGGGGGGCCTGGTTCGGACGGGGTTCTCGAACCTAGGCTGATGGCAGAGGCCCGGGAGGAGATCTTGTCACAAACCCCCTCCTGCTCTTCCTTCTCCCAGAGCACCAGTCTCTCCTTCCAGTCATCTCAGGGCTCCCCCTTTCCCAGACAGACCACGATCCTCCCTTGGAAAGCCCCTCTCCTGTGAGTCCTTGAGAAAATGGGACTCCAGAGGACCTCCAGGGACTTGGAACAGGAGATCAGGCTTATCGGGAAAGTCAAAACAAGCTACCCCGTGAGCTTCAGAGAACACCCAGGCCTCTCCTAGGTTCAGGTGGAGCTAAGCCCCCCTGCACCCCTGTTTCCTACAGCAGGAGATGGGAGACAGAGTGGGCCAAATACAGGTGATGGGAAACATGGAAACCCAAGACGCCCAACACTAGCTTTGGGCTCCCCCCAGTGTTCCCGCCGCTGGCCCATCTGGACCCCAGGCTGCCCTCCCCGCCACCCCCCACCCCCGTAGCCCCTGGGTGGGGAGGGTGCGGGCGGCTGCCCACAGCTCTGAGGCCCAGGCTGGGGGTGCGGCTGGGGGAGAAGCAGCTGTTTCCCTGTCGGGGTGACAGGCTGCTATAAACACGCGCTCCAGGTTGCTATGGCAAAGCGAGTGTGCAGCCTGGCTACGGTGAAGCTATTTATGTGCCTGTAATGGCAGAATGGTCTGTTTTTTATTATTTTACTTTTAAAGCTTTCCTTTCCCAACCCCCCTAATACAGCTTAAAAAAAAAAAAAAAGAAAAAAGAAAAAAAAAAAGAACCACTGAAACTTTCTCAGGAACCAAAAGAGGGTAGCTGGGGAACAGAGTTTAGGACTTGGTCCTGGAAAGGGAAGCTGATGTAAAGAATATGGTCCATTCCTTTCAGGCAGGGAATGTGCGTCTTCTTGCTCCTACCAGCCTATGCCTCACCTCCTCAAGGAGGAAGGCCAAACTCCGTGCCCCTTCTCCTCTGCGCCACTTACGATATGAAAAGGAGACACAGCCCCTCTGTCTTCTATCTTCCTGTCAAAGGCAAGCTCCAGCCAGCAGCTTTCCTCACACCCCCCTCTTGCCGCCCCCCAACCCCCACCGTCAGCACGCATTGGCTACCAATGTCATCAGGGTGCTTTCCACCAAGAGTCAGGGGGAGAGAGCCCCAGAACACCCCCGGGGCTGGAGGTCTGCCAGGACTGACCTCTAGAGGTGCCTCGGCAAGGACATGTGTTTCTCCACTTACACAGAGAACTTCCATCCAATGTTCACCCTTCAGGGAGTGAAGGGTGAAGGGGTGTCCTGCACAAGACGGGAGGTTTGAGTCAGGGTGGCGAGGACCCCTAGCTGGTGCCACAGAGTTGGCACTCAAGGTTCAGAGCTGAAGGAGGACCACAAGTGAGACTGATTCCTCCTCAGACACACACACACGAGGGACCAGGCACATGGGAAAGGTTTTGGGCAGAGAAGGAAGGGAGTGATCAGAGAGTAGCCATGGGCTGGGGGCACTGTGGCCTTCTGCCCTCTCCACTCGTCCGACCCAAAAGAAAGTAACAAATAAAAAAGAAATGGGCTGTGGGTCATAGGTAGCTCAAGAAGGGCAAGAGAGTGGAGGGAACTAATCCATGTGGTAATCACACGCACACACATGCACACACATACCCCTAAGCCAAGAGTGTGTACCCACTTGGTCAAACATGCTGTAGGCTGACCATCACTAAATGACATCTAAATAAGAGAGAATCGCCTTCCAGAAACAGCGGGTGGGAATACAAAAGGTGCCACAGATTTTATCATCCCTCTTTCTCCCCCTTATTCCAGCTCCTTTTGGATTTGGCATATCCTTCAGAGGAGAAAAAAACACAAACCACCCCACTGCTGATGGGCATGTTAATCAGATAAAGTTAGGGCGGTATTAAGAAGAGAAAATCCCACAAACTGTTCCAATTCCTTCCATCTCAGATTATAACTGAGTGTTTCCAGATGCCACTGTAACTCTGAAAGGATATTGAGGAAAACAACTCCATGAGGAGGAGGAGAGAGGGGAGAGGACAGGAGAAGGGAGAAGCATGCTCGGCTGCCCCAGGAGAGCTCAAAGTCCTAACTGACAGCCCTGGTTCGCTGACCAAGTCTTGCTGGGAAAATCAGAACTTGGAACAGAATCAGTCATGGCAGCACCTTGGGGTCAAAAGAGCAGAGCAGTCACGGTTTTTAAGCCTGTCAAACCGACTGTCATCAACGTCCCATTGTTCCTGTAGGGTAAGAAGCGAGGAGGGAGGAAGGGAGGAAAGGGTCCAATATGGAGCACTGTCCCCGAGAGTTGAGAGGAGTCTAATGGTGTCCCAGATCCCAGTGGTTCTATTCCTAAATCTCAGCGTATGCATTCAAGCTGAGTGGCCACTACTTAGGGATACATAAAAAGACAAAGAGAAGCAGACACGTCTCAGAACCCCCAAGGTAGAGGAAGCTTCCAAATACCACGGGGCTAGAAAGAACATCTATTCAAAAAAGCCCAGATCCATGGTGACAGACACAGAGCCCATTGTTGAGAGACAGAGAGGGCCAGCGAAGCGATGGCTCAGCTCCAGCCGGTCATTGTTGATGGAAGAGGCAAGAAAGTGGAGAGTTCGGTGTCTTACTCTTCCAAATGAGCAGAAAGGTGGTCTCACCTCTCCATCCCAGCCCCCGTGCCAGGGCCTGACCTCACGCGGACTTAATGAGCGAACCAAGCTTCTCTGCTCCAGTTCGCTTCCATTTCCCAGGGAACGAGAAGTGTATAAGTCCCAGAAGGGGACCCAAACTCCAGGGAGAATCGGTTACCTGTGAGTTCCAAGAACTACTCCTTCCCCACTCGCCCCACTCTCTCTCCTCCCTCTCGGGATCCCGAGAGACTGGCTGGACTGGCGCCTCGCTTGTTCTCCAGGACACAGTCCCAGGGATCTCCGGGTGCAGGCAGAGGCAGACCACCCATCGCTGCAGAAATCACCCCCTCTCAGGGGAGAGGCAGAGGTAAACATCAAGAATTGAAGTTCTCCCAACACGCCTTCGATTCTCGACTCCCACACACAGCATTTTAAACACCACTGCAGAACCTCCAAGGAAAAGCCCGGGAGAATGATGGGCATGGTGGTAGCGGGGACGCCTGTAGGAAGTGGCAAAATAGGATTCTTTCTGGATTATTTCTGAAGCACTGTGCTGCCAGAAATCATTGGAAAAATACCTAGCACCAGACTCTTTCGATCTCATTTTTCTCCCTATACCTCAGTCCCAAGCTTCTCGCTTTATTTTTTTCTATGTACATAGATCACTTTCCTCCTCTCTCGCCCTCTCCCAGTCTACCAGTCCGTCTCTCCCTCCTTCCCTCTCTCCCTCTCTATCTCTCCCACCCAGCTCCCCCCACCCTGTCTATCTCAATCTCAAAATCTCTCATTCTCCTCCCGACATCTTCAGCAGCAGCCCAGTTGGATGGAATTCCATTCTCCTTATGTAGTAGTTTCTGGAACCGATCAACCCTGCCCGGCGCACATTGGCACAGCCCGAATCCATGCCCCTGGGGTCATGGATGATGGATCCACCAAGACGTGAAGTCTGTGAGGCTACCTACATCCTCCCCACACACACACAGCCTTCTGGAGCTTGCCTGGCTAAGCCAAAGGCATGCATCTAACTGTGCTTGAAGTACAGGCAAGTAAGTGGCTACCACCAAGGTCCCAGAAGTGGGGAGCCCTAACGAGATGGGGGACGAGGAAGGATACAAGACCACTGCATGGATTATAAACTAAAATCGGGATTGAGTATGCTCGGCCAGGTTCTCAACCTGGCATAAAGAAGGGGCCTGATGGAGGAAGGGGCTGGGAGCCTCGACAGACTGAAAGGCACCAGGGGGCACATTCTGACTCTGGCTCCTCTCAACGCGTCCACAGAGGTGGAAAAGTCAAGAACTGAACGGAATAAGCTGGTTCTGCCCCACCAAAAGCTGCAAGATAATTCCAGTCTCCCACTTAATTTTCACTCGAGCCTGTAACACATGCGTGGGGAACAGACAGATGGCGGCTGGATCCAGCTCCCAGGAAAGACAGGGCCGCCTTCTGTCCCAGCACTGTGTGAGGATTCGAGGATTCACGGACCATGACCCAGCCGAGCCAGACCTCTGCAGGGGTCTTTTGGTATCAGCCTAATGCTGGCTTCTGCAAAAGTCTGTGGGGGCACTCTTTCCCCATGTCCCCGGGCTCACATGCTCTGTCCAGATGTTCCAAATCAGTAAGCTCTCCATCACCGGAGAACAACCCTCTTCGGTTCGGGGGGAGGGGTCAGTGCTCTCCCTTCAGGGTCTCAGCCGCTGAACCCTCCCTCTGCCAGCAGCCAAGTCCAAGGAGAAGCTGAGGACACGCAGCCGCACTCCCTGCCCCACCCCCCTCCTCCAGGCAGCGCAAGAAAGAGGACTCCTCCACGGGGGAAGTCCCAGAGCAGCGAGGCCTGGAAACTTTGCCGTCTAAGGCTGTGGAATTCTCCTACTGGGCTCCTGCAGTTAATCACTGTGGCTCCCTGGATGCCCGATTTGGGCTTTAAAAGGTAGCACCAGAGCAAGAAGGACAAACATGTTGAGGAGAAGAAAAAGAAAAAAAAAAAAAAAAACAAAACAGTTGGTGGAAGCGAACAGATAGCTGCCCCCACTGCCAGTCTTCTAATGGAATACATGTGAGGAGGGCAGGAGAAGAAAAGGGCCGAAGAAAAAGAAGCACAGACCACACTCCAGAATGTTCTTCAGGGCTCCCCGCTAACGTCGCCTGTGTTCATACTCCAGACCCTACAGAATATGTCGCTGCCACTGCTGACCTGCTTGTGAAAAGACCGTCTAGGGGCTGGTTTGTCGGAAACTTTCTCCCCTTAGCAGGTCTGAAAGATCAGAGGCTCTTGTCCCCCTTTGGAAAAAGGAGCCAGAGAGCTCACAGCTGCGAGTGCGAGGCTTTGGGACATTAACTTCCAAGATGGTGGAAATGGTCTCTGAGGCCAGGTTGCCATGGTTTCCAAGAGAACAAACAGAGGTTTGGATCTAAAGAGGGCTACAAGGGTGAACTGCCTTTTCTTCCTGTGGGAATAGTTTCAAGAGCCAAGACAAGAGGGGGATATGGTAAAATGCTGAGGTTACAGAAGGTTCTAGGGGAAAGAAAACGGACAGCCTTGACAGCTCCCATTCTTTCCGGGAAGGCTAGGGTGGAAGGCCCCATTAATAGAACAACAAGGTACTTACTTCTCAGGGGCTGAGAAAAAACCTAGGAAGTCAATAGGAAGACAAGCAACCACGTTCTCAAAAAAGGCCCAGCCAACCAAACCTAGGAGGCAGGGCTGAGCTGCTTTGGGAAAGGCAAGGACCTCCAAAGACTGAGTTTTTCTTGCAAGCAGGGCAGGGAGATGACCATCCCCAGAAGTGATGTGGAGAGATGCTGATCCCCAGAACTGAAGCCCATCCCACTGCCCATCCTTAATGCCGCACCTTCCCAGGCCCCCCGTCAGGACTCTTTGACTCTCTTTCCAAAGGAGCCAGATGCGGCAGAACACTGGCAGGTGCCAAAAATGCTACTATGTCCTCCTAGCAGAAGCAGTCTGGGCAACAGGGCCACCTGACCCAGGACTGCCCTTTCAGACTCACGGGCAGCCATCTGCATCATAGGAGAACCCCTTGGCAGTCTCCTCCAGAGCTGGTGCCAGCTCAGCTCACACTGGGGAGACGGGAAGGAGTTAGAGCTGCTCTGGCCTCTGCCACACCCGGATGCAGCGACTACGGCAGCTCCGCAGGTGAGGGACCACGCATGCTCTGCTGCCCTCTCCAAGCCGAGCAGAGCCCGGCATCGACTGACCACATGCTAGGAGGCAGGCCAGACCTAGTCCCAATTTCATCCCTGGCAACTGCACTAGCTGGTCTTTTCGGGGATCAGACCCTCTGCTTTTCCTACCCGCTATATCAGACATCTCACAGAATTCCAGAATCACAGTCATGAAGGGAACTTCAAGGAAAATATAATACAATTCCCCTTGTTTTACAGCGAAGCACCGACAAGTCCAAAACAGTGCTGGGCATTGGGACAAAAAGGCTACGTAATCTACCGGAAAAGCAGAATATAGGCAGAGGCCGAGGAGGCAAAGAAATCCGTGATCGGGTGTCAAATCAAGGGTTCAGATCTCTCCTCTACCTGCTCCCCCGTGTGTGTCCAACACCCCCAGACTCTGCCCCGCAGGATGGCTCGCAGCCATCCAGCTGCTGCTGGGGAGATTTCTTAGGGCTTTCCAGCCGTGCAGAGTGTGCCCTGAACATGGGTACCAGGGAAGGAGGTGGTTGGGAGTGAAGGACAGGTCACCGGACAGGTCATGTGCCCATGGGCTGTAGTCATCTGAAGGAGCATCTTTCGAACATCTCTACAGGGGTGCCTTAGGCTTTAGCTGCTCTTAGCTGTCAACCTGGTGTGTGGCCTTGGGTCCCTAGCCCTAAGAAATATCTAAGGAAGAAAACCGGAAGTGCATCCAGTTTGACCAGGGGACGCACCGGAAGGGATGATGTGCCAAGGCAACCAGTGCCATGGCCCCGGTCCCTCCGGAAGCTCTGCCTGCAGGCCTCAGTGGCCCATCGTTGGCCAGACTCCTGCCCCTCTCAGCTCACGGGCTTCCCCATACCAGCTCTTCCCAAGCCATTGGGCTTGCCTTTCCCACCCCCCGCTCACCTTCCTCCAAATCCATTCTTCCCAGCCCTTAGAATCCTCAGCTGAAAACCAAGAATAATGAGAATAGCCTACCTTAGATGAAAGCTGAGAGGACTGTCACTTCCTTTGTGTACAAAGGCCCATGGCCCTTGCACTGAGAGGCTATTGAGCCACGAAAGCCAAGCCAGGAGGCTGTGTCTCCGTCAGAGGCTCCCAGCGCCTCTGGCCACCTGGCTCCTATGCTTCCCAGTCCTGGATCTGGGTCACGGACTCTAGGTACCAGGAAGTCATTGGTACTCCCCATTCATGGACTTCTCCAGAATTACCAACTTTCACAGCTCCGTCTGGGGAACAGTCTGCCTGAAGTTCCTTGTGAAGTGTTGTCAGCAAGACTAAGCAGAAAGGCAGAAAAGCTCATGACAGTCAAAGACGCTTGTGGTAAGAACTCACATCCGGGTGATGCCTCGCCATTTCAAAGCACTGACGTGTGCTCATGGGGGAAGGCTTTTTAAGGTAGACAGCAAGGATGATAGTACTCTTTCTACCGATTTTATAACACGTGGTCTTAAAGGTGATGTGCCTCCGTGAAGGCCACGCAACCACAGGAAGAGCCAGGAAGACACTGAAACGCACCACATGCCACAGAGTCCTTTGTGACAAGGGGAGAAACAAGAGAAAGAGAACAAGAGAGCAGCCTGTGTTCCCCCGTCAGGTAATGTGAGGCCGCACCCAGGACCCTGGAGCTGGGGGATTCCTGTCCTGACGAGCTCACAGGATTAATATAGATTCTTCCACTTCCTCCCACAGGTATCTGTGAGACACGCTGATGGTATGTGTGACGTCAGTGTGTGTCATCCTCGTAGCCTCCGGACACCTTGAGGATACAGACTGTGGTTCAGACAGAGACGCCATGGCCGCTGGTGTACCAAGGGGTAGAAAAGGGGGACAAAGAGAAAGGAGAACAGAAAAGGGCGGGGAAGAGTCAGGGAAAGGTAGGAAGGGGCCCCTCCCTGAAGGGAACTCCCAGACCCAGAAGTCTTCATAAAGAAGACAGGACATGCCTGTACCAAGAAGGCCTGGAGTCCTAGCACAGCACACACAGAAATCCTGAAGGGCATCCAGCCAAGCAGGACGCCAGAGATGACACCTTGATGAGGGAAGAAACACACAAGAAGAAACCCTCCACAACAAGCACAGAAAACAAAAGCTGCTCTGGAGACTTCAGCCCCTTTGCTTGCTGTACTGAGAACAAAGCACCCCTGGGGCCAAGAACAGTCTCTGTCCCCTGGAAGGCAGGTTAAGGGGAGGTCATGGCTCCAGACAGCCCCTGCTCTCCTTTCCAGCAAGCCATCCAGGTCCACATGGAGTCACTCCCATTATCTGTTGAGAAGAAAGACCTCTGGAAGGGCAAAACCCCAGAAGAGGTCCCAGAGCAGAGTTTACAAACAGCGCCTGGGGCTGCACCCCTGCCCCGGCCACTGCCTCAGTTTCCTGCTTGTAGGAAAGAGACGGTTCTCTCCATATTACGGCAAGCTACGAGCTACTGGAGGAGGTTTGATTCAAAACACATGTGGTCTATCCAGACAACGAAGTATGATTCAGCCTTAAAAAGAAAGGACTGTCTGACACCTGCTACAACATGGATGAACCTTGAGGACGTTAGGTTCAGTGAAAGGAGCCAGGGCACTTGGGCGCCTCAGGTCATGATCGAGTCCCACATCAGGCTCCCTGCTCAGTGGGGAGTCTGCTACTTCCTCTCCCTCTGCCCCTCCCACCTGCTTATGCTCTTTTTCTCTCTCATATTCTTCTCTCTCTCAAATAAATAAAATAAAATCTTAAAAAAAAAAAAAAAGAGCCTAGACTTAGAAGAATAGGATTCCGCTTAGATGAAGCACCTACTCTAAGCCCAAATTCAGAGGCAGGAAGTAGAGCAGAGGTCGCCAGGGGCTGGAGGGAGAAGGTGGGGTACTATTTTTTTTTTTTTTTTAAGAGAAAGAGTGGGAGGAGGGGGAGAGGGAGAGGGATAGAATTTTTTTTTTTTTAAGGTTTTATTTATTTATCTGACAGAGAGAGATCACAAGCAGGCAGAGAGGCAGACAGAGAGAGGGGGAAGCGGCTCCCTGCTGAACAGAGAGCCCAATGTGGGGCTCGATCCCAGGACCCTGGGACCATGACCCAGTCTGAAGGCAGAGGCTTTAACCCACTGAGCCACCCAGGTGCCCCAGAGGGATAGAATCTTAAGCAGGCGCCACACCCAGCACACAGCCTGATCTCACAACCCTGAGATCATGACCTGAGCCTAATCAAGTCGGACACTTCACCAACTGAGCCCCCCAGGAGCCCTGGGGTGCTACTGATTAGCGGGTACAGTTTCTACTTGGGATGATGCCAAAGCTCTAGGAATAGATGGTGGTGATGATTGGACAACAATGTGAATGTAATTAATGCCACTGAATTGTTCAACTAGAAATAGTTAAAAGTTAAATTTTACATTCTCTTATTTTGCTGTAATAAAATTTTTTAAAAAGATAGGAAAGCAGGGGCGCCTGGGTGGTTCAGTGGGTTAAAGCCTCTGCCTTCAGCTCAGGTCATGATCCCAGGGTTCTGGGATCGAGCCCCGCATTGGGCTCTCTGCTCAGCGGGGAGCCTGCTTCCCTCTCTCTCTCTCTGCCTGCTTCTCTGCCTACATGTGATCTCTGTCTGTCAAATTAATAAATAAAATCTTAAAAAAAAAAAAAAAGAAAAAGAGAAACAAAGATAGGAAAGCAAATGGAAGTGCTGGTGCAGACAGGTAAGAAGCAGCAAAAGGAAAGAGCAGAACAAAGTTCAAGACCGAGAAGCCCAGATACAGCTGCCACCAGGAGCTCAGCTGCATTGTGAATGGAGGCCCAGTGACCCGGAGGTCAGTTATCCCAGACCGTGGCCTCTGACACGTCCAGGGCCACGAGCCCAGGGAGGGCCTGGCGCAACATCAAACAACACAACAGGTGACTAAGGCTGAGTGGCAAGGCCAAGGGGAGGGGAAACAGACTGGGCTCTCTGAACACCAAGCTCCGTGTGTATGTGTGTGCAGACAGCAGAGGTGGTGGTGGAAGGGCACTGAAGGGGATGGACCAGTTCTCTTTTCAAGCCGGACGGAACAAGTTGGCTTTCACCTACTCACTCTCCCAAAGTTACCCCATCACTGGCTCAGAGCACACAGGCACCCAACTCACGGTGGAAATACAGGGTCTCCAGCCTTTCCGAGGACCTTATATATTATCTCATTTGATCCATCCTGCAAACTTGGGAAGTGGATTACACGGCCCCATTTATTTTTTACAGAGAAGAAAACTGGCTACATACTTTCTCTAGGGCCACATAGTAAAGCAGAGCTAGAATCCAAACCAGAATTTGGCAAAGACTACACTTCTTCCACAATATTGCCTTGAAGGTGCTTTCCAAAGACGAGGGCTCGTATTCTTTTTTTCTCTTAGGGTATAAGGCAGTGATCGAGAGCACGGGCTCTGTGAGCAGACAGACCCAAACCCCACTTTCACTGTCATTACCTGTCTGACCTTAAGGAAGTCAGTTAATATCTCTGTTCATCAGTTTGGCAGTGATAAACGGGGGAAAATAATAGTAATAAAGACTGAGAAGACTGGGTAGCTCATTTAAAATGTTTTGCAAGGTTTTGAGATAATTAAATAATCCACATAAAGGCACACTTTTGAGTAAGCACTCAAATAATTATGGTGGTTATTATGGAATGTTATCCATCAGCCCATTTCACCTGTTAGGTATGAAGCCACGAGGGGCCTGCTCACCAGTCCGAAGGCAAGTGTGGAAGTAGCACAGTATCTCCTTGGCTTCTACGTAAAGGAACCTTACGGTTGGAAGGGACTTAAAGTCATTTAGACTAATCTCTTGTCCAGTGTTAGGAACCATTCTCATCTTGCTGTTCCCTATGAGCCTACTCATAGCTCCTACTCTCCCTTATATTAAAAATTGGGGGGCGCCTGGTTGGCTCAATGGGCTAAAGCCTCTGCCTTCAGCTCAGATCATGATCCCAGAGTCCTGGGATGGAGCCCCACATCAGGCTCTCTGCTCAGCAGGGAACCTGCTTCCCTTCCTCTTTCTCTGCCTGCCTTTCTGCCGACTTGTAATCTCTGTCTTTAAGGGAAAAAAAAAAAAAAATTGGGACCTAATTTGTGATCCCCCAGTAATTGGTCCACGTTCTCTGAGTCTTACAACCTGTTCGTGATAGCTTCTCTTATCTTCTCTCAACAGTTGAAGAAATTGAGGCCCAGAGTCATACAGTTAAGTAGCGGTCATGCTGTGCCATGAACCTGGGTCTGCCTGATTCCAAAGCTCATAGTCTCAAGCTGTTACAGGATGCTTCTGTATTGGAGAAGAGAGGAAAAACCGACGACATGGTAGAAGGGGAAGCAGCTATGGTCAAATTCCAAATCTACCATTTAGAGAGCATCTAGCATTTAATCAGCATTCGTTGGCATCAAGGACTCTATGACTCATTTTTACAGGTAAGAAGACCAAGGAGAAGACTGGGTGGCTCAGTCGGTTAAGCGACCCACTCTTGATTTGGGCTCAGGATACAACCTGAGTCCCGACACCGAGCCTTGCATGAAGCCCCACGTCAGGCTCCACACTCAGCAAGGACTCTGTTTGTAATTCTCTCCCTCTGCCCCTCCTCACTATGTACAAGCACATGCATGTGCTCACTCTTTCTCTCAAAATAAATAAATAAAATTTCTCAAAATAAATAAATAAATAAATAAATAAAAAAGACTGAGGGGCATGTCTATGTTCAATACCACAAAGTTCTTAAATAGGGAAGGCAAGTTTCATACCCATGTTGACACCTTCCCTTATACCATGCTATTTCTCAGGACCTCAGTTTGTTCATCTTTAGATGGAATCAATACTCACTTCCATTTCATTCATTCTTTAATGAATATCTACTGGGTTCCAGACCCTGTTTTGAATACAAAAGATGCAATGAGGGACGCCTGGGTGGCTCTGTGGGTTAACCCTCTGCCTTTGGCTCAGGTCATGATCTCAGGGTCCTGGGATTGAGCTCCACATCGGGCTCTCTGCTCAGCTCCCTCTCTCTCTGCCTGCCTTTCTGCCAACTTGTAATCTCTCCCTCTGTGTCAAATAAATAAATAATCTTAAAAAAAAAAAAAAAGATGAAGGGGTGCCTGGGTGGCTCAGTGAGCTAAAGCCTCTGCCTTCAGCTCAGGTCATGATCTCAGGGTACTGGGATTAACCCCCATCCTGAGATCAAGCCCCCCATCAGGCTCTCTGCTCAGTGGGGAGCCTGCTTCCCTCTCACTCTCTGCCTGCTTATGATCTCTGCCAAATAAGTAAATAAACTCTTTAAAAAAAAAAGATGCAATGACAATAGAAACTATGATTTTCATGTTTTCTTTTTGCCTGGTCCTCTTACACATATCACATGAAATTATGAAAGTTAATGAATCAAAAGGACTCCATGGTAGCTGTTCAGTAAATGATAATAGTTACTATTTTTTTCTAGATCACACCTTAAACCTTTTTCTATTGTCTTCATTCATGTTTCCTTTTCTTTCTTCCCTAGTTTGACATTACGTTAGTCCTAGTTTTTAGTGTTAGCCTAGAAATCTTAATATGTGTATTTAACTTAAAAACTCCTGATACTCAATATCTGAAACCTCTTCCCAAACACTACAAGGACCTCAGAACACTTGAACTTCAATTACTCACCTTCCAATTTATATGCTATTGTTACTGGGGATTTTAACTGTACTTTCATTTTATCCCTGTAAAGTAAACATTGTTGTTTTTATTTTCCTGGACATCAGTATTCAGATTGAGCACCATGTTTAAAATTTCTTTCACTCATCATTCTTTCTTGAATTTTAGACTTCTTTTAGGGTGATTTTTCTTCTTGAACTATTTCCTTCAGAAGTCCCTATTGGTCGGAACTTGTTTTTGTCTGTCTGCAAAAGCCTTTATTTGCCCTCATTCTTGGAAGATTGTCACTGATGCCACAATTCTGCATTAGCAGTTATCTTCTCAATGCTTTGAAGATATCCCACTGTCTTGTGGCTTTTCTCGTTGAGGTTGAGAAATCGGTTGTCAGTTTAAATGTCATTCCCTGGAGAGCAATTTACCTTCTGGGTTTATTCTAAAATAATTTCTCCTTGGTGTTCTATAGCTTTATTTTGATGCGTGTAGGGGTGAATTTTATTTATCCCTCTTGGGATTCATTAGGTATCATAAATATGGTTGCATTTCATCAATTCTTGACCACTGCTTCTTCAAATATTGTCATATTCCTGTTTTCTGTATTATCTCCTCCAGGAACATTAACTAAAGGCACACTGGGGTCTTTTTCCTCTATTCTAGGGATGGGCAGATTATAACACAGGGTCCAAACCTGGCCTGTTGCCTGTTTTTGTAAAGGAAGTTTGGTCAGCAAGAGGCCATAGCCCTTCATTTACAGATCAACTACCAGCTGCTTCCACACTCCATACAGCAGAGCTGAGTAGTTACGACAGAGACAAGCAGGCCACAAAGCCTAAACTATTTACTCTGGCTCCTTAAAGAAAAAGTTTGTCAACCCCTGCTCTATTTTCCTGCCTGCACACCTCTTCCACATTTTCCGTCTTCTTCTCCATCGTCCATATAATTTCTTCAGAAATACCTTCCAATTCACTACTTTTATCTTTAGCTGTAATATGTTATTTTTTAAACGATTTACTGAAATTTAAATTTCCTTTATGGTGATTATAGAAAATCTTTTCATTTCTAGAGGTTCCGTTGGGCATCTGCCTGGTCAGTGGAGTTCTTGTCCATCATTCATTCAGTACGCTCTTATTTATTATAACATTTCTTTTAAATAAAGATTTTTATTTATTTATTTGACAGACAGAGATCACAAGTGGGCCAAGAGGCAGGCAGACAGAGAGGAGGAAGCAGGCTCCCCACTGAGCAGAGACCCTGACATGGGGCTCCATCCCAGAACCCTGGGATCATGACCTGAGCTGAAGGCAGAGGCTTTAACCCACTGAGCCACCCAGGCGCCCCTTCTTATAACATTTAAAAAAATATTTATTTATTCATTTGAGAGAAGAGAGAGTCGGGGGAGGGGCAGAGAGAGAGAGAGTGTCAAGAAGAGATCCGCACAGAACCTGACATGGGGCTCGATCTCAGGACCTGAGATCATGGCCTGAGCTGAAATTAAGAGTCACGTGCTCAAACAACTGAGCCATCCAGGCACCCCTCTTAGGACATATTAAAATATATATTTTATATTATTTTATTTATTTTAATTTTTAAAAAGATTTTAAGTAATCTCTATACCCAACGTGGGGCTCAAACTCACAGCCCTGAGATGAAGAGTCTCATGTTTCACTAACTGAGCCAGGCAGGCGTCCCTATGTTTTATATCTAATAACCCCAATATCTGCAATTTCTGTGGGTCTGATCTATTTGTGTTATTTCTTTTGCTCAACTCCATTGGTAATCAGGGAACTGCAAATCAAGACCACTAAGAGATGCTATTTATACACTCAGTTGGCCAAAATTAAAGTCTGACGATCTCAAGTCCTCGAGAGGACATGGAAAAACAGCATTTCTCATACTTCACTAATAGGGACAAAACCACCACCAGTGTATTGGGAAACAACCTGTTATTATCTTGTAAGGTTGAATATTCATATACCAAGACCTAGCAATTCCCTTCTGAGAGCTATACTCAGGAGGGACTTGCACACATGCACCAGGAGACATGAATAGGAATGCCTGTGGCAGTTCTGTCCATAAATGTGAAAAAGGATGATACCTTCACTGACAGAATATTATATAACAGTGAAAATGAATGAACTACAGCCACATTCAACAGGGATAAGTCTTAGTATCATAATAGTGAATGAAAATAAAAAAGCCCCAGAAGACTCCACATAGTATATACTTTTAATAAAGAATATAAAGCAAAACTAAGTAATATATTTGCTTAGGTATACATATATTTATCAAGAGAATGATAAACACAAAATTTAGGATAGTGCATGGAATGGGTGATGAGGGGGGACATGGGCTAGAAAGGGCACATAGGTGGATGCAAGTTATGGTAGTGGTCTTATTTTTGGCTTGGGTTGTGGGTACAGGTGTCTTCATTAGGTTATTAAAATACTAAATGACTACATAAATAATTAGTGAAGAGAGACATGCATAACCAGTGAAGAAAATGTATCCTGAATATTCAATTTTGTGCACCAGAGAAATAAAGAAAGCTAGAGATGAGAGAAAAAGAAAAATAGGTTTCCACTATTTCTGCCTGTGACATTTTTTAATCTGCACGATCAAAGATAGCCATGGATCTACCAAAACTTAGCAAGACTGTTTTAGATGAGAACTTCCATCGTCAATTTCATGGTCTAAAATTGTCCTTGAACAACACAGTATACTGCATTGGACCCTATGAGATTAAAAAGAAAGTTATCAATCAACTTAAAAATTCTGATTCTGGGGGTGAGGGTGCAGGTGGGGGTGGGGGTTGCAGAGATGGGAGTAAAGGGAAACCAGGCCCAGGGGCCCGTATTCCTCTAGGGGCTGAGAGCCAGAAGTGGGGAGCGCACAGAAGGAAGGTGGGAGGCAGAGGCAGCGGCGACCTGGTCTCCTCTTGGGGTGGGGAGAGGCCGAAGAGCAGCATCATTTCATGAGGGGGGAGACTCGGGGAATCAGCAACTGGGGGTCCAGGATCCAGAGCCCGTGTCCTCTTGGATCCAAAGTGGATCTCACTTTGGGGAGAAAGCAAACCCCTTCCCTCTGAGACTTCTGGGATCCTACAGCCAGTGCCAACCCCACCCAGCCAGGGAGCCCTGGGCCCAGGGCTCGAGGAGGGGGATGAGCCGCGGAACTTCCTCCCACACCCCGGCACCCAGTCCCTTCGCGGTGGCTCGGCCAGGTGGGCGGGCAGGCGGAGAGCCCCACACCCGTGAGTCCCAGGGCGCAGCTCTGCGGCCGGTGCGCCCCGCGCCTCCTCTTGGGCTAACCCGGCTGCTACCGGGCACCCACCCTCGCCGCCCCCCCCCGGGGGGGGGTAGGGGGCTGGCTGGTTCGGACCAGTAGATGAGTCTGCCAGCCCTGCTCCAGCGCGGCTCGCAGCACCCTCTCGCCCCGGGGAGCAGCTGGGATCACCAACGCTATAGCCCTTTCGGAGTCTCGCTCCGCGCCCAAGCCCCCCAGGAAGGCAGGCGGCTCCACCCTGGCCAGCTAGCGATGGCTCACCAAGGGAGCCGTGACTCACTGCGGACCGGCTCCCTCCCCCAGGACCCTCGTCCTCCCCGCGCCCCGCCCCGGGGAGGAATCTCCACCCTTCAGCCGCCGGAGGCCTGGGGAAGCCGGCCAGTTCTCACCCCACCTCATCCTTCCCTTCACCTGGCCTCCCTAACACCCCAAGAGCAACGCCCTGTGGTTTCAGCGGCTCAGCCCCCTGCTCAGCAGGGTTTCTTCCTTTCTTCCGGACAGTCCTGACCCTGAGCTGCCCTCTGCCCTGGTCGCTGGCAGCAGGGAGAACCCCAACCCTGAGAGGCCCTGGCCGCTGGCAGCAGGGACTAGCCCCACACTTAGCCAGGCTGAGCAGAGGCTCCCTAAATGCCGATGATCAGTGCTTGCATGATGTCAGAAGGCTAGGAGGAAACTGGGGTGATTCTGGGATGTCAGCAGGAAAGACCCGGTCTACAACCCCCTAGAAGGGAAGGCCCAGGTAAATTGCAGATGTTCTAACACAGGCTACTACAAGTATATACAGAGAGAACGTCTCAGTCTCAGTTCTCACTCAACCGTGCTGGGATGAGGGGGAGGTAAACTGGAGGGCATCCCCCTGCGCCTCAGGGGGACCTGAGCCCTAGGGTAGAGCCTGGCCTGGTCAGGGGACAAGTGGGAACCAGGTGCTTTCCGTGGCTGCAGTTCCGCTGTAAGATTGAAGGGCTGGAGGTGTGGCTCCATCCAACACTGACAGGTAATAGAATTCTAGGACTTCGGGTCTTAATGGATCCCTGGTTGGGTTAAGCTCAGTATCCTCAGGAACATCTCTGAGCTCTACCGATGTAGTTTCACACAGAGAGAGTGCTTTTAACATCTCCAACACTTATGTGTGAATTCTATACTCTCCCCCAGGTTATCAAAACAATCCTTTGTGATTAGGAACAAATAACCAATGAGGAAACTGACCTCAGAGGTTAAGGGCTTGCTCAAGGTCACGCTGTGAGCTAGGGGCATGGTCAAGAGTGGAATTCAATTAAGGTCCCAGATTCTTTACCCTCTTTGAGTGACTCAGTCATGCTAGGATGTGCCCTCCCATCTACAGCCATAGACAGAATCCACCGCACCCAAGGAAGAGGGGTCAAATTTTATATAAACTGGAGAAGTGGCCTTCCAAACCTCAGAGGAGTCAGGTCCCCATCCGAGACTCTTCATACATCATAACCCACACATTGTAGGCACTCTACAGTGTTCAAAGCACTTCCATATCCATCACCCCATGCGATTCTTGTAGTAACCCTGTAAGTTATTCGGGACTCTATTATCTGGTAGCTTAAGTAGAATGAAAAGGCTACTGTTTAGCAGTTAAGTGACATGTGCAATGACAGCACCCTGTCTTCTTCCTGTGTGGCTGTAGAAGGTTCTGGAAGAACCAATGTGATCATAAGATTCCTCTACATTCATAATGGAAACCCAAAGCATCTCTCTCCATTTTCCCCATCTCTCTCCCTAAGATGGCCTGGGAAGGAGGGCAACTCCCCTGTACACCAGAGGACAGATCACGGGCACTGAGAGGTGGCCTGTCTTCCCCAGAGTCATACAGTGAGGTGACACCAGCTCGTGGATAAACCTGAGACCTCCTATCTCAGCTCTGGAGCCTGTACTGAACACACGCCAACATTCCTCCGATAAGACTGTGTCTGTCATGGAGGCCACCAGGACTCTGTCACTCTTGAATTTATAACAGGCGGTTGGTGCAACCTTCAAGAGGCTGGCGACTCAGCTGTCATTCCCAAGAGGTGTTGTCGAGTCACGTACCACAAGCATCAGTCTGGCTTGTCCTATAGGCTAGATGCTGTCTTTGCTGCTGGTCCTGCATTTGCTCCTTCTCTTGCGGCTAGTGACAGCCTCCTGTTCTTCCTCTGCCCCTCCTTGCTCTATTCTTGGATGAAATTAAAAAAAAAAAGTGTCTTTTCTTTCAAAATAGAGCCACAGATAAAATCTACCCGCCTCTTTCACACATACACATTTCAGAGAAGGCAGGCAGGAAGGCCTCATGGTTCTGTCCTACCAGAGGCCAGTGTGTGAGCACACACGCACCAGGCAGGGCAGCCTTTCTGCCATTCGTGAGTAATTCCACTCCCAGGTTTATAGGGGGCTCGATGTAGAGTGTTCCATATCTTCTTCCAGGACTCCCAGCCCTTACCTGAGCCCCTGTAAAAGCCACTTCCCATGTGTGACTCTCACTTCAAACACAAGTGGGCCTGCATATCCACGTGGGATCCAGACAGAGAGGGAGGGACGGAGCGTCTCAAAGGCAGTTCAGGAGTTGCAAGCTTTCTCTCCTCTCTGATCTCTTCATCCCAGGTTCAGGTTCAGACCTCTGCGCCCCACCCCGGCTGGCTCCAGACTGTCCACTTTGAAGGAAGAGGCTGTGGGCATCTGTATCTTTAATTCTCTTCTAAAATCACACCAACCTTTTGCTTCTGGTTGCCTGCTATTATTAGATTCCCCGGGCCCTATCTGAGACCGAGTTGTGACCCATTCCTCATAACGCAGGAGAATGCTCATGATACAGATAGGATCGGGGAGGAAAAAATTAGAACCCAAACCACGATATTTAGGGGCGGCTGGCTGTCTCAGTTGGTGGAGCTATGTGACTCTGGATCTTCGGGTTGGGGGTTCAAGCCCCCATGTTGGGTGTAGAGATTACTTAAAAATAGAATCTTAAGGATAAATAAAATCTTAAAAACATCAATATTTAATGTGTTTCCAATGTAAAGATATGGATATGCTCACCTAAGATTTACAAGAATACTAGAGAATACACCAAAATGTTAACAGTTATCTCTAGACTTACAGACATCTTATTTTTTCTTTTATGCTTTTCTGAATTTTCCAAACTTTCCAGAACGATCTTGTACAGAAGCAGTAGAGCTCAAACTCTGAACTCGAGAGGCATGGTTTGAATTCTATATCCTCCACTTAGTAGCTATGGCACCTTGGATAAAATATTATTATCTCTCTGAGCCTGTTTCTTCTCTCAAAAAGGGAGAATAGGAATGACCCCTTCCTCACAGAATTGCCCTAGGAGGAAAAGGAGGTCATGCAATTTCAACATTTGGTATGGGTGCCTAATATAAAGTTAGTGCTCAGTAAATGTCCGAGATTTTCACGCATTCCTGTTATTCGGGGGTGGGGAGGTTAGAATCTGTAAAAACACAACGAACTACTTCGCTCAATAGCCACCACTTGGATGAAGAGACACTAGGAAAACAACAAAAGCCCGCCTGAACCTGCCGTGTCTCTGAAAGTGACTAGGACAAGCATAATTGTCATACGCACTGGAGTTTAGATATGTCCTGTCCGTATAGAAGGTGTCCAATGAGGCATGATGACCAAGAGTATGGTCATGATGTCTGGGGAAAGGAAATATAGACTTTTTTTTTTCTAAGAACAAAATACACGTGCACACAAGACTAGGCCAGACCATGGAGTAATTGATCAAACTAAAAGTCACACGCTAAAGAAAAGTATACAAAGCGGAAAGTACAAAGAAAAGATTCGGTGGGTGCGTAAGCCCGGGATGAGCTCCCTGGTTAAGGTCACAGAGGCAGAGCTGCCTGGGGCTCAGACAGGGTGACTAAGGAGCAGACTGGGAAACAGCCCTGACTTCAACAGGGGCACAAGTTAGCTGCCAGTAGATAAGGGACTTTGGGATCGGGACATGGACTGGGCCCGCCCTGGGGAGCTCTGGCAGGCAGCTGTTCACTGCAGTGGCGCAGGAGAGAGCCTAGCTACTGGGAGAATGTGCACCCCACTTGTCCCGGTACAGCTGCGATCCTGGAATGCCTCATGTGACACTGGAACCGTTGGTCTTCCGATGC
The DNA here is from genome assembly GCF_964662115.1 of Mustela nivalis. Taxonomy (NCBI): domain Eukaryota; kingdom Metazoa; phylum Chordata; class Mammalia; order Carnivora; family Mustelidae; genus Mustela; species Mustela nivalis. Next base: position 43,247,507 of record NC_139035.1, on the reverse strand, counting down.
CCTGCCCCGCTTCGTGCCAAAGATACCAGGGGGCGTTGGACAGCAGAGAGGAGCAAAAAGGGAATTACAGCCATGGCCAAAATTCTAAAATGGAGCCCACTTTGAAATAGTGGCCACAGAGGCATATTTAGACAGTTACAGAGAATTACACTCCCGGCACGGGTCAAGGATGGGGAGACACAGCTTGGCTCGACAATTCCGGGGCACCAAGTCCCTAAGCAAAGTGTCCCAGGACACTGGCTCCTTTTTCTGTTCACACACCCATCACCCCACTCCCCAGGAAGTGACCTCCAGTCTCTGCCACCTAAGCCCAGCCGAGCACGAGACGCTCCCCCAACCCAGGGCCTGTCACCCCATCCTAGGTATCCTTGCCTCCACACTTAGAAGTTTCATTTTTCTCATTCTAGGTTTGCAAATTCAAATGCCTAAGGGACCAGGCAGGCACAAAAGTAAGTGAAGCAGGCTGAGCAGTAGGTGACAGGGGGAGAAAGAACCCGGCAGATGCTTGTTTGAGTGGAACAGCGGCTTGTCGGCTCCTGCTAACTGTTGCCCTGAGAGAGAGGGGGCCCATGGCGTCAGCACTGGTCACTTCTGAGACAAAGCAAGAAACCTGGATTTCTATGTGAAATCTTCAGATTTTCAAATGTTGGTAACCAATTCTCATTAATCCACAGGCTTGTTTGGTAGGAGGAGGCAGATATTTGCAAGTCAAAATGTCCTTGAAGAACATCAAGGTCAAACTGCTCAGATCACACGTGAGCAAACTGAAGCCTGGAATGACAGGCTCAGCAATTTCCCAAACATGATAAGGCAACTCGAATGGCTCCGATCCCAGGTCTCCCCACTTCTAATCTAGAACTCGTGCCTCTAGATGGCCCTCCTGGCAGCAGGAGGCCTTGGCCTCGGGAAGTGCAGAACAGGGACAGTGACGCTGGAAGGAAGAAGGTAAACTTGGCCACAATCTTGACTCTAGTTTAATGAAAAATTTTTATTTGTTTATCTAGTTATTCATCCATCCACCCAACATTTAGTGCTGATCGTCCTATGAACCCAGCACTATGCTAAACACTGGGTGTTCAGGGATGACTAAGGAACCGTCCCTCCTCCCAAGCGGCTCGCAGGCTGTGAGTGGGCTCGGCTGATGCTGTTGCCAGCACCGGCCAGTAGCCCGCCAACCACGCCACCATGGGCCCGCTCACATGAACTCCTGGCTCAAATTTACATCCTTGTTTCCTCTGAAAGCATGTTCCATTACTAGATGCCATCCTTGAGAAACGGGGAGGGGACTGGAGCATGGCCCCCACTCCCAGAGGACCAGGAACACTTAAGCGATCCATAGGAAGCAGGAGAGAGAACTGGGACCCAACCCAGCTGCTCGGTGCCAAGCCCCTCCTGGCTCAGGGAAGACAAGTTCTGCCTTATGTACTTCCTTGGCCGAGCTGCCACCTTATCCCTCCCTGCTAGAGTTTTCTGTGTGCGTATGTGTTGGGAAGAGGGGAGGGGAGGCTCCCTGACTGGGACTCTCCTGCCTGTTTATCAAGGGGTGCTGCTCAATTCCAATGGTAGCGGGAAGTTGACCTGGGTGAGCGAAGAGGAATGACATCCCTGGGTCATGGTGTGACCCAGCCTGGCTTCCTCCATCGACAAGGGATTTCCCAGCACTGGCTCTTAACGGCGTCTTCCTCCAAGGGAGTAATGCAGGGTAGGAGCGCACAAGGGAAGACTGGTTGCTGCCATTCTGTCTTCTTTACCAGGACTGTGGTTGCACAAATTTCCAGCACATCCCTGGAGGGTAAGCTGTCACAGGCAATGATGGAACCCATGCTTAGCCCCGGTGGGGCCCTTGTGGACAGCTGCAGGAGGCTGGGATGTCTGGGCTTTTTGGTTACTGGGAGATAATGGGCTATTATCCTTCTGTCAATGTACTGAGCCCAAAGGTTAGTGGGGAGCAGGTAGGCAGGCTCATGGCAGGATCCATGGAGAAGAGAGAGAAATGAAGGTTTGGAAGAGGAAAACTGAAAATTTGGTGAACACTTAAGCTGTGCCAGTAGCTTGGAACGTGAGAGGATTGAGTCCAGAAGGTCAAGTGATGTGTCCAGGGGCACACAGGTGCCCAGGCAGACTTGAACCCAGTTCCATTGGTTGCTCCCAAATCCTTATATGGTACCATGCTGCTGGGACTGGGAATGCTGACGGGGATGACGGAGAACACAGAGCATTGCATTGCTATGGAGAGGGGTGTGGCTAGAGATCCAGGATTTGGTAAACTCTGACCCCTGGGGCTGAAAACCTAATGGAAATTAGCATTCTTTTCTGTAGCCTCTAGGAACTTGGCATTCATTTCCTAGTTCCAGGAAACAGATTTTCCAGTGTCAGGGAAACCTCCTTCCCCTCCTCCCCTCACAAGACGAAGTTTCTTAGGTCAGATATGTTTGCCAGGAAACAGAGAAGGTTCCGGAACCATAGATTTCTTTGGTCTCCTCCACACTGAGGGACGGCTCCTAATGTCCCCTATCAACACGGACTGTGGGAGCGGAGTGGGGATCAGGGGACTCCCGGTGGGTCACTCTCCAGGGGTTAGAATATTATTACCCTTTTGTCTTCTGACCATGGGATGCCCAGGAGTGCCAAAGCAAAATCCACTCAAATTTTTCCCGGAGTCCTTCCTACGTGCCAGATGCTATTCCGGCTGGCTGGGAAACATCAGGGAACAAAGAGAAGACCCTTGCCCTCGTGGAGGGTATATTCCAGCAGAATCAAAGTAAAACAGTCCTTTTTGGGGGGAGGCCATGGTGCAGGAGAGAAAAGATATGAGTCTCAGTGTCAGACAGGCCTGGGTCAAAGATCAGTCCAGAAGATCTCTGGGCGAGCTACTTAACTCCCTGGGTGTCAGCTTTCTTACCTACAAGATTGGGACATGATGGGGCACCTGGGTGGCTCAGTGGATTAAGCCTCTGCCCTCGGCTCAGGTCATGATCTCAGGGTCCTGGGATGGAGCCCCGCATTGGGCTGTCTGCTCAGTGGGGAGCCTGCTTCCCCAGTCCCCCGCCCCGCCTGCTTCTGCCTGCTTGTGATCTCTCTCTGTCAAATAAATAAATAAAATCTTAAAAAAAAAAAAAAAGAAAAGAAAAAAGTTGGGACAATAGCATGTCCTAATAGTGCTGTAAGGATTAAAAATAATATACATGCAAAAAAGGGGGGGTGGTGCCTGCCTGGTTCAGTCAGTAGAACATTCGGCTCTCCATCTAGGGGTCATGAACCCCATGTTAGGTGTAAAGATTACTTAAAAATAAAATCTTATTTTTTTTTTAAAAGTGGGGTCCATGCCCATGGAGACCAACACTTGACCCTGAGATCAAGACCTGAGCTGAAACCAAGAGTCGGATGCTTAAACAACTGAGCCACCCAGGTGCCCCCAAAATAAAAGCTTAAAAAATAAATCATGTATACACAATGCCTGACATATAGCAGGGTTCACAAATGCTGATCTTATTTTTCTAGGCCTTCTAGCTAGACACCCAGATTCTGGGACAACAGAATCACATGTCCTCTGGTTAGAGGCTGAGACCAGGGCATCATGTCTACAATGTCCTGGACACTGTTTGGTGTGGTGGAGAGAGTATTTGGCTTTGAATCCACTACGTGAGGTCAAAGAATATCCCCTCTAGAAATACCTGCTCCTTCCTAGAGCCACTGTTGAAGGGGGAGGCCTGGTGGCCACATCTTATTCCTCCCCACTTCCCTCCAGCAGGCCACAGATCATTGGTGCCTGTGGACTCAGGACCTAAGCCACAGATCATTGGGGCAAGGGGGGACACGGGACCTATGCTGGAATCAGCATCTCTCGGCATCCCTTCGGACTGAGCGACTCTGTTCATCTACTTGGAGAGCTAAGCAGGAAGTTCATATGGATTCAGAGGCTGACCCCGCTGCCTGGGTTGACCACAGTGGGTGCCATGCCTGCAGACAAGGGAGCAGAGGAGAAGGGAGGGCACACAGCCCCAGAGAGAAGCGCCCACCCAGGGGGGCTACACTTTCCCCTACTAAGGTCTGTGATATTTTTCTATAAACTTCTAATAAAGCCCCCCCACACTTTTTCCTGCTTTGTAACCAGATGAACTAGAAGACGAATCCTGTACCTGCTTCAGAAGGTGGTTGTTGTGACATAATGTGAAAGCAGCTGGCATTTAGCTGACATTCGATAAACGTTGTCGAATCTCCCCATGTTCCTGTCAACCAGTCAGTCACTCGCTTGGCAATGGAGAGAGGAAATCTATGTATGTTTTAGGCTAGGGTTGGACCTCAGCCTTCATTAATCTGTAAAACGAAGACTTGACAGCCTGTTGCAAATATTACCTGCGCGAACCCTAGGATCTAGCTCATAATGAATGAATGGTGTGTCAGACTATCATTTCTGCTGCTATCGCTGTTGTTGAAGACACAACTCGTGTTGTGTTGGGGCTTGATCTAGGCAAGCAAGGAGGACTCAGGGAGAGCAGCCTCCCGAGCGGGCAGTGAGAGAACAGAGAAGGATATGCTCTGTAGTGGCATCAAGGGGCCGGGCAGCAGAGAGAAGGAATGGAAATGAGCCGTGGCAACACCCAGGGGGGCTCAGGCAGTTAAGCATCCGACTCTTGATTTGGGATTAGGTCATGATCTCGGTCATGAACTCTTGACTTGGGCTCAGGTCATGATCTCGAGCCCTGCATCAGGTTCGGTGCTCAGTGCGGGGTCCGCTTGAAGTGCTCTCTCTCTCTCTGTCTCCCTCTGCCCCTGCCCCTGCGCTCTCTCTGTAAATGAATAATAAAATCTTTAAAAAGAAAGAACGAAAGGAAGAAAGGAAGGAGCAGTGGGGAATGGGGGGAGGTCCTGGAATACGAATCCTTATGCCTACCTAGCACTCACACATCCCCAGCCATTCAGCGTGTACGCCAGGCTTTCCCCCACTGCGTTTCCTTTGTCCATCACAACACCCTATAGGGCAGATCAGGAAGGGTAATAATATACACACATTATAGAGGGGAACATTGAAGTTCAAAAAAGATCTGTGTCATAGGTACCAACCAAATCTACATCCACTCTTTTATCCGGTGATACCACAGTGCCTCTCAAAAGTAGGAGAGAGGGGCTGAAATGGGAAGTCAGGATTGGAAGAGAAACTGGAGGATTTCTCTGCGAAGTTTGTTTTCATTCCAAGGTCTCATTTAGATCCTTTCTGGGCATCCCAGCAATGGAACGGCTCTGCCCAGTCCAGCTCAGGGGCTCCTGGATGTAGTAAGCAAGGAACTGCAAACTCAGACAACACGGTGCGGGTGTGCGGGGTAGGCTAAGGATTGATACAGCAGGTAGATGGATGCCCAGCTTCCGCACTGCGCCCTGGCCCGGTAGATGACTTCCTCTGGTAAAGGACAAGGGCACAGCCTTCACCATCTGGCCAGAAGTCCATAGGTAACATGGGGCTGCCCAGCAGTGGTGTCCAAAGCCCTCTCTCAGCTCAATGATGTATGGAATCTAGGCCTTATGTTTCTGAGGTCAGAGGTTTTCCTATCCCGCTCTCCAGGGACACAAATTCAAGTTCTCACCATCTGGCCAGAAGTCTATAGGTAACATGGGGCTGCCCGGCAGTGGTGTCCAAAGCCCCCTCTCAGCTCAATGATGTATGGAATCTAGGCCTTATGTTTCTGAGGTCAAAGGTTTTCCTATCCCACTCTCCAGGGACACAAATTCAAGTTCTCTGGAACACTGTGCCATTTAGGGCTTGCTATGGGCCCCAGGGCTCATGACACTTGCCCTTGAGCGGAAAGGAGGTGATTCTTGGCCACTCTGCGTCCTGGACATGACCTCTCCCTAAATCCTAACGTAGTGCCTGGCATACAGTTTGTGCTCACGTCATGTTTGTTGAAAGAACAAATGAATAAACGAACAAGCAAATGAATGACAGATTGGCCTGACAATCACATCAGCCAGTGCTGTCTGTCACATGACAGCAGCCCCAATCTGCTGACTCTTAGCCCCCAAATCAGAGCTCTGCAGCCAACCCAGCAGAGGGGGAGAACAGAGGGTCTCCCCTGCACACTTCCTCTGACCTTTCAGAGATGCTATGCCCTGTGGAAAGGAAAGGGCCATGGTTATCCAGATGGGGCAAGTTCTGCCCACCCCTCCCCAGGCCTTCGGCTCCCCCTCTCAATCACCTTTCTTCTCCTAGCTCCAGGCCCACTCACTGGGAGGAGCCGCAGAAAGTTCCAAGAGAGGAAACCCAGCTCCATTAGGAGCGCCACAGTGATGAGGGTGGGGCCAGCAAGTGCTTCTCCTTTGCATTTTCCTCAGTGCTAATGACCTTGATTGTTAAGAAAAGCAGAAACAATAACAATCATGGCACAGCGCTTTTATGGTTTCTGACATTTTCCAAAGTGCTTCTAACACATGACCTCACCATGCCACTACACGCCATCCTTGGAAGGGCCGGGCTGGTTCTCTCTGTGACTTGGGTAGAAAGACTGGGTAGTGAGGAGGTTGGGCATTGATCTGGGTCACATGTATGGCACTGATGGGATCAGGGGCCCAGCCACAGACATGGAGTGGGGAGAAGTGGGGTCTAGTTCCGGCTTGGCCTCAAACTATCAAACTCACTAGGTGTCCTTGGGTGAGTAAGTCTCTGGGTTTCAGTTTTCTCCCTTGCGAAAGAGAGCAATGGCCCCATTCCCCAACTCTGTCCATCTCGAATGCCCTGGCTCAGTAACATAAACAATCCACTCCGCCCTCCAGGCCAAGCCTGGTAACTTGCACCAAGGTCAAGGGAGCCCCTGGAAACGTGGATGCCAGCTGTGTCCGTCCTAGCATGCTAACAGATGTCATCTGAGTGTGTCCCACAAAGAAGGCTGTGGTACAGACGGCAGGGAAGAAACGTCAAAAAAATAATCCTAATGGTCCACAAGCACGAGGAGACCATACACGCAGAGGGCTACTACTGAGGCCAGATGCCATCCTGACTGCGACCCGGGTGCTGGCTCAGACAAAGGCTGGAGTCATTCCAGCGGGGGGTGAGGGCGGGGGACTGGGGTGGGTGGGCAACAGACAGCATTGGACGTTCCATGATGCTCAGTGTCCTCTGCCCTTGGCCGCATGCAGCAGCCCAGCTCTACTTCCCAACCCACCTCCCCTCCCCCAACCTCAACTCCATCAAATCTATCCTCTCTCCCTATTCAGATCCCATCTGGCAATCACCTCCTCCAAGAATAATTCCAGGTGAGCCCCGCGAAATTCCCACTAGTACCCTGCAGACCGAGCATCACTGGGTCATGTGTCCTGGGCCAGATGAGGCTTCAAGTGTGCGATCCTGCTTTTGTCGGCCACCAGACTGCGGGGTGGGGGGGCAAGGAGACGAAGAACAGAGTGGGTACTTCTGATTTGCTCCTTTCTGACTTTTGTCCAGCCTTAACTCCCAAGACATGAGGCAGGGCATTCGGGGCAGAGGAATAGTAGACTGTGGATGGACAGCACTCCCCTCTTTCCCCTGTGGGCAGCTGACCTGGTCAGTTACGAAGAAAGGCTAATGTTGGAATCTCGGCCAGAGTCCGGACAAGGGTTTGGCCGATGTATCTACCTCCAAGGCCAAAAGTCTGGATTGAGAGGGAGGGCAGGCTGGCCCAGCAGATGGCCAAATTTCTCCAAACCCGACACACAGTTCGGATGAAAACATCTACCTCACAGCACGGAGTACAGTCACTGATTTCCAATAACTGCTAACGTTCCTGCGAGGCTGCACCATATGAGATTGCCTTTTATAGGTCCAAAGTGGTTGCATCTCGGCAATTTCATATGGTCCGTGGTTCAGTCTCATACCTTTGTCACATTCCCTAGGACAGAGCAAACCCCTGAAGGCTTGGACCTTCTGTATCTCTAGCTGATTTTCCTTCATTTCTGGCTTAGGACAGAGCAGAATTGTGGCTTTGAAAGGTACTGCATAGATACATCTTAATCCACCATCCAGGCAGGTGAGGTGGGGGTGTCTTAGGGCCTGTCCTACTCCCGAACTTCAAGAATGGCTGTCCCCAGGACAGATTCCTTTACGACTCCTTACCTCTGGTCATCCTGATAGAAGGACTCAACTTGGTGACAGGCTTCTGTGCTACATTGTGCTAGGCCTTAAGATAAAAAGAGTTCAGTTTGGGCACTGAGAATTTTACCCTTTTGTAGAAAAGGAGCCTTGAATCAGAAATGCCCTTGTCCAACCAAGCCTGGTTTCATTTTACAGCGGGGGAGACAAAGGCCCAGAGACATCACTGCCTTAGTCAAGGTCACACAGGAAGGCCAGATCACCAGTTTTCTGACTCCCGGTCCCATGCTCTTCTGGCAGGCGTGGCAGCACCCGAGGACAAACTCTGCCCTGTCTGCCCCCTTTCAACTTCCTGGCTCGTGCTCTTACAGGCTCCCTAGCAAGACAGAAGGGGAATTGACTAAGGGATCGATAGCCCTCCCCTGCATGAAAAGAGCCCTGAGTCATGCCAGGGTTTCCAGGGAGGGGACAGAGAGACACAGAGAGAGAGAATGGCAGTCCTGGAAACCTGATCTCTCTCCAGAGCTGGGACCAGGCTGGAAAGGCGGGGGTGGATAGCACGGTGATGATCTGGGTCACTGACAGTGCAGCGGGTACAGGTCCCTGCCAAGGAGGGCGGGGGGCGGGCGTGGGCCCGGAAGGCCTTGCTTAGCCCAAGCATGAAGGCTTAGGGCAGGCACTGCCAGCTTCTTTGAGAATCACCGAATTACAGAATTCAGAAGGGATACAAAAGGCTGGTTAGAAACAGCCTTGGGGCCGACAGTGGACTCCTCCTCTCCTAGCCTGGGACCCCTCCCCAAAAAGGAGGTGGATGATTCTGAAAGCCTGCAGCTCCTACGCTTTCTCAGCTGGCCCGCAGCATGGTGGGGAAATGCCTGCTCCCACCTGTTGCCCCTGGCCCAGCTGGCCCACCCAACTGTGCCCAGCTGCTCCCACCCGGAAGTTTGGAAAGCGTGGTGCTGACAGCAGTGAGGGAGAGAAGGAGGACCCCCAGGGGAAACCACGCTGTCCAGATGCCCCCTCCCTGTGTTGTATGGGGCTGGGGGAACTGAGAAAGGGTGGTCCTGTGGGTCAGGAGTCTGGGAGAGGAGAGAGAGGAGTCCGGGAACCTAAGGGTCCTTCCTGGGTATTGATGTCTCTCCCCAGCTTAGTATCAGAAAAACTCCAAAACTGAGAAAAAAAACAGTACCATAAACAACTCCAGACCCTTCACTGAGAATCACTGATTGCTACTATTTTGTACGCACATACATACCACACACCCTACTATTTTTGCTGAACCACTGGACAATCACCTGCAAACCCTTGGCCCCTAAATACTTTTGCATACTCTCTAAGAATGAGAATATTCTCTTACAAAACCATTCTCATTACCACTGTGACATCATTAACAATTAATAATGACATATCATCTCATACCTGTCCCAGAATGTCTCTTATGGTCTTTTCTTTTTTTTGACCCAAGATCCATTTAAGGTTTATTCATGGCCTATGGCTATAATGTTTCTTTAGCTTCTTTACATCTGGCCTGGCTTCTGCCTTCCTGCCCTTCTGCCTTGGCACACAATTTCAACGTTTCTACTAATGACATCCACTTTTTTGAAGCCTCAGTCCGCGGTCACGTGGAATGGCTCACATTTTAGATTTGCCTGTGGTCTCCTCACGATTAGATTCCAGATAAGCATTTTTGACAAGACTACAGGTGACGTCTCACTCATCAGGAGGAATTCGGCCTGGGTGGGCCCGCTAGGGCCGATGTTTGGTTATTGGGTTATGGGGATCAGTGCTGAATGTCCCCGTCGCAAAGGCAGGTATTTCATTTTGCAGGGAGTAAGTAATTCATGAGGTGACAGGCACTGAGATAGATCAACCTTTCACCCAACGGGTTTAGCATTCATTAGTAAAGCCTGGCGCGTACCAGCTACTACATGAGGGGTCGCAAACTGGGAAATGTCAAGGTCTGTCAGTGCCGCCATCTTTCAATAGTTGGCATCTTTGTGCTAAGCGGTTTCCCTCCCTGTCCCACTTTAACCATCAGAATGGACTCGCGGCATCTTTTATTCGGTGTCTCACAATCTACTACTCTTATTCTTTTCAAGGCTCAATGTGTCCCAAAACTGCATTCGGGGGGGGGAGCCTTCTGAAGCCAACTCTGGTGTCCTTTGGCCACGAGCATGTTCTAGCTTTCTGGCATCACATGATTCACGTGTATGTCCCCAGTCCCACACTTAGAACCTGCCATTTCTCCAGGGAGCACTGCTTTCTGGTTGGGGGGGGGGGCAGTGGTCCTTAGAAAGAAACATCTGGGAGCCAGATGTGCTCACCGTTACCGGGTAGCACTGCTTCTAGACCCTTCCAGGGAATAGGCCTAGGAGTTAAAGGATCATGGGGTTCTGCCTCACCTTCCCCAGTTCTGTATTTCTGTCTCTTCTTCCATAGTGAAACCCTCATTTCCAAAGCTATCAATATGGCTACTCATTAGATCTATCCTATAATAAACAAAAAACTGTTTCCAATTTCTGACTCCAACCATGACTAATAACACATTGATAAAGTAAAGTTCAAGACTTTTTTTGTAGTTCTTTTTATACCAAGAATATACATTCCACTAAGCATTGAGGCATTACACCAAAAAAATTACTTGAATTAATTATTTTCTTTGACGAGTAATCAAATGGACATTCAGTTAGGTTCATTACTTCTGTTGCGGTCGGTTTTGGGGTTTACTGTTTTCTTTCTCTGCGATCTAATTTAACTGGTAACTATGTAAAATATTTATACCGGTACAAAACCCAAAACTGCCTAAAAAAGTGTCATAGTAAAGTTTCATTCCCATCTCTATCTCCTCTACCTTGTTCCCACCCACCCTACAGGTAACCATTTAAATTAAGTTCGGGTTTAACCTTTGTATGTGTTTGTGTGTGTGTGTGTGTGTGTGTGTGTGTGTGTGTCAGTGTGAGTGTTTGCAAAAAACTATTCTTACTTCTCTTGCTTTCTCAATGCAAAGGTGGCATACTACACAGACTCTTTACCATCTCGTATCTTCCATTTAACATATGCTAGAAATCATGTCATATCAGTTCACGGAGCTCCTACTTTTTTTGGCTGCATAGTACTCCAGTGAGTAGATGTGCTGTTGTTCATTCAGCCAGTCTGTTAAAGATGGCCATTGGGTAGCTTCCAGTGATTTCCTTTCCTGTTACAAATATGCCTTAAAGAATCACCTTGTGCATATGTCTTCTTCTATCTGTGAATGTGCATTTTCTGGATAAGTTCCTAGAAGTAGGACTGTTGGGTAAATGCGTATGCTGTTTGGTTAGATACTGCTGGCTTGCCCTCTCTAGGAGTTGTACTGGATTGCACTTTTAGCACTGACTTTGCAACCTAGGTGGATCCTGGGAGAGGTGTTCTAAGCTGAGAGTTTCCTTGAGCCTCTATCTGAGAGTCCTTGACCTCCCCACCAGTAAAGACACAGCCTCACACTGCCCCTGCCCTAGTGATCTGGCAAAGGGGTCTCACCGATGCCATCCCAGTTCATCATCCTGAATTATCCTAGAGCTTTCTGTACTTCACTTAGGAAATCAGAGCACGGAGAAGGGATGAAGCTGAAGACATCAGCCAGAGAGGAATTAGAGTGGGGAAGGCAGTAGAGAGAAGGGATCCTTGCCCCTTGCTGCCTGATTCTCACCTCCCTTTTCTCTCCTTTGGTCTCTCCACATCCCCCCCCCCCCCGCCCACTCCCCAACACAACTTGGCTCCAAGAGCTCCTGTGCTGACCAGGAGCCCTTGGCTCTGGTCCTAACTGGATCCTGCCTGGTTTCCCTCCCACAGGACTGTGGGCTGACCGCAGTGGGCTGGCTTAAGGTGGAGGCAGAATCTAGAAGTCCCTGTCATTTCTCTTTTAACACGTGCAGAGGAAATAAGTCAGTGGAGCAAGCCTGGCTCATACCAGGGAAAGAGGAAAAAGGCGACAAAGAGAGATGTTGGGAGAGGAAGCACAAAACATTCCACACAAACCTTGGAGACTCCAGCCCCAGGGGCTGCTCTTTTTCTATGACCCACTCTACAGAAAGGGGAAAAGGGAAATGAGCAGGGGAAAGGAAGTCCTCCCAGTCTGACCAATGATGGGAATCAAGTCGGAGGAACAGGGACCTAGGCTGGGAAGGGAGTGCTATCTGAGGGGTAGGCTGGGGGAAGACATCAAAGTGCTAGAAGAATTCCTCTAGGGAAAGCAGTGAGGGCTCAGGGTCCAGCATTCCTCTTCAAGGTCAAATCAAACACCTGGACAGAACACCTGGGTCAAACACCTAAGCCAAACATGCTCCTTAAGGTCCTGGGGAGCCAGAACAACCGCCCTTCTTTCCTCCTTACAAAGCTTCATGGATCTGGAAGGCCCCAAACAGGCAGAGTTTATCCATGTCTTTGGGCACTGGGTCCCAGACCAAGAACATAAACCAAAAGAGAAAAGGGCCCATGAGGATTACTGGGAGCAGCTAAATTCTTGAAATAGAGGCAGTTTCCCGTGGAATGTTGAGTAGCTGACAGGTGGCAGCTGAGTCCGGGCTGGGCCAGTAGCCCCAGGGGCTCTCTTCCCTCTGAAGACCCTCCAGCCCAGGCTGGGGAAGACTGAGGCTCCCAGCATCATTGCTCAGGGACCGCCACCCCCTCCTCCACACCACGTGCCTTCTCCCGGCACTCAGACCCTGGGCAAACTAACTGCTCTCCTTCTGCCCTTGACTGGGCGTTCCCATTTTGACTTTGTTCTGACACCAAAGACCACAGAGATCGGACAAATCTGACTCAGCCACTCCCTCCCACCATTACAGCGGGCGCAGTCTTTCCATTGTGCGGAGGGGAACTGAAGCCCACAGGGCCAGCTAGGCATCAGCCCCGAGGAGGGGCGATTCTCCGGCTCTCCCGAAATGTCACTCCTTCTTTCAACAAACGTTGACCAAGCACCTTGTAACATGTCAGGTACTGTGCTGAGAGTCCCGGGGCTAAGACTGTGCCTCCTTCGATCTAGCCTCGAATCCAGACTTGCCCTTGAATCCAGCCGGGGACACGGAGGTGGCGGCGGGCCGGGGAGGGGCTGGAGGCTCAGCACAGGCCGGGAGGCAGCAAACCTGGGCTCGGCGGCTCCGGCGCCTCCCGCGCGGAGTACTCGCGGGAAGGCAGCGCCGGGGGGCGGAGCAGAGCTGCGGGAGAGGCCGCGACGGGGCGGGGCGCCGGCCGCCAGGAGCCCGGGGGCCGCGGGTGTGCTGCAGCACAGGCGGGAACAGAGGAGAGGTGCCCCCATCGCCCAAGCCCTGCGACTCCAGGCCTCGGCGGGGTCGGGGGATGGGAGAGCCGGCGCCTCGGCGCGCTCTAGATAGGGACCTGCTCCTCGGGGACTAGCCCTCCCCGAACCCACCAGAACCTACCCCTAGTCAGAGCACTGAAAGTAGGAAGGCCAGCCGCTGAGATGGTGGGATTATGGACCCCCGCGGTGGCAGGGCGCGCGGGGGGAGGGGTGATTTCGGGTTGAACCTCAGCAAGATGGTGGCAGGGGGATGGGGCTCCCCAGCAGGAGGGGAGAAATGGATCCTCCTCCCCCTTTCCTACAGAGCAAGAGCACGGATCCTGTCTTCGGTCACCTGCCCGTTGGGGAAGGCCTCACTTCATTCTCCATCAGGAGACAAGGAGGGAGAAGCTGCCTGGCCTTGGAGTGCACTCAGATCAGTCATCCAACGCCTCAAAATAAAAACTGGTTCCTGTTGCTCCCTGGGCCCCCATTTAATCTCTCCTCCAACAGTCCTTTGCTTCCTTCTTCCCAGCTGCTAAGCTCCCACCTTTAGTACCCGTCCAACCAAACCAGCTGGGGCAGAAGGCAGGTGCTTCCTCCCCCCCCCACCCCTCCCCCAGACCAACACCGCTGATCCGTCAGCTTCAGGTCCACGACCCACCTCCCAGCGCCCGCTCCCCACGCCACCACCCCTAGCCAAGCCGGACCCCCTCACTAAGCCACTGGAGCCACCACCTCCTCCTGCCCTCCTCCTCCTTCACCTTTCCCCAGCCAGCCCGTCCTGACCGCCTAGGCGCTCCCTCCACGGTTTGTCCCAGCCTAGGATGACCCTGGTCTCTTCCCTTTCTTCCACGGAAAGAGAGCCGGCGCTGAGGGGGCTGCAAGGGGGCTTCGGAATAGGAAGGGCAAGAAGGGGCAGCTCTGGGGAGGAGCTCTAGAAGGGAGGGGAGGATCTGCAGCCTCCCAGCCAGACACCCCACCCAGAGGAGATGGCGCTGTAGCCTGGGATTCACTTCCCCTCCCCCGCCGCGTCAGTTGCGTGCCCGCGATTTCTCCATCCGACATCCCCCCTACCAGGCCAGCCGGCGCCGACACCGCGTCTGCAAGTTGTTGTAAGTCCGGCAGGAATGCCCGGGGGAGGTGCCTCTGGCCAGCAGAGTGCCCACTCGCTCCCGGGATGCGCAGGCCACTCCCGCGTCCCCCCCACCCCGCCCCACGCAGCTGGAGAAGAGCGGTGGGTCCTTCGGAGACGCGGGAGTGCGGGAGGCGGGCCTCGCCTTGGGGAGGGTGCCAGCCGGCCTCCTCCACCCCAAGAGCCAGCCAAGTATGTGAGGGAGCGAGCGTGTGCAGGAGAGCGGGAGGAATCATCCCAGCCCCATTTCCAGCTCTTCTGCAAGAAGGCGCCCTGGCTCAGGACGCTTGGGGACCCTCCCCAGGATGCCTGTGACCAACCCCCAGCCGCCCAACGCTCACCAGCTCCACAGGCACCAGCCCTGGAACTGCAAACTTTCCAACTTCACCCCCTGCTCTTTCCTCCCCCGTGAGACCAGAGATGTGTGGGGCGGTGCCCTCAGAGACACTCAAACAGTTGGTTCTTGACGCTCGGCACACACTCAACAACAGCGGGGCGAGGGAACTCCCAGCTTTTTCCACAGCTAATTATAGACGTGAAAGTCTGAGGATGTTTTGCAAGCGGCAGAGAAACTGCTGAGGTTTCTCCACGAAGCTAAAGAAATTTAATTTGTGAATTTGTGCACTACCCTCCCTACCCCCCAACTTCTCCAACCTCCACCCCCCCCCTCATGAGCCCCTCTCCCAGTCCCTCATCGCAGGCCCTCCTTCCTGTTGAAAATTTCTTACTCAGTTTTTTTTTTTTTTTTTCCATCTCTCTTTGGGGCTTTGGAGAAAGGGAACAGACGCGGAAAATATTTTTGCAACAGTTTTCCATTCTGCGTCTCATTCCCAAGCCAAGGGGGAGGGGGAGGGCAGGAACGGATGGAGGGAAATAAATGCTTTTTCCAAAAGCGCAGTTTGAGTGTGAGAAAGACAGTCTCTCCATCGCCCTACCCCCCACGGCCCAGGAATGACAAAAACTAGGAAAAGAGAAAGAAATCACTTGTTTGATTTACGCGGTCTCTCAGAACGGAATCTAGGAAATACAGTGTTTGACAAATCTGTGCGTGCACACACACAGACACACATGCACACACACAAACACACACACTCCAAACCCAGTGGCAAGAAACCCGCTAGGCAAGAAACATGCTAGGGAGTTTTAGAAGCCATTGAGAGCAAAGAAAGAAACAAAGTTTGCAAATCTCGAGTCAATTCATTCTCTGCAAGCCTACCTCTCTTTCTAGCAAAGATCCAGGCTTCTTCAAGAGGGACTCTCCCTCCGGGTTTCCATGGACGGGGTAGGATGGGGGTGACCACCCACTGGTCTCCCCAGTGTGGCAACCACGTTATTGATGCTGGCTTTGCTCTCTTGCCTTTCCAGCTACCGCCGGGGAGTGGGCTGGGTCTCCTCCCCCGGCCAAGGGAAGGACCGCTCAGGTTCCGGGAAGAAAATGGGTGCTGGACCGGTGTCTCTGGCCTTGCTCTCCTCAGAGGGATGGTTCCCCAGGAAGTTCGTGCTTTCCCCCTCAACCCCCAGCTTTGGACGGTCTCAACAGCAGAGCTCTCCTAAGAAAATGCTTGTCATGGCAACAGCTCCAGCCAACTCCGGCCAGACTCTTGCTCACCAGCTCCGGAGCATTGAGGGAGGAGAAGGGGGAGGAGCGAGAGCTGGGACGGAGGTGGGGCTTGGCTGGAGGCCAGACCATTACTCTACTGTTAAGGTGGCACGATTTCGAGCTGCAGCTGCTTCCTGGTTTGTCTTAAGGGGGAATGGAGAAATGGAGGGGAGGAATCCTCTCTTCTCTCGGGTTTCCTCCCCGCCCTTGCTGTCGCTTGTGGGAAGGAAAGTAGGGTGGGGGGTGGAGGTGGGGAGTGGATGTGGGTGGTGGTGTTCTACCGTTGCTGGGTGGAGGGAAAAAAAGGAAGCTTCTGCCGGAGGTTGGTTTCCTGCAGCTCCGAAGGGCCTCTCATCCTCTTACTCACTTGGACCCAGGACCCCAAAACCCAGGGTGTCTGCTGCACCTTGGTCACTGGCCCTCCACTCTCCTTCCCCCGTCTCAATAGGGGGCTCCCTGGAGGAGAAGGAATTGCTTTGGATGCACACTCTTTGCTTTCACACAAACTTCACACACACAGGATCCTGGGTCATATTTTGCTCCCTCTTGCCTCCCTACCTACCAGGGGCCCATCCACAGTGCATGATAATAGCTGCTTTCTTATGAGCCCTACTGTGTGTGGGCTAAAGCAGAAAAGCTTTGCATGCATGGTATTATTTCCGATGCTCCCGGCAATCTTGGCAGGCACTTATTATCATCCTCATTTCCGAGTTGGGGAAATTGAGGACCAGTGTCTGGCCCAAGGTTATACACATGGTTAAGGACAGAGCCAGGATGCAAAGCTAAGTCAGACCGACTCCAAAGTCCATGAATTTTCCTGTGCTTGTGTCCTGCTCCAACACACATTTCCATGTTCATTTGCCCTCACTCCGGCATCCATGCACACTTATACACAGCCTATAAATTGTTAATCACGCCTCCACAGCCACACCCCCACCAGCACTGTGCAAGAGTGCCACCCATAGCTTTTGCCTGGATTTTGATTGTAGCTTTCAAGTACAAACATGTACCATCCACTGATTCACACAACACATCTACATTGACTGATCTATTCCCACACCTACCTTGGCACACCACTCATTCATGTTCATGTGCTTCTGGAAGGCACGTTGATCTATACTTCACAGGTTAGGGTTGTCAACTGTGCAGTGAAAAAGGTGACCCAGCAGAACTTCAGGGCTTCGGGAAAAGGCCTCTTAGATCCATTCAGCCTAATCCAGCCCTTCACACCATCTCTGCCCTGCTTTGCATCCTGTCTTCCCCGCCCCAGGACGGAGAACCATAGGCACAAGGAGAAACAGACTTGTGAATTAGACTCCTAGGGTCTACTTTCCTTCTGTCCTTTAGCATTGTCTCTGATTTCCTAACATTTGGGTCCTTTTCTCCTCTCTTTACTTTCCTATCCCGCTGCTTCTCAGTAACTCATACTCATCCTATTTCTGAACCCAGGGAAAGTTAAACAGATAAAAAGAAAGAAACTGTTTTAGATTTGTTACGCTGGGCACAGAACTTAGAGCTCCCCAAGATGGAGACTGTCTGGTGTCATCCATCCGGGGAACCAGGTCCAAAATAAGCCTCTGCCTGTCCTGTGCTGCTTCTCTCCTGCCCAGCTGGTAGAAGATTGCAGGGATAAGGGGGAGCACATAGCACCTTCTATGGAAACCATCCATGGAATTCTTTTTTTTTTTTTTTAAGATTTTATTTATTTATTTGACAGAGAGAGAGATCACAAGTAGGGAGAAGCGCAGGCAGAGAGAAAGGGGGAAGCAGGCTCCCCGCTGAGCAGAGAGGCAGATGCGGGCTCAATCCCAGGACCCTGAGATCATGACCTGAGCTGAAGGCAGAGGCTTAACCCACTGAGCCACCCAGGCGCCCCTATCCATGGATTTCTTTCCAAGCCTCACCTAAGGGTGAGTTTGGTTTTCATTCACTCCCCACCCTCTCCCAACTTCTTGTGTCCCTTCCACCCCACCTCCCCCAGGGCATTCGGAGGACCTGCTGGCAGGGATAGGGACGTACCTTGTTAGAGTTTGGGAAGTCCTACCCAAATGTCAGCTTCAGGAGCCCAGATGGGTTGTTGGGGAAGACATGGGAATGGAAGGAAAGGACTCCACGAGCAGGCTTCAGATTTAACAGCTTGTCGGGCTTCCTGCTGGATTGCCATAACCTGACATTTCAGAGCCCAATGAGTGTCAGTTGCATCTTTATCCTGAGAAAGCCAGTCTCCAGAATGGTGCTTTAAATGTATTAAAGTATATTTTAAGCTTGTCTGCAGTGACTGTGCGTGGAAGCATTGCCTAACTGTTCAGTAAACTTGTCTTGGGGGAGTAACAAGTTAGGCCAGATGTGTGGTCCCATTAAAGGAGAAGTCGACTTCGGCTGCCTGGTATGTGGGGGCTGAGACATGATGTCAGTTGCTAGCTGGTTAGTATGTGAAAGGCAAGATCCTCTCTTCAAACTCCCTGGGGAGTTTTGGGGAGACAGGCTTTGGGGGGGAGGTGCCGCCAGAGAGGCTCCCTTGTGTGTCCCACCTCTGGCTGGCTGGTCCTCCCTTCTCTCAGAGCCCAGGGCTGCCCCCTGCCCAGGTGGGGGTGGTGGGATGAGAGAAGAGGAACCCTCCACCCCATTCCAGCCCCCAGCCCTTGTGGAGGCAAGAGGGGAGGATGTGAGAGGTGGGTCAAGGTGACTTTAGGGGTCTTTAGCCTGATCTCTGCAGCTAAGCCAGCCACAAAAACCTGTGCTTTCTGGAAACCCAGAAGCCTCCGTGGCTTATTTCTTCCAGCAGCAGGCTTGAGGTCTAGAACAGATAAAAATCAATCGACCCATAGAAATAACCACTAAATGTAAGACAGTGGATTTGTGCCCCTCCCCCCACCTTGGCAAGATGGAGGGGGTACGTCTACCCACAAAGGTTCCTGCCTGGGCTGTTGTGTATAGCTGATACTGCCCCAGCCTCCAAGGAGGCCCCTTTTCTTCTTATCCCCACCGCTGGGCCATGGCCTCCCTGGAGCAAGCCAGTCTGGCAGGGTGGCCTTCACAGAGGACCCTGTCCCCACCCCTCCTCTCATTTGAAGAAAGTGCATTCAGCCTTGTCTCTCCCTTAGGTGTTTAACAGAATATGTTCGTCTGGCCCCTTGAGAGCTCCCTCAGGAGTTCCCCAGATCACACTGGCAGATTCTCCTCTGCGTCTCTCCCTCCTGGGGGATCAGCTGTTTGCCTGCCTAGAGCAACAACCATCCTCTCCACACCTACACGGCTTCTTTAAGACTATCTTTCTTCTCACTGTTAACAAGGGAATTGTCATTTTACTAGTGGTCCCACCCCTAATTGGCCCAAACTGAGCCAATTAGATCCTTTCCTGGGATTTTTGAACTTAGGACCACGGAGAGAACAAGGTTTGCTTCCCTCCAGCAGAGGACACTGTGAGGTGCGAGCCTCCTGAATTTTCAGCGGCCATGTTTCCTGCACCCAGAAGAAGGCGGCCTGTGGGAAAGAGTAAAGCTTACATGGGGAGAAAGGCTGAAAGGAGAGGGGAAGAGTGAGTCCTGGCAACATTTGAGTCAACTGTACCTCATATCCCACTGTGCTCTTCCTGTTCCTATGAATGAGCTGGTTATGTGACTCATTATGCATGCATAAGCTACACTAATTTGGGTTTTTTGGTCCCTGGTACGAGGTGATACAGAAAGTCATATAGAAACCCTTTGAGCTGGTATCTACCATTCAGGCATACTCATTTCAGTGAATTTTATTCATTCATTGTATTCATTACTGGATACCTACTATTCAAATCAGGATGCATTTCTTGAATGTTGAACGGCTTCAACATCCACTGGGCCCAGACAAGATGCACAGAGATAATAAAGCTTATAGTTTAGGAGAGGAAAAAATATATATTAGTAGCGTAAGTAACCACAATAGAAGGTGTTATAGTTGTTCTTTGAAATATATTTATTGAGTGCTAGATAATACCTGTTAAAAAGTGAAGTGTGAAAATATAGTAGTCCCCCCCTACTTTTTTTAAAGATTTTATTTATTTGACAGAGAGAGAGTATAAGCAGAGGGAGTGGCAGGAAGATGGAGAAGGAGAAACAGACTCTCCATTAAGCAATTAGCCTGAGCTGGGGCTCATTCCCAGGACCCTGGGAACATGACCTGAGCTGAGGACAGCTGCTTAACCAATGAACCACCCAGACGACCCACACTAGTACCCCCCACCCCACCCCACTTATGTTCCAAGACCCCCAGGGGACACCTAAAGCTTTGGATAGTACTGAATCCTAGCTATGTTATGTTTTTCCCTATATGCACCTACCTACATACCTATGATCAAGTTTAATCTGTAAATTAGGCAAGGTAAGAGATTAACAGCAATGACTACCATACTTCTATGGACACAGGGACTGATTTCTTCTGACAAGAATGTTTGAAGACTCTAGGGACGCCTGGGTGGCTCAGTGAGTTAAAGCTCCTGGGATGGAGTCCTGCATCGGGCTCTCTGTTCCGTGGGGAGCCTGCTTCCTCCTCTCTCTCTCTCTCTCTCTGCCTGCTTCGCTGCCCACTTGTGATCTTTGTCAAATAAATAAATAAAATCTTAAAAAAAAAAAAGAATGTTAGAAGATTCTAGAAAAGAGATGGTATTTGGAGATACCTGGAAAACCTTGAGGAGTAAGCTTTAGTATGTTTTGGAGGAGTGGGTGGGGTAGACCCCTGAGGATAATGACATGAGCAAAGGTACAGAGGTAAGAAGGATGGAGCGCAGGCTGGGGGACTGGACTACTAAGGGCGCTGAGCGGCCCCTTTGGGTCTGTGTTGAGCAAGCTTGCTGTAGCAACAGTATGGAAGGTAGATTGGAAACCTAGGGGGCAAGCAGGGGTGACCCATGCCCGGTGCCGTGCTGGGCAGTTTCATATAACATAGTTATATATAACACAGTCCTTGTCCTCTAGAAGCCTCCCATCTAGCTGTGGAGACACATAAAATAGATAACAACAGTGTTACCTGGGTGATGCAGTGGGTGGTGTCTGACTCTTGGTTTTGGCTTGGGTCATGATCTTGGGTTTTGGGGATGGAGCCCTGGGAGGGGCTTAAGCGTGCTTAAGTTTCTTGCTCCCTCTCCTGCTGCCCCTCCCCATAGCACAGGCAAGTGTGTAAGTGCCCTTTCTCTCTCAAATAAAAAATAAAAGTAATCTGGAAAAAAAGAGAGAGAGAGAGAGAGATAACACCAAAAAAGTGTGTGATCACGTCTAAAACTTGGATCTAGATGAAAAAGCCAAAGACAGTCTAGTGAAGGGGAAGTTAGAGGTGGGCTGGAGCCTTTGGGGGATGGCTTCTTCTAGCTGGTGGGGAGCCAGCTGGACTTTGAAATTCTTCCCAGTGTCTCTCTTCCCACTCCCCTGCAGAGGAGTCTGGTGATGGCTGAAGGCAAGCTCTTTATCCAAACAACATCTGTCCCCATGCCTCCGGTCCTTGTCATACATAACCCCGGGCAAGAGGAGGAAACTGGATCCAGGAAGTCAGAGCTGGGGAAACTGATGCAGCCACAGGTTGGCCCCAAGGGCTCGGGGACAAACGTGCCCCCATAGGGACAGGGGGTTAAGAGGGACAGGCAGAGTCATCGAGACAGAAAGTCCTTAAAATTGGCCTGAGCCTAGATGACAAAAGATAAAAGGAGGCTGCAACTAGATAACACAGCCAAGGTTCAGCCCCAAAGATGATAGATAATATAGTCAAACAGCTTGCGCCTAAGTCTGTGGGGAGGGCTGCGCCAGCAATCAGATAGGGAGCTCTCTGCCCCTGGGAAGACAATAGTTGGCTTCAGCTGGGAGGGTCCAAGGGTGATGCGGTTGGACAGTTCTGGCTGTATTTGTGTGACCAAGGAGCAAATCTCAGCAGCTGTCTCAGGGCCATTTTCACCCCTGCAGGAACCTTGCTGGGTCCTCCACAGGAGGCCCGGCTTCCAGCTCTCCCCCTTGCTGAGTGTGGGTGGTCATCTACTCCCGACAGGCAGCAATTTCATTTTTCCCACTTCCTGCCATTCCTGCGGAGAGGACTGGATGGGACAGCCCTTACTGCAGTCGTTAGAAGGCGTGGTGTCGGAAGGGCAGGGGTGCGATGCTGAATTAAATCAGAGCACGCTTCCTCTGCTGGCTTGGACGAGCTGGTCTCAGAGGATCGCCAATCTTTGTCACCGCAGAGGTCTTTGTGGCTCAATTTTTGTTTGTTGGGGTTTTGGGTTTTTGGTGTACTGACGGTTTCAGGCTCTGATGCTGGCAATCACAAGGTTCAGTGGGGGTGCCGAGAACTCTGTTGTACTGGGCCATGTTGGGCAGAGCAGTACTGGGGAAAGGCACTGGCTCTGGGCAGTGCCAGTATGCGTGCAGAGGGCAAGCCTGTCGGACCACGTGGTCCTGGGTGGAGGGGACTGTCTCCCTCATTTCCGCATCCCCAGGGATTCAGCGCCTCTGGGGCATCAGTAGGCATCCAGGGAAAGGAAGGAGTACAGAATCTGATGCAAGAAAGCCAGAGCCCATGGAGGTGAGGCTCGAGAGCGGTTTCTTTTGGATCCAGGGCCTTCGGTGATCTGAAGAATCAGTTCGATTTACTTGGAGGCCTGTTTTGCTATTCCGATTGTATTCTGGTTCCGCTGTTTTTTTAATGCTGTAGGGGTTTGGTGTTAATTTTACTTTGAACTCATTAAGTAGGTTTTCGATTTGTTTTTTTGTTTTTTGTTTTTTTTAAACTCTAGTTTGGTTCGTGATTTGTTTTTCTAACAAAATATTTGTCTTTCATTTGTTTCAGTGCAGAGCAAATGAGTGTACAGCAACTTTAAAAATAGTTTTCGGTTAATGGCTGTGCTCAGCAGAGCCGAGGGAGTGAGTGTGGAAGGAAGGGAATGAGTGATGGCTTTTGAATTTAATTTTTAATCCTAATTAGAGTGTCAGCAATGCCTTAAGTGCTCATTAAATTTCAAATGCAGATCAAAGAAAACCCAACTGCAAGGATCCTTCCTGGCCCCCATGCCAGACAAGAATTTACGGTCTGCCCCATCTCCTGGGTCCTCTACTCCAGAGCGTCCACGGACTCGTCTGGTTTGCAGAGAACTTGACAATTTACAAAGTGCTTTTTCTGCACGGGATGTTTAATTTGACCCTTGCAATAGTCCTATGTGATAGGGAGAAGGGGGTGTGAGGTATTATTCCCATGCTGCAGATGGGGAAACTGAGGCTCGGACAGACAGATTGACTGAACTGCTTGAGATCACCACATTTGGCAGGCAGGAATAGAACAGAGGTCTCCTTCTCCTCCTCCTCCTCCTCCTTCCTCTTCTACTTCTTCTTCAGATTTTATTTATTTATTTGACAGAGAGAGAGATCACCAAGTAGGCAGGCAGAGAGGTGGGGAGGAAGCAGGCTCCCCACTGAGCAGAGAGCATGATGTGTGGGGTTCAATCCCAGGACCCTGAGATCATGACCTAAGCTGAAGGCAGATGCTTAACCCACTGAGCCACCCAAATGCCCCTAGAACAGAGGTCTTCTGACGGCTAGCCCAGTACTCCCCCCCCCCCCCTTGGAGCTGACAAGCCCTCTCACCCTGCTCAGCTCAAGCAGGTTCTGCAGGCTTCAGGATCCATAGACTCGGGGAGGGTTGGGGAGACCTGGGGAGATCAGCCTTGCTGGGAGGGGATGCAGGGAAGGGGAGGCAGCAGTGGAATCTGCCTCCATCCTAAGAATTGGATTCTAGCCCTTCTGGTTCGTTCTCAAGCCGATACTGAATTGCGGATTCCAGAAATTCCCCTTCCCTCACCTTCTCACCTGGGAAGGACCTCAGGAGGTGGGCTCTTACAGAAACCTAGAATGGGATTGGCTTTGCAGCAGAGGCTCGGGCATCTGGCACCATCAGTCTTTCCCATTATTTAAATAGCCCTTGAGCCCCCCCATCCCCACGACTCCTTGGACCAAGGCTTCCCCCTGGGACCTGGGCAAATGCTTGGGTTGGGCACCTACCTTTCAGTCACTCATTAAACTATTTGTCTGCTCCTACTATAGCCACTTTTCTCGCATCATCTCCTTTCACTCTGGCAGTCTTAAGAAACAGGTGTCATTACACTGGTTTCCCAGGGAAATGACGGTCGGAGAGGACCGATGACCAGTAAGTCACAAAGCTGGGGCCAGCTGTCGTCATTCTGACTCTGCCCCACCCCTCCGTGCTACTTGAAAAGAAAGAAAAGAAAGAACAGACGTAGAGAGGGGGCGGTATCCAGGCCCAACCCAAAGGCAGGGAGGAGATGATTTTAAATGTCTGCCTAGCCTGTGTGTCCATCTCAGTTTAAGAGCTCCCGGAAGGCAAGATCTGAAGATGGCAGAAACGCCTGTGCCCCCTTGCAAAGGCTTTCACAGAGGAAGATTAAGGGGGGAAGGGATAACTGCTTTCCATATTTAACCTGGGAAGTAGGGAGGGTGGGGAGAGGGGAGCAGGCAAATAGAGGGGCAGACCCAAGTGTGAAGGGAGGCGTCTTTAACAAAAACCTCTTGCTACCCAACAAGAGCTGTCTGTCTGGTTCCCTCCCTACCTCTGGAGAAGTTGGCACCCGCTGCTCTGGGGAAGTCACTCCGTCTGTCTGACTGTCTTGTCCATAGCCCTCCCCTGAAACACAACTGCATCTGACTCAACAGGTAGAAATACTCTTCTTTAAAGTTGCCCTGAGGAGACTACTGCCTTCTTGGGTTACACATTTCTGCTTTTATCTTGAAGAAGCGAGCAAATTCTTGAGGAGGTCTAACCTGAGCACTTCTTCTCGAAAATCTGACAGGCACCCACCAGAAACAGAAGGAGGACAATAATGGAGATGTGGGATGCTTGAAGACTGGTATAGGGCCATCCCTAGCAGCCGGCTCCACGCTGACCGTTGTGACCGAGTGGCGGTGCGGGGAAGCGGGGGGTTGGGGGGAGGTTCTACCCCAGAGGAACCTTTGTCTACGGGTAGTGTAGGCAAGGATGACGGAGGGTGGAAGCCAGAACCAAGTGGAGGTGAAGAGGGATCACTTCTATTCGTTGCTGCAGTCTGACTTCATTTATCTTCTGTTTTTTTTCTGGGGTTTGGTGTGACGAGACAGTAGGTAGGCAGGAAAAGCAACTCCTCTTTGTGTCGCTTGGAGGAGTGTAGCTTACCTGACCAATGCTAGTAGCCAGCATTCTATTTAGTGTTTGCTGAGTGGCCTTTTGCGAAGTTCTGAACACCTCTTATGGGCTCCCCACACCTGCGACGCAGGAGTCCAGGACACCTTTCCCTTTTTTTTTTTTTAAAAGATATTATTTATTTGACAGAGAAACAGCAAGAGAGGGAACCAAGCTGGGGGAGTGGGAGAGGGAGAAGCAGGCTTCTTGCCAAACAGGGAGCCTAATGCAGGGCTCCATCCCAGGACCCTGGGACCGGGACCGGAGCCAAAGGCAGATGCCCAACCACTGAGCCACCCAGGCACCCCAGTGGACACTTTTCCTATCATGGTATGAGGTCTGGCTAATTAGTTCGAGGGGAAGACCAACAGCAGTACCTTGAGTCAAGATCCTTGGAATAAGTTAGAAAGAGCCAGATTCTTAAACTGTCCACTCCCCTAAAACGTGGGGACATCTAAAGGTCATCTGGTTCTTTCCTTCCGCATTTTAGGCAGCATGGTCCTCGTCACCACCCACACAGTCGCTGATGCTGGATCAAGGGGAGAAGATGATTCTGAGCTCTGCCCCAGCGGGCCACCACTCCCAGTCTCTGTGAGAACCAGGACCTTCCAGGAAGCTTCCTACACTTTCCGTCGAAGGGGGAGCCTGCAGCCAGCCCTCTGGTGCATCCCGTTCAGGGCTGTAGGGCATCATTCACCACAAGAGGTCTAGTGCCCAAGCTGTTATCACCCTGGAATCACAGGCATTGGGCTACAATTTCTGCTTGGTAACTGCCCGGCGCAGTCAATGTGATGTCATCTCCATGTGATAAGCTGCTCGACAATGACCAGTGTTCGGCTTCTTGTGTGATAAAGGCTGAGAAACAGTGGTCCCAAGATAACTGTTGCTCGGACCTGCTCGCTCAGCCATCCCTTAAGACTCCGCTCAGGTGTCACCTCCTCCTAGAAGCCTTCCCTGAGTTCCCTCTCCCAAAGCCAAGTTAGGGGCCCCTGGGATCTCCAAACTGTTCAGAGCCGGCCTCTGTTAATGTGCCTGCCATGTACTACAAGGACTGTTGAGGTTTTCCTTTTTCTAGACTCCAGGCCCCTTGAAGTCAAGGACATCTTACTCATTTCTGTATCTCCAGCAGCTGGCATGCTACCTGGCATAACAGGGGTGCAATAATTATTAAACCGAGAATGAACCCACAGTTGAGTAACTGCCTGCACGTATATAAAGTGTGGAAGTATGGTCGATGCTGGAGGTTTCGGAGTTGGTCACAAGGAAGAGCATCCTACCTAATGGAATCCCAGAGGCAAGGAGACCAAGAAATCTGTTATCTGGAGGTCTTTAAGAAGGAGAGTCTGAGCTGATCCTGGGTTTTGCCGGGCCTGGGAATGGGGCCGTGGGTCTCTGACTCCACTGGGAGCCACAGATACTAAGAAAGGAAGTGAAGAGTAGGGTCAGGGTCTCTCCCTCTAGGAACACACCCTCTTTCCCCCTCCTCTGTTTCTGCCTGTAGTGTAGCAAATGTTGAAATCTTTTTTTTTTTTTTAAGATTTTATGTATTTATTTGATAGAGAGATTGAGATCACAAGTAGGCAGAGAGGCAGACAGACGGGGAGGGGGGAAGCAGGCTCCCCGATGAGAGACAGCCTGATGCAGGGCTCGATCCCAGGACCCTGAGATCATGACCCGAGCTGAAGGCAGATACTTAACCAACTGAGCTACCCAGGCGCCCCGCAAATGTTGAAATCTTAAAAAAGCCTTTGAAATAGGAAGTCTTGGGTGGAGTCTATACTCACCATAGATCATACGCTTTCTGAAGTTCCAGATACTGTGATAAAGGCTTATGTTACGCTCTTGTATTTGAGCCTATGATAATTTGAGGGGTTAGTATCGTTATCCTCATTTTATAGAAGAGGAAACTGAAGGTCAGAGAGTTTCAGTAACTTACCCAAGGTCACAGCTGGTGTACAGCACTATTAGGTTTCTTTTTTTTCTTTTCTTGATTATTATTTTTTTTTAGAGAGGGAGAGAGAGAGTGGATGGAAGGGGCAGAGGGAAAGAGAGACTCTTTTTTTTTTTCTAAAGATTTTATTTATTTATTTGACAGAGATCACAAGTAGGCAGAGAGGCAGGCTGGGGGGCGGGGGAGGGGGAGCTCAGCAGGGAGCCTGATGCAGGACTTAATCCCAGGACCCTGAGATCATGAGCTGAGCCCAAGGCAGAGGCTTTAACCCACTGAGCCACCCAGGTGCCCCGAGAAAGAGACTCTTAAACAGGCTCTGCGCCCAGTGTGGAGCCTGATACAGGGCTCAACCTCACAACCCTGAGATCATGACCAGTGCTGAAATCAGGAGTCAATGCTTAACAAACTAAGGCACCTAGGTGCCCTGGCACCAGGTTTCAAACCCAGTTTCCTCACTCCAGAGCTTGTATTTTCTCTTCTAAAGCCTAGAGTCCATGGCTCCTGGATCTCTGGCTTTTGTCCACCCCTATTCCCTACCTCTACTTGCCCTCTCTTAGCATTTAGTCAGAAGTTTAGAGTTCAGGACGCCTGGGTGGCTCAGTGGGTTAAGCCTCTGCCTTAAGCTCAGGTCATGATCTCAGGGTCTTGGGATCGAGCCCTGCATCAGGCTCTCTGCGCGGCAGGGAGCCTGCTTCCCCCTCCCTCTCTGCCTGCTTCTCTGCCTACTTGTGCTGTCTGTCAAATAAATAAATAAAATCTTTTAAAAAAAGTTTAGAGTTCACAAAATAGTTTATTACTGGGTCTGGCATCTTGGTGGATAGACTCAACCCCAGGGAGCTAACTCAATTAAACAGATTCCTGAACTGGGAAAACTAGACTTCTCCAAGTAGCTTCTGCCTGGGAGGCAGTTCCAGTCAAAAGCCCTGGCCTTGTGCTTTAAGACTGAAGACAAAGGCGGATAAGACTGACTGGAGCCCTTGGGGGACCAGGAGTATGTCAGAAGTTCCTCACGTCATCCCCCATGCTTCAGTGCTTCTCCTAACCCTGACACATACATTCATGGTCAGCCAGACGTCCTCATGTTAGGAAGCTTGATTTGCTGATTCCAGGTAGGATCTGCAGTGGACATTTGTTGCTTTTTCTGCTTCCGGTAACAGCAGTTTAACTTTTGTTGGAAAAATCACTGCTCCCCTGTGCTCAGATCTTGTATCCTGGGAGCAGAGGACTCCAGGAGTGAGAGTAGAACCCAAACCGGGCAATAAGACTCAATTCTGAAACTTCGGTCGAAACTCCTTCTGGTAGAGTGGAAGCAAGTCGTGTTAACACCTGCCATCCCTAGGGCCATCTTGCCAATGTCTGCTAGAGAATGGGGCCAATGTAGTTGACGGTCTAGCTCTAAGTTGGAAGGAAATCAGTTTTGATAACATGGTGAGAGCTCTGTATGCAGACAGGCCTGATGTCCTTACAGATTTAGCTCAAGCCAGGGATACGTGGGTTTCTTTCCATTGCAATGAGAAAAGAAATCCTAATTTCGGACTTCAGCCCCATACTCATTAATATCTATCTATCTACCTACCTATCTATCTATCATCTCTTCCCTCCAGTCCCAGAGAACAGGAGTGAGTTTCTCTTCCTCCTCACCTTTCCTTTTTTACATTGACCATTTTTCACTTCCCTTCCCTTCCAAGTTGTCCCTGGAGTTTGGTTCCACCTGATTTCATCAGAATAAGCATGTCCGCGTATGTAAGAGAAGGAAGAAGAGCAAGCCTCCAGAAAGTATGGTCCAGACAGGAGAGGTGAGGCCATGGGAAGATCCAGAAGCAAAGCAGTGTTCCTTAGAAGCCCTCCTTTTGGGGTGACCCCAGCCTGCACAGAATCCCAGGAACAGCCTTAAGGCTGTTAGTAACCACTAAGTTTGGGAGAAGCAGTAGCCTTGGTCAGTAGACAGTAATATATCCTCCTGGGAAGCTGTCCACACCATGCCTTCTCATTCCTGAGACTGAGGTAACTACCCTCTTTGCCTTAAAGCCCCGGGATTCCCAAAGGCCTTGCTCAATCCAAGGTCCCTGCCATTCGGAGGATCAGCTGGGAGGCGAATTTTAGTAGGAATCGGGATCCCATCTCAAGGCCACATCTTAGAGGGGCCGCACCATGAGGGGATTTCTCTCCCTAGACAGTAAGATATCACGAGAATGCAGTAGACTAAAAGGCCCGGGCTCTTCGGTGTATCTCAGCTAGATGTGTCCGTCTCTCCTCTTTGCTCTCTGTCTCTGCCTTCCCTGCCACCGGCACGCATCTCGGTTTCTGGCCAGCCCCATTCTTTGAATTACCATTGGGAGAAGCAGGACTGGTATCAATTACCTCCACAGTATTCCTCCCCTCTGGCCTCCTCTTCTTCATCTGGAGATTCTGTGCTTAGATGAGAGGAAGAACTCCCTACCTAGCAAATGCTGGAGGGAGGGAAGCTGAAGAATGTTCTAGTCCAGGACGGATGAGGCAGCCACACCTGCCGGGCTCCTGTGTCCCCTCTGAGAGCCCTCTCCAGTCAGAGAGGGAGCCAGTGCTTGGTGATGGCCCAGTCCAGAGTGCCTCCCCGAGACTGGATGCTACTTTGGCTGGGGTCCTTCTGCATCTGAACTCCTCTCCCCTCTCGTGAGCTCCAGACAGTTGGCTGGCTGGCTGCTATGCCCTATTAAGCTGATTAGATCCTCAGCACCAACTCCTTTCATGTTAGCTCGGGGACACTTGTTCCCTTGGACTGTGTTCCCAGCCTGCCTAAAGCTGCCCCCAGCCGAGACGGAACCGCAGTGCCTGTGTTGCCGTCTCTGTCTGGTTCTCTCTGGTTATTTCTTGTCCTATGAGGCCCCAGTCACTTTGAACGAGATCAGCAACACAGAAAGCAGTTAAGGTGAAGGAGGGAAAGGCTCTGGACCGTTAGCACTGGCTGAGTGGCCAGAGGCTCATTCACACTCACTCATTCATCTCTTAGTAACCAGCAACACCCAGTGGCAAGGGTGGCCTGCACTCTGAGAGCCGTCGACCGCTAAGACCCGAAACCCCCGTCTCAGCAACCTAATAATGACCTAACTAAGCTCAGCTCATTCACTAATGCAAACAGCTTCGGTATCAGGTATGTGTCTAGCTTTGTCAGAGCCGCAGGAAGAGTTATGAAAGGCTACGGTGTCAGGGGCTTAATGAAGGTCTTAACTTTTCCAAGGGTCCGGACCAGGCCATCTGGCCTGGAATGTCCAGAACCAAGGCAGGAAGCCCAGAGCCGTGGGGGATCTTTCCTCCGAAGAGCATCAGACCCGAGGCCAGTCTAGCTGAAGCCACGGGCTCTTGCCACGGGCAGCGGAAGATAAGAGAACACGCCCCTTCTTTCCCCAACTTGGGATAAATCAAGAACTTGGTTATCAAGAGATGTCATATTTATGGCTAAAGCCTTTTACACAGATGAACTCATTTAATTCCCCAAACAAACCTGTGCGTTTGGTGTTTGGGTTATTCCTGGTTTTGAAGATGAAGAAGCCGAGGCCCGGCGAGTTTAAGGTTTCAGAGCTACATAAGGGCTTGAACCCGGGTGTCCTCAAAATACTTCTTTCCTCACCATGTCATGCTGCCTGCTCGCCCCACCCCACCCCACACTGTCCCTGGGCCCTCTTTCCTGTGGGTCCTGATGACTCACCCTCTTGCTTGGCAGACATTGTGGTTTTTGATAACTCGGTAAATGAATGACATTGTGGCTGCCGCTTGCGCCGCACCCACTGGTCCCTTGTCCCTGGGCTCCTGGGGCTCTGCAGCAAACAGTGCCCGAGTCTCTTTGGTTGGACAGTCCCCATCTTTGACCCAGCGTCCTCTTTGAAAGAATTTAGACCAGCTTCCCCAGGAGTGTGCCAAGGCCATTTGAATAATATGCTCAGTTATCTGAAGTGTCTTTCTTATATGTCAAGAACCATTCTTATCTCAAGGTGCGCTTCCTGCCCTCCCAGAGCCTCTGACGCTCGAGGTGCTTGGGGTACATTTCATCCTTCCTTTCTGTTTGAAGCCTGAAGCCTGATGTGTCAGCAGCCTGATTATCATCCTGAAGCCCTTTACCTCCTGCTCCCCGCTCTCCTGGCCCCCGATCAAGATGATGTCCTGGTTGTCAGCATCAAGCTCCCAGAATCCCCCGGGCGGGTGTGCAATTGGGTGCACACTGTGTCTGTTGCCAAGGAAGATGGCAGACAGGTCACAGCGAGGGAAGTGTAAGGAAGCAAACGTATCCCGAATAACTTCTGTGAGCTAGGCACAGCGCCGTCCACGCATCCTAAGACTTTATCACAGTAGGGTATCTGTCCTATTGGCTTCATTCTGCGAGGAAACGGACACTCAGAGAGGTGGGAGCAACCTGCCCATTGAGGGCGGAGCCAGGCTTCCCTTGCTGAAGGTGTTTTAGCCCTTGTGGCAATCTGCGTCCAGCTTGAACTTCATCCCCTGGGTACTGGGGAAGGACTGGAGAGTCCAGGCAGGGAACTGAGACACTAAAGGAGTAATATAGGGAGGTGCCTGGGTGGCTCAGTTGGTTAAGCGACTGCCTTTGGCTCAGGTCATAATCCTGGAGTCCCGGGATCGAGTCCTGCACTGGGCTCCCTGCTTGGTGGGGAGTCTGCTTCTCCCTCTGACTTCTTCCCTCCCACGCTCTCTTTCTCTCTCATTCTCTTTCTCTCAATAATAAATATAATCTTTAAAAAAAAAAAAAAGGAATAATTTAGGAAGACTCACCAGACAGCAGTGGCTAGAATGGATGGGAGAGAGACAAGCCACAGCTGTGGGGATGGGGCAGGGGCGAGTGCCACGAAATCACCTTGCAACAGCTCCAGGAAGGTGGCAGGAGCAGAGATGAGGGACAGTTGCAAGGGACATTGAGCTCTCGGTAGCCGGGGAGTCCCAGGACACGATGAGGAGACCCTTCCTTCTTTCTGATCTCTTGGGGGCCCCCGGAGTGTTGGTGGCCTGTGCCAGGGGTGAGACCCAGCTGCCGCTTCCCAGGTGAGGCCAATCAGGAGCAGAGGGACTCGTGTGCCTAGAAGAGACTTTGTTCTGCTCCTTGGAGAGGCTGGGCTTGGTCAGCTGCTCTTCCTGGGCAAGGCGTGCACCTTTGAAAGGTCTGTTTATCCAGCGCAGGAGACTGTGTCATGTGTGCTCAGTACACCGTAATTAGCAGTGGTGAGCTCAGAGCATCTCTAAAAGAGAGAGTGAGCAATCATAGTTTATGAGCAAGCTTGGCCTGCAGCTAGAGCAGGCAAATGCACGTAAAGGACTTCCTCTCTCACTGATGGGGAAACAGAGGCTCAGAGGTCACCCAGCTTTCCCACGGTCACCTGGAGAGCCAGAGAGCAGAGCTAGCAACCAGGTGCACAGTCCCCATCTTTGACCCGGAGCCCTCTTGCTTTCCCCAGCTCTTCTCTCTTTGGTGTCCAAGAAACAAGGGGAATGAATGATAAGCCATCCCTTCAGTCTGGTGTTTTACAACTCACAAAACTGCTTTCCATCCATTAGCTCATTGGATCCTACGGCAACCGGATATTATAGTCCTGGTGCAGAGAGATGAAGAAACTAGGGTTCAAAGAATTTGAGGCTGTGCCCATTCAGCTGTGAGTGATCGAGCTGGATTCAAAATGAGGTTGTCTGACTCCCAGGCCTCAGGTCTTCCCAGGAGCCGGGAGAATAAAGCAGCAAATGAGAAACAGAACAGGGAAGCGTCCAAGCAGAGGTTTCTGGGGAGGGTGGTGGATGCTGCTTCGCTGGTGCTGCCTGACCTTTGGGTTAAACATCATAAAAGCTTCTGGGCAGCAGAGACTGTTGGCTACAGGCGTGAGCTCCCTGGGGACATCCGTCTATCTGTCTATCTGCCTGGGGAGTGTGCAGTGTTCTTCCTGGAGGTGGCGGGATGCAAGGGGTGACTTCTGGAAAGTCTCCTGGCTTCCCAGGGGCAGATCTTGTGCAGGGAAGAAGCAAGAGAAAGAGGAACAGGTGAGGTGTTAACCGTTGTCTTTTAGGTGCCCAGGAAGTGAGAATGTTGGGGCGGATGTGTGGAGGGGTCTCTGGGGAATGGCAAATCAACTCAGGAAACACCCTCCCGATCCTGTGGCCCTATTGCTAACTCCCTCTTTTTACCCTTTAGCCCACCATTCTCTCAGGTTATACATGGTATTCCCAGCCCCAGAGAAAGCTACCGGAGGAGTAGCTTAAGAAATTGGGTACCTTCCTTTGTCCCAGGAGGATGAGGAATGAGAGAATGGAATACCTCTTCCCACCTTCCTCTGGGTGGGTTGAGATCTCTCAAGCCTTGCGCCAGCTGAAGAGTCAGGACTCCTGGGTCCTAAGTCCAGGGGAACAGCCATCCTTCCACAGGGCAGTAAATATGGCTTTCGTGGTTGGGCTTAGAAAGGTAAAGAACCTAAAAGGACCCAAGAGACCAAGAAGTCTACCGACCCAAGTTCCCTTCACTCTGCTTCTTCTTTGCCCATCTTTCAGCAGAAGCCAGGGAAGGGGAAGGCCAAAGCGTTGGAGATGGTCCACACAGGGTTGTGTCTTTGCTACCTGCTGAAGCTCAATGACCATTCACCACCAGCTGAGCCGGTAACTCTGGCCCAAAGCCTGCATGGTGGTTTAGCATAGATGCCTCATAGGACTGCGTATGCCCACTCTGGTTTCTGGGTCTGCCTAAGGTTTGATATAGGATTTGTATACAGTAGGAGCTCACTAGACATCTGATGGAGTGGATGAATGAATGAAATAATTAGCTGTGACCTTGAGCAGATTATTTTCCCTTTCTAGGCCTTAGTTTCCACATCTGTAAAATGGGGATCATAATTCTGACCCTGTCTCTCCTTCCAAGTCACCCTCCAGCCTTAGGAGGAAATGAACAGATGGACGTGAATGCTGTTTATACACCATAAGGTTCTGGGCTGTACCAGGGATGACGCACTAGGTGACATCTGGGCCACTCCGCCTCTACTGCCCCCGTGCACCTGCTGTCTGCTAACCAGGCTGCTGCTCACCCACTCGGCCATACTCTGCACCTGGGCGCACTTTTGTTATCTTTCCCCGTAGAAGTGCGACTGTCGAGAGTAACCTGCTTTCAGGATCTGTGCCCTACGTTAACCTACCAGTGATACCATGTTCCCTTTGGGAAAACCTAGTATATGACAAGCATTTAGAACATTGTCTCCTCTGATTCTCACCTGAGTCCTCTGTGGGACTCACACAGTGAAGGGACCCATATAAGGGGGCATAGTGAATGCTGAGCCAGGATTGTACCCAGGTGTCTGATCCCACAGGGGGGGCTTCTGACCTTCTAGCTGTGGGTCCTGGTGGCTGATGGCCTATGGCTGATGGCCTGGTGGTGAGGGTACTCACTGCAATGAAGAGAACAGAACACTTAGGGATGAAAGACCTGTGTTCATGGGGCACCTGGGTGGCAGGGTCTGTTAAGCATCTGACTCCAGGTTTTGGCTCAGGTTATTATTTTGCGGTCATGAGATCAAGCC
Source organism: Mustela nivalis (assembly GCF_964662115.1). Lineage (NCBI taxonomy): Eukaryota > Metazoa > Chordata > Mammalia > Carnivora > Mustelidae > Mustela > Mustela nivalis. Next base: position 43,212,778 of record NC_139035.1, on the reverse strand, counting down.
TCGTGTTGGGCTCCGTGCTAAGCACCGAGTCTGCTTAAGATTCTCTCTCCCCGCCCCTCCCACTCATACATTCTCTCTCTTTCAGATAAATAAATAAGTCTTAAAAGCAAAACAAAACAAAACAAAAACTGTGTTCAAGTTCAAGTGTTAGTGCGTACTGAACTGGGTATCCTTAAGCCAGCTATGTGAACATACTGGGCTCTCTCTCCTAATCTTGTAATTGTGAGGATCAAAAGCAATGGTGTGTTCAAACCACATAGTTAGTGGGAAAGTGTCCCTCTGATATTGGGGATGATTTTTACAGGTCTTCTGGAGGTGTTGGTTTAATAGAAAGAAATGGCTACCGTGGTGGGGATTACAGAGTCCCTAGCAGGCAGAGGGCATACTCTGGGGAAAGGTGTATTTCAAAGTTCCTCGGGTCACATTAGGAGAAGGACTGCTCACCGCACCTGTGGTTAGGAAGAGTTCTGTGCTCTGTCTCCCGATGGTCCTGATTAAGGACAGAGTCCTCACTTGTGTGGTAGTGTGAACCTGGATCCACTCTCTGAATTAATCTGTACCTCCTTTCTCTGTCAAAGAGCTGGCCTACCTTTGGGGAGATGACCCCAGAACTTGGAGGTCCCTTCTCTGCCTCCACTCTGCCCCGGGGCCTTGTGTCAGGAAAAGAAACGGCTCAGTTATAAACTTATCCCAGCTGAGCCTCTTACGGGAACACTGACAGACCCTTCTAGACTAGCCCCCAGGCAAGTGTGCCTTTCCAGAGCCCCCCCCCCCCCCCCCCCCGGCTCTGAGCTAAATATAGTTGCAGGAGGGAAGGTAGTTTGGATTTGGGGGGTGGAGAGGGACTCGGGAGAGGGAGGGAGTTTGGAGGAGGAGGTTGGGCAGGGCAGAGGGAGACACAGGAGGCAGTGATCACTGATGGAGAAACCAAGGAAGAGGGGGACACAGAAAAGAAGTTGAAGGTTCGGGGGGAATAGGAAGAGGGGCAGGTGGGTGTTGCAGGGGAGGGGATGGACAGCGAGCTGGTGAGCAGGCAGAACAAGCAGGTGCACCTGCGAAGGCAGGAAATCTCCACAGTCCTGTTTGGGTGAAGGGTGCTAGCTTGGTGGGGGATGGGGGCACATAGGGTGACACACAGGTAGCCCCAGGCTAGGCCCCTGTTCTGGCCACTGGCCCAAAGCCCTTGGCAGTTGTTTATATGCTGCAGTGATTAGAACAGAGGCAGCTGCTTTGCTAGACCCCTGCCGGCCTCCTCCCCACAGCCTCATCGGGAGCCAGGCCTGCCATCCACTTACCCCAAGGCCGACTTCAGGAAGCTGAAGGTCCCTGCCTGTGGCCCTGGGTGGGGGTGGAGTAGTGGCGGGGTGCCCTCTGCCTGGGTAGCCTGACTGGAGTGAGAACGGGGTTATGGCATGGTAGGGTGCCTTCTCGGGGACTCTTGGGAATAATCTGCCTCTGCAGCTCCAGACACCTGCCTTGCCAAGGCCAAGGCCATGGAGGGAACAGGCAGGTGGAGGCCCTGACTTGGAACCCAGCCAGGAGGGTCAGACTCAGCTGAGTTGAACCAGCCCAGGCTGGCAATGTCAGCTGGCTGGACCGCTGGGACGAGGTGGGAGGTCTGGGAGGAGTGAAGCCGGTGCTGAAGCCCCAGCAGAGGGGGAGGGAAGCAGGAACGTGGGGACCTTTGAAGAGGTTTGGCAAACCCACTGCATTTTGGTCTAAAATCCAAAACCATGCAAACATCAGATGCAACTGGAATTACTTTCACCACTTCTGAGTCTATGGCTCTGGTCCTTGGGCTGTGGGGGGAGGCTCTGATCCAGGCCCCTGGCTCCTCGGGCAGGGTGGGGGCAAGTGGGTTGGGGGGATGTGGGGGAACGGTAATAGGATTTGCCACTCTGAGTCAGCAGCACTTAGTAGATGCTCAGGAAACACTGGTGGGTGGTGGTGTAAGGTCAGCATATTGAAAGCCTCAGGGAAAGCAGGAGACCGAAACTCTCCCCTCTTGCTTAGCCCATTCCCTGCTCAAAGAGTCTGAGAGGGAGAGATGGGCAAAGCAAGAGGGGGAAAGAGGCGTGTTCTCTCACTAGATAAACGAGGCTTGTCACCCTTCTCTCAGGCTCCACGAGAGCAAAACAGTTCCTGTCCCCCGCAGGAAGATCAGCTATTATTTATGAGTGTATGGAGGGGGTACTGCCGGTTTATCCATCTTGGCTCACCTCCCCCACCAGCTGGGGAAGGGGTGGGAAGTGTGTGCCTGGAGGCTCGTGTTTTCTTAAAGGCACAGAAGGCCCTTGCACCGAAGACCCAGGTCTATCCAGCCCACACCTGAGCCCTTGGCAGCTTCCACTTGCAGGAGAGAGGTGAGACTTGGTCCTGCCGCGGGGAAGACCTCGCTGAAGGAAAAGGACACAAGCTGCCTGCTTGAGTGAAGGAAAGAGCGAGGGGCTTTTCTACACCCTGAGTCCTCAGGCACAGCTTATCTGGGCTCTGCTAGGGCTGGCGTCCAAGAGGGCTGGTGGGCCAGATGGGAGCTCACCTGACCAGTTGGCACGAAGCAGGAATTACAAGGCTGGGAATTCCTGGGATGGGCAGAAGTCCAGGTGCGAGAGGGTGGAAGGAAGGATCTCCCTATCCCAGGTTTGGGGGTCAGGAAATGCCACCCGAGTAGGTTGGAGAGAGAATGGCTGAGGGTCCAGGACCCTGAGAAAAGGAGCACAAGCAGAAAAGGGAGCGGAGGAGAGGGAGTTGGGAGGCGGTGGCTGGAGGGGTGGGGATGGAGAAGGGAGGGAGAGGAACACAGGGTGGACATTTAGGGGAGGGTGGTGGGGGAGGGAGGAGGATGGTCAGCCAGAGAGACAGGCAAATGCAAGGGGCAGGGAGCCGAGGGGGACAGAGTGACCTCAAGGCCAGAAAGGGGCCAGGCTGGGGAGCAAGAGCCAGCAGGGGCTCAGAAGGAGAACAATAGGGAAATAAAAAGAAATAAAAAGCAAGGGAGGCGAGAAGAGAGATGTGGGGGGATGGGAGGTGGGGAGAGGAGTTGGGGGGGCTCAGGCCCCGAGTCTAGCACGGGAGGGAGGAGTAGGGCAGGAGGGCTGGGAGGGAGAGCCACCTAGCTAGCAAAGGAGAGATGGCTGCTTTCCCCCTCTTTCATTTCAATTGCTATCAATAATACATTCCCAAGGAACTGCCTTTGACAGCAATTAAAAAAGCATTTATGCTCCCAGAGAGAAATTGAAATGATTTCCTCCCACTTCCCTACGCTCTCTGGGCAACGGTCCCTAGTGATGATCTCCCTGGTGGAGCGCCGTCCAAACCGGGGACACGCGCGGGAGGGGATGGACAGAGGCCAGGGCGTCTTCTCCACCCCCCTCTCCAGAGGTAGACTATCTGAATGCTTTCCACCAGGCTCTGGGTGTGTGGGTGGCTGTGGGAGATGGGGGGGGGGGTGCAGGAGCTGGGAATTTTAAATATGGTACAAAACCTTTCCTGATTACCAAGCCTCTGTGAGCTTGAGAGGGAGGCTGGCCGCCTCTTCAGCCTCCTGGCTGCAGGTGATCCTTGTCTCTTTGCTGAAGTATCAAGAATCTGGGAAGTGGGGCTCTGAGGGGTGCTTGGCATAGCTGATTTCAACTCAGCAGACCTTTCCGCAGCATCTGCTATGTGCTGGGACCTCTGGTAGGCAGCAAGGGTGTTTCAGAAATGACTAAGAGGGTCTCTGTTTTCTGGAAATGTTGTTACTTGGTGAGCAAGAGACACACTGAGCTCCACAGAGAGCCAGGATGTCAGGCAGATGGTGTCACTGGGCGCACAGGACACGGAAGAGGAGAGGAACCAAGAGGGCGAGAGGAACCATCAATGGGAGAAGATCCTTCCTGGGACTGGGGTATGGGAAATGATCTCTGGGTCCCTCCGTGAACCAGGCTTCATGCTGGCCATTTTACTTATATTGTTTCTTTTACCCGAACCCTCACGGCGACCCTGCAGGGAAGCCGACACTTTAACGGACTGGGAAATCAAGGGCTAGTGACATTCCGTATCTCGCTGGAGGTCACACAGCCCGTAAGTGACAGAGCCAGGGTGAAAGATATCCGTATACACTCCGCCAATCTATTCTGCTTCCCACTGGGAATGTTCAATTCCGCAGCCCACTTACTCAGCAGCTTCACGTCTTGGAATTGAGCCTATAGATAGATGTCCGTGCGCATGGCACAATGATGTTACACGCACAGTTTCTCACTGAAACACTCTTTTTCACAGCAGAAGATCAGAAACAACCCAAATGCCCATCACAGGGGACTGACTGAGTGGGTTGGTAGACAATAGAATACTTTGCAGTCGTCAAGAGAAACGAAGAACACTTTATGCATGGGTATGGAATAATGCCCAGAACAATTCCCAGAACACATTGTTTAGTGGGAAACGCAAGCATGGGGCATCGTGTATGATATCCTGTTCATTTGTTTAAAAAAGATAGGGGAGGGATGCCTGGGGGTGCTCAGTCGGTTAAGCATCCCACTATCGACTTTGGCTTGGGTCACGATCTCAGGGTTGTGAGATGGAGCCCAGTGTTGGGCTCTGCGCTGGGCATGGAGCCTGCTTAAGATCCTCTCTCCCTCTCCCTCTGTCTTCTCCCCTCCCCCTTCCATCTCTTAAAAAAAAAAAAAAGGATAAGGGAAAGAATACTTCTACATAATTACTTCGTTTGCATAATGTATGTATGGAATCAGACAACAGTGGTTATTTCTGGGAAGAATAACTACATGTTTGGGGATCAAAAGTGGGAGAAAGACTTCACAGAATACTCTTGTCATGTATGGGTTTGGGACTTTTTGAATATAGGACCTATTAGAAAGAAAGAAAAGAAACCATCAACGTTCTGATATAAACTTGTTACATCACGATGTTGTTACACTTGAAACTAATGTAACATTGTGTGCCAACGATACTAAAAAAAAAAAAATTGTCATAACCTAGGTGGGTGCAGTCTTACTGAGCAAAAAGGTGGAGGTGGCTGTTTCCGGGGAGCAGAATGGGGAGGTTGTGGGTATCGGCTTTGGAAGGACCTACATTAGGATTGGCATGGTGACACTTACTAGCTACAAGTCTTCCCACGAGTTACTTAGTCATCGAGTCCCAGCTGGCTAAATGAAGGATTCCCCTTCCTCACAGGTTCTTCTAACTGGGAAGACACAGGGTGATGCAGACATGTGGTCAGAGCAGTCCCCTGTGCTAAGTGCTCTGATAGGGGCAGCTGTGACCACTGTGGGCCCTTGGAGGAAACCAAGAGAAGGATGCTGGGTGCTGTTTGCATCTGGTCAAGAGTAAGGATGCCTCATAAGTCAGAGAAAGGCAATTATCATATGATCTCCTAATATGAGGAATTTGAGAGGCAAAATGGGAGGCTTGGGGGAAAGGGAAGGAAAAAATGAAACAAGTTGGAATCGGGAGGGAGACAAACCATAAATCACTCTTAATCTCATAAAACAAACTGAGGGTTGCCGGAGGGGAGGAGGGTAGGGAGAGGGTGGTGGGTTATGGATACTGGGGAGGGTATGTGCTATGGTGAGTGCTGTGAAGTGTGTAAACCTGGCAATTCACAGACCTGTACCCCTGGGGCTAATAATACATTATATATTAATAAACAATAAAAAAAAGAGTAAGGATGACTCGCTGATTTTTTTAAACTAACATATAATGTATTATTTGTTTCAGGGGTCCCGGTCTGTGTTTCACCAGTCTTATACAATTCACAGTGCTCACCATAGCACACACCTCCCCAATGTCCATCACCCATCGTCCCATTCCTCCCATCCCCCCTCCCCTCCAGCACCCCTCGGTTTGTTTCCCGAGATTAAGGGTCTCTTATGCTTTGTCTCCCTCTCTGGTTTCCTCTTGTTTCATTTTCCCCTCCCTTCCCCTATGATCCTCTGTCTTATTTCTCAAATTCCTCATATCAGTGAGATCAGATGGTAAGTCTTTCTCTGACTGACTTATTTCACTTATCATAATACCAACTAGTTCAACTACGTTGATACTACATTGATGCAAATGGCAAGATTTTGTTTTTTTGAAGGCTGCATAGTATTCCACTGTAGATATATATATATATATATATACATATATGTATATATATATACACACACCACATCTTTATCCATTCATCTGTTGATGGACATTTAGGATCTTTCCATAATTTGGCTATTGTGGACATGGCTGCTATAAACATTCGGGTGCACATGCCCCATCGGATCCCTACATTTATATTTTTGGGGTTAATACCCAGTAGTGTTATTGCTGGGTCATAGGGCAGCTCTATTTTCAACTTTTTGAGGAACCTCCATACTGTTTTCCAGAGTGTCTGCACCAGCTACATTCCCCCCAACAGTGTAGGAGGGTTCCCCTTTCTCCGGCCTTGCTGATTCTTGAAGGCCTCAGGTCATTCCTGAGTCTATCTGTGCTGCTTCAGAATCTGCTGCTGTCCCCATTGCTTGTGGCCAGGAGGAAGCATTGTGCTCCTCGGTCTGGGAGCACTGGCTCCCCAGCAGCGATCTGTGCCCGGGCACGATTGGCCTCCATCAGCAACTGGGCTGATCAGCATCTGGGTACCCCCCTCCCCACCCTCAAGTCTCTGGCAGGCCAGGAACCTGGAAAGCAACCACAGCTGTGCACAGACTTGAAGGCTGTCTCTGTTTTCTTTCTTGCAAAAAGTTTGGTTATCCTCAAAGATATTTCTATCCAGCCTAAATGTGTTGATGTCTTTCCTAGAGGTAGTGCTCTGTGGGAGGCTGCCAGGGCTGGAGAGAGCCAGAGGGTGTCAAGGCAACCTGGTGGACCGGAGTCAGAGGGCCTGTGTCCCAAACCTTGGTTTCCCCATGTGTAGACGGAGTCACGGCTGTGAAGATATTCTGTGCGGTATAAGCGCTGCCTTCGTGGGGAAGCAGGAAAGCCCCAGGAAGCATGCTTTTGTTGTCTTAGGGTTGGTTTGGCTGCAAACACTTGTGGAGGCTGGTCCATGGTCAGACAAAGCCTCAGATCAGGTCCATCAGACCACAACAGATCAGCCAGGGCTTTCAAAGGAGCTCGTTGAGACTGATGGGAGATACTTCCGCCTGGGAGGGACCTGTGGGTGGGTGGGTGGGGGTGTGGGGGGTGAGGTGGAAGTGGGGGGGTGGGAAGAGAGGCTGAATGGGCTGGCCGCAAGGACTTTCCTAGGGCTTTTCTCCACTCTCTCCACAATCACGAATGGGTGTCCCTTTGACTGTTTCTACTGGGAGATTCTGAGAAAAGGTAAGATGTGGTCAGTCCCATCCCCGGGAAACTCTTCAGGCAAGTGTGAGGGTTAGAGAACATCTAGTCATTCAACAAACACTTATGGAGCCTCTTGTAAAAATGGTGCAAAAGATGCCCAGGATGGATCAGCCTGGTCCCTGCTCTCTAGAAGCTCACAGTGGGGCAGGGAAGACCGTTTGCAGCACACAAGGCTGTTTTTTCACAAGAGGAAATTGTGCCAGTTGATTGTGTGAGAACTAAGGAGTGTGGGGCAGGGCAGAGGGGTTGGCGCATGCTCAGGGCTGGGGAGCTTTCACTGAGGACAGAGCCCAGCCAGTAGGATAAGAGCCAGGAAGCACGCAGAGAGGAGGTGGGCTGACCCATGCAGAATGCCGGGGAGCAGGTGTCCCATCAGGAGACTGATGTGTAGGTAATGAGCTGGAGAAAAGCCTGCTGTGGGCGAGTGGACTGGGGCCTTGGGGGTGCTGTGGTTCTCTCCCCAAAACTTCCCCCAGCCAGGCAGCTGTGTTGCCGCCTGCACGGTCGGGGGGATAAACTGCTCGTTATTCTCTTGGCGGCCTCCCCCAGGGGTTGTGTCCTGCCTACCGCCAGAGGAAACAGACTCTATGAACCTCTGGCAGGGGCGGGAGGTGACACCTGCAGGAGACCAGTCACGAACTCCAGACCCGGCCCTGGAGTCGCGGGGACTGGCTGGCTGGCTGAGTTCTGTGTCTGAGTTACAGCCTGCCCGAGCTGGGGATGGCGGGGGGACTCTGCCTCTGTCTGCTGGGTCTCCCTGTCCAGCAGGCCTGGAGGATTCACAGAAATATTGACTGTCTGCTTGGCCATCTGGAAAGAAAGAGAAGCAAGGTGGGAGGGGGAGCCCTATCAGGCAGCCCAGGGGGAGTGGAGTCCTGATGCCAAAGACAGACCCAAGGACCTCTTCGGCCCGCTCCCCATAAAAGAGGCAGGGATCCTAGGATGCTGAATGTCTGGAAGGTGGTCATGACCAAATCCCAGAGAAGGGTCTTCTGGGCAAAGAAGAGCTTGTCGTCAGGGAGGCGAGCAGGGTTTCAGTGGGACTCACAGTGGTTTGTTTCTGGGAGCCAGGAACAGCTACAGTGCGCGGTTGTGATCTTGCCCTTTATGTTTTCTGTATGTCTGAAGGTTCATAATGTGGTCTGTTCAGTGACCTTGAGAGCTCACGGCATCCTTCCCCCAACCTCTACGCAAAACCTTCCAATAACCTACTGGAAACTGTCGATGTTGGAAGTTTAAAGCTCTAAAGGAATTCCCGAGACCCCAACACAGCCCAGGCCCTGTCTTGCTGTGTGCCTTTCCTCCAGCTTCCCCCCAAATCCTGGCTCTGTGTAAGGAGGGAGAACCACGGCTCTAGGCTCTAGGCAGAGGCTCTTGTGGTGTTCCTTCAGCGCCCCTCAGCTGCCTCTGCTCTGCTTCCATCATTCTTACTCCCCCACCGCACCGCCCCCAGTGTCTGAGCAGCTGGCAAGGGAAGGGAGGTCTGTGGCCTCTCAGGCAAAGTGGGCCTTAGGGAGAGAAGCACAGACTCCAGACAACCTTCTGACTTCCCTCTTTTCCTTGTTTATTCCCATTGTCCTAAGACAAATGGCCTCAAGAAGGGCCTGGGACAGGGTGGACTTAGAATTTCCATGAGACGATGTCCCTATCGGATGGGCCCAGATTAGGTGACCAAGAAAGACATTGGAATCCCCTCTGTCCCTGTCAGTGACTTGGACATGCCTCTGCAGAAAGGGTGAGCTATTTCCATGTTAGGGGGAATCCTGGCAGCCTGCAGATTCAAGATCGAGCCATCAAACATGGGAGGAATTTTGGTAATCCCAGTAAATTTGGGGGGCAGAGACCTCTTCTGTGATGCTGCTGGGCACCCAGAAGGTGCTTAATTAATGCTTATTGACATGCTGGGGGAAAATTCAGCCTAGGTGAGAATGTTTTCCTAGCTGGAGAACGGTGGGAAAGCCTGATGCATGAACTTCCGAGTCAGACGTGGACTTGAATCAGAGCCCTGACCCTTCTCAGCTGTTTGGTTGGGAATGTCGCTTCGCCTCTCTCATCTGGGGTTCCCTGATCTGTAAAGAGTCATTAATGATAGTGCCTGCCTTGCAGGGGTGTTACAGGGTATCTAACAGAATGCCACTGACCCGTGGCAGGGACTGAGGTTCCCCCCACCCCCCAAGTTGCACACCTCCCTTTCTGAGAACACTTCCGGAAGCTCCAGATGGAGATATTTTTAGAGTTTGGCCCTGGTCTTGGTACGTGTTTCTGGGTCATTCAGTTTCTCATTCTGTCATAGCTCGCTTGCTCTCTCTCTCTCTCTCTCTCTTTTTTTGGTCATTCTTTATTTTTTCCTTTTTCTGTTTCTCTTCTCCTCATACCTCCCCCCACCTTGCCGCCATGTTGTCTTCCACTCCACGCTTTCCCTCCCTCCCCTCTTTTCCTCTTCCTTTCTCCTTTCTGACTCCTAGCCTCACGGGTCTCTGTGTGACTGTCCTGCTCACCTGGCTGGCTCTGTTCCATGTTCCTCTGTTCTATGGCACAGGATGGCTTTCCTCAGGGAATTCAAAGAAATGAGGCAGAAGCATTTCCCACCTCAGCAACCAGGTGGGGAGCTGCTCTCCACAGAGAACTACATCATCGTTTCTGGGAAAAACTTTTAACTCTTGGAACCCAAATGGCTCTAGCCTCCTGACATTGTTTCTGTTTCTCAAGGGCCCTGGACTCCATCAGGGTCCTCGGCAAACCACCAGCAGGGGTCTTGAAAACTGTGCTAGATGAGCAGAGGACTGCCTCTCCTGGGCCCACTCCCAGGACAAGATTCTGCAGGACCTGGGGTGGGGGGGCTGGGAACATGCTGTTCAGCAATCAGGAAGCCCCCATCCGATGAGGAGACCGCATTCCCATGAGTCAGATCTGACACAAGCACAGACAACAAACAATAGAGGGAAAGCCATTTTCTTTGAGAGTGCTTAGGAGCCCTGACATTGAGAACACAACAGATGGAATCAGAGAAGACTTCTTGGAGGAGGCAAGGATGGGGCAGAATGGGGCAGGAACAGTGGCCTGGGTTCTCTCAGAGGGTGGCTCAGCATCCCAAGGTTGTGTTGTGTTCAGGGACACAGGATGTAATTTGATGGGCTGGAGCCAAGAGCCATCTCAGGGAAAGTAGAGGGGTTGAGAAGGGAACCAGGGAAAGATGCGTCTCCCCAGTGCAGCAGGACGAAATGCAGGGATGTCAGCCTGTCCGTCTGAGGCAGGTGCGGGGTCGTGGGCAGCAGGTGCCGCTCCCTTCCTGCGAAAAATGTGAATGATGCCAGTTATTCCCTCCACTCTGGGCCCTGGACTTTCTGGAAGAAGCCCACCTCGTGCAGGAGGCCAGGGCAACTGGAGTGGGGTAGACGGAGTGTGATTTCCTGTGACTGTCTGATATGTCTCGGGGCAGAGGGAGGGTACAACAGGACCTGGAAGTGTGCATCTCAGCTTTGGCGAGTGGAGAGGTGTATAGCTTTGTACATAAAAAAGATGTGTTTTGGCCAATCTGTAAAAGTGGGAGGTCATGTGTGCATGTGTACACATGTGTGTGTTAAGTCCCAGGGCCACACTCCTGCTGTTACTATTAACAGCCCCTTTGGGTTATTCTCAGGTTTTCTTTTTCAGGGCCTGAGGCTGCCAAGCACGGGAAGGGACCTGGGACCTTGGAGTTGGCTGAATCCAATTGCCCTGTTCTGCTCTGTGATGCCTCAGATTGGCCACGCTGGCTGCAGAGAGCACTGGGCCCTGAGCAAATGAAGTGGGGGAGAAGGTCTGCTGTCCTCTCTGACTAGGCTGGTGACAGACAGCCCCGTCTGCAGGAAAGAAGGGACAGAAGGATGTGTGGTTGTTGAGGGATTGATTCAGCAAAGCTCATTCAACAGGCATTTTTAAAAGCTTGTTTTGAGGGCGCCTGGGTGGTTCTGTTGGTTAGGTGTCCGACTCTTGGTTTTGGCTCAGGTCATGATCAGGTCGTGAGATCGAGCCCCTCGTCAGGCTCTGTGCTCAGCACGGAGCCTGCTGAAGATTCTCCCTCTCCCTCTCCCTCTGCCCCTCTTGTCCTCTAAAATAAATAAAATGAGATAAAAATAAAAAGCTTCTTTTGTGCCTGGTGCAGGGAATTCCTTACATCCAAAGTCTTGAATTTGTCCTTTTCTAGAGAAGCCCGCAGCTGGGACTGGGATTCCTAGGTTTGTACCTTCCTCCTTCTTCCCCATTCTTCTCTTGCTCTCCCTCCACCCCTCCACCTTTCTGTCCCTCCTACCGAGGGAAGAGATGTAGCCCAGGGGTTGCTCTTCCTATGAGGAAAGACAGACAGGAGGGGGGTCGGTGTCCCAGAGCAGTGCTGGCCAGGGGAGCAGGGCTGCATGCTTGGGTCTGCTCCCGCCCCCTCCCGGCCCGGCCCTTGCATTCGCCGCCCTCGCTGTCCTCTCCATTCTCCACGGAAGAAGCGTAGCTACACTTAACTTGCAACTTAGGGGACTTTGCATAATGATTATTTGGTTTCATGAATGTGACCTGCTCTATGCCTTTCCATGCTCCCAGACCAGAAATTTCCCAAGTGCAGAGGCCACCTATCTTCGGAGTGAAGCTCCGTAAGCTCCCTAGATCCTGCCTTCGATCGCAGGGGCTACAGCCTGGTCTGACTCTTTAGGAAACTTGCCTCCTGCTGGGAGTCCCTGGGCCGCCAGGAAGGTGAGGAGCGAACAGGAAGCTTAGCATTTCCTTCACAAACCTCCAAAGAAACCTGGGAAACACTTAAAGAAGAAGATCCATATGTCTTCCTGTGATGTCTGGGAAGCCAGAACACAAAATCACCATTTTTCTCCGTCAGTGTAGGCCTCGCCCTTTTGTCTCCTGTCCTCCGCTTGGCCCCTCTAATCCCTTTTGATGGGATGTTAGCAAGTTAGAAAAAGAGCTCAAGGCATCAATAAGAGATACTAAAACAGCTCACCAAACCTCAGTGGTTTTGTGCAGTCAGTGGGCTGGCTCGCTCCTGTTAATGAATAATTCAGCCTGGCTGTGTCAGAGACGGTCAGACGAGGGGCTACGTGCATGCAGAACAGAAGCACCCGTCTGACTGGAGGCAGGTTTCCAAACAGTGTAAAAGGAGAGGAAGCCAGAGAAGAAAAGGAGAAGGGAAGTGAGGGTGAGAATGTTGTAGAAGGGGCCACAGCAGGAGGTCCCTGAGCCTAGAGAGACTGCCTCTTCCCGCCGAGATCAGGAGGCCGAAGCTATAAGGCAAGGCGGCCAGCCAGAGCGTTGGCTGGGAGAGGGTCAGGTGGGTGACAGACAGGAGGGCTGGCTTGCAGAAGGAGGGTTAGGGACTCCCCGGGCAGAAACGAAAAGACGTGGCTGGGACGCTTGGGTGGCTCAATCCGTTGGGCGTCTGACTCATGATTTCGGCTCTTGTGATCTCATGGGTTTTGACCTCATGGGTCATGGGATGGAGCCACGCATTGGCCTCCGCACTCAGCTGGGTGTCTGCTTGGGATTCTCTCCTTTTGCCCCTCCTCTCTCTCTTTCTCAAATAAATTAATAAATAAATCTTTAAAAAAAAAAAAAAAAGAAGGACTTCCCTGAATAGGTCAGGGTGGGCTGGTGGGTAGGGGGCTCAAAGTGTCCTTGGTCACCCAGCGTCCAGCTTCTGAGAGTGACAGCCCTCAAGATTTTGAGGGTAGGACCCAGAAGGGGAGAAGTCTATTAGCGCTGAAGAGGGTGGGGGGGGGTGGGGAAGGGACAGAGTCAGGCAGGATGTGGCCCCCCCACCCCCCCACCCCCGCCCCAAGCCTGCAAGGTACAGAGGGAGTTGCAGAGAGGTTCTCCCCTCTGTCTGCTGGGGCACTGAGCCGCGCCCTGGGTGCCCTCAAAACTAGCATGCAGATCTGCTTTCCACTTCTTCGATGTGTCCACCTTCATTCGAGGCCCAAACTGGGGGCCACGGGGGTGGTTTCTAAAAATGGAAGAAGAGGCATCTACTGATTCCTTCAAAATGTGAGCTCCTCTCTCCTGCCCTCTCGAGTAAGTACATCCCCACCTCTTCTCCTTGACGCCTTTCTTCCCAGAATAAGCCAGGATATTGTTTTGTCTTACTTTCCCCGGGAACTGGGAACAACAGTTGCCCGCACCAAAAAGAACTTGTTAAGTGCTCCGAATTCCTCTGGGAGGCGGGTGTGTTTTGTGAGCTGGAGCTATTGTTATCACACATTAGAATTTAAGCTTCGCTGTCGTTGGTATCTTGAAAGTCGAGGACAATCCATAAAGGCTTCATCGAAATCAAGGCATACATCCGCGGGTGCTAAGAATTCATGTGGGAGAGATCCATTAGCAGTAAATAAAGGGCCGAAAAGGGGCAGAGGGAGGCTGGGGCCTGAGATCCGAGGCCAGGACCCAGGATAGGCACAGGGAGAAGTCTTTGGCTGACACCTGCCAAAGGGAGCCCTTGGAACTGCCGACTGCCTGTCTACGGAGAAAAGCAAAAATTAGGGGGCCTAGCCATGGTCGCCTTGTCTGTCCCCTGTCTCAGCCACGTCTGGACAGATGAGACACCCACACGGATACTCAAGGACATCCTAAAGAGTGGGACCATCTGAATTAAAAGCCTAAAACGGGGGTGAGAGACTGCCCCTGCTTCCTAGTAGAAGGTGACACGCGCGGCTCTCCGCATCTGGAGCTGGAGAGGTGGAGTGAGGCTCCCACAATTTGAATTTTTATGAATCTTATTACTATCGGTGATGTTATAAATCATTAATAAGGCAGCTGCATGGGAGGTATTGTCCAGCGGAGGGAAGGAAGGAAGGAAGGAAGGCATGTAAGGAGAGAGAGAGGGAGAGGGAAGGGTGGCAGGCTAATATTTACTGAGCCGTGACATACACTGGGCTCTCTGCTTGGAGCCCGCACACACATTATCTCCTACACGTTAACCCAGACAGCTGCAGGCCGAGCTTAACTCTTTGTGTCCCACAGTTTTTCCCTGTTTGTTTACCTGTCCTCTGTCTGGGACTTTGGAATTCTGGTCCATATCCCCCGACTTTCGATCCCAGGGGGCTCTCTTGGAGGCAAGAGCTGTCAGGACCTATTGGCCAGCATTGACTAACCTCTAAGCCAGGAAGGGAGCCGAAGAGCCTGCTGGTGGCTTGTGCTGGTGGCTTGTGCCGCTGGCTGGGAGGAAGTGGAGGGGAAGAAGCAGAGGAGGGAGGGAAAGGGGAAGGTGGAAGGAAAGGGGAGGAGAGGGGCCGAGGGGCCTCAGAACAGCTCATCTTCCCAGATGTGCACGGGGACCCTTGCACTTGACGGGCCCTCTGGGAAGGAGGCTGGGGCTGGAGTCACGGCCGCCGTGCCCAGTCTTTCCTGTCCCAGGGAGGCTGGGGCCCTGTTCTACCTCCCTCCTCACTCACTTTTCCTCCAGAAGCTCCGTTGCCTCCTCCGCGGAAGCCCACTAGCTCTCTCTCAGGCCTGAGTCAATTCCGACCTTCAACCGTCCACTGTAGCGTGTCAGCCCTGTGAGAGCAGGGACTTGGCCTGTTTTGCACAAAGCTGCGTCTGGCACATAGTAGGCACTCAGAAAATATTTGTTGAGTGAGTCTGGTCTCCTTTCTTCCCTGGGAGAGACATCGTTTGCAAGGAAACCCACGTCTCTCTGCCCTTGGACTCGCTCACAGCGGCAGTGTGGACGGAGCAGATGGAGACGTACAAGTCCTGGCTGTTCTCACACAGCTTCCCTGGGGTCCCCGCTTCCCAGCAGGGTCAGTAACCTGCTGTGGAAACACCAGCCTGTCCCTTCCTTTGGCCTAGCAGAGCAGGGGGGGACAAGGAGGGAGTTCTTCTTGGCGAACTCCCAGCAAGGCCAGTCAGCTTGAGGCTTGAGTTCACAGTCAGAGGAGGAAGGGGGTGTAGGGGGCAGGCATCGTGCTGCACAGGGTGGGGGGGGAGGGTGTTGAGAGAGAAAGGGACCCAGGAAAGCCTGCCCTCTTCAGTGGGAGTTTAATTTATTTATTTTATTTTTAAAATAAAATAAATAAATATATAATTTATTTACTTATTAAATTAATTAACTATTTATCTATTTTTCAAAAGATTTTAAAAGAGGGAGGCCTCTTCTCTTAGAGACTCAATTACAGCTGACGTGACCACGGTTCTCTCATCCCCCTGCCTGGGTCACGCCGTGGAAGGCTTTCAAACTCTAGAATACTCGAGTCCAAGGACGCTCGGGCGGGAAGAGTTCCCCAGCAGTCATCTAGGTCATCCCTCTGTCGCACGCAGGTCCCCTGGGTGCCTCCTGATTGGCAAGCTGGGAGGGAGATCGGCGTCCACCAGGGTCCTTCAGCCTTCCTGCTTCCCTGGCCAGGAATTCCCCTCCGGCTCCCACACCTCCCCTTTCCAGCCAGGTCAGGACCTGAGAGAGGTTAAAAGTCCATTCTCCTGGGCGGAGCTAGCATGCTCCTGGACTTGGTGGTCGTGGGTTCTTCTTTATTCAGAGGGAATACCTGGAGTCTGGGCTCTAGGCTTTGGCATGGAACAGCCCTTGCGGCTGGGTGCCCAGGGGCCAGAATCTGGGCAGGGGCTTTCCTGTTCGTTGATGGCAGGCTGGACCTTCCCCAACAGATCCAGAATGAGCCTTCTCGTAGACGGAGAGAAAACATAGTCGCTATCCTGCCTGGTCTTCTGGAATTGCTGCCTGAGAAGGAAAACAGATGTTGACTCACTTCTCCTTACCTGGCACCCGTTTCATCCCCAAATTCAGGGAGCTAATTCTGGGTCCTGGAATTTCCCTGTTTGTTATGAGACCCCTTCCCCCATGTTTCTCCAGGTCGTGAAGCTAATCCAGCTTGGAAGAAATCCAGGCTGGGAAACTTTCCCCAGGACTTGGGGGTACCAGATGCTTCCATCGTATTAGCCGTCTGGTCTCTGGAGCAGCCCCCCAAGGGGGCCACAAGTTGGGCACTGATCTCTGCCCATTTGGGATCTTTGCTTGGGTTCCAGAAGGACAATCATGTCATTTGCATGAGTTTTGGCTCAACGTTCCTTGTTCCCCTGCTCCTTCTGGGGGTTCCCTCTCCTGGCTCCTCCTTGCACCTCTCCTCTCGGGGGTTAGCAGAACCTGGAAGGGTATCCTGCCAATAGACGGCCAAAAGGCAGAGCAGGCAGCCGTGGCTGTGGCAGTGCCAGCAAGAGGACGGGCGATTAAAACAAAATGATTCATCTCGGAAATGAGTGCAAATCGCTTTCCATTTACAGGAATCGGGGCTGGGCTCCAAACAGCCTCTGTGGGCTCGTGGCAGGGATGGGAGTCTGGGCCATTGACCGGTAAGTAATGAGCTTTGCTGAGTGCTCCCTGCTGACTCTGTGGAGAGGAGCTCTGGCTGAGCCAAGGAATGGGCAGGAGAGGCCTGAGGCTGTTAGGAGGCAGGGGAGAGTGGGGCAGGGCTCCTGTACAGTGATCCTGGAAATCTAAAGCGGTCCTGGGCCCCCTTATTTTTGGAGGCCTCTGGACACATCAGGCTGGGGTTACCTACCCTGTTGATGGGTCACAGAGATGCGGGGGTCCACAAGGCTACTTCAAGAGTATGCCAGACATCGAGGAGTCAGAAATGAATAAAGCACGCTCTTGTCCTTCAGGGGACTCATAGTCCAGGGGCAAGCCATTGGCAAGTCAACAAAGAAGGCTAAAAGAACCATGAGAGAGATGGCATCAGAGGAGCCCAAAGTGGGGAGAAGCCTGTCCTACCTGGAGGGGGTGAGGGTATCCCAGAAAGGCACCCGGGTAACTCTTGTGCTGCATCGAAGATGACGGATGTTTCTCCAGGTGGACTGAGGGGGTGTAGCAGGTGGGGGAGGGGTGTCAATGTGGCCAAAGAGAGAAGTGTGAGGAAATGGCATAGGAGATGTCTGTTTGGAAAGTGCTAGAATTGGGATGGCCTACCATGGCTGAGTTGGGGAGAGGAGTGGAAGCTGAGACAGGGGTTGGTGTGGGTTTGTTGGGGTTCAGGGGACTGGGAATGCCACATGATGGAGTTTGGGCTGACCCTAGAGGCAGTGGAGGCCACTGGGAGCATGAAGGCATGGGCGTGTGATGAGGTCAGGCTTGCATTTTTTGGGGAACTTCCAGGCCCCCTGGGTTTTTCAATTATATCCCATTTAAACAAACCTACACTGTTCTGGGTAAAGAATCGGAAACACGTCTGTCATACGGTTAGCGTTTATTTTAAAAAGGCAGTGGGTACATGGGTGTATATAAATTTTATTCTCTGTGCTTTTCTTTGGGTTTTTCAATTTCAAAATTAATAGTGAATTTTTGTATATTTATGCAACAGGATACCGTGCTTATAAAGGGCCCTTGGGTGGCTCAGTGGGTTAAGTCTCTGCCTTTGGCTCCGGTCAGGATCTCAGGGTCTGCTCAGCGAGGAGCCTTCTTTCCCCTCTCTCTCTCTGCCTACTTGTGGTCCCTCTGCCAAATAAATAAATACAATCTTAAAAAAAAAAAAAGAAGAATGCAGGTAAAATATGTCCCTTCTCATAACTAAATGCTTGCAATCGATTTTTTTAAAGTTACAAAACAGAATCTAATAAGATGATTCTATTTTCATGAAAACAACAAACAAACAAACAAATAACACAGATTTGGAAGGAAGCCACTGGACAGTAACTGTGGTACAATTACCAGTGAGGCTGAGATTTGGATGCAGATAGAGACAGGGCAGAATTTTTATTTTCTATTTTATGCCTTTGAGAATTGTTTGATTCTTTATAAGGTACCTGTATTCTTTTAGAGCATTCTAAAGGATGCTATATGTATTCTTTTTTTTTTTTTTTTTTGTCTTTCTACTAACCTTTTATTTTGATGCAATTTCAAACCCACAGAGTAAAAAAAACTGGCCTGTCATCTTTCCCCGGGGCTCACCATGGCCTGACTTCTTGCCTCACACCTCCATCCCTCTCCCTCATTAAAACAAAACAAAACAAAACAAAACAAAACAACCACATCATTCATGACCTCCCGTTTGCAAATCCCAGTGGCTGCTTTTCTGTCTTTACCTTCTGGACCATCTCTGCTTTTGACCCTGCTGTCTTCTCCTTCCTTTCCAGAAATTAGGGCCTGGAGCCCTAATTCTCCTGTGGTTCCTCTCTTGCTTCTCTGACTTTCCTCTTGTGTTCTCTTTTTCAGGCTCCTCCTTTCCTGAGCTCCTTAAACACTGGCGTTTCCCGGAGCTCCAGCCCAGGGCCAAGCGCTCTGTTGAGGGCGATCACTTCTTGCAAGAGTTCGTCCACTCCACTGACGCCAACTCTCCTCTCTATGCTGAGGACGCCCAGTTATGTCCCTGGCCCCCATCCTTTCCTTCCATTTCAGATACCCACATTCAAATGCCTGTTGGACACGTGTGCCCTTTGGTCATCTACAGATATTCTACGTTCCCTGGTCTCAAGCACATGGGCATGTCCTTGCCCTCCCGCTAGCCGTTCTCCCCTTACGTGTCCCCCGCCTCCGGTAACACCCCAGCATCCTTCACGTGGACAACCACGACCGACTCCTGGGCTCCTATCTTCCTCCAGATGACTCCCTCTCTCACCCTACAGTCAAGCTGACCACCTTAGGATGCAAATCTCCCTGTGTCTTGCCCGGAGAACACCTGCTGGGTGTCACCTGCAGGTCCCAGCTCCTCAGCTAGGGACACGTGGCCCCTCCCCGTCTCTCCAGCTCATGCTGTGCCCCACCCTGCCACAGGGGCCCATGTCCCCCTATGTTTGCTCAAGTTATTTCCCTGGCAGGAAGCCACTTTCTCCTTTCTTTTCTTGCAAACTCCTCCTTCAACATTGACCCCTGTGGGCGCCTCCCCCCTCACCAACTCCAGCTGGGACCCCTGCCCCATTAATGTGTCCTTGTGTTCTTTTTCTTACAAGTGTCTCTACATCTACCAAACAATTTTGATAAAATCTCGGGTTCATGTTTGTCTCTACTTTCTGCAAACCTTGGAGGGTAAGGGGTTTGCACGTTTTTGTACATGGTCCTATTCCTTTATACCCTTAGTGCCCGGCACAGACTGGCTGCTGATCTGTGCTTGCTTAACTGAGGGAGGCCTTCCCTGCTGACTTAGCCGCCTCTCCCTGCCTCCTTCTGATCGCCGCAAGCTCTACTGCGTACCCCCTCTTTCTCGATCAGTGCAGGTGTCCTGGCCCTGGGCTGTGGCATCCGCTCCTGTCCCACTCTCTGTCCCTGTCCCCAGGCTTCCCTCCTTCCTCTTCTGCTTTTTTCCTTCATCTTTTCTTCTGCTTGTTCCCTTCTATTTTAAGCAGTTTTCGCTACCTTTCCAGAGGCTTCTCTCCCACTCTTCTCCCCAGTGGGGGCCATTCAGGGCAGTTTCAGCCCACTCCTGGCCCAGGTGTCTGCAACAGGACTTCACATAATTACCTTCACAATGGGGCCTAATGACTGTAAAGCATTTTCATG
Organism: Mustela nivalis; assembly: GCF_964662115.1. NCBI lineage: Eukaryota > Metazoa > Chordata > Mammalia > Carnivora > Mustelidae > Mustela > Mustela nivalis. Next base: position 43,192,995 of record NC_139035.1, on the reverse strand, counting down.
TCAACCCACGCGATTCCAGATTTACAGCAACTAAGACCTGGTGACAGCTGAATGCTTATCCCACCGGGCCCCTCTTTGGAGTGTCTTTTGGGGGATCTACCTTCCCAGCCTCCCGGGGAAGAAGGTCACTTGCTGACAGGCTTTCTTTTCTACTACCTGGGAACAAAAAAGAAGTGCCTGAGCTTGTCTAGATAAGAGGGAGGCTTGACGGAAGTGACGTTGGAGGAATGACTGGGAATTGATGAGGAGACAAGAGGGCCGTGAAGGGACATCTGTCATGTGTGTGATTGCCCAATATCTGAACACCCTTCCTCCTTTAGAGGGATCCCGCATCACATGAGTCTTAGTGGATGTGGGCCTCCATCTTCTTTTTTCTTTTTCTCTTTAAAGATTTTACTTATTTATTTATTTTAGAAAGAAAGTGAGCAGGGGGAGAGGCAGAGGGAGAGGGAGAGGGAGAACTTCAAGCAGACTCTGTGCTGACCATGGAGCCCGATGTGGGGCTCGATTCCATGACCCTAAGGTCACGACCTGAGCTGCAACCAAGAGTCAGACGCTTAACCGACTGAGCCACCCAGGAAGCCCGGGACTCCATCTTCTACTCCACACACCGAGGGGGCAGATTTTCTGTCTCTTGGCCCTCCTTGCTGCACAGGCATATGCAGGAGGAGGGCAGAGGGACGGTAGAGGGAGCTTGGAGGGAAGGCGGGCCCCTGGAACCTGAGTTTAACCAATCTGATGCCCTCCTTGGGGGTCTTCGGGATTTTGAAACTGGAGAGAGGGACAGGAAGGGCCGGGACAGTTGGCAAGGGTAGCCTGCTCTGAAATCTTAGCAGCAAATATCTAGTCTGGGGCCAGCGGGATGCCAGCAGGGAAGAGGCAGAACCAGCAGCTGTGTCCCAACCAGACGCCGCCTATCACTGGCCTCCTCTGCCATGCAGCCTTCCTTCGTTCCTGTCTGTGGTGGGAGCTGCGGCTCAGCTTGGCCCATCAATTCTTCAGCCACCAGGGTACCTGCTTCAGCTAGTGCGAGCTGGTTTCTGTTGTTTGCCACCAGGCTACCTGCCCTGTTTATGCTGGGAACAGCATTGAGGAAGCTGGGAATGGTAGAGTGTGGAGTCTGGGGAAAGGTGGGTGGGGTGATGTAGCTGGAGTGCAGCCGATGTAAAGAAAACAAGTTAACCGAACCTGGAGGGAGAGAGAGGCAGATGTTCGTGGTCTTGTCAACCAGATTAAGAAAATTGGCTTCCCTCCCTACCCCCACCCCAGAACAGCCACTGAAAAGTTTAAGCAGAGAGAGTCATGGTGAGGCTTGTTCTTTAGGGAGATCCTAAGAGATCACTGTGGTGCTGGCTTAGAGCAGGGCCACTACTATCCCTGGAAGAGATTTAACAAAATGACACCTCCTTTAGGCAGCCTCTATTCTGCAGGGTGTACTGCTCGTGGGGCAGAGTGCCACTAAATTTCAGCCCCATTTTCTTGCTCCCTTGGTAGAAAGCACAGGTACCACAATTTTTCTCAGGGGCCTGGATTGAGAGATGCAGGCTTACAGTAGTGCCCCAACTTTGCTTTCTCCTGACACTGACCACCACCCCCTCTCTCCTGACCAAATACTGCCTCTCTCAGTCCCTGAAACAAAACCACTTTTCTTGGCTTGTTCTTAAGAGACGCAGTTCTTCATTGGCTAGAAATTGGCTTTCTAGACAGGGCCTCTGCCCTAAGCTGGTTCTGCTAGTATCTCTAATTCTTCTCCCTGTTCCTATAACCATTGGGGGTTTCCTTACATGTCTACTCAAGCCCTCCAGGAAGAGTAATGGCCACGCCCTGCGGCTGATCCATGTGAACGTTGCCTGCATCGTGAATGCCAGAGCGTGGAATGAAGGGCTGACCCTTCTGCCCTCGGCCCCTGGGCCATCACACACGGAGCAGGCTCTAAACCAGGGACTTGGGAATCTGTCTGTCAATAGAACCTCAGAGGTCATTTGGCCTAAGCTCTCGCTCAGAGCAGGAGCCTCCTTGACTGCAGCCTTGTCAATGAACCCTGGCCTCTGCCTGAATACCTCCAGTGATGGGGAACTCACTACTCAGGGCAGCAAATCACCGGCAAGTTCCTTCTTTTATGGTGAGGTTTGCCTTAGTTCTGGGATGTGAGAGGTACAGAAAAGCCACTGCACTGGTCAATTTTACAACCAGTTGCTTTATTACTTGGCCTCTGCCCTCTCAGGATCCTGGTCACATTTGGAACACATGGAGAGGCCAATCGATGCCTGTGTCCCCTTTCACAGAAGCTGAGGTTGGGCCGGTGCTTGAATGACCTTCTCAAGGTCACACACACTTTGACACTGCTGTGGAGCTTCTGGGTCATTCCTGCATGTCCTTTTGTCTGCTTGGTGCCTCTTCCTGCTCCCTAGGGCCCCTGTCCTTGGATAGCCTGACACTGACCCAGCCCGAGGGGACAGGGTGCTGTTGGAGTGGGGCCTCTAAACCTCACCAGTGACACAGTGACCCAGGAGACGAGCATGGAGACTCATGTGGTTCTACTTGGGGGCAGGCAGGGTGAATTTTCCCCATCTGTGTTTGCTCTTCTCTCCTCCCATTAGGTGTGCTGGCCCAGTGGTGGGAGCTGAGGTATGTGTGGGCAGTGGGAGGCTGTGAGTGTGTGTTTGTGTGCATGTGCACAGCTGTGTGGGAGGGCATCCCTGCAGGAGGCTTCAAGACAGAGAGGTCTCTCCTTGCCCACTCACTCAGCAGCAGCCCTCACCCTGAATGGGCCTTCTGAAGCTTCCTGGGTCCTACAGGAACAAAACGGAAGCTGCGGATAGGCTGTGTGGTTTCCTTGGCAACCTGGAAACATGGGTGGGGGAGGGGACGGTGGGAACCAGAGAGAAGGGAGTGATTTGGCTCCACCACCAGCTTCAGCCCCCCTCTTCTCCCCTCAAAATAGCTCAGGATAAAATGTTGAGCTGGTCTCAGCATCCTCCTGGGAAAGGGGGAGGGAACACAGGCAGCAGGGACGGAACAGAGGTGCCCCTCAGAAAAGGGAACCAGGAGCCGGGCTCCAAAACCGGTCTTCAGGAGGAGTCCGGCACCCCCTGCTTCTCCTTTCCTACAAAGGTGACTTACCTCTGTTATTATCCATTCTCATCTTCTTTTCCTGACAGCTCTCAGGACCCCCAGCCTCACCCCCTCCCAAACTAACCAGAACCCCAGACCCCCAGGTTCTCCTCCTGACTGGCAGGGAAGCAAGGAGTGGGTGTCTTCCCAAGTCCCCCCACTGAGCCTCAGGACTGCTCCATTCCTAGAAAGCAGGAGTCTCAACCAAGTTGGAGGCGGAAAGTCGAGTCGGTTCATTAAGAACAAAAGACGTCTATTAGTAATTAGCAAAACTGTCTCCCCTACTGCAGGGTCCCCTCCCAAGTGAGCAGGCTCCCAGCGCCTGCCTTCGCTTGAACCAGCTCCCCAGGGCTCTATGATCCACGCCTAGTAATTCCCTGACAGCCCTCTGGCCTTTCCTAAAGTGTAGGCCTCTGGACCTAATTAACCCCATCCCTGATCCCTGGTCCTTGGTCTTGGGTGCTAGAATTCCTTTCTTTGAGAACTGTGGGAGTTCTGAAGGCATTTCTGCATGCATTTCCAAACCAAACAACCCTGGCGAGCCCTAACCCTGCCATTAAAATTTAGTGGAGGCACCCCAGCCTGCCCTTGGCACAGACCAGACTCCATGAAGGGGGACTCCCCGCGCTCTGGGAGCCGCTCTGGGAGCCGCGCCGCAGCGCAGGTGGGAGGCAGGAGGAGGGCCGAGGGGGCTGTAGGGCGTCGTGCACTCGCAGTCTTCCCTGATGAGTCAGTCTGGGGCTTGCATGGAGGAAGGTCCCGCACTGGGAGTGACGAGGGCAGAGTTCTAGTCTGGCACAGACTCTGAGCAGCTGTGGGTAGGAGGAAGATAGCCACGCGTCTGGTGGCCACGGCCCCGAACCAAGCACTGGGACACACAGTCTGACAAACACTTGGTGGTGGGCAGGGACAATGAAGCAGATTTGCAACGGAACAGATGGTTGCCACGACCGTGATCCCTTTGCTGAGTCTGGTCTTTCTCGTCTCCCTCCACACCTGCCCAGCCCATACTGTCCAGGACGTGTTTGTCTAGATGTGCTTGGCCTTCTGCCTCCAGGTATCAAGGATTCCAGGGGCATGGTTCCACTGCCCTTCCCCACTGGTGGCCCCTTGCCTCTCTGCTCCTTCAACAGCAAGACAGCAGGGCCCAGATCACATTATGATCTGAAGATCACATTATCTTCAGACATACAGAATACATAAAGGGCAAGATCACAACCGCACACTGTAGCTGTTCCTGGCTCCCAGAAACAAACCACTGTGAGTCCCATTGAAACCCTGTTCGACTCCCTGACGACAATCTCTTCTTTGCCCAGAAGACCCTTCTCTGGGATTTGGTCATGACCACCTTCCAGACGTTCAGCATCCTAGGATCCCTGCCTCTTTTATAGGGAGCGGGCCCAAGAGGTCCTTGGGTCTGTCTTTGGCATCAGAACTCTCCAACCTGGTCCAGCCCTGGGAGAAGAGAGGACGGCTGCCCACCTCCTCCTCCTGGCTAGTCAGGCAGGCAACAGCGCTGGAAGGCCACCCAGGAGAACAGGGATGACTGAGTCTTGGGAGTTGCTCATCCTCCGAAGCTCCGAGGAGGAGCAGAGCAGCTCTGAGACCGTGATAAAAGGTGAGATGCTCCAGTGTGGGGCTGAGAACAGCTCATGAGGAGGGCAAAGGGGTGAACAAGAAGAAAAAGAGTACTGGAGAGGGAGAGAGAATGACTCGGGGGACCCACTTGTGGTAGTGTAAGCGTGTGGGTTGCTGTTAGAGAAGCCCTGTGTCTACTCTGAAATGTTCTCCCCAAACATTGCACATGCACAGACATCTCATTTAAAGGAAGGAATCTTTCCCAGGTATCTTCATGGGAGGAACTGAGGATAATGGATAAAACAGCGCCTTCTCTACATGGCTGCCATTTTGGGGGCTTTTCTGAGGTCCCTACTTTGAGTGTTGGGATCTTAGTTTCTTCTGGTTTTCACCTCCCTTAACCTTCCACCTATGGAAGCTTCCCCCAGGCCAGAGAGATCATGGGGTGTTTTCTGTGACTGGCATCTCTGACTGAGAAGGAGAAGTGGGCTCTGGAGGTCCAACAGGCAAAGGGTCTATGGTGGACCGTGACCTCTCACCCCGAGCCTGTGAGGGAGGGAGCCTGGGGAAAACCAAGCACATGGAGACCAGAAGACGTGAGCAGATACAGTGGCGAGACAGGCCACACTTTGGCCCACACTGATGGGCACCGAGGGCAGTTCAAGTTGGGGTTAGTATGTTCCTGGGGGGGCTATAAGGGAGCAGGAATAGGGGGGCTACATAATAGTAGTTCTTCTTTTTTTTTTTTTTTTTTTTAAGATTTTATTTATCTGTTAGAAAGAGAGAGAGCATAAGCAGGGGGAGCAGCAGGCAGAGGGAGAAGCAGGCGTCCCGCTGAGCAGGGAGCCCAACACGGGGCTCGATCCCAGGATCCTGAGATCATGACCTGAGTTGAAGGCGGGCGCTTGACAGACTGAGCCACCCAGGCACCCCTAAGAGCTCTTACTTCTGAAGATCCTCTACTGAGAGGCCCTATGGACACCAACATTTGGGCCATTAGACCAGGTGTTGCCCTGGAGCCCCTTGGGGCACTTGGAACATCTCTGGAACTCTCCAGCCCAACTCCCTTGTGCTAGTTTCCTGGGGCTGAAGAAACAATTCACCACAAACTTGGAGCTTAAAAAGAGAAATTCATTCTCTCACAGTTCCGGAGGACAGAGTCAGAAATAGAGGTGCCGGTGGAGCTGGTTCCTTCTGGAGGCTCTGAGGGAGACTGTTCCATGCCTGTCTCCCGGCTTCTGGTGCTTGCCGCCATTCTCCGGCCTTCCTGAGTTACACACGTATCCCTCCAATCTCTGCGCCGGTCTTCCTGCGGCCTCTCCTCTGTGTGTCCTCTCCTCTTCTCAGATGGACACCAGTCATCGGATGTGGGGCCCACCCTAAATCCAGGAAGATTTCACCTTGAGATCTTTAATAATTACATCTGCAAAGACTTTATTTCCAAATAAACTCACCGTCCTGGGTTCTGGGTGAACCCACGACTTCCATTACTTCCACGCTTAACCCTGGAGCTTGGGAAAAGGTGAGCAGACCTTTGCATGTTCGTTCGCCACCCGTTTGTTGAGCTGCCTGTGACAAGTCGGGGTGACCAGGGGACACATCAGACCCTAACCCCCGCCACCCCCCAACCTTTCCCACCTTCTTGTTATCCTGAGCCTCCTAGAAACTGGCAAAGCAAAACCTATCAGACCCCATCCCCATCTTGGACAGGGATGCGTCTCTTTCCTCAAAAAGAGGGGCAGATGTCCAGATGTTTCCTTGGAAAATCCCGTACACCCTGCCCTGTTTCCTGGTAGCTGGACAAGTATTTCTTTAAAGCCTCTCTTCACCCGTGTCTCAGCTTCTCGGCCATATTTCCTCTTGCTCTGTCCTTGACGGTGACGCCGAACAAGCCGGGCCTGATCTCCCTCTCGCTCCGCTGAGGTTCAGACCACGTTTAGTACCATGTCTTTCCCTGTTTTGGTGGGGGACATTCTTGCCTGGAGAGGACACACCAGAGGCATTCAGATGAAACAACCCCTCCCCAAATGCATGGATTTTGTATTTTCTCTATCAACTGATTATTCCTCTGCACCCCTCTCTGCCCTCACGCTGAGCCGTGACTCCCTTCTCATCTCAAAGCCCTTAGCCACCCCCAACCGCCACCACTCTATGCAATTGCTCTCTAGTGAAAGAGAAAACTGTGAGGACAAGCTCCAGGTGGCCCGGCCATCAGTCACCATGATGCTCTAGAATCAGCAATCATTACCGTGACAAATGGCTTTGGAGTTCCCGTCACAAATAGTGCTGCAGAAGGATGTCAGATTTGGACACCAGCCCCCAGGGCATGCGTCTCCCTCTGGCATTTTAAGGAGAAAAAGGGTCAGCAGCATTGCAGTGTTACGCTTTCCTCTTCAGCAAATGAGGGCGGTGGGCCATCAAGGGGAGGGAGTTCCTGTAACCACAGGGTTGGGCAGCTCTCAGCACTGTCTTACTTTAGAGGATCTCCAAGGTTATAGTGCTTGGGGTCTGGAGGTAAGAGCAGATCCTGCTCAGGCAAAGCCCAAGGGTGTGTGAAAACAGAGGAGACGGGAGCAGGGCTGGGGTGTGGAGAGAAGGCAAGGAAGAGTGTGGGATCAAGTCTCTGCCACAGATCAGTGTCTAAACCAGAATGATGGTTCAGACCCCAGCCGCTGTGAGTCCCTGCCAGAGCCATGAATTTCACCAATGAATAGACGACCTCTGCAAATACTTTATTGCTTGGAGAATGGAAGTTCAGAGAAGTTAAGTAATTTGCCCAAGGTCGCACAGTTCGTTGTTGGAATCTAGATTGGAACTCAGGTTTGTCTCATCTCAAAGTTAGCAAGTGCTCTGGAGCACGTGATTGACTCAGTGGGTTAAAGCCTTTGCCTTTCAGCTCAGGTCATGATCCTAGGGTCCTGGGATCAAGCTTCACATGGGGCTCTCTGCTCAGCAGGGAGCCTGCTTCCCCTCCTCTTTCTCTCTGCCTGCCTCTCTGTCTACTTGTGATCTGGGTCTGTCAAATAAATCAATAAAATCTTTAAAAAAAAAAGTTAGCAAACGCTCCCAGGCACTGCGTGCCAACCAGCCTCCTTTTCTCCTTGTTCGTGGGCAAGCCTTGGAAGTCTGGGACTGTGACTCTGCTGGTAGAGAGTAGGAGCCACAGGGTCAGGGTGGTGGGCAAGGTTGCTGATGAAGAGGAGGCTTCCAGTGACTTATCCTGGGTGCCCATGCAGTGGGGGAAGGGGTCTGGTTGAGTCCCCAGGTTCAGAAACTGGCAGACATTGGAAATGTGGGGTTGGCAAGCAAATATGGGGTAGTGATTGACTGGTCCCAGGTCCATCTCCCTCATGGAGCTCAACCTTCTACCCAGACAAAAGGACGCCTGCTGCTGATCTTAGATAACATGGAACTAATCAAATTCCTTAAGTCATTGGTCTGTGCAAGGGCTGTGTTTTCTTCTATTTTATTATTTTCCCTTATTCCCATTAGCCCCTCGCTGTAGACACTCACCCCAGTGCATTAAATATTTATCTTTCCATCTGCCTTTCATATGCTGATTGAGGTCTCTGTGTATTCTTGAAGATTTGTGATGGGAGTGTGTGTGTGTGTTAACTGACATCATTGGTTTTGGGCTCCTGGGTCAAACTGTTCACTGAGTGGCAGTCATTTGTGTGGTCATGTGTGTCTGACAGCACACTGTCACACTGTATGCACACATGCCACATTGACTGGCCACGTCTAGGATGCTCCCAACTCCTGGGCACCAGAAACAGGGCCCCAAAGAGTATCTGGGAAAAACTTCCTTATCCACCTGTGGGCTGTTCTGGAACAGGGAGGCCAGGCCACAGGCTGTGTGGCCATGTCCCCATCTTCTCCACCTCTCCCAGCATTCACTCCCTATAGCCCATGCTCATTTCATTGTGTTCTGGTTTTTCATTGCTACTTTATCTTCATATGTCCCTGTCCTTTTTCCCCTGCTGGATCTGAAGCTCTTGAGGTCAGAGACCATGTTTCACTCATTTTCATTGTCTTCACAGGTCTTAATATACATCTCACACAGAGTTGGTGCTTAATAAAACATTTTTTATCAGTTAAGCATCTTGATTGTGGCTAGAAAACCAAACCAAACCAAAACAAAACCCATTTTTTAATATCCTTTCCCACTGGGACGTTAATTTTTTGAGAGTAAGCTTACTGTGTCTCATTCATCTCAATTGAGGTCAGAACCTGACCCTTCATAAACTCTTTATTCTAAATATCCCATAGGTCTTCCTTCCATATGATGTGTGACTTTGTCAGACGTGGAAAGACAGTACTTATGAGTGAACCAGATTGGGTGTTGGGCGATCTAAGTGTCAGGTGACCTGTTTTCTGACCTTGGACAGAGTGAATTTTTCCTCTGAGCCTCAGTTCCCCTATATGTATGGTGGCGGCAGCGGGGGTAGGTGTTCAGTGGTCTCCTACCTCAGTCTGCACTCAGGGAAATGATGAGCTGTGTTGACAAGAACTGTTACCTGTCCATCTCCTGTTCGAGAAAACTGTTGGAGGAGAAGGTGTGCTGAGAGGAAGACAGGGCCTGGCCCATGGCTTGGGGGCCATTGTTTTTGCCCCCTCAGCTTCGCCTTGTGCTGTCTGGCTTTACCCATTGCTACAATATCTATCGCTGAAGACATAGGGTCCCAGAGAGGGATCAGGGCTCTGCTGGGAAGATCCAGAATATAAATCACCAGAGAAGAAGAAGCAAATGACCAAAGAAAGATGAAAGGCTTCCAGTAGCCATTGGGGAACAAATGGAATTCAAGGGTTGTGCCATGTCTATGCAGCCAGGTGAGAAGACAGAAGAGATGAGGCCGACCTGCAGCTCATTGTCACCTCTGAAATGGGCACCGGGACTGATTCATGGGATCCTGCCAGAGTCCATCCGGGATACCTGTTCAAGGAGGGGTTAGGTAGTAGGGGACAAAAACAATGTGGATTCAAGCTACTCTAAGAAAAGTCAAAAGGGACACTTGTGGTAAGTGCAGGACTGGATGGGTTCCCAATTAGGATGCAAGAGAATTGCTCCTGGGAAGTGTTTTAGAAGTAAAACCTACCCCAACAGAAAAGGTCAGCAGCTCTGGGAAGCCAGGGGGTAGGGGGGAGGCAGGAGGAGTCTGTGGTAACCTATTGGGGTTCAACTGAGATCCTGGGATCTCAGTGGTGATAAGCTATAGGTGATCAGGATTGAAGGTAGACCTGCTCCGGGCTCCGGGAGACCAAGGAGGGAATCCCTATCTCCTTAAAGGCTGGGTCTGCAACAGACATAATGATATTTCTGTTGTATTCCATTGGCCAATGTAGTCACAGAGCAGTCTAGACACAAGGGAGTAACAATAGACCCCACTTCTTCATGGGTAGAGTGTTCAAGAACTCCCGGCCATCTTTATTCTCCTGCATGTGTTACAATAAAATTCTCCACTCAGCTCTTCCCTTCCACTCCCCCCGATTACCTGTTCCTAACTCACCACCATCCGCCTGAAGTTCAACCCCCTCCCTCTGACCTTCATGTCTAAGCTCCCAGCAAGGTCATTACCACCCTCAATGTACATCCCCCTTCCCTGCCCTCCAACTCAGTCCCTCCACTAGTCCTATTCACAGGGCCATTTGGACCCTCTTCTACTGTTAACTTCTTCTTAGATAATCTTCCCCTCCCTCTCCGCAAATGAAATTTAACTTTTCCTCCAATAGAATCAGATCTTTCTTGGCATTTTCTGTGGGAGGCGGCTGCTTCTCTCATGAAGAGGGCTCAACTTCCTTCTTGTTTCCTATTACAATGTCCAGACTCTGCACAAAACAGTACATAATTGAAATCAAATTATTTCATTAAAGTGTCTCAATACAAGTGGAGGCTGAGATGGAGATACAATTAATCAGTCAATAAACATTTATTGACTGGAATGCCCAGTCCAGTGGGGAGCTAACTATACAACAGATAATCAGTATACTGTGTGCGACCAGCAAGTGTGACCAAAGTAGTAGTCTGCACCAGACAGCAAGTTCCTTGAGGTCAGGGACTGAGTCTTACTCATTTGTGTCCTTGGAGCCCAGAGCAATGCCCCACAAATGCTAAGTACATGAGTGAATTAGTGAATGAATGAATGGTTGCACATGGATATAAAATTACTTCTAGAAAGTCAACTTCTCTTGGATTAACTAGAGCTTACATGAGTCATGTAGAAATCTTTAGAGGGTATCCGGGATCAAGAATTCAGATTCTTCTTTAAAAATCTTTGTTGTCTGGCCATCTGCTTACCCTGGTTTCTCCCCGTCCTGGCTGATGGTGCTCACAACTCCAGGACTTTCTAAATGACCTCAGCGTCTGACTCACACCATGCATACCCTGCCCTCAATCTCAATAATTTAATATCTATGCATAGCTGTTTCTTTTCTAGCCCCCTGATCTAATGATTCTTGAGCTTGGCCCACTTTTATGTGTGCTGTTGCTAGATCAGCTTTGCAGCCTTCCCTCTCAAGATTACCTTTTACCATACTCTGTCCCCTCAAACTGGGCAGCCCCCCCAACACAATTATTCACATTGAACGAGCACCAGCCCCATGAGCTAAACTCCCAACCATACCTCACAGTTCATCTCAATTGCTACCCTCTTACCAAGACTTGTGCTGATTCACCCAACAAGATACAATCTCTTCTTTCCTGAAAATTGTGGAGAATGTCAGTTGTCCTTCTCTGAAATGGTATTTGTTATGACAATCTGTTTTAACATCTGCTATCGCCATCCATTGGGCTGCTGTAACATAAAATTCCAAAGCCTAGGTGGATTAAACAACAGACATTTATTTCTTACCGACCTGCAGAATGGGGAGTCCAAAAATCAAGGCCCCAGCCGATTTAGTGTCTGGAGAGAGCTTACTTCCTAGGTTCCAGCCGTAACCTCACACGGCAGAAGGAGGCAAGGGAGAATTCTTGCCCTTCTTTTATGAGGGAACAGTCCCATTCATGAGGGTGCCCCCTCCCAAATGCCCCACCTCCTAGGAGCATCACACTGCGGGTTAAGATTTCAACGTACAGATTTTGGGGGACACCAGTACTCTACTCTGGCCATAACATCTGCCTTCTGGTAATGTTATGCGTGTCTTTGCCTCATCTCCACTCTGCTGTAAGTTCTCATGGAGAGGAGGCTGTGCCTCACCCATCTTCTCATCAGGCCCTTTCAATAGCACCCATAGCAGAACCCTGGACATAGGTTAACTTGTCTTCACAGGATCCGTCTTTTAAGGATTCCTCCTTCTTCTCCTTCTGGACGATCCAAGTGGGACTGGTAATCATGGCGCCTCACAAGGTGCAAAGCCGGGCAGCGGCAGGCTGGCCAATGAAAACACGCCATCACCAAACTCAGAGATGGCACGTGACCTGAGCGAACCAATCAGAGTCTGCTTGAGATTTGCTACAGGTATACACAGAGAACCTTCTTCTTCCTCCGAGACAAAGAAGCCCTGAGGAGGAGGTAAGTTGGGGTTTCTGGGGCCATCTTTCTGGGTCACGGGGAAGAAGCTGTCTGCAATGAGAGAGAAAGAAGCAGAGACAAGTAATAATAGCGGGGGGGGGGGGGCAGGGGCGCGCTCAGTGGGTTAAGCCTCGGACTCTTGATTTTGGCTCAGGTCATGAGCTCAGGGTTGTGAGACCGACCTGGTGTCAGACTCTGCGTTGAGCATGGAACTTGTTCAAGATTCTCTCTCTCTTAAAAAAAAAAAAAATCCACAATAATGGCTGGCATGCTGGGAGCTGACTCGCTGCCAGGCCCTATTCCAAGCACCTGGTGTGGATAAGTGCCTTTACTCCTCACAAGAACCTGTGAGGCAGACGCTATTATTTTACCTGTTTTACAGATAAGGACACGAGAGTGCTGGGAAGTTCAGCAATTGGTTTAAAGTCACGCTGCGAGTTTGGTGGTGGAGCCAAGATCTGAATTCAGCCTGTGGGATCCCCACACTATCATGCTGCCTGATACATGAGCCAGGATGAACAAACATGGGAGAGAGAGGCATTTACTCATTTATAAGCACGAACAAGGAGGAGCTGGCAGCATCATTTGCGCTCCTGGATCTAGCCGTGCCTGGAGCCCGCTGACTCATGTGCTTTTTAATTGAAGAAGCCAGTGCTTTCTCTTCTTTTGCTTAAAATAGTTTGTGTATCAGTGACTTGCAAGTCCTGGGTTCCCTGAAGAACAATGGGTCTCAGAGATGGAGTATGGTTTCAGATTTGCGTCCTGCCCACCCACCCCTACCCCCTTACTCACCTCCTAAGCTTGGACAAATTACTTGACCTCTCAGGGCCCTGCAGGTAAATGACCCTGCCTGGCGGGGCTGAGGGGACTGTGATGGGAGATGAGATTACATGTAAATGCACTTAACTCTCCACTAACACAGTTTAAGTACTCAATAATTGTTAGTTCTCGTCTCTTCCCCTTTCCCTTATGAGGAGTAGCTGTTCAATAAGTATTTGTTGAATTGAATTAAATCCTCAAGAGGCCACAGGATGCTGTCTGAGCTTGAAAGCAGCTGGATTTAGAGTCCCCAATCAGGGGAGGCTCCTCAGCCGGAGGGGTTGGAGGGGTTGTCTAACAGCTCTATTTGGCCATTAAGGGAAAAAAAAAAAAATCTGACCTTCTCCCATTTCCCTGGGAAATGGCTTCCAGATCTCTGCCTTCCAGATTTCTCCAACCAACTAGGAGAACAAAATCTGTCTGGCCCCCTCCATACTTCTTTTTCCTCCTTCTTAGTTTCCCCCCATATCTACCCGCTCACTAGGTGTTTCTGATTAACCTTCTAGATCTTTCCCAAACCTGCTCTGTCCTCCTTAACCTTACTCCAAGGCCCTTGCTCAGACCTTCTTTGCCTTGCTAGATGTTTGCTTCGATCTCCTCACGGACCTCCCTCCCTGCAGCCTGCCAGCTCCCCTCCCCGCACTCACATACACACTGCCAAGGACACTCAACTTCAAGGTGATCGAACCATTCTTCACCTTAAAACTGCCATTGCCAAGAGGATGGCAGGCAAACCCTCAGCATACATGAGGCCCTCTTTGGCTGAAGCCTGCAGGAACCCCCAGGTCTTCTGACCTGCTGTGTCAGGCCTCCAGGCCATCCTCATGCTGTTCCCTCCACTGGAACATCCAGGACCATAGCCCCACTCCTCATGGCCTCCTCCCTCAACTCTCCCTCAGCCATTCAGACTCTGATCAGTTTTTTTTCATTTCTTATTTCTGGAACCTTCCCTGAACTTCCGCCTCCCCCCCTGCCGTGTTCCTACAGTGGCTGTACGTCATTCTGTCTTCTCACTTTTCACTTTATAGTGGTGTGATCACTTGCTGCATCTGTTTTGAGAACTTTGAGGCTGAGGTTGCAGTCCTACTCATGTTTGTATGGCTGGCACCCAGTAGGTCCTCACTTGCAGACCTCCCAAAAGCCGACGCCAGGGGACGCGGAAGGAGAAAGAGGAGCCATGACATTTCTTGTAGACAAATCCTGATTGGCATTTGTTTCCCTGGTGGACTTCCTGGTCCCCAGATTTGAGCCCGTGCTTCTCCTAACAGCAGCTACTAGAGCTCCAGGTTTAATTGCTGGGGGGAGAGGGGGAGTTTCTTTCCGTCTAAAGTGGGAAGGGGTGCTCTCGCTCTGTGGCAAGCACAGAAGAACCTTCTCTGCGCTCCCATGGGGTTGTAGGGTTGTCTGTGAAATTGTGTAATTCTCCATACAGCTTTGCATGTATGGTACGCGAATAGGTAACCTTTGGCTACCTTAAAATAGCCCCCATCTCAGTTTTAAAAAGGAGAAAGTTATTTCATGACATCTAAATATAGGCAGAGTCTGTACTGGTGCATAACTTAAGCAAATCCATGCAAATCCTTGCAGGCTGTGGAAGGGGGTGCTGGGATCTCCTCACTGAGGGTTACTTAACCTCTCAGTCCCAGGGCTCCCCTCCCCTCGGACTGCTGACCTTGGGCCCCTGGGGCTCCTCCCTTCTGCTGCTGACCTTGAGCAATCCCATAATCCCTCAGAGTCTTAGGAAAGTCCTCAGACTGAGTGAGCTAGTTGATTGCTGCCGGCCTGCTTTGCAGGGCTGGTGGGAAGATGGAACGGAAGGCAGCCAGTGACAGGGCTGTGCACGTGGAGGTGTGACCCCGTGGCTGGTGTGGCTGGTGTGGCTGGCGTGGCTGGCTGGCGGGAGGGGACCTGGGAGGGGCGCTAGGCAGGCCCCTTGTGGGAGGCCACACTAGGCAGACCTCCAGCTGCTCTTCTGGGCTTTCTGGGCCTTCATTCCTCTCTAATGCTCATTTTTTCCCCTCTCAAATCTGGTTCCCATTAAAAAGAAATGTGTCCTCCTTCCTTTCTCCCTCTCTCCCCTAGCTCTCAGAACGGCTGCGTCTGCTCTAGCTCAAGGCACCCACTGATGCAAACCAAAGAAGGCGGGAGGCAGATTGGCCTCACAGCCACCCCGGGCTCCCCGGGCTCCTCCCTCAGCCCCGGGCTTGCCCTGACTCCCGCCTTTCTCCCCGATGGAAAATTCGGCCTCAGACTGCCCTTGTGACTGGAAAAAGCAGGGTCAGCTCATCAAAGCAGAACAGGGGTTGTGAGCTTTCCTCCTGCAGAGGGTCATGCGGAAGGCGGGCCTGGCCGGCCCTGCCAGAAAGGTGGGGGGAAGGCCTGCCAGGGTTGGGGGGTGGGGGGGCTTTACTGGGAGATGCTGAGACTCCAGGGCGGCTGGGGGGAGTCGCTATGGAAGGGAGACATATGTGTGCTGGTGAAATGGTTGCTGTCCTCTTTGGGCCAGCCGGAAGGGAAGTGACTTGTCCTATATGAGGCCCATTGTTTCTTGAAAGATGCTGAGGCCAAGCCCACTGCCCCCTCTTCCTGGGTTGTGGGAGAAAAAGGAAGGAAGTGTGTACAGCTGTGAGGGGGGAGGGCCCTGCATCTGCAAGGGGGCCTCTGGGGCCAGCTGCTGGGCAGTCCAGCGTTCATGTCCCAGTAACTGCAGGAGACTGTCTCTTTCCAAGGGGCCGTTGTGATACCACTGTGGGAAAATCTGAGTTGCCATTTTGAGTTCCTGAATTCTCCAGCAGGAGGATAGGGTTGAGGGTATGGGCTGGAGGGGAACACAGGGTAAGAATAGGAAGAGGGAGACTGGATAGGAGTCACCTGACTTGAGGGACCCCAGAACGTAGGGTGGGAGGGAGAGCAGGGGTATGTGAAAACTCAGTGGGCAAAGGCTGAGGAAGGAACAGCTTGGTGCGACAGGGTTTACAACCTCTCCCCACCCCCAGCACAGGGCTGGGCCCCCTTCCCCCTTCAACTGTCCCAAGCTCCCCCACGTTTCTGTGTTACTTCAAGAGGTCCGAGGGTTTCCAGCTTGGACTCTGGAAATGCAGAGAAACAACAGGAATTCAGATTCTAGAAGGGTCTCCAGCTTTGGGGCTCCCTGAGGTTTATTGATAAGCATTTAGGAAAAAACCATTCTGGAGCAAACTGAACTCAGCAGAACTAAGGAGGTGAAGTAAGCAGCTAAAGGACAAAATATCATTTCTGTTTAAACCAACATATGAAATTACTAGATTAGCATTTGTTGGCTGACAGAAAATACTGTTGGCAACATGGACAAGTCCTACTTTGATTCTTCTGATCCATTTTAATAATTTTCCATCTTTCTTTATTACCCCTGAGTTGTTGTCTCTTTAGTTTAGTTTTTTTTTTTTTTAAGATTTTATTCATTTATTTGACAGATCACAGTAGGCAGAGAGGCAGACAGAGAGAGAGAAGGGAGGAATCAATCTCCCTGCTGAGCAGAGAGCCCAATGTGGGGCTCGATCCTAGGATCCTGAAACCATGACCCGGCTCTTTAGTTTCTATCCCTGTCATACTCACTTTGTGGGACAGGCATCATAATAAAAAAGGGGCGCTTGGGTGGCTCAGTGGGTTAAAGCCTCTGCCTTTGGCTCAGGTCATGATCCCAGAGCCCTGGAATCGAACCCCGCATCAGGCTCTCTGCTTGGGGGGGAGCCTGCTTCCTCCTCTCTCTCTGCCTACTTGTGATCTCTGTCTATCAAATAAATAAATAAAATCTTAAAAAAAATAAAAAATAAAATAAAATAAAAAAACAAAACAAACGAACAAAAAACACCTCAGAATTTCAGTGAGGCACCAAGACTACATCTCCCAGCATCCCTTGCAGTGAGCTTCAGACTTGTGATGAAGTTCTAGCCAATAGGATGTGAATGGAAGGGGTGCATGCCACTTCTGGGTAACACCCTAAAGGGATAGGCATGTGCTCCACTTCCTTCTTGTCTGCCCAGAATGTGGATGTGATGGCAGGAGCCAGAGCAGTCATCTTAGACTTTGAGATGGAAGCCACATGTTGAGGAAGGCAGAATGACAAAATAGGATGAGTCTGGGTCTTCTGCACTGGGAAACTGCCAAGTTTAGTCCTGGACTGCTTCTATAAGGACCATTTCTGTGGGAGAAATACAGTTCCCTCTTGGTTAAGCCACTGTTACTATGACTTTAGTTACAGCAGCTGCACTTGTGTCTTAACTATACAAATAACACAACCAATAGTTACTGAGATCTTACAGGCATACTATGTGTCACTGTTCTCCGTGTTTTCTGTGCGGCATTGAACCTGATCACAGGCCAGTGATTTGGTGAAGAGCACCCTGTCCTGACTCTCTAAACCCTGCAGCCTGCCTCCTCTGTCTTTGCCATCCTCAACCCAGGCAAGGTCAGGTTACTGGAGACAAGTCCAGGCACTTGTCCTCAAGACCCTCATCTCTCTCTGCCATGTGCCAGGATTTGTACGACGCATGCACAAAGAACCACACCTATGAGCCAACTCAGGGTGAGACAGCCCCACCTACCCACTCACGTGGATGCTTCTTGATGGCTGGTCGTTCACAGTGGTCTGTGCACTCATTGTTAACCACCAGCATGCCACCGCCCCTGGATGAGCCCAGTGCCTCTTGCCAGGTGGGGACTCAGAGTGACATGATGGAGGATTTAGTCTTGATTTTTGGTCTGATTTAGTTTTTAAAAGGTAAATTCCTCTAAAAGTGTTTTTGAGCACTAGGAATCCCACATCCCTGTCTTCACCCCCCATCCCTGACTCTGGCGGACCTGGTTGTCACCACACTGCTGTGGACAGCCAGCCTGAGGGACCACTTCATGCTGGGTGAAGTCTGCAGCTGGCCAGCTCCTCTGCTTGGGGTCTGTAGCACCAGAGGGCAAGGATGACAGGGTGCAAGCTCTTTGGTATGGATAGAACCCACAGATGCCATCGGAATGGGCATCTGCTTATTTTGCTGCCCTGAGCATCCTTTCTGCCCATTTCTGCTCATAGCATCTTGCATTCCTCTCAGGGAACTGCCTCCTGCCTGTTCCATGTGATCAAGGTCTGCTCTCTCCACCGATGAGACATCAGACCCAAACCCAACTACTGGGTCCCCACTGTTGGGTCCTGGGCAATGAGATGGATGGCTGTTTGGACTGGGTTGTCTTGAGTCATGACTCCTACTATTCTGAATATTGAATATCGAGTTTATGTAACTAACTAATCAGAACAAATTCAAGGTAATCCTTAAGTGCTGTCACTCTGTCTCTGAGAGTGCTGTCTGATTTGCATTCTCGAAGAAGTGAGAGAAGAGGGGTGCCTGTGTGGCTCAATGGGTTAAAGCCTCTGTCTTCGGCTCAGGTCATGATCCCAGGGTCCTGAGATCGAGCCCCTCATCGGGCTCTCTGCTCAACACGGACCCTTCTCCACCCCCCCACCCACCGCCTACTTGTGATCTGTCTGTCAAATAAATAAATAAAATATTTAAACAAAAAAAAAAAGGTGAGAGAAGAATCGCATCAGAGTGAACAGGATGGAAACTATGTACGCTGAACTGCATGATGGATATGGCCCCAGGTCCTGTGCTTCTCCGGTGAGGTTGTCCAAACTCTCCTTTCATTCTGGAAGCTCCCCTGTGATCAGCAGCCACATGGACAATTTCAGCAGCACCATTCCCATGCTGTCTCTGGAGTCATTAAAGAGGTGGCCTTGCCTGGTAGCCTTCCAGTACATTCCCTGTTGTGGCCCAAGTTAGCCCAAGTCGATTTCTGAGGGCTACAGCCACAGAAGCTAACCTGTAAATTGTAGCCATTCTCCCATCACTGAGGAATACGGTTCTCAAACCGTCCAGCAGCCTGAACTGCTTCCCTTTTCCTTGGAGTGCATCAGGAATAGAGTTCTCAATACAAATTGTTGTAAGTACAAATATAACTAACTAACTACATGCATACATAAAGTATGCTGATTTTAGTGTAAATACTTCCTATGCAATATTTGGGCACCCTGTGTTGTATCTGGCAACCCTAACCAGGGAAGAAAATGAAGTCACACCTTTCGGGGTTGGCCTAAAGACACGTCCCTTTATTCTGCTGCCCCTTACCCTGACTGTAAATGACTTCTTTGGGGGATGGGGAGGGCTTATTATTTTCCAGATAATTCACCTAGAAGTAGCCATCCAATACAACAGGGACCAGTCAAGGTGGCTCTCCAGGATTTTCTTACAGAGCGTATGAAAGAATGCTTTCAGGTGTTGGACTTTGGAAAACACTAAGCCAGGACAGGAGGATTTCCTGCTTGTGGCCTGGATGGGACTGCTGTTTATTGAGAATGAGTCGAACGATCAGGCAGCAGAGAGAAGAGAGGTAGGCAGTTCTGACAGTGTTTCTTTTTTTTTAAAGATTTTATTTATTTATTTGACAGGCAGAGATCACAAGTAGGCAGAGAGGCAGGCAGAGAGAAAGGGGGAAGCAGGGTCCCTGCTGAGCAGAGAGCCCGATGAGGGGCTCGATCCCAGGACCCTGGGATCATGACCTGAGCCAAAGGCAGAGGCTTTAACCCACTGAACCACCCAGGCGCCCCCTGACAGTGTTTCAATGTCAAGTTCCAGTTCTTCTTCTTCTTCTTTTTTTTTTCTTTTTAAAGATTTTATTTATTTGAGAGAGAGTTCATGAAGTGTGGGGGAGGGGCAGAGGGCAAAGGAGAAGCAGGCTCCCTGCTGAGGGGAGAACCCAATGTGGGGACTCAATTCCAGGACCCTGGGATCAGGACCTGAGCCAAAGGCAGACGCTTAACCAACTGAGCCACCCAGAGGTCCCAGGAGACACGTGGTGTCCTTGAGGCCTCCTTACCCCTGCCGTATTTTAATTTTTGATGCCTTCTTAGATTCTATGAACTATCAGGTTCTTTTTTGCCCAACAGTTGAAACCAAATTAATACCTGGTTGTACTAGAGTAAGCTGGGAGTGTCTGTGTTCCCAAGATGTGAGTGGGAGCCGTGTCTTACTCATCTTAGCCTTCCCAGCTTCTAACCCCGCACCTGGCATAGAGTAGGAGCTCAGGCATGTTTAAATAAATGAGTAAATGATTCCATGCTCTTGGAGATCAGTAGCATAACGCATAGTGGACGGATTTCATCTCTTAAAGGAAAGTCGCCGACACCAGTTCACCTTTCTCAGCAGCTCACTGGAAGCCTTGAAAATTGGAGCACTAGGGCACCTGGGTGGCTCAGTGGGTTAAAGCCTCTGCCTTCAGCTCAGGTCATGTCTCAGGGTCCTGGGATGGAGCCCCACGTCGGGCTCTCTGCTCAGCAGGGAACCTGCTTCCTCCTCTCTCTCTCTCTGCCTGCCTCTCTGCCTACTTGTGATCTCTATCAAATAAATAAATAAAATCTTAAAAAAAAAAAAAAAAGAAAGAAAAGAAAATTGGAGCATTGCCTCCCAGCCTGAGTTATGATAGGCTACCATGGGTTGGTTACATGCTTTTGCCTAGGGAGGATAGTAATAAAGCCTTCATGGTAAAGACTGTGGCTGCTGAAACAGCCAGACTTCTTTAATTCTTTCTTTCTTTCTTTTTTTTTTTTTTAAGATTTTATTTATTTATTTGACAGACAGAGAGCACAAGTAGGCAGAGAGCCAGGTGGGGGCGGGGAGGGGGAGAAGGCTCCCTGCTAAGCAGAGACCACAATGCGGGGCTCAATCCCAGGACCCTAGGGTAATGACCTGAGCCGAAGGCAAAGGCTTTAACCCACTGAGCCACCCAGGCACCTCAAAACAGCCAGACTTCTTAAGCTAACTTTCTCGACTCTGTGGTTGTTTTGATTCTCTTCTAGAAGGATGGGAATGGAAGAGGAGTGAGTCTTGTTGGGCCTTCTTAAAGAGGCCCTGGGAAGATGGGCCTGGGTCTCGTGGTTCATGCCCAGAATGGGTCCTGTCAGCAGGGAGGCGAAGGGAAGGTCCGTGTGGGGCATGCAGACAGGTCATCAGCCACAGACTTAAGCAATCAGGCACCACACTGTCCCTGCATATCCTACCTGGGCTCTGGTCCTTTGAGGCCCATTAGCCAGGCTGGGAGCTCTTGAAAGCCTGGAATTTAGGGTTCAAAGTTCTCAGGCTACCCCAGAGGCCGAAGACCTGGAGCATAACCTCCACCCCTAACTTCCTGAGACTTGCAGGAAAGAGGAGTCTGCTTTTGGCTCCAGTGCCCAGCTCTCTGGACAGAGGTGCCAGCGAGGGCCTGGCCCTCTCCCCTGGACTCCAGTGGCTGGTCTCCCAACCTGTGCAGGGAGCCGCCTCTTTTCGCCAATGGCAGCGTGAACTCTGTTCCTTCCTGAGCTCGAGGAATTCCATCCCCCTGGATTATTTGTGTCAACCATTTGAGTAGAAGAAGAATTTCAGAGCTGCGAGAATTTGTTTGTATTTTCGCAATTTATAATGCTCTTTTTTGTCAGCCCAATTTGCCGATAACAAAAGGATGGCCTAACATTCAATTATGGGGAGAAGAAACACAAAAAGCAAACTAACGCTTTGCAACATCAAAGTGAATATTATCTTCGGCAAAATGTAAAGAGATGTAGGAAAAAAGGCTGATCAGAAGGTTCCGCTAATAATGGGTTTGTCAGCTAATTCCTGAGGCCCCTTTCGAGCTAAAGTTCTCAAGACTGAGATTCTTTCCTCTATTTGTTCTAGTTTCTCTAGTTTTGTGCTCTTATCCCATTTCCTTAACCACGGTCTTTGCTTCTCCCTCGCTCATCACACTTGCATGCTGATTTTTGTAACAATAGTGAGAAAAGCCTCTCTCCCGTGGATGGCTAGTGCAGAAATGTTTCCTCTCTGCCGTGTGTCCCCCATGAGTGTGTTCCTGCTGGGGGCTTCTAGGTTGTTTATCTTCTCATCTTTATTCCTCAGAAGAATAACCTGGTCATTTATTGACTGACTGACCTACTGATTCAATGGTTATGACATCTTTATCATCAGCGCTGTGTCAGTTTCCACGGCCAAGTACTTACACATTATGTCACTTAACATTCTGTGTGATCCTGTTAGGACCTAATATTACTCCCATGTGATGGATGAAGAAACTGAGTCCTAGTGAGATGAAGTAACTTGACTGATGTCACACAGCTGGCGAGTGTCTGACCCAGCCAGAGTTGGGACTAAAATCTTACTGACTCCAGAATCTTTTTATTTATTTATTTACTTACTTATTTGACAGAGATCACAAGTAGGCAGAGAGGCAGGCAGCGAGAAAGGAGGAAGCAGGCTCCCTGCCAAGCAGAGAGCCCGATGTGGGGCTCAATCCCAGGACCCCGGGACCATGATCTGAGCCAAAGGCAGAGAGGCTTTAACCCACTGAGACACCCAGGTGTCCCCTGACTCCAATCTTAATGAGTTTTTCTAACTGGCTCCCTTCCCTGACCCACAGGTGAATTCCTTCTTTCCTCAATTTCCTTCTGTTCTCTTCCTCCTCTTCCCTCAAGACATTCCAGCATCTCTATGTTCTCTAGGGAAGTGGTCTTAATCAGGGTTTGAAGAAGAGATTTAGGGGATCAGTGAAGCCCCAGAGACCACATGCTCCTTTTCTGTGTAGATATTTGTGGGCATGTTTCTGGAAAGAAGGGCCATTGCTTTCATTACATTCCCGAATGAGTATGAGACCCCAGGTGCACGAGGGGATTGGCTCATTCCAAGAAGCTCTAAGTTCACATTCTAGGACAGAGGTTCTCAAACATCAGTTAATATTGGTCTCATGCAAGGAGTTTTTCAAGGTGCCAATGCATTTGGTCCATCTGGACTCTACAGACCAGAAATCTACATTTTTGTGAGCATATTTTCTCTGGGATGAGTTACTTGGCAGTACCCATTCAGTTTCCTGGTGACCTTAGATCCTATAGTTACCCCTCCCCCCCAACAACTTTATTGTAGTAATTCCTTTGAAAGGGATCCAGGCATTTTCCACTCCACCCACCAGAAATGTCCATGAATGTCAGGGTTGTGTTCCATAGAAAAAGGAGGCCCAGAAAATCAGGACAAATCGAAAAGAATTTCAACAAATTCTCCATAATGGAAATACTCAAATTGTTGGACACCCGAAGACTGAAGCCATCAAGACACTTCCTACTCAATATTAATCTTTACTCCACCTCCAGCAGCAGGTTTCCAAGACTGTCATTGTCCCCTTTCCATGCTTCAAGGACACAACTATGATGACTGGAGTTTAAAAAACTGAATGCAGCTCTTGACCATTCTTGGGGGAGTCCCTTGAGAAGGCCAGTGCTTCTCTACCCAGGTGTTTCATAAAGGAGCCTTTGTGGTGAGTTCTCACACACCACAGGAGGCCCAGGAGGGGACCTCAACTTTGCAGATTCCTAAACATTCATGTTGGTTGGGTCAGTTTGTCTGCTCTGCCCACACCTGTCCTAACCATTGTGTCTTCTTTCAATGCCCCACAAAGAGCTGGTGGCGTACGGAACTCCATGACCCTCATCATTGTGTCTCGGACCAGGCATGGCTAAAGTGGACACCTGATTCATGCTAGGTTAATTAAATGGTTGCCTTCAGGAATTTGAAATGGGGTGCTCAGAGATGCTAAACTTTCTGGAAGTGGGAAGATATGTGAATTCAGGTCTGAAGTAGCTGTGTTTGGTTTAATAAGCAAATGGAACAGAAATGGTCTATTAGGGAGTAAGATTGGAAGAGAGAGAAGTTGCCAGTTCCCATCCTCTCTGAGGCCCACTTGTGCCTCCTGTTGTGTTTCCTTGGTTTAATGAAACACCTCCATTGTCTTTCAATAAATTCCTCTTTTTTGCTAAGTCGGAGTGCATTTTGCTCCTCCCAATCAAATGATTTTTTACTACAGTGCTTCCAAAACTTTGTTGCAGATAGAAAACACTAAGACCTGGATGGCATATACTTAGACCATGGTATGAGCGTGCCTTGTACCATTCATGGCACCACACTGGGGAACTTTGCTCTACTATGACATCAACTAGTGTAAGGAAGAGTGTTTGTAATTGTGGACCAACAAAGAAAATGTGGATGGCCATGGAGTTGAGGAGAGACTTCATGATGAAGTGCAACGATGGTGTGAACATACCTTCCTCCCAGGACAACTGACCAGTGGCCTTTAATGCTGTCCACTTTCATCCTCTTGGGACCTAGACATGGTCTGGCTCCCTGAGGTCAAAGCTTTGGAGGACTTTATAGCTGCAAACCCTGGGCTAATGGATTGTGTTGGTTCTTTCTTGCAGTCATGCATAGAGGATGGCAAGAGGGGGAGAAACTCCAGTCTGGCTTGTCCAGCTGAAAGCACACGATGCAATTATGTACCCCTTTGTTGGATGCCCTTTCCGTTGTGCCAGTATCGAGAATTCTGAGCTGCTCGGGCCACCATCAAGAAATTACTAATTTACTTGGCCAAATTGTGACAGTGAATTCTCTGTCATGACATTTCTATGGCTCAAGTTAATGCCTTGATGAGAAAAGGAGAAGAATCCTGATAACTGGTAGAGTGTATAACTGAAGCATGAGGAACCTCAGTCTCTCCAGAGAGCTTTCCATGCATGCCCTGTAAAAAAAAATATTATGAAGCATTCCACTGTAAAATGCGTTCTTCTGTTGGGACATTCATACATAAACAAAATCAAAAGGTAAGAAGCAGACTTAGAAAAAAATATCTGTAATATGTACAGCGGAGAATAGGCTACCATCCATTATGTATAACAGTTTCTGTAAATTAATAAGAAAAATGGTCTAATTATTTAAAGAGGTTCTTTATAAAAGAATATGAACTTAGAAACTCATCTCACCAGCAAACTAAAATAAGACCGATTTACTATTTTCTATCCATCACATTGACTCAAGTTAAAAAGCAAAGTGATGGAGAATTAACATTTTTGAAACATGAGTGATTACATATGTCATTGGTGGGAATGGAAATGTAAATAAATACCAAGTTTTGGGAAGGCAATATGAAATATCTATCCCATTATAGTTCAATTTCTAGGAATTAACCCTATAGAAATACCTACCCAGGTTCAATCATTAAGTAATAGATGGGTACAGGGATGTTTCCTTTAGCAGATTCTAAGCATAAAAAAACCAAAGCAAAACTAGGTCATTCCCTATTTCTGTCACACAGTCTTTCTTTGAGCAGGGTACGATTGATTAAGTTTACCCTCAACAAATTACAATTTTATCTTTCTGAAATTATGCCCAATTTATTTTGATTAGAGTCTAGGGTGTTTCCAAACTCTTGAGTCACACTTTACAGAAAACATCTCAGTTTATTCCCACATTCACTGTGTATGAATTTTACTATGTTAATGCTCAGAGGGCAATCTGAGATTCTAGCACCCGTGTAAGAGCAGTCAGAAAACTGGTAAAATGCCCCCACGAATCCAACATGCTATTAACTTTCCTTTCCCATTTTTGAGTCAAGAGGAGCTGTTGCTCTAACACACTCATCGCAGGCAGAGGAATCCTGGGTGGAAGGTACGAGCGTGGGGGATCCAGAAAAGAAGGGAACCAAAATACAATCACTGACTGCTGAGTGCCTGGCACTGTAAAGAGCAGAGTCACACCCATGGGTGATTTTACTCTGTGAGAGACATTTGGCCATGTCTGGAGACATTTTTAGTTGTCACAACTAGGAGGCTGTTACTGGCATCTAGTGGGTAGAGGCCAGGGACGCTGCCAAACAGCCTACCATGCACAGGACAAGCGCCCCACAACAAAGGATTATTCAGCTAGAATGTCCGTTGCCCCAAGGTTGACTGTTGACATTAGGTGACATAAAGCATCTCACAGGGATTATCTCATTAATATTTGCTCCACCCCTATGGAGTAAGAACAGTAGGAATTCTCTTAGTGGACTTGCACTAGATTAATTCACTAACCTAATTGTTTTTCTCTGTTTCCTCCATAAAACACAATGAGTGATGTGCACAGAACACAAAATGCTCAAGGCTGGCCACTGTCTGGGATGCTTTACACTTCTGCTTTATCAATAGAGCTCACCAAATTTTTTTTTAAGATTTTATTTATTTATTTGACAGAGATCACAAGTAGGCAGAGAGGCAGGCAGAGAGAGAAAGGGGGAAGCAGGCTCCCCGCTGAGCAGAGAGCCTCATGCGGGGCTCAATCCCAGGACCCTGGGACCATGACCTGAGCCAAAGGCAGAGGCTTTAACCCAATGAGTCACCCAGGTGCCCCACACCAAATTGCCTTTGTTACTGCTTTATCAATAGAGCTCACCAAATTGCTTTTGTTCCTGATCCTTGTAGTTTCTTATTGTAATTAGAAATTAATGTAATTTAGTCATATAGCACATAAGTCAGTTTCTCAGTCTTGGCACTAACAAAAAAATCAGTGAAATATGAGTGCAAAGATAGAGGGAGTTGTTTCTGTGATGGTGGACATGGCAGAGGCTGCCTAGCCCTTAGAAACCTGTCTCCTTTAATGCCTGGGCAACAGCTGGACCACATTTCCCAGACTCCTTTGCATTGGATGGGGCCATATTTCTACTTCTCACCAACGGAATGTGAGCAAGGTGATACCATCACTTGCAGGCAGAGGTAGCTAAGGAGTAGGTGTGCCTTCATCACTCCTTCCCCTGTTTTCCCACTTGATTCATCCCCAAATCAAACCATGTGCTGAAGATTGCAGAGCCAAAAATGAAGGTGCTTGATTGTTAGAGCCAACAGCCTTTCCTTAACTAAGACAACTGGTTTGAAGACTTTGGAAATACTTGCAAAAGTGAGTCCCTCGAAACTTGCCATTAAATTAGGTGTAGGGGAGACAATGATAAAATATTAGGGATAAAGTCATACACATCCCGAAGAATTTTATAGCCATATTTCTTTTTAGAAGGCTTTAAGTTGTCGCTCCATTTTGTGTGTGTGGGTTTTTTTTTTTTTTTAAGATTTTATTTATTTATTTGACAGATCACAAGCAGGCAGAGAGGCAGGCAGAGAGAGAGGAGGAAGCAGGCTCCCCGCTGAGCAGAGGCTAGATGCCTGGCTCAATCCCAGGACCCTGAGATCATGACCTGAGCCGAAGGCAGAGGCTTTAACCCACTGAACCACCCAGGCACCCCTGTCACTCCATTTTGAAGTAGTCACTGATTATGCGTTGCTAGTACAGCTCATGTCAGAAAATTCTCTTGGAATCCGATCAGCAAACCCCAAAGCCCTGGCCTTACATCAAAGGATTGACCTATACATGTCCTTGTAAATAAATACTTAGAGTAAATATGTATTGCTTTTATGATTTTTTGCTTTTATTAACCAAAATGGACTGGACAAGCGCCCACAGTAGATAACCTATTTACCCCTAGTCCCAGTCCCATCGAACGACCAGACTCCTAGTGCTTTCTCATTTTACAAATAAGGAAACTGGATTTCAAGTAGGTAGGGCACTTCCCAAATCATATCGCTAGCAAGTGGCAGAGCCAGAAGCCACTTCCAGATTCCCAAATTGTCCACTGTCAGCCCGGGTGGTGGCTTTCCTTGCTCTTGGGAGCTCTGGAACTGCTGCGCCAGACACAGGTGGTGAACTCTGTGTGATGGAGAAGCCAGCTCTGGCTTTCAGAGGCTTATTACAAACCACAAGTAGCAAATGCTCCCATGGAGGTCGGTCATTTGGCAAACGCTGTAGTTTACAGGGTACTTAATGGCAGGAAAAATGGAGCCAAGAAGCCCAGGCCCTGGTTGCATTTCAGGTCTGCTCAAAGCCCTCAGCACCAAGCTCTCCCGGCATAACCTCTACCCCTGTCAACGCAGGGCTGGGGCTGCTGATCCTCCGGAGAAACCCTGATCTTGGGCTCCCTGCCTCTGCACAGAACTTTCTCCTGCAGTTTACAGACAAACTTCTGAAACGCTATCTTGATTAAGGCTCTCAACTACCCTCTCCACTGAGACAGGCAGGGACAGATTTAACTTCGTTTTACCAAAGACTGAGCCTGAAGGGGGTTAGTTAAATGACTTCCTGAAGTCCCATGGCTCCTGCCGTGTGGCAGGGATGGGGTGAGAGAGATGGAAAGCCTGGCCGGTGCTTCCCGGCCCCACGTTCCTCCTGCCCCCACACCAAGTGTGACCTCCCGTCACCCGAACCCTGTGCCTCCTCCGTGGAGGCAGCTTGGGGCCCTGGTGAGAGTGCGCCTGGGGAGGCGATCAAGCCCGGATCAAGCCAGAGAGCTCTGACTCTTATCAGGCCTGGCGGCCGTTTTCATCTTCTGCACGGGAATGAATAGCCTTTTCAGCAACTCCATGCGTGGCGAGGGGGGTGTGCGTATTTGGTGAAGGCCACGGTGATGGCGCCTGGCTCCTATAAGGCGCTCTGTCCCTGCTCACCCCTCCCCCACTGCACTCCACAGGTGTCCCGTGTTTGTCCAGGACCGAGTGTTGATGTCTGCGGTCGGCATCTGTGTCCTGCCTCTCACCCGCACAACCAGCTACCTGTGGGGCCTCCCACACCCGGCTGGACGTCTCCTAAGAGCAGGCGCTATGTGCCCTCCACGCAAAATGCTTATGAAGTGTCTCATGTCCTTGACCGGGAGCCAGGAGATCTGGATTCCAGTCTTGGGTCATTTCTTCTGACTTTCAATTTTCCATTTGTAAAATGAGGGGGTTTCACTAGATGATCTCTCAGGTCCTTCTGGCTAAAGATATTCTCTGGTTTCTAGCTCTCTCACACAGAATGGGAGCTTCCTAAAGACAGAGGAACTGATACTCCCTGGATACTTCTCCCCCTGGATACTCCCTGTGTCCAGCCCGTTCATAAATGTTTCGGTGAGCAGAGCATGGTGCTGCCATCTTGAGAGAAACATAAGGATGACAAAACAGTCCTACCCTCCAGGGGTCCTATCTCTCTCAGGAGTCCCATGCTCCAGACTCCCTGAAGAGACCAAAGAGGCACCCATGAGAACATTCAGGACCCTTAGTTCAGGCCTTGGGCATCTCTCCCTTGGGGGAAACAACCTTCTAACCTCCTTGCTTGTAGTATCTCCCCTTGCTGACTCATCCCCACATAGCTGCCTGGTAGACAAAAGCCATATATGGTCAAGTCACTGACCTGCTTCGAATCCTTCCATGCTTCCTCTCTCTTCGGAGAGAAATCTGAGTTCATTAGCAGGGTACCAGACTCTTTGCTGTCTGATCCCTGCCTGCCTGGCAGGGCTCCAGTTGCCTTCACTCCACCTCGATACCCTTCACACTGATCATCTGGAACCACCTGCTCCCATCATCAACCCTAGCCCCTCCCCACACACACTGGGAAGCCTCTGCAATGACCATGACTTGCTTGACCAGCTTAGGTACAATCCGACCACATTGCTTTCCCTTATCTCCACATTTCAGCCTAAGGTGCCCTTATCACCAGGAATTCCAGAAAGTTCCTCTCAGGGCTTCTCCTGCCCCACTACTCTGCCCACAATTACCTAACAACCTAGCAGAGAGTCCAAAGAGATTAGTGCATGAGAAAAGGCAAAGTATGGGAAAGATCAGAGCCATGCAAGGTAAACCAAGACAGATTTCCTGGAGAAAGAATTTTCATCAGGAGTTAGAAATGCATGAGAACTTGGGCAGGCAGGTAGATTGTGTCGGCAAGGGGGATGGGGTTACCTTTGAGCAATATATAGCTGGGGATCCTGGTGAGGGGGGCTCATTCAGTTAAGCATCTGACCCTTGATCTCAGCTCAGGTCTTGATCTCAGAGTGGTGAACTCAAGCCTGCTTGGCATGGAGCCCAGTTGAAAAAAAAAAAAAAATAGGGGGAAGAGCTAAGAGGTAGAAAAAAGCATCATCCCTGGGTCAGAATTCAATGACTTAAAGTTGATAAATTCCCTTCTGGAAAGGCTTTCAGGAAATGGGTGCACTCATTCAGGGCTGATATTCCAGATTGGTGCCATTCTTAAGAGCCATAAACATGTTCATGTCTTTGACGAGGGATCCTGCTTCTAGAAAATTTATGCTCAAGGAAATAATTGAACAGAACACCAAAAGCTCTTTGAACAATAGTGTTCACAGAGGCATTCTTTCTAGTAGAGCATTTGAAAGCCATCAAGAGTTCAACAATGGGAGCTGGTTAAATAAAACATGAAATGTTCGTATAATGAAGTGTAAGGAGGACATGAAAAAGGATACTTCAAATTTGTATTATTCAAAAACAATTCAGCTAATATTGATGGCAGGGCCTGTGGGCGTTTGCTGGGGTGGCCCCAACAAAGGACCACAGATTGGGTAGTTTAAACAATGGAAATGTATTTCCTCACAGTTCTGGAGGCTGGAAGTCTGAGATCAAGGTTTTGGCAGGGCTGGTCTCTTCGGAGACCTCTCTCCTGGGCTTGCAGATGGCCGTCTTCTCCCTCTGACTTCAAGTGGTCTCCTCCCTGTATGGGCCTGTGTCCTGATTTCCTCTTCTTAGAAGAACACCAGTCTTAATGGATTAAGGGCCACACCAACGACTTCATTTTAACTTAATTACCTATTTAAAGATCCTATCTCCACATACAATCCCATTCTGAGGTGTGGTAGAGTAGGAGGCTTCAACATATGAATTTGGGGGACATAGGATTCAGCCCCAACAGGCTTATTCTGTGTCTGGGACTGGAGTGTGGCTTTGAGAGACTGATAGGAACCCGCCACAGGTTGCCAGACTTCTGGGGACAAGGAAAAGACTAGCTTCAGTGGGAGGATAGAAAGCTGTTGGGGCAAGGAAGGGAGGGGTGGGCAGTCTTTGCAGGGGATGATCAAGGCAAAGACCCAGAAATAGAGCACAGATCATATTTGGCCACTGCGAAGTGGGACCTGGATATGGTACCCACAGGACGTGAGGGCTATAATCTCAGAGTGACTGTATTTGTCTTCTACTCCCCTTCAAATGTATTCAGCTGGGGGGTGCCTGGGTGGCTCAGTCGTTAAGTGCCTGCCTTCAGCTCAGGTCGTGATCCCAGGGTCCTGGGATTGAGCCCCGCGTTGGGCTCCCTGCTCAGCGGGAGCCCGGCTTCTCCCTCTCCCACTCCCCCTGCTTGTGTTCCCTCTCTCGCTGTGTCTCTCTATGTCAAATAAATAAATAAATTAAAATCTTTAATTTTTTTAAAAAAAATGTATTCAGCTGGGAAGTTTCTTCCTCTGCTCCTATACAGCACACTCTGTCTCACGACTTTCTGTTCACTCTTAGGTAGGAAGTCCTCTGGTTCATGTCAAGTTAAGTTAAGTCCTCTGGTTCATGGTTAAGTTATTACTGTCCCAATTTAGAAATTAATGTAATAAGCCTTCCCACTTAAGTTGCAGCCCCTCTATCCCTGGCTGGGCCTGCTATAGTACAGGTGGACTCTCTGGGGCAGGGGGCTGGGTAATATTAACCCTTTCTCTCTACTCATCCTCCCTCTTTGCCTCTGTTTCTGGCCCCTCCTAGACTGAGGTTCAGGGAGAGGAAAAAAAAAGATAGACCATTCCTGTGTACCCATCATCTCCATGGCTAGAGAAGGATTTGAGACTCTCTACTACAGAGTGGTAACACTGATTAAGCTGTGAAAGTTAGATTGTCCTCTATGTGAGTGTTTCACTAGGTGTGGACAAGTCCTCCAAGAGCAGGAAACGTAGGAAGTCATCTCCCAAGCAAGACCTCTTGGCTCCAAAAGAGGTGACATGGCCTGGTCTGTGGTTTCTTCAATGGCCATCTTATCTTCAGTCTGTTCCAATCACTAATTATCTTATGACCATAGCTAGCTTTTTGAGAACCTCTCGCAGCCAGAAGCAAAGTCAACTCCAACAGAAACTGCAATGGAAATTGGGTTTCTGGGACCATATTGGTTTTCTGTTCTCCACGGAGGTGGTAGAAGAGGTCAAAGCTGGTGGTCCTCATGGAAGAGAAACAGGTTCAAACGTCGTCTGAGGTCTCATGGTGGATAGCAACTGGGTCTACAGAATTCTGCCCCCGGAGATGTTGTTGTAGTTGCTCATAGGAAGCAGTACGGTCTTCAGAGTTAGGCCAGGTACTGAATTCTTCCCTCATCTCTATATTAATTAGCTCTGTGGCCTTGAACAAGTCACTTGGCCTCTCAGTTTTAATTTATCTAGTAGGTAGTAGGTTCTCATTCGCAGAATTGTCATGAGGATTGCAACATAAAAAAATGTACAAAAACATCCAGCCAGCACCTGGGACATGTACATTATTTTCCTCTCCTGCTCTGATTAATGCTGACATGCTACCATCTCCCTGGTCTAAATAAAGGACCACTGAGATATGGCTGGACTGATTCCCCAGCATGCCAGACCATATTTAGAGTTTTCAGGATCTCAGGACGCAGGTGATACAAGCAGGAAGGATATAATTAGCAGTTACCCAGGCAGCGATGATGGCAAGGAAACTTGGACCCACCAGGCCCTGGGTCACAGAAGGCTCACCCTCTGGGCAAATGGAGTCCTAATACCTATTGGCTGTGACATTGGAGTTGTGGTCCTAGTGACTTCTCCAGGAAAGGTCTATTGCCTGTCCTCCTCCACTGGCCACCGGCCAAGTAGCTTGTTTCTCACTGGCTGTGGCTGCTCTTCACGCTGGGGCCCCGCCAGGTAAGGACACATTCTCTACTCTTCCTGTTTCTACCAGAAAGGAATTCTGTAGAGTAATACTCCTAACCTCTCATCCCAGTCCTCTCAGATGCTTAACTGAGCCACCCAGGTGCCCCAACACGTACTGTTAATGAATGTTAATGAATCTGGGGACTAAAACATAGTCAACAGAGCTAAAACAAAGACTCAGTTCTCCTAGAGAATTAAATAAGTCTTGGTGGGGCTGTTAGACAACCGTCCACTATAACGTTGAGAGGACAAGCAGTCATTTTTGTTTTCATTATTTCCAAGTTCTTTATAATTCATGGTAATTTTTCACGAGGGTAAGTTCAGTCCTGGTGGAGGGGCTATTAATAAGCAGGTGTGAATATTTTGTTAAAATCATTTTTTTTGCTTTCTCCATCCTTAAAAGGTCTGGATCTGTTTCTTCTCTCTTTTTCTTCCCACTTGGGTGGAAAAAAGAGGAATGTTAATTATTGAGCCTCCCAAACCCCAGGGGCCATGGGCTGTTGGCCACCCTGCCAGGCCCCACCCATTTTCCTCTCAGACTAGGAAAGCACAGGAGGAAACAGACTTACTCATTTTTTTGTTATAAATTTGCTGAGATGACAGCTTAATAAACAAAATAAATATTTCTTCCCAGCACTTTTTCCCCTTATGAATATGTATGAGCTCTTAGAACTTAGGGAAGAGGCGGGCTTCTGGAAACGGCTCCTGAATTTAGAGGCCCCTAGACAGACAGTGGCTCAGGGCTTGGGTGCTTAGTCCTCCGCTCCTCACTCTACCATCCACATACAAGGCCTCTGAAGATGCTGAGGAGGAAAGAAGAAACAAATAGCCATATTATATAACCAACTGAGAACCACACACAGAATACCTACTATGGGACAGTCACAGAGATAGAACCAAGATGCGTGGTTGCAAAGGACCAAGATGTATCATCTTAGTCCTTTGCAAGTTCATGGTCTCCTAGGAGACAAACCCAGAGACAAGCAAATGGCAGGTGGGATGTGATAATACAGTAACAGAAAGAAGGCTGTGTGTGGTCTAGAAGTTTGCTTATAAGGTAGCTCGGAGCAGAGGAAAACACCTTGGACTGTGTCAGACACACCTAGCTTCAAATTTCAGATCCATCACTTAGTGAAATGTTTTAGGCAACTTATTTATCGGACCAGGTCCATGCCTTCCTCACTGTCTTTGCGAGTGTTGGAATTTGTGTATTTAAAGCACTAAACGCAGTGTGCGGCACCCTTTGGAACTCAGTGAATGATCGCTATTAACGAGAAGCATTGATCTTTTTTTTTTTCCTTAGCCACAACGAAGAGCTCATCACAGAATTGCTCTTCGTAATGGCTGAGGCACTTATCTCCACACTAGGAAGGAAGTATCTGGGGCCCCCTTTCACCAGTGGGGGATCAGAGCTCAGAGAGGTGAGGTATCTTGGTCAAGGTCCTGGAGCTAATGTGGAAATGCTAAGAAAGAATAATTCTTAGGGGTGCCTGGGTAGCTCAGTCAGTTACCTGTCCAACTCTTGGTTTTGCCTTAGGTGGTGATCTCAGGCTCATGAGATTGGACCCCTGTGTCGGGGCCCCACGCTCAGCGGGGAGTCTGCTTCTGATTCTCTCTCCCCCTCTCCCTCTTTCCACAGCCCTGCCATGAGCTCTCTCACTCAAATAAGTAGATTTTTTAAAATTACGATAGAAAGCTAACGAGCCGGGTGTTACCCAGAGGGGCGGGAACTGTTCTGCCTTGACTGCCTTTTCAGGCTCAAGAGCGAAGAGGAGAGACTGCAAGGGGACAGGAATCAAGCTGGTCTTGGCTAACAAAGAAAGGGTCAGAAGGTGGTTGAGGTCATGTAGGCCACTTGGGGGTAGCACAATCAGAGGACAGACGCAAGAGGGGTTCCTGTTCTCTCTTACTATCTTAGAAAAGAGCCTTAGGCCCCAGGAGGCCAAGGCTATCTAAATGCCCAGAGATTCTGGAAGCTTGTCACCCCCTCACTTGGTGACTTCATCCCCATCCTATTCCCCTGAGGGATGAGCAGTCAAATCCTAATAAGGAAAATCACTATCTGCATAATTTGGGGGCAGCAAGGAAACAGGAACCTAGGAGACAGCATCCTACCCCACGGGAAAGGGGGAACCCCAAGGGATGTGTGGGTGGTGGCAGCTTTTCAGGGGAAAAGGAGGCAGACAGAGTCTCTGGCACATTCCAGAGGCTGGGAAGGAGAAGTGAGAAAAACACCAGAGGTGGGACCAAAAGGAGTCCCGGGTCCTCAGGGTTGAACGGCTGCCTCAATGACCCCATGTGGGGCCAGACCGGAAAGCAAGATCTTCCGATTCCAGACTTGCCACCACACAGTAAGCTCCTGGGAGAAGTTCTGAGAAGGGTAGCGGAGGGGCTGAAAAATGTTCCTTCTTCCCTTCCAGGTTCTTTGGCTGGTCTAATAGCTGAATTGATACAAGAAAAGATTAACAGGAGGAAAAACAAATTTAATTTCCGTATGTATGGGAGCCCCAAAGATATGAGAGTCAAGGACTTGTATGTCAGCCTGAGCTAGGGAATGGAATAGGGGCCCGGGGCTTTGAGGCGGAGGAGGGACGGTAGGTAGGAAGAGCAGATGTTTGGGAATTCGATGTTTGCCCTTGCAGACTGTCTTTTGGATAAAAAAGAAGTTATCTCTGCTAATAGCTTTCTTTCTGGGCCAGAGCCCCTATCTAAATTATTTAAAAAAAAAAAAGTTTATTTATTTATTTGAGAGAAAGAGAGAGCACAATGGAGAGGGGCAGAGGGAGAGGGAGAGAGAGAAACTTCCAGCAGGCTCTGTGCTGTTCTGAGCGACCCTGAGCTCACTGCCCAAGCTGAAAACCAAAAGTCTCATGCTAAACCGACTATACCCTCTAGCTGCTCCCCTGTCGAAGGTCTTTAAGTCAGTAAAGGAAGAGGTAAAATCTCTTCCTGAGTCTTTTGGGCCTTGACTGACTTCAAATCAAAGTGAGCCACAAGCCAAAGTGCACATTTGAGGGCAGATGTCCTGTTCCCCTTCGGGAGAAGAATGGGCGGCCGGCTGGATCTTCTGCTGGCCGGGTCAGGAGGTAAGCCACAGAAGATGGCTCAGAGGCTGGGAGTTCAGAGACGCAGCTGCCTCTCAGACTGGAGACTTCAGGAAGAGCCACGGCAGCGTGGGAAGTGGCCTAGGTCCTGGTCCCAGCCCTGCAACGGACTTCCCTATGCTTCTCATTACACAGCCTCCCTGGCCTCAGTGTCTTCATCTGTAGAATGGGGACAAATAATGCCAGCCCACACCATTTCGTAGTATTCTGAACAGGGCTCAGCGGAGATGATGGGCGGAAAAGCACTGACAATTGTCACGAAGTCTGAAGGGCTAGGGGAGGATTGGGGGTATTGTAGATTTTAATGCGTTCATTATTTTTTCCTCCCTATCTAACCCACTAGTGGGGCATATGCCATTCACCGCTGACTTGTGTGTCGCCATCCAGACTGCGTGCAGGCAGAGAAGACCAAAAATCCTACTTCTCCATTTTTCTCCCATCCCTGTCCCATCCCTCCCTGTCCAACCCCCCCATCCCCACCCGCCCCAGCAGCTCAGCAGGGCCAGCATGCCACGGTGTGTGCTGAGTGGCTGGCTGACAGTTCGTGGATGCAGAGATACCCAGTCACTGCCTCCTGTCTGTTTGGGGGCCCAGGTGGGAGTGGGGCGGCAGGTGACAGCCAATATGACAATAGAAGGGCACCCGCGTCCCTTGCAAGGGAATGGAGTCAGGCTGGACTTTATACATAGAGTAAGGTAGCCATAAGGCATGGGGGATGCAAAGGGAGAGACCAGAGACCCTGTGAAGCTTTGAGATTCTCTTTGAAAATGTTTTAGTCTTTGGGTTTTTTTTTTTTTTCCTGAAGTATTTTAGAGTAGATGACAGATGATTTTTCATTCCTAGATGTTTCAGTTTGCATGTGTGAAAAATTAGGGCACTTTCGTTGCTGCAGTGATGATGGTGGTAGTGGGGTGTGTGTGTGTGTGTGTGTGTGTGTGAGCATAGGCGGCTCTTTTAGGGAGGGTTTGGATGCCGATCTTCTCAGAGGCGGGAGGGTGGACCACAGCTCTTCTCCTCACATCCTTCCTGGCGTGCAGAGGGTGACCTCTCATGCTCAGGCACTGTGTCCCCAAGCCCTGAAGGAGGTGGCTAGGGGAGCAGATGGGGAGGTTGGCTCCGGGGTAAGGCCCCTGGACCTCTGCCTTCCGTCACGGCCACTCCGGGAGCCCCTTCATACCCATGGCCACCAACTCCACATCATCCCTCACAGAGAATCCTAAACAAAATCAAGTGCTGAGTGTGGGACCCAAATTGCAAATCAATGGAGTCTGAATTAAATATTGATTTCCCCCTTTTTCTTTCAGGGAAGCTTCTTTAGAGTAATCGGCTTGCTGGTTTTGTTCCTTACTTTTTAATTTTTCATCCTGGTCGTTAAACACTGTAGTGCCGAGAGACTAATGATCCTGCCAAGCGGAGCGCAGTCCTCTTCCCCCCACCTCACCGTGCTCCCGACCCCCCTCCCTTCCCCTCTGGTAACTTTCCTCTGTGAGGACGGAATGTTGGGAAGTGGGAGATGTGGCTTCTAAGGCAGGGCTGTGAGCCATCAGCCCGCAGGGCTGGGGCTGGGCAAAGGGCAGCTGCCCCCAGTGTCCCCTGGTGTGGGGGTCTCATCCCAGAGGGGAGGGCGGGGCTCCACCGGCAGACAAAACCTGGCAGGGGCTTGACTTCACGGGGACCCAGGACACTGCTCTCCTCACACCCCACTTCGGGAAGCCTTCCTTGCTCGCTCCTCCTAAAACCGAGGGCTCCCCTCCCCCAGATATGGGCCCGCGGGCACCAAAGGAAGATATCTGGGAGGTACTAAGCTTTAAAAAGATTAGGGTGTTTTCTCAACTGTCCCGGCTTCCCCATATAACAGAAAATGAAATATAAGAGAAATTAAGAGCGAGGAACTCCAAAAGAGTTCTGATTTTCCCATAAGGATGAGTAGGATATAGAGCGGGAAGTCACTTGGGTATCAGTTCGGTGCCCCTGCTTTGCCGGGGTTCCCATAGGTGTCCGAGGTCTGGGTGTCATCACAGGACAGGTCCATGTCTGAGGTACGGCTGGAGTCCTGGCACTCTTTGCCTGGTGGCCTTTGGTCCTGGGGGCTCCTCTGACCACCCTGGGAGAACCTGTCAGTCCCAAGCCCCAGGTGACGTGGAGTCAGACCCCACCCTCTCTCCCCACCGGGTGCCAGCAGCTTTCCGGAGCCTCCAAGCCCTTCCAGTCAGTCTCTGGGTCTGGCAGCTAAAAACGAAAAGAGCCAGGTCCCTATTCCCAGGGGACCTCGGCTGGAGGGGCGGCTGTTCCGGGATGAGCTTGTTAGCAGACAAATTTAATTAGTGCCCGGCCGCCAGGCTGACGGTCTTGCTTCTGGGGCGCCTCCCTCCCGGGCACCCCAGAGTTCTTTCTGACGAGGTCTGGGGGTCTCAAGGTGAAGGAGTGGACAATGGGAAGATGGAGGCTGGCCCAGGAGAATTCAGAGTCATCCCAGGGGGAAGACTCCAGCCCTGTGTGCTTCTTCCAACCCTGCTTCCCTTCTTTTCTAGAACTTCCTCAGCCTCAGGAACGGGCCCAAATCTGGGTTTGAATGGCAGAGAACGCCAGTTAACAATCCACTGAACGCTTGTTAAGACCTACTGTGTGCAGGAGCGTTAGCTAAGGTGAGGGGATATGGAGATAAAAGAACACAGCGTGTGATCTTAAAGACACCTGGCTGGGGAGACAGACACAGAAGCGACTACAGTGCTGTGTGCTAAGCACTTTGGCAGGCAGGTATGTCCACTAAAGCGCATAGGAGGGACACCTAAGCCCGGTGTGGGGTGGAGTGGGGTGCTGGCAGTCAGGGCTGATTCTGAGCTGATGGCTGCAAATAGGTTAACCAAGCCAAAAAAAGTTGGGGGCTAAGGAAGGATGTTCCAGGAAGAGGAAACAGCAAGGAGCCAAGGAAGTGGGGGCGCAGTGCATTTTCTGAATGCACTGGTACTGGGGGCCGTGAGAGATGATGGAGCCATACCCTATCAGACCATGGAGGTAGGCTGTCTGAGTAGGCATCCATGCTCTGTGATCTTGAAAAGTCCATAAAGCGGGGCCGAGTGGGGCCAGCTTTAGGAGATGCGGGGAGGTAAGGAGAAAACGAGCTGATCTGTAGCTGGCTACGTATTTCCACTGATGCTATTACCGATGCCTTGAAGGACACTGCATGTTACTTTAACAGCTCTTGTCCTCAGTTTTCTCATCTGCAAAATGTTTTTTTTTTTTTTTTTTTTTTTAAAGTATCCGGTTGTGAGCAGATGGAGGGACAGCCTTACAGACTCGGGCCCCTGGGCTCCTGCGGCGAGCACGAGCATTGCTCGTTCCCTTCCCTCGAGCTCCCTTCTTGCTGCTGCACTTTGGGCTGAAACTCTTGAACATCAGTAGCAGCTGTTTGTTTTCCTTTCAGTTCAGGGTACATTTTGCTCTATACTCACCTTCTAAAAATAGATCTGACTCCAAGTTCAGCCCTCTTCCCACTAAAGCCCAGTTGCCACAATATATTTTTAGTCAAATAATGACGTATAGATTTTTGCCTAGCAAATGAGCAATGCGTTTAAAGAGAAATCCAGTGACGGTAAGAATACAGAGAAATGGGCCCATTTATACATTGCCGGTGCCATGTTTCAGAGATAATATATAAGCCGCTAAAATCCTGTAGGAGAGATAACTGACAATATGTAATACAACCCTAAAAATGTTTAAGTTATTCCCCTCCCCCCAGGAATTCTTGATTTTGATCATCAAACCCGAGGTAATAATCCTTAATACACACTAAAAAAAAAAAAAAAAGGCTGTTGCACAAATATATTTGTTGCTGTGTGACCGACACTAAGAAAAATATTGGAAATAATCTATACCATTAATCCTAAGACAACAGTGAACTAAATTTTGATAGAGCCATCTACCCAGATGTATGCGACTGTGAGCTACTTAGAGTAGTCAAATTCACGGAGACACGACTTAGCATGGGAGTTGCCAGGGGCCATGGGGGAAGAGGGGAAAAGGGAGTTACTGTTTAATGGGGACAGGGTTTCAGTTTGGGAAGATGGAATGTTCTAGAGACGGATGGTGGTGACAGTCGCTCAACAATGTGAATGTGCTTCCTGCCTTTGAACAGTACCCTTAGTAACGGTTCTCACAGTGCATTTTATGTTATGTATGTTTTTCACAATAAAAAAAAATGCACTGAAGAAGACGAAAAGGATATTTAAAGTTCTCTTTTCTAAAATCCAAATGGAACTTGTCAGGATTCTGGAATATGAGCCAGGTCCTGGGTAGATGAGGTGGGCCAGACCATTTTCAGTGAACCCCTCTGTGTTGGCCCGCCCTCCAGAAAACTCCTCCTGTGGGAGATGGCGGTTTCCAGCTCACTTAGGTCAAGGGTTTTGAGAGCAGGCGAGACTCATGGAATGGGCAGACATGAAATCATCAGGGAAGCACTGTGGGGAACTTCTGTGTTTGGTGTCATGGCCTCACAGCCATGAGGAGGGTAGAATCAGTGTTCGTGACCTTGCCAGGGTGCGGGAGAAGGGACGGGATGGCACTCTCCCACACGCCAAGGCCTCACGCTTGCCAGCGCTTGCTACAAAAACATTTTAGAACATCCCCAGACTCTGGGATGGGGGGTTAAATGCAAGAAAAGACGGGTATGGTATGGTATGCTGAATATCATCGTTGGGAGGGACTGGGAGAGCGTGTGCAAACAGGAGCCCGGGGAGGCTTACTGCCTCAGACAGCTAAGGACACGAGCCAGGAACGGGGACTGCAGAAGCCACACCAGAAAGGGGGATAAGTGCACAGACAGTAAAACCGGGTCTGGTTCAAGTCTTTCAGCTGCTACTTAAGGTTTGGTCGCCATGGGCAAATTATTTAACCAGCTCAGTGACTCAGTTTCCACATCTGCGAAGTGGGGCTAAGAATAACATCACCCTTGTGGGTTGTTATGAGGAAGAAATGAGTTTAGACGTGCAAAATTCTTGAAGTAATGTTTGGCATGTGGCAAGTACTATGCAAGCTTCTGTAACAGGTGATTCAACAAGTCATTGGCTTCACAGGACTCAGAGAGAGATTTTTTTTTATTTATTTGACAGAGAGAGACACAGCGAGAGAGGGAACACAAGCAGGGAGAGTGGGAGAGGGAGAAGCAGGCTCCCCACTGAGCAGAGAGCCCCATGTGGGGCTTGATCCCAGGACCCTGAAATTGTGACCTGAGCTGAAGGCAGATGCTCAATGACTGAGCCACCAGGTGCCCCAGAGAAAGAGGTTCTTGAAGCC
Source organism: Mustela nivalis (assembly GCF_964662115.1). Lineage (NCBI taxonomy): Eukaryota > Metazoa > Chordata > Mammalia > Carnivora > Mustelidae > Mustela > Mustela nivalis. Next base: position 43,151,954 of record NC_139035.1, on the reverse strand, counting down.
CAAACCCCAGACTCAGACCTGTAGTGAAAGATGCTGGTGTTGGGGGCTACAGAGCCCACAGACGCGGGGAGCAGGGTGAAGCCAGGCTGCCTATTTCGGCTGGCAGCCCCCTCCCCTCGTGGTGGGCTCCAGACGATGGCTCACCAAGAGCACAGAGATGCAGAAGGGGATGGAGACGGATGAATATAATCACTGTGTCAGTCGCCTCACTCACTCCCCCGCCCAATCTTTCCCTTAATGGTGATGATTAGACTTATTAGAGGCTCAGCTGCCAATGGCTATCAAGTTTCCCCGCGGCAGCATTTTAAACTGAGATTTGCAGCTCATGTTGGTAACACAAGCCACTGAGGACCCCAGGACAGGTGCGGAGCTGAACGCTGGGACCTTTCCAGCCAGGCAGGCGAGGTCCCCAGGGTTCCGGAGTCATACAGAGCACTTAGCTCAGAAACATCCGGTCTCAGTCTGTTGGCAGCGAAGTGGGGGTTGGAAAGGGCAGGGACCCCACCCTGGGCTTATCTCCACAGAGGCTGATCAACAGTTTTTTCCAGCGGAGGCATGGTGGGCACTGGCTCTCCTGGATGGACCACCATCCCCCCTCCCCTGGCCAAAGTGTCTGATCTTCCCTGTATCCCTCCATGACCACCCAACTGGCTCGCCCACCTCCCTCCGGTCGTGCAGAGCGCTGAGCTGGATAGAGCTTGAGTGACTGCATGGCCAGGAAGGAGCAGTGGTCATGGAGAGGTGGGCGTGGCCACGGCCCCCTGTCCTGGTCTCTGGGGTCAGGGGCGAGGGTGAGTGAATGAACATGTCGAAGCCCAACTCTGTGTTAGGCAGCGTGTTAGGAACTCTTCCTGCGATACTTTCTTCAGTCTTCACACGTCAGCCTTTCCAACAGCAGGCACATCACTAAACCCACTTTACAGAGGAAACTGAAGCTCTGAAAAATCAAAAAGTGACTTGCCCAAGGTCACTCAGCTAGGAAGGGGCAGAGCTGGGCTTGGACTCGGGTCTTATATTTTGTAGGTGTATGAAACCCCATTTCATAGACTGGTGGTGGCAGAATCTTCTAGATCTTTGTGGATGTCAGTCCTGCACGTCCCAACCTTGTTCTGTGCAGGCACTGAGGATCCTTGATGAGTTTTACATTCACCATGCACTTGAGCCCAGGAGAATGGAAACTGCCCCCGGTGAGGGCCACTGGCCTGGGTTCCGGGGTTGGGCTATAGCCCTGGGCCGCTGAGAAGAGCTCCTGGGCCTTGCCCTGGGCTTCAGCTCTGGCTCCTGGCTATGCCCTCCAGACACCCTTCTGCACTGGCGTGCTGTGGCTGAAGCCTTTGTCTCTTACTGCCTGGCTGGGGGACTCTCGTGGTCCCCGGGTGCTGCTGCCAGCTGGTGGCTGGCACTCTCCCACCCCTCAGGATGCCGTCCTGTCTCCTGGCTGGGTTTGTGCAAACCAGGGCCTTGTGAATCTCTTGAAGCAAGTACAGAAGGGGGTGTAGCCAATAAAAGTCAAATGAAAATGCAATAAATCAAAAATATTAAACATTATGAAAATGGATTTCATATACCCACAAACAAATGGATGTATAATATGAACATTTTTCAGTTCCACTGAAAATATTAAGTGAATTAGGTGTTAACAATTAAAAATGATTGCAGGCTTTGTGCTTGGCGCCTGTGAATTCTGGGTCCTTCTGGGGGCCTGCCCAACACCTGGCATGTGCCCCAGGGTTCAGGACAGGCAATGTGTTGCTGAATGCTTATACTGGAAACGTCACAGAAATCTGTTAGTGGGGATTTGTCCCTGTACAGACCCATGTCTTAGTGCTCCTTTGACGTGGGGACCCTCTACTTTCTGGGAAGACTGGAAAGAGGAGCGAACATGGAAGCCTCCAAGGCCTGTCTTCCAGCCCCGTGAGAGGGGTCCCTTTCTCTCTCTCTTTCTTTTTTTTCCTAAAGATTTTATTTATTTATTTGACAGAAAGAGACACAGCGAGAGAGGGAACACAAATGGGGGGAGTGGGAGAGGGAGAAGCAGTCTTCCCGCTGAGCAGGGAACTCTATGCCGGGCTCTATCCCAGGACCCTGGGATCATGACCTGAGCTGATGCTTAACCCTATGGAGCCACCCAGGTGGCACCACCCTCCCCTACTGCCCAAATCCATCTCTCGTGCTGCACAGAGCCCCTGGTCTCCACCCCCCTCCCCAGCTTCCCTTTCCTTTCCCCGATTCTGTCTTCTCTGAGAGTTGCCTCAGGGCTTGGGGCACTGCCAGGCCAGGCTGTCCTTGCAGAGCTCAGGCTGGGTGACCTGCAGGTGACTTCTGTACTTTGGACAGGGCTGCCCATATCCAGGGCAGGGCCAGAGCTGGGCTCCTACTCCAGGAGAGGCAGCTGTCGCCTTAGCCAGGTTTCTTGGCCCCCGACATCTCTTTCGGCCCCGGAGCCAGACCTGTTGTTACTATTATTTCAATTAGCTGGTGTCTCTTTCTCTGCCAACACCCCCCACCCCAAGCCCCACTCCCACTATCTCAGAAAACAGCAGGTACCCTGGGCCCAGTTCCCAACTCAAGGGGCCTGGAGTGCTGGTTGTCCCCTGGTTCCCCCCAGGGTGCTGCTCCAGGCCCCTGCCGTCCAGGCCCAAATACCACAAGCTTGACCGGCCCACCAAACTTCACCCTGCTGTTGTCCCCTGATCTCCATCACTCCCTGCTTGAACGTCCAGAGGCAGCCCCGAAGCCCCGCATGACTGTGGGGAGGGTGGACTCCTCCCGGAGGGCCCATAAACTGGGGGGAGGCCAGCTGAGGGCTGAGGCTGGAGTCCTGCAGATTAGCTGCGGGTCACTTGGCAAACCACACCCTCCTTTTGAGCCTTGGATTTTTCTCATCTGTAAAATAGACAGAGCACCTGGTCAAAGGTCTGGACCGAAGGCGAAAGTGCGTGTTCAGCGTAGCCCGGCATCTGGCATGGGGTGGGGGGTGGGGGATGGGGGATGGGGCGCCTCCACCCTGCTTCTCTGTTTCCTTTTCCTCCTCCTAGCTAATTTGTGTTCTTCTTTGCATCTGGCTGGGGCCGGGATGAAACAGGCCTGTGACTCATCCAGCACCAGGGACCCCGACACCGGCAGGAGCTGCTGTCCACTTTGGCCTCCCCTGTGGGGCCTGAGGCATTAAGCCTTCGTTCCCGCTCCTGAGAAATGATGTTTCTGGATCTCCATGGCCTCTGTGGCTCCTGATGCATCCTGAGACTTGGCAAATGAGTCACAGCAAGCTGATCGCACAGACAGGGGAGCAGCCGGCGCTGTGATCTCCGTATGATATGAACATTAGAAACTTCTCCGTGGAACCTGGGAATGCATGAGAGAGGCAGGCTGCTCTCAGTCCCTGCCCTCGATGGTTGGGATTCCCTTCCACACACCTGCTGCTCCTGGGCTATTTTAAATGACATCAGGGAGACGTCTCCTAGGAAAAGAGCCTTTCCGGGGAGGAGGACCTGGCCCCACATCCCAGGAACTGTCCTGTGGTCTCTCAGAGGCCCCAGAGCAGCCCCTTGGTCACCCCGACTGCTGGCTGGGCTTAGCATCCGTCAGATGTCTCTTACAGCACGATTCCCCATCGCTTCTGTTTGTCAAGCTCTGCGCGCCTAACCATGGCAAAGCACCGGTGTGCGTGCAATATTTCATTCAGTCCTTGTAATAACGCGGAGTGGGAGGGCTTGCCCCATTTACAGGTGAAAAAGTTAAAACAAAAGAAAGATAACTTACATGTGGCAGAACTAAGATTCGAACCCACGTTCCTCTCTATGTGTTACCCAGACTGGACGTCATCCCAGGATGATCCTCTAGGGGCAAGTTTTCTCCCTCTTTCTTCCTGCAGGTGAGAACAGGGCGAAATATGTGTGAGTTGGGGTCCTTCCTTCCCCCTCCTCCCACTTCCTCCTCCCACTTCCTCCTCCCCCTACCTCCCGCTGCCCTGGGCAGGGTGAAGGGAAACTGGCAAGGGAGGGGGCATAAACTCCCCTGAAGGGACCCTGAGAAAAGCCATCCCAGGGCCCTTGGGAGAGCTGTGGCCTCACTAGATGACTGTTCCCAGAACCCCGAGGCCCGGCAGGAGGTGGAGAAACCAGAGTGAATGAGGACTGCGTGGTCTTGATCTTCTCGCAGCCCATCTCCCTCCACTGACCCCGAGGAAGCTGCAGGACCAGGGAGCCCAGATGCTGCTGCCTTCAAGGGGGTCAGTCTTCCAGGCACAGGGCACAGAGCAGGACAGAGAGTCATGGGGTGTGATGGAGGGAGTGATGGCGACTTGTCCATGCAGGGAGCTTCTGCAACTTTCTGAGAATCATACCCTGCTTGATGTTCCAAGAGAGGGGCTGGCCGGGCAAGCAGTCTGTGCTGTTTGGCCTGTATTCAGGGCAGTGGCTTCACCTGGAGTCAAGGATGCTGGAGCCCGAGGGGAGTAACTAGGGTCTGCCTGTGTAGAGAGGGGAGCCAGGTAGAGAGGCGGGTGGGTAGTCAGAGAGAAAATGACGGTCTGCAGGAAACAGGAAGCAGGGAGAGGGACCAGCAAAGGCCAGCCCACCCAGGACGAGTGTCTGCATGCTTCCCACCTCGAGACACTCGCGCTGCCAGCAGTCTCTCTCTCTCTGAATCTGTGTTATGTCCTGACTGCAAGGCCCATCCCTGCTGTCATCACGGATGCTGCTGTCCCTGAGCCACCTGGCCCTTGAGAGCTGGCTTTCTAAGTGAGTGAGGAAGGGCCAAGCTCCCGCACTGCCTCCTCCAGGTAGTCTTCCAGCTAACCACAGCCCAGCCAGCCAGAGCTTCTGTGCTCACGCTGTTAGCATTGCTAACAGGCCTCCCTCTGTGGCCTTCAGAGTGTAAACTCCCTAGGAGGGGGTACGTGTTTGATTCATCAATATAACCCTCATACCTGGGAGTTAAGGGCCACAGGGCCTGGAGTGTCCACTGGAGAGAAGCTCTATAATTCTGACCGCCGAAAGCTCACCTTCAGAAAAGAGCTCAATGGCTCAATCTTGCTATCCTCTTCTGCCTATGGGGCAGCTGCCTCCAGCCCCAAGACCTCCTTCCTCTAGGGTCTGGCCTCTTATCAATGAGCCACTGGACAGGGAGGCTCCCTTGACTGTTTCTTTGTTCCCCTTCCCCCAGCAGCTGATGGGAAGTGGGGGGGTGGCGCACAGGGGCGATGGTACCCTGTGAGCATCCTTCCTGGCCTGTGTCTGCCTGGATAGGATACTGTGCAGCCTGGAGGCCTGAAATGGCCCTCGAGGGCTGGGGAAGAGTGGGCTGCGGCCTTACCCCCCACACCTATGGACTGCCCAGTCTGCCAGGCAGCTCATACAGCAGCTTCCGGACAGATCTCTGCAGTTCTAATCTACCTGGGGCTCTGGAATGGAGTCCTGATTTTTCCTACTCCTACGAGGTCTGTCTCTCCCTCCACTAGCTGCTGACCCATGTCTTTTATGCCTGAAGTTGTGGGGTTCAATGGAGCCTGAACCTATGTGCCGGGAGAGCTGGGGGCTGGGCCCAGTTCCGGGGCACTGGCGCCGGGAACAGCCTCTGCTGCTGGGTGAGCCACTCCTCAAAGTACCCCTGTGGCTTTCCAAATCCATGTTCCAGAAAAAAGGGAAGAGAGAATCTTTTGGACCTTCATCTCTCACCTTCCCCTGTCAGCTGTCCCCAACCTCCCTGTGTCATTTGTGTCATGGAACTTAGGACCTGGTTGGAGAGACAGACAGGCAAGGGGAGATGGCTGAGAGAAGGACCGCTCCCCCGCAGCCCCCTCTCCAGCCCCTGGGCATCTCTCTTGTTTCCGAGTTGCTCTGCCGTCATATTTCTCTCTCTGCTCAGCCCCACCGGCCTCTGTTGCCCGGAGCAGCGGCTCATCCGTCATCCTGGCTGTGGGGCTCCCGAGTCTGTCTCACAGGGAAACCTTCCTGCCCTAGGCCTCCAAGGAGACGGGCTCAGCTGTCAGAGGAGAGCCGGGTTTCGGAAGGGGTCAGAGCCCCGGGCCCTGCAGTATTGATCGAGTATGAATTATGGATGTCACATCCCACTTGGTCCCAGTGCTCCTGAGCCAGAAAGGGTGTCCCTGCCTCCTTCCTTCCCTGATCGGCCCCTTCTCCCTGGCATGGCTTTAGCACGCACTTCTTCTACACTAGGTGCCTTTCTTACTGATATTACTTGGTCATTTTTTTTAATGAGTGGGGATTTTGTGCCGCCCCTGCCCCCTACAGCTCTCCAAGCAGGAGGATCTTGAGCTGACCATCCATCGGAGCCTGCCGAGAGGCCTGGGCGCCATCACTGTGACTGATGGTGGGTGGTGGAAGGAAGGCACCGGGGATGAGGAGAGAGGCAGCGGTGAGCCCGGACTGCTCGCGGGGCGGCCAGGGCACCGCCACACTGGCTCCCAGGGAGGCCTGCCCTACTGTCTCCCTCCTTCTTCCCGCCTGGCCTCTTCCTGCCCTACTGGGTCTCCTCTGCGGCCGCTGCTACTCGGCCACTCTGCTGTCCCTTCTGAGCGCGTGCCCACAGGGCCATCCCGGGCCAGTGCCTGGCCAGGAGCGCCCAGAAGTCTGGTCCCACGGTCACTCCCGGATGCCGATCGCCCTAGGGAGGAGAGTCCCACCCTTCATGGCAGACCGTCCCACACACAACTCACACCTTCCTACTACTTCCCACCCCATCAGCCTCCAAGCCGGCTCCCAACCCGCAATGGTCCCCTGTCAAAACCGCTTTGCACTGAACTTTCCGGACACCAGCCAGGCCCTTCCGATCCCTGATCCCCGATCCCCGGTGCCAAGCCCCTTCTCCTGCCCCAGCTCAGCCCTGAGCACCTCCCTCTGCCCCAGCCGCGCCCAGCGCTGCACGCAGAGGCCACTGGTCGGCAGAGCCCAGCCGCTGGCCTGGAAGCCTCCCGCCTGGCCGCCCTTCTCCCCGCGAGCGCCCCTCTCTGCCTCAGGTTTCCTCTCCAGCACCTTCCGCACCCCCCAGGCCTTCTTGGGTCTTTGTTGCCACCGGGGAATGGGGAGTGGCCGCCCCAACAGCTCAGGGCCACCTCGGCAGCGGCAGCGGCAGCGGTTACCCTTTTTGTTTTCACCTCTTATTCCCTGTACCCCCGCAGCCCCGCGACTTCCCTGTACCCCCCCCCCCCCCGCAGCCCCGCGACAGGCTCCCTCCCCAGCGCCAGGGGTCGCAGGCCCCTGCACAGAGATGACTCCGAATGACTGAATGAGCGGAATGAAGGAGTGATGAATGAGTGATGGGTCTCGGGGAGCTGGGGGGCAACGGCTCACAGGCGAGGGGCAGGAGGACAGGACCCCAGGCAGGACAGAGGAGCAGCGGTGCAGGGAAATGAGAAAATAGGGCCGGATTCAGTCACGGAGGTACTGAGGCTTTGAATAGACCAGACACCCTGCCCCGGCTGTCCGTGTCAGCACCTTCTCAAAGTAAGGAAAATAGGGCTGTTTTCCTTATGCCGAAGCCTGACTTGAAACCTTCTCAGCTTCCCAGGAGGTGGCAGTGGCTCTGCTGGGTGGGGAGGAGGCCGGAGGAGAAGGTAAGGGGTTCGGGAGAGAAACGGAGAAGGGAGGAGAGAGACCGGCGCGGGGGAGGAGGGAAGAGAAAGCTCTGGTTCTGTGCACTGATTACTAATGTGGTGGAAAGCGCAGCGGGTTCTGCGGGAAAGCATTTATTGTGCATGAGAAAGCAGGCGGTGTGTTCGAGAAGCTCTCCCGGCTCCTGCGGGAGCTGGAGGGAAGGAGCCGGGAAGGAGAGGGCTGCCCGGGGTTTGGAGACTGTTCAGCCCTGAAGCAACAAGGTGAAAAGGACAGAGGGCCTGAAATCGTGGCTCTGCCAGCCTCTCCCCTGCCCTCACTCCCACCCACCCCTTTGCCCCCCCTCCCCCTTCCCCTGCTCCACCTTCCCCATCTCCCCAGGCCCTCTCACAAGGAAACAGGGCTCTGTTGCTCTGGGGTGTGTGTGTGTGTGTGTGTGTGTGTGTGTGTGTGTGTGTGTGTGTGTGTATCATTCCCTCACTGAAGTCATAGACTCCTTCCTTGCGGGGGTGGTGTTTACGCGGTCACTGGGGCCCTTTCTCTGCCTTGCAGGGGGTGGGTCTGCGTCCCGCCCAGTCCTGGCATGGAAAGATGGCCACTTATGGAAGCTTCTGGGAGTTCCTGTCCCTGAGGGAGGGGCAGTTCCTTGGAGGGGGCTGGGTCTGAGGAGTGAGGGCAAGCAGGCCCCTGTGACGCTGCTCCCTCCGCACTTGGGTGAGGGGGAACACCACAGTTGGGAGGCCACTGTTCCTGGAGTGTCATGGGGGGGCTGGTGGGCTCTGAGACTCAGTGGGTGGCCTCAACTCTAAGCCCTGACCTTCTCAGGGCCAAAGGCCATGTGGGGTCTCAGATTCCCAGACCATTTGTACCTTGGGGATTATTGAAACCACCTCTGTCAAGGCCAGAGGAGAGAGACAGAGAAGCCACTTACCTGAGGCCACACAGCAGGGGAAGGTGCCAGTGGGGACACTTCTCACCTGGGTTCCGGTCTCCATGGCACCCAGTGCAGGGGCCTCTGCTCCCTGCTCCGTGTCCGTGCGCCAGCCTCCAGCACCTCGGGCTCTCCTGCTGTCACCCCTCCCTCAGCCTGAGGTGTCTCCTTTCTTCCTCCACTTCCGTTCTGTTTCCACCCATTACCCTACAACCCCTTCTTCCTCCACCTTCACTCCCTAGTTCCACCCATTATCCTACCCAGGTCCTGGAGCCAAGCTGTGGCGTCTTCCTCCTTAAAACGTCCTACTGGCTCTGGTCACTGTCACCTTCCAGCTGTGAATCACGCTTCCTTCCCTCCTTCCTTACTTCCAGCATCGTGAACAGGGACACAAAGGGATAAAAGGTGTTTGAGCTCCTTGGAGAAGGACCCATGTCTCTTCTGATGAAATCCCACAGAACCTTCATGCCTGGGGCCTTGCTGCCTCCCAACCCCACCTCCCAGCCTGCTCTGGCCGCTCCCCCGGGGCCTCCTCTGCCCTCCCATTTGCCCTGCTTGCTTCAGTCTGCATAGGGCCTTCCCTCTCTGCCTGGAAATTGGTCCCCTCGCTTTTGGCATGACTGCTGCCTGCTGGTCATGAAGGCTGGGCCTCAACGGTCACCACCTCTGAGAGGCCCTCCCTGACTACCTTTTCTAGTGTCACTGGCCTCCAACACCATTCTCTGCCCCATCACTTTTGTTCTGTTGTCTTCTAGTATCTGTCCCTGCCTGGATTATATTGTTTATCTGTTATTGTTTGTTTATTCCATTACTGCCTGTCTCTCCCCAGAAAGAACAGGGACCTTACCTGTCTTTATTATGATGCCCCCGGTGCCTGGCGTTTGATAAAGGGTTGTTGTTCAGAGTCCATGAAGGACGCTAGAGATAGTCAGCACTGAGGCAGGGCTTGGATCTATGTAAGACTCTGAAGCCTCGGGGCTTCCTCTCCCATCCTGCTCAGAACACTGAGGCTCAGGGTCCACGTGAGCCTAGATGGAGAAGTAGGGGACCCCCCCCCCTTAGCCTCTGTGATGGAGGAACTGTGGCTGCTGGCTTGTCCCCGTGGGACGTGTCTTCCTTCTCCACTGTTGATGATTCTGCCTTCTCTACTACTGCTTCTTTGCAGCCTGTCCTAGCCTAGCAGGGACTTAGAAAGCCCACCCACCAGACCTCACGCTGGGAGTGGAATGGTGGGGATTGGCTTGGCAGTGGCTCAAAACACACACACACACACACACACCACACACACACACTTTCTCCTTCCCATTCCTCTTCCAAGATTCCAGGCACAAGATGAGTGAGCGGTTCCTGAGCTCCAAAAAGGGAGCCCCTTGTCTCCCAAGCTACAATGTGCAAGAATGTGGCAGGTGGCAGAGAGACAGGGGAGGCGCCAGGCCTCCTCTCCTGGGGTTCCTACTGCAGGAGCTCCAGCTCCTCCAGGAACACACCCCCTGGGGCTTGTTGGGATTCTGTTTACCAACAAGCAGGAAGGAGCCTATTGTGCTCGGGGTGGAAGGAACCGGAAAGAAATCAGTGAACAGGAGCTCAGGAGCCAAGAAGCTGGGCTCAAAGACAATAGATGGGAAGGGAGGGGTGTGGAAAGATCTACGTTGGAAAGGCTTGGAGGAGAAATCCAGGTGTGCCTGGGCCCCGTTTGGGGATGTCAGGAGAGGGAGGGGGCAGAAAGTGAGCCGTTGACAGTGGAACTGGCCTGGCACTGTGTTTATGGGGTGTGCTCTATGTATAAGGCTCCTGGTGGAAATGTGAGGGGCTCGTGATTTAGCAGCTGGACCAGACACACTGTCCCCATCCCAGCTGGCAGAGGGCTCTGCAGTCTTTCCACTTGGCTTCTTACCTGTGTGACCTTGGACGAAGAGCCTAACCTGTCTGAGCTCTTCTATAAAACAGGCAGTGCCCACCTCCTAGAGATACTCTGGGGATATAATAGGGTCATCCATGCGATGCAGAGGGCTGGCACAGGGCCTGGCATCGGGTCCTGCAGATGGTGGCCGGGTGGCTTTCCTGGGACCCCCGGCCGTGACTTAAAACTAGGGGACACAGCCTTCTGCGTCAGGTGAAGTCCTGCCTGGACACAGGGGCTTAGACTGAAGGACTCTCAGGGCCCTTGGAATATTGAATTTTTCCCAGCTTCCCATCTTTCTCTACCTCCCAGGATCTCTGCAGGGATGATGTCTTGATGTACTGATTTTAAGAAAGACCGTAATTTCAGACCAACTCGTTGAAAAGAGTAATATCTACGTTGGCAAGGTGATTTTAACCCAAGGAGATAGAGGATCTGAGAGACCTGAATCCCTGAAGATGACATTGTCCCCCTTCTCCTATAGGGTGCTTTAGCTCAAAACAACTGAGTAACCGCTTAATACCTTCCTCCTCTGCCTGGGGGCTGTTTGCATCTTTCAGGCCTGGTATTTGGTAGGATTACCCAGAGCCATGACCTCAGGCACTGTCAGGTCCCACTTCTCCTATGCCCACCCCATTCCCCACTGCCACCCACCGCCCCCCTTAGCGCTCATCTGGAGGCCAAAGGCTCCCCAGCCGGCCTTTGCTTATCCCCAAGGCTAGAACCTGCCATCCCGCCTGTCTCCTAGGACACAGCTCCCTGGGAATTTCTTAGATTGCCCAAGAGAAGCACCAGGCTCCAGGAACCTGTCCTGGGGTACAGGGGCCCTTCTGGGGGAGGTTGCATTTGGTAATCCTTTGGAAGACATCTGTTAATTACATACCAGCTGTGGTTCAAGATCTGTTGTCCCTTGTGTCAAGATGGGTGTCCCTGTCAAAGGTTCCTGGGCCCAAGTGGGAGACAGGACAAGTCCTGTGCTATCCCTACTCTCTGTCCTTGCTTCTCCTAGTTCTCCTTTACCACTGGCATCTCTTTGTCACTGTTGGTCTGTGTTGCAGAGAACAATAGGCATGGGATGGGGATGGGGATAGAAAAAACACCCTTCATGCTTGGATGTGCTTTGGGCAAGGGAGCTGGGGCCCAGGGAGCTCCAAGGGGAAGGGGAACAGAGTAAGGTGCTGGTATGACCTGACACATGTCCCACAGTCGGGGCCTGGGGCAGCAGACTCTCATTCTAGTGCTCGATCCCTTGCACTGCAGTCCCTTTGCAGGTGGCCACAGCAGGAAACACTGCCCTTCTGCCTGTGTATGAACCATGTGATTAAAGGGTACTAGAAGGCAGGGCTGCCGGGAGAAGGCTAGAAGCTGCCAGGAGAAGGCTAGAAGCTGTTTGCTCTGGTGCCCTGGGCACAATAGGGGACAAAGGGAAGGGAGACAGAGAACTTTTGGGGGGGATGCTGCGAGGGGGGAAGAAGAGGCAGTGTGTTCAGGGGGTATGCTCCGGGAGGGGGTGCTCAGGCATTCCTAGGCATGCACAGGGTGATCTAAAAACAAGGAGGCCTGAGTTTGGGGAGTTTCTTGCTGCAAAGCAGGAAGAAGGTGGTCCCTGGGCTGCTCTGTCACTCCTGGAGAAGGGAGCTATGGGAAGGGTGGGGAAAAAGCCATGTCCTGCCTCTATAAGGAGACCCTGGTTCAGACTGGCAGCAGCCATGGGAGGGAGATGCGTGGGAAGAGAGGGTGGCTGCTGGAGAAGGTGGAGCTCGCCTGGCCAGGGAGACAACCGTGAGAGAGAGAGGAGGGGCAAAACCAAGCCGGTGTGTGTGGGGGGGTGCGCTCCAGACAGTGGAGGGGGCAGGGCAGAGCCTTGTCCATCTCCTGTCTGTCTGCCTCCCTCTTTCCGGCCGGAGCAGCAAGGACGCAGACACGGGCATGTGGGTGCTGGACCACCCACGTGGGTTTGGGTGGGGGCAGAGATGGAGGGAGCAGTGTGTCCTTGACCCTAGGGCTTTCCTGAGCTCAGACCCTCAGAAGTCACCTCTTCACCCCATGTGCTCCATCAGGATCAGGGTCATGACAGCCTTGAGGCGGGCTCAGGACGCAGGTGTGTGGGCAGCTCCCAGTTTTTCAGCCCGAGAGATGTTCTCTCCACTCCTCGCTGGTCAAAGAGCTCTCGGGCTGGGGAGGGAGGGACTCATCTTTTGCTCCAGCAGCTGGAGTTCCCAAGAATCGATGGCTGTCCTTCCCTACCCTCAGTCTGGTTTTCTTTTCCCTTTTTAAAAAGGTTTTATTTATTTAAGGAATCTCTGCACCCCATGTGGGACTCGAACTCACAACCCGCAGATCGAGCGTCCCAGTCTTGTTTTCTTAGATGTTAAGTCATCTTGCTCTTGAACAAATCACTCAGCCTCCCATAATCTATCTGGAAAGTAGGATTAATAGTACCTTCCTCGCAGAGTCGGTGGGACCATACCTTAGATCCCGGATGTAAAGAACTCTGTAGGGTGCAGATTCACAGCAGGAGCACAAAAGACTGTTGCTCAGGGAGGAGACTAAGGGACAAGGCAGGAGGAAGAAAGTCGGGTGGGGGGGGGTCACTCCCTGGGGACCTCCATCTCCCTTCTGGCCCAGGCCTTGCTGTGGAGCTGAGGATGGGCAGGTGGAGGACAGTCCCTGTAAACGCCCACTCCTGGTGTCCCCCGTCTTCCCCTGAGCCACAGGGTACTGAAGAGGATGGAGGTGCTTCTTCCTACGGGGCTGAAAGGATGGTCCCCAGGGAGCCACCCAAGAGCCAGAGCCCTCATCAAGATCACCAAGGCTGGGGCGCCTGGGTGGCTCAGTGGGTTAAAGCCTCTGCCTTCAGCTCAGGTCATAATCCCAGGGTCCCATTGGACTCTCTGCTTGGCAGGGAGCTTGCTTCCTCCTCTCCTCTCTCTGCCTGCCTCTCTGCCTACTTGTGATCTCTGTCTGTCAAATAAATAAACTCTTTAAAAAAAAAAAAAAAGAAGAAGAAGATCGCCAAGGTTGAGCATTGAGCCCGAATGCCGATGGCTGCTGACGACCCAGATGAGGGAGACTTGGAGTGTCCTGCTCTTGGAAGATGTGGATTTGGAGCCAACCTCAGACTGCTCACTGGTGGAGAGGCGGCCCTGGTGCCTGACTGTCCCTCTCCCTCCACCATGGTCTCCTCCTCTGGCTCCCAACCACCCTCAGTCTTTGTCATCCAGCAGGACTGGAGCGCTGAGGAAAGAGGTGCTCTGTGCTCTAGCTCCTGGAGAAGTCAGAGCACACCCCCCTTGTCAGGACGGAGCAGCTTCTGGGAGCCTCGGATTTCCGGCCCCGCCCCTCCCCTCTCTGGATTCCGGAGGGGCCTGGGGACAGATGCACTGTTTAGAATTTCTTCAGAGAGGCAGCCAACAAAGACATTCTTTCTATTCCTTGGGCTTCCCTCGCCCCAAACGGGAGATCAGAAGATCAGTGTGGAGACAGCTGCACAGGCAGCCCGTCCCCTGGGAGATCCTGTCCCAGCCTCAGGGAAGCAACGGTCAGGAGCTGCCTCTTCCGCTGGCCTTGAAAGGGGCGCCCACCCTGACGTGAGCTGTGAGAGCAGGACTTGGGGCCCTGTGCCAGGAGGGACTGGCTCTGCCACTTACTGCCTGTTCATTTGGGGTCCCGCCCTTCTGTAACCATGTTGCCTCATCTCCAACGTGGGATAAACATCCCTCCTTTCTAGGGCTCTTATTGGGACTGGATGAGTTGATGTGCATAATAGCTTCCATTATGGTATCTGGCAAATTCCACGAGTCCAGGAATTACCAGCCCCCTTCTCTGCCCTAGAGCGAGGGTCAGATGACTTTCTGTACTCAGCACAGACTAACGTGGGGTATGTGGGTATGATGTGACTTCTAGCCCCCAGGAACCCCAGTTCTGGAAAATTCTTTCTCTTTTTTTTTTCAACCCAAGTTTTCTTGCATTTGGGATCTTGAGTCTTTCTGCTGTTGCTTGCTTAGGCCTTGTCATAATCCAGTAAAACAGGACATGGAGGAAGAGAGGACTGGTGAATGAGACAGAGAGAGAGATGGGCAGAGAGACAGAAAGCCTTCCTACAGTAATGAGCTTTTTGGAAGACAGGAAGAGAAAGGGTCAGAACTTCACCGTCCTGAAATTCTACTGTTCTCTACTGAAATTCTACTGTTCTCTACTGTTCGGAAAGGCAGGGAGCTATTGGCTCACTGTTCTCCCAGTCCCAGGCGTGCTGGAAGTCCTAGATCTCTAGGAAAGAGGAAGCAGGCAGGGCGGGAACCACAAGGGCACCTCTCACCTTTAAGACTTCCCACTCCGTTTGCAACGTGTGTGTTGTGTCTTGGTCCAAGCCTCAGCTGGCCACGTGAGCTCCGGGAAGCGCTTTTATCTTCTGGAGTTCTTGGTTTCTTCATCTCAAGAATGTGACTAATAATCCACGACTTGTCTGCTTGCGGGACTGGACTGAGGATCCAAAGGAGGGGTGCCAGGCATGCAGGGGACGCAGAGGAGTGCAATTGCTGCTACGTGGGTCCAGCCAGATTTGGGGGGGCCCCACCCCCACCCTTGCACCATGGCCCCCCACCTTGAGTGATTGCCTTGGTAACAGAGCACCTGGTTAACTCCTACTTCTCCCTCAGGTTTTAGCTTAGAAATTTTTCCTTCACAGTCTGCTGGCCTCTTAGATGGGGTCTCCCCCGTACGCTCTCACAGCCTTCCGGGGATTCCTCTTATGGTCTTTATCATGAGTTGTGTGGTGTGGTTGTGTGACTGTTGCACATGTGTTCTCTGTGCCAGACTCGAAGGTCCACGAGGAAAAGGAGTGTTACACGTCAAAAGTCTGTTACACGTCATCTCATCGCCAGCGTGGAACGTAGTGCCTAGCCCATGACAGGTCCATGTTCAGTCAGACTGCCTGCCTCAATTCTTGTTTTCTTCCTTCCTTTCTTTTTTTAAAAAGATTTTTAAAATTTATTTGACAGAGACACAGTGAGGGAGAGAATACAAGCAGGGGGGTGGGAGAGGGAGAAACAGACATCCCACTAAGTGGGGAGCCCAATGTGGGGCTCGATCCCAGGACCCTGGGACCATGACCTGAGCCAAAGGCAGAGGCTTAACAACTGAGCCACCCAGGCACCCCCTCAACCCTCTTCTGTGCTTCAATCAACACGGACGCCAAGGACCCACCTTTTGCATCCCCCTTGTCCAACATCTCCTTATAAGGAGAAGGGTGACATCTCTCCTCTCTTCATAATTCAAGGAACAAGTCAGCTGCATCACAGTTGGCCTTCCTCCCGTCTCCCATCACAGCAGACCTCACGGAGACGCCAAGGTTGCAGGTAATGGTTATATTTATTTATTTCTCTTTGCGCAAGGCTGCCCTCTGGTGGTTAATCGTGGAAGAGAGCAATGCCAGGATGGATCTCCGCGGGCTGGTGGAGCCGAGCTCCAAGGCTGTCCAGTGAGCCAGGGACAGGTGAGCGCTACAAAGAGGGCATCCAGATGAAGATTCCTGTTAGTCTCCATCCTTATGAACAGCTCCTTCCAAATCTAGCAGGAAGCCGTTGGTCTAGGAAGAGCGAGAAAAGAAAGTCCCATGGAAACCCCACCCTACCCATAGGGGTAAAATAGTCTGCTTTCTCCTCCGTAGTGTGCTGGCAAATGCTTAACAACCAGCTTTGTCTCTCTCTCTGAAAGAATCCCAGAGTGTAGCATGTACTGATGTCTGTGGTGTAAATACTCTCACCATGACCAAGCTCAATCTGCCAATGTGATGTCCCTGAGTGTCGCTGGGAAGAGATGAGCACCAGGGGCAGGTCATTCCAGAGTATGTCATAGACATAAGCTCAAGAACATGGTTACGAGTAAAATATAGTAAACTAATTAGAAAGGAATGAGTTTGAGTATTTATTGCATTTATTTTCCATGTAATGTATTTAAATGCGAGCTGGCAATTTAATCTTTAATAAAAGCTATGTTTAATGAGCGGCTTGCAAAAATCCTACACTTGATCTTAGCCAGAAGGCCGAGAAGCAATACAGCTTACAAAATTCTGGGAAATGTAATAATTGGTGCTGCGAGCCTAGTAGTAAGAGCTGGCTAAAGCATGCCACTGCTTCTCCCCCCTTCCTCCTTCTTTTTCTCCTCTTCCTCTTCCATGACTTCCCGGCATTCCCTGTATGTAGGAGGGATGGGGACTCTCGAAGCTTTGCTGCAGACGCTGATCTCTGAGTCAGGAGCCATAAGGTGTTAAGGAAAGAGGATGAGAAATGCAAATTTGGCTACTGAAGGACATTTATGTACGCGAGTGTGTGTGTGTGTGTGTGTGTGTGCACGTGTTTCTGTGTGTGTGTGTTTCGATTCTGTATACGTATGTCTCTGCATGGGTGTGTGTGCATGGGTGTGTGCGTGTGCATGCATATAGAAGGTGGCTGAAGGGAGTAGGGGTGAGTTTTGCAACTGGTTCCTGGCTGAACGGAAGACCACCGTGCGGGGGCAGTCGTGCTTTGGGAGGCGGTGAGGGCCCCTCGCCGCGTGTGCGTGTGCGGAGCATGCGAGCTAACAGCAGCGGCCGGTGGGGAGCCGAGGCAGGCAGAAGTAGGCGCTGGGGAAGAGGCCCAGGTTGATGGGATTGCCGTCCAGGCGGATGTCCTCCAGCCGTCTCCGGCTGTGTTTGTGCTCCTCGGTGTCACAGAAGGCGTCGCTCTGCATGGTCTTGATCATGTTATTCTAGAAAGAACACACAGACAGCTGCTACACCTCTGCCTAGAGAGGGCCCTGAGGCAGCGCTGAAGGCGGATCTCAGCTTTCCCTGGCAGCTCCCTTCCTGAGGCTGGGGAAACTGAGGCAGAGAAGGCCAAGGCCGTGCAGCAAGGGGCGAGGGGAGGTGGCCCGTGGAGGATGGATGGAGAGTGAGGGGAGAGAGTTAGAGGGATAAGGCAGGAGGATGAGACAGAGGGGAAGGGAAGGCAGGGGAGGAACGAGCAGTCCGCTGAGATGGGATGAAGGACATGGGGGACAGGAAGCATTTTCAGGAGAAGGAGAGGAAGGCAGTCACCCCGAGGCTGTAGACAACGGCCTGGGCTAGACCTCCAATCCCTGCCTCCAGTGAGCAATCAGTGAAGGAGACGCCCGCCACTGCCTAAGGAAGCTCCCAGTTATCTGACCTCCGTGTCCCTGGCCCCGGTCAACGTTCTTGCCCTTGGGGTGCGGCTTACCTGCAAGTGCAGCGAGCGCAGGCTCAGAGGCAGAGGCCCGGGGATGGAGCCCAGAAGGTTGTCAGCCAGGTAGAGGAACTGCAGCTTCTCTAGCGCCTGGGGAGCAGACAAAGGGCACGGGAGGCTGGCAGATGTTCTTGGACCCGGCAGGGATGGGCGCCTGATGTCACCCCATTCATTCACTGAGGGTCTCCTGAGCCTCAGCCGCGGGCCAGGCTCGGCACTGGGGTGCTACAGGGGCTGCCCAGCCTCTCGGGAGCTCACAGGCACCAACTCCTACTGGACGCAGAAGGATCGGGGCTGCGTTGAGGCCTGGCAGCTGGGGGAGCATGTAGGGCTGGTCAGCTGGTAACGAGGAGCAGGTGAAGGGTGGGCGAGGGGCAGGGAGGGGGTGGGAGGGGGGACGCTTTCAGTCCAGCCTCAACGTTTCTGCCATCAGAGAGGGATTTTCCCAAACGAAAAGTCTCCAATGCTAAGCCCGGGATGGCTGTGGAGAGCATGTTCGGGAGCTAGCCAGAGCTTCAGAATGAGAGCCACGGGCACGCGAGGCAAACCAAGTCTGCGTGTGTGAAACAGTGGCGAGGAGTGGGGGGAGGTCGGGTCCACGCCGCAATTCGTTTCCGCACTGGAACCGCTCCGGGAGCTCAGCCCAATTTGCGCTGGGGGGTTAGCCCTTCCCATCAGAACCGGCCAGCCAGCGAGCAATCAGACTGTCTCCCACAAGCATTTGCTCACAGAAGGACAACGGTTAGTCAGTTAGTGGCGGGTTTTGGAAATAAAGGTTTCTGTAGAGTTTGGGCTGGGGCCAGCACTATGGCAAGTCCCATGCAAGCCCGTGTTTTCGGGGAGCAGAAGCTGCGGGTGCAGACAGGTGAATGGAAGGATGCTCGGAGAGAAGCCAAGAGACGGCATACCCGGGAGACAGAGAGGGAGAGCTGCTGACCTTGACTTCCAGCACCACCTGCACACCGCCCCCATTTCTAGTAACGAGGCCTGAATTTCCTTTTCCTGGAGATTCATGGCTAGCACGTTGTCAAACACCCTTTCTTTTTTCTTTTCTTTTTTTTTTTTTTTTTAAGATTTTTTATTTATTTGAGAGAGAGACAATGAGAGAGAGCATGAAAGGGGAGAAGGTCAGAAGGAGAAGCAGACTCCCCATGGAGCTGGGAGCCTGATGTGGGACTTGATCCTGGGACTCTAGGATCATGACCTGAGCTGAAGGCAGCCGCTTAACCAGCTGAGCCACCCAGGCACCCTCTTTCTTTCTTTCTTTCTTCTTCTTTTTTTTTTTTTAATAGTAAGGACTTTTATTTATTTATTTATTTTTAAACTTTTATTTTATTTTATTTATTTTTTTAAAAAGATTTTTAAATTTATTTTATTTATTTGACAGAGAGAGATCACAAGTAGACGGAGAGGCAGGCAGAAAGAGAGAGAGAGGGGGAAGCAGGCTCCCTGCCGAGCAGAGAGCCCGATGCGGGACTCGATCCCAGGACCCCGAGATCATGACCTGAGCCGAAGGCAGCAGCTTAACCCACTGAGCCACCCAGGCACCCTTAAAACATTTTTTAAAAAATTTATTTGACAGAGATCACAAGTAGGCAGAGAAGCAGGCAGAGACAGAGAGAGGAGGAAGCAGGCTCCCTGCTGAGCAGAGAGCCCGATGTAGGACTCGATTCCAGGACCCTGGAATCATGACCCGAGCTGAAGGCAGAGGCTTTAACCCACTGAGCCACCCAGATGCCCCTAAACACCCTTTCTTGCATCAGAAGCAGTCTCTTGGCAGCAGCAACAACAAAAAGTTTAATACAATAATGGGAACAGATGAAGAAAATGGGGTTTGATGATTAGACGCAGGACAGGGTTGGAGCAGGGCTGTCCCATGAGGGCATGGGATTTGTGTGTGTGTGGCTGTGGGCAGGGGTGGCAGCGGGGAGACGGTGGGCTACAGGCCCTGGCTCACCCTGAAGGCTCCAGGCTGTATCCCCGAGCTCCGGAGCCGGTTTTGGCGGACGTCCAGGACCTCGAGGCTGGTGGGCAGCGCAGGCAGAGTCCCCAGCTGGTTTTCTGGAAGGATCAGATCCTGCAGCTCAGGCAGCAGCTGGAGGGCGTCATCATCAATGGAGGAGATAGAATTGCTGGAAAGGTTGATCCGCTTCAGTTTTGCTGTGGGGCATGGGGGAGAACACAGAGAGACACGGGACCTACCATCTTTCCTCGTTCTTGCTGGACCCACGTGGACCCCGCTCCATCCCTTTTAAGATAGGGAAAGCCAGTCTGTTCTCCACCTGTATGAGGTCCAAGCCAGGAGATAAAATGTCATAAACCAGGAACCCCGGGGGAAAGCCCTCAGATTCTGCAGTGCTCTCTCCTGGAGTTCTGCCCTGTGGGGCGGCTGTCCACCTCGGAGGGGTTCGGTAGAAGGCAAGACCCGACAGGCCCACCAATGTCTGGACCCATTCTACTGCCGCCCCCCGCCCCTGGCCCCTTCACTGCTGGTTTACAGAAAAGGTTGCCGTGACCCTGAGGGCTCTGGGAATTAGTGGCAGGATCTGGATGAGAGCCCAGGTCTCCTAGCAGAGGCAGGGTAGAAGGCATCAAGGAGCAAAAACACACAACAAACCACAATTAGGCACATCGCGTCAGGGCTGTGGGGCTGAGTTAGCCTGGTCTGTCCAGAGACCGGGAGGGCACAGAGCTACAGCGGCTTGGAATCTGAAAATGTAGGCTTGATCCTATCTTCCCTTTTCCAGCTTTCCAGAGCTTTGGGGGGTGCAGATGAAGACAGGACACTTTATTATCCAAAATCTTCAAGGGAGGGGATTAGAAAGGCTTGGGGTTATTGCCATTGGGTAGCTGCGGAGACTGAAAGCTAAGGGGGAAAGGCTAAGTCACGTGGGACACTGTGTCTGTGACTGTTCGTGGAGAGGGGGCACAAGGCAGGGGGTCTGGGGGTTCCGGGGGTTCCCCCAACAGGCTCGCCCTCATCTTCTGCCAGGGCACCACGTACTCAGCCCTTTGAAGTCTCCGGCTCGGATCTGGCGGATGCGGTTGAAGCGGGCGTACAGGTAAGCGGTTGTCTTGGGAAGAGGAGGGATGCTCTCCAGGTCGGCATCGTCACAGTACACAGAGGAACCAAGGCACACGCAGACCAAACAGGTGGGCAGGTCTGGCCCAGGTGGAAGACAGAACAAAGGGAGACCCTTCTCAGTCCTCCTTTAGCCTCTGGGACCAAGGGTCCTCACTCAGGGAGCGTCTGAGCCATGGCCGGAATGGAACGACACAGTGCGCGGAGGCCGTGCTGGGAGCCGCTCCCAGCCTGGCACTCAGCCCCCAACCTAACAGAGGCAGACCCGTTACCAGTTACTACCCAGTCCTGGCCCACTGGTGCTTTTTTCAGGCTCCAGTCCTCTGCAGGTTTTCCTGGGCCTAGGTGGGTGTTTTAGGACATCCACTGATCTCTTTTCCATAAGGCTCCTCTCTGGTGCCCAAAGGCACAAGGAAGATGAAATAAAGCCAGAATTAAGTGGACTGGCCAATGGTTACTGGCTCTGCCAGCTGCCTTGTGGGCGAGGAGTAAGACATGGCCTGATGGCTCCAACAAGCACAGGAAAGTCACGAGTGACAGCGCTTGCCTAGAATTCATTTCCCTTCTTAGGGTATCAGCATCCCAGTTTTCTGCTGGGCAACAGCTCTCTCGTGTTATCATTCCATGGCTGGTGGTCATTAGACATGGGCCAAACTGTTTTCAAAACGTTGGGAGGCTTTCCTGGCTCATTTGACTGAAGAGCGCAGGTGGTTTCCATCACTCACCATTACAAGGGACAGAGTTGATGGGGGACCATCGGCCATCCAACTCAAGGGGGAGGTTAGTTAGCAGTGACACAGCCCCACGAGGAAGAGGCAGCTCTTCTCTGCAGGCAGGGGCCAGGGTGGGCAGAGCAGAGACGATCTCAGCATCCTTCTTACCCCAAGGCCTTGAATGGCAGATCCAGCTGAGGCCCTTTATGGTCTCTTTAAGCCCGAGATCCTGTAGCTCTGAGAGGTCACGGATTCCTACCCATGCCCCAATACCCTAGATCCACTCAAGACAAATATCTCAAGAGAACGGGAGCCAGGGACGCGCGAGTCAGGAATTAATTGCATCCCGCCTCTGCTCCAGTCCTGATCTCCAGCAGAGTGCCAACCCCTTACTGCCACATGCACCAGCTCCAGGAGGGCATCAGGGAGGGGACAGAGCTGCTAAGAGGGAATTTAGAGCTGAAAAGCAGTAGGACTGCTTCACTTGCCCCCATGCCAAGTGACAGCCACAAAGTTATTTCTTCTCCTTGACAGGCTTTTAATTGTCTCTAATCTAATTACCACTCAACCTGGTCCCCTAGTGATGCTATTAATTAAGGTAGGGTAGCTCTGCTAGGCAAGCAGAGGGTTGACTTCCCCCCCCCACCCCGCCTCCAATTTGTCCATTCACTCAAAAGCGTTAGGGATAGCCAGCCTCTCCTTTTGGGTTTCTTTCCTTCCTTCCTTTTCTGACTGTGCCCATTTCTCCTCTTCTCCCTTACAGTGAGATCTAGCCCTGCCCTTTCACTCCCGACCCTGACCACACTTCACCGTGGCAGGCCCGGTACTGGGTCATGGCTGCATGGCCTATGAACTACGTGCCCTGTGACCTATGACCGTGAACTCACCATGGCTGCCTGGGGAGTCCAGGAAGCCCAGTGTTGTAAGCCTGTTCATTGGCAGCTTGGAGGAGAGTGACCTTGGAGTCACTGTGCTCTGAGTGGAACTGACCCTGGTTGGAGGAGCCGGGCTGCTCACTTTGACCTGGGGACAGAGCACATAGCACACAGTAGGCCAGTTTTTGCTTGAAAAGGACTTTCCTGTGAACTTTGGGCCTCGGTGACCAGTTTCAAACTTGCAACAAGTCACTGTGGAGAAAGGGGGAGGGAGGAAGTCAACTTCCTAAAGTGGGGCTGATGCAGCGTCTTCCTTATATGGAGAAGGGAATGGCCCAGCAGAGGGGAGCGCAGGGAGCCAGCAGGCAGCTGGCCGCCCAGCTGGGCCAGAGTCTCTGGAGAACCCAGGCCGAGAGCCCAGGCCAGCACTGACCAACTCACATAGCTACTGGGTGCAGGCTTCGGATCGGCCCCTGCAAAGGCCAGGAAGGGCCGAGAAAGGACTTCAGACTCGAAGATAGCCTGAGAGCAGACAGGGTCATGGAGCTGCTTTTTCCAGAGAGTGTGTGAAGACATGGTTGACCCCGTCCCTCCCACAGTGCTATGGATTCTGGTCTGACTTAGGGGCAGGGGGACAGATACAGGACTTTTAAGGGGGGTGAATACCGCCAGGTTTACTACAAACCAACCAAGAAATTGGACTTCTGTTGTCCTCTTTCTTAGTATCATCTAAGTGACAAGTTCCCACAGAGGGACAAGAATCTCTACCTCCTGGAGAAAGAAGGGGAGGCTGAAAGCCAGGCCCCCAGCGCCCAGTGTCGTCGGGGGAGCGTCGCTGTTCTGCTGTGTGCCCCTTACCTCGGGGAGCTGGTCCCCATAGTCCGTGAGCCCCTCATAGTTGCTCAGGTCAATGACCTCATCGTAGTTGTCCAGGCCCAGGACATAGTTGCCCAGGAACCCGTAAGCATCGCTTTCCCCGGCCGGATCTCTCCTCTTCCTCCCCTTCGGGAGAGAGGCAGTCCCTGTCCCCAGCAGCACCAGAGCTAGCAGGCTCAGGAAAGCCGTTCGCTTCATGGGGTCCCCGGGAGGAGGCGGCCGCTGAAATAAGGAAGAAGCTGAATCACCTCAGAGTCCAGCCCTGCGGAGTGGGCAGGAGGAAGGGCAGTCGTCTGTCTCTTCGCCATGGGAGCAACTCACAGACTTGCCCCACTTCCCGCCACCACACCGGAGACTCAGGCCATTCCTGATACACTAGTGCGTTTGTGGCCTTGGCAAGCCCCCTGAGGCTGGGGCTATGTGTGTGGTGGGGGGCTATGTCTCCTGACTGCCCCTCCCACCGCCACCCCACTTTAGTGCCTACATGCTTTGCACACACACTTCTACTCACTCACACAGGCGTGTGTAGACACCCGGTGAAGGCTCGTTTACTCATCGCACACAACCACACACACCAAGTACTGCCATTAGTCACTAAGCCAGATTTAGAGAAACTTTGTCATCAAGGAGTCTTGTGCTTTTTAAGAGATTATGCATTCTGTCACCCCTTTGTTCAACAACAATTTATGGGGTGTCTATTATGTCCAGGCACTGGACTTACCTCTGGGAGTGCAGAAAAAAACAGGGCACACCTAGTGCCCTCACAGCACATGGGTTTAAAAACGGACATATGATCTAAAAAAGGATGTCGGTTTACAAAATACTTTCTAAATGCAGCTTTTTAGAAACAAATGACTGCAGAAATGAAAGTGTTCTTCATAGGTGGTTGTGGGAGTGTGTCTGCATCTAGAGCATTCCCTAGGTGTTTGCGCACGTGCCCAGGTGATTCTGTATGTGCGTGATGAGCGTGTGAGCACATGATGAGCGTGTGTAAGTGTATGCACACGTGCAGAGACCAGGGAAGGAGTGTGTGCGGCGTGGGTGTGAGGAATCTGATGCATCTCCGATAGTGTAGCCCTCCCCAAAGCCGGCTACGGAAGAGTCTAGCAGATTCTCCCCCTCTGTTCATTTTCGCTGGGCTAGAGGTAAGCCCTTTGCATTAGCAAGAATGAGCTCTCCATCAGAGCCTTCCCCCTCTCCCACCCTCCAGCTTCTCTAGCCTGGAGTCCTAAATTCCCTCCGTTCTCCCCCAGCCCCAGCCGGCCATTGGACTGCACCCTAGCTCCTCATTTCTATAACAATAAGCCCAACACCCCTCAAACCATGAACCTTACCCCTTGCTTATTCTTGTTGCAGAACAGAACCTCACAGCTTCCAGAGAAGTGGGGACTCTGGTGGCAAGGTCGTCTGCAGTGGGCCAGGGTTGGGCGGGGAGCTGGCCAAGGGCGCATGTGACCAGTCAGACTTCTCTTCTTCCTGGTGTCCTGCTGTTCCCCCTCCTCTTTGCTCAGCGGGTCCCCCATTCCCGTGTTCTGTTTGGTGAGAGGGAGTTCTCCTCTCTCTCCCCCCACTGGCTCCATTCCCCCCCCGCCCCGCCATACCCCTCCCCACCGCCCACCCTCACCTCTCCTCTTTCTCTGTCTGCTGCTTTTCTCTTTTCAGAACCACTGTTGAGAGGGCCAGCAGGTTCTTCTTTCTAAGGGAGTGGGTGGCAGGTGATGGAGCGCTCGGGAGGGACAGGGCTTGGCTCTCTAGTTTTTTTTCGGATGGTACCCAAAGATTCAAAGAGTCTGAGTGAAGGCACAGTGACCGCACAGCCACCCACCACCTGGACCCCCACATGGGACTGTGACTGAACAAAAATAACCCGAGGGAGGTGCTGAAGGCGGGGGCAGGTCCAAGAGAAGGTGAATGGGGGATGAGGTAGGATTGGAAGACCAACTTCAAGTTTCCCAATGATGATGATGATGATGGCGGCAATGAGGATACAAGAAATTTTCTCATCTGCTGAGACCGAGCCCTGATCAGGAACCCCAGAAGCCATTGGGTGGGTTCCTCAGGACGTTGAGAAGAATCCTCTTCCCCATGCCCCACCAAAGCCGTCTGTGTCAGAGACATTCTCTTTTCCTCAATGCCTTGTGCGGTGCCCGTGGTGTGAAGGCAGGAGCTGGGTGGGGTGAGGGGGTGGGTGCTGTGTGTTTACCTGAGTTCTTCAATGCTGCCTCCTGTTCTCTACTCCGTCCCCCTCACAAGATACTGAATCCTGGCCGTGAAGCTCCCTGAAAATCATCTAGTCCAAACAGCTTATCCAACAGACAAGAAACTAGAGATCCAGCTAGGTGCAGTGACTTACCCAAGGTCACACAGAGCCAGGATCTGGGCCTAGATTTCCTGAGGCTCAGGCCTGAGCACTGTCCTTTGTTCATAGGATCCTGCCCCTTTTCACCTGATCCCCTCCACCCTGCCCACCCCAGCTTGGAGATCATGTGCCTCGATGCCCTGGAAACAGACGGCATTGGCAGGACTCGTCTCTGTCCTGGCAAAGCCGGGGAAGGGGCAGGTCGCCAGCCTGGCCCAGGGTACAGTGCATGGTCTGCCGTGTTCCCGGGCACCAGCTGGCGAGGAGGCGGCATCCCCCAGCCCAAGGACCTGCTCACCAAAGGGATGCCGGTTCCCATGCCCCTGGCAGCCCACCATCTGGGGAGAGGCACCAACAGGGGCTCTGCAGGGGGGAGGGAGAGATAGCCCTGGAGCCAGCAGGATGCCCAGGAAGCAGATGGTACATTTGGCGGGCTGTCCTCCCCGACTTTCTCTCCACAGCCTGGGCTCTGCAGGCAGAGCCTAACCGTTCCCCCACCCCCGTCCCCCAAGGCAGGCTGCGCTTGGCTCTCCCTCTCATCCTACGCCATTTATTCCCTGCAAGGAAAGCAAATGCGACTGTTCATTCATTCCCCCTGCCGCCTGCTCCCACTCTCCCTCCCCACTTTCTCGGTGACACGCACCTACAATCGGTCCTCCCCCACGTGCTTTTTCAGCTCTTTGGGACCCCACAGGCACAGCCAGTCTCCTGGGGTGCATGCATAGGCTCCCCCCGCACCCCGGTAAAGACCCCCTTCCGATGCAGTAGTCTCATCTGGGACCCTCTCCCAGATTCTACTCGTGCTTTTCCTTTCCAAGCTCACCCGTCACACTCTCTCGTTCCCGTGGAGTTCAGGACTGTCGGTGGCAGGTGTGTGTGACCTGTGTGAGAACACACTAACCCTCGGGCTGTGGTGGCGTGCAGCTCAGCTTCCTGCCAGCGGGCACAAGGGGGCCGGAGGGTCGGGGGCCCTGCTGATCCCCGGGGCTCATTAGGAGAAGCACAAGGCGTGCTGATGGAAAGGAGGTGGCAGGCTGTGGGGACAGGAGTCTGGCCAGCTGACCCTGCTGCTGCCCTTTTCATGGGCGGGTGTGGAAATTTCAGGAACCCTCCTGCTTTTTGAACAACAGGGATATAGTCCCTGCTGAGGGCCTGTAACCACATAACTCTGTGACCTGAACACATTCCTCTCCCTTCCTCAGGTGCTTCTCCATGCCTTCCTACCTTTTGGATCGTGCTGTTTCCCCTCCTGGTTTCGTGCTCCCCCCACCTCTTCCTCACCAGGCAAAATCTGATTCATCCCTGAAGACCCAGCTCAAATGATAGGAGCGATTCTGGCGTCCCTCCACGGGTGTAGAAGCCCTCTCTGACGTGCTCCTTGGGCCCTGCATCACCCCAAACACGTAGGACGTGGGATCACTCCATGGGCTTTCCCCTTTCCCACGCTAAGAATTCCTCACAGGCACGGACTGGGTATTAACTGCCCTTGAATTCTTAGCTGGGAACCTCGCACACAGTCGAGGTCCACTGAAACCTACTGAGTTGAACTAAAGCAAGTGTTAAGGAGGCAGAGTGGACAGGGCAGGGAGCATCTGACAGTTTTCGTTCTAAAGAAAATGGTGGGGGGCGCGGCGGGGAGGGTTATGTGTGCAGGGAAGCCCCCAAGCCCACTTCCGGAATCCACCTTCTGTCTAAAGACAGACTTCCGGGCACCCAGTTCACGCCCTTCTGTGCAGCCTGGAGAACCTTTGTTCTTCGCCCCTGTACAGCTCTGCCCCTGGTCTGTCTTCCTTACCCGCAGCTGCGCCACTCGCCTGTCAGTGGCCCTTGGTGGGGAACCGTGACTGTTCTGTGTCTTTCAGTACCGGGCCCCAGACTGAGCATTTGGGAGACCCTCAACAATTTGCTTTCTGTGGTTTGAAGGAATCTGAGCCTCTGGGCTTCAAATGCAGCTATCGGATTTCTGATCTGACTTTCGGGACAATTTTTCGTGTCGGTTGTGAGTTTGGGGGAAATTTGCCAAGAGAAGGCTTTGGAATTGTTTTCTTAAGAGTTTCTTAAGAATGGGATCCTTTCTCCACCTATCTCTTGGAACCAGGTGAGAGGTGGGATGTGGGCGGGGTGGGGGTAGGAGAAGGTGAGAGCGCTTCAAGGTAGTCTTGACTTGTTCACGCTGTCAAGTTCAAGGAGGAGATTTTTCATATTCCTTTATTTCCTCTGCTGTGAAGCATGTTGGAGTGTAAAAGTTGTTTCACAAGGTTATCATGGTTTTGAAGAAGGAACAGATATATGTAGAGTAACCCACGCATCTACTCACACACCTGTGTACGTAGGTGTTGGTGGCACTGGAAGAATGAATTTGTGTATGGAGGAGGGGCTTCCTGAAATCCGCGGGAGGTCAGCACATTGTGTGTGTGTGTTGGGGTGGGGGGGGGTATCGCTTAAAGGCAATTTCACTCAAATCCCCTCTAGCAGGGAGCCATGGAGGAAAGAGACTTCATCTACATGGGGTTGATGGGATGATGGGGATGATTTTGCTGCTGAAACAAAAGTTTAGGTTTGCGTGAGCTGAAATGTCCCCTGTCCTCAGGGGGACCACAGGCACCAAGCTCCCCTGAGGGCCTCCTCCGAGGGGCAGATGTTGTGAGGGGTGAAGACCGTGCAGAAGCGGGGCTTATCCAGGCCTTAGCACCGGGTTGCTTACAGCCACGACAATATATTGACTTTAAGCAGGAGCCTTGGAGAAACCAGAGGCAGCTAGGAAAGACGGGGCAGTTATATGAGAGAATGCGAGAAGGAGGCTAAGAGGAAGTGGGCCCTGTATTCTGTAAATGAGCTAAAGAGAAAGGTAAGATGGACTATAATGGGAATTTCTTGAAGTTAGGGACCTAGCTTAATCCAATTTGCTAAAAATTTCTGTAACTTTTCTCAGCCTAATGAGGCTGGGCATGTGTCCTCCTTGTTTCTAGAACATCCACCCCCTTCCCCCACCCCCCGCTGCCATACACACTAGAGAGCTGTAGAAGGGCAGCGTCTACTAGAAGAACGAAGGAGAGGGGGGAGGTGAGTGAACCCTGTGGGGCCCAGGCTCTGCTTGGAGGCCAGCCAAGCCGCTCACCTGGCCCAGGCAGAGGGGAGGGGATTTTCCAGGGGGAGGGACAGTCCATATAGGGAATAAATTACTGCGAGAGGCAGGGATAAGAGATAATCAGAGCACGGTTTAAAGAGTGGAGCCTCGGACTAGACCGTGAATGTTGGAGAGACCTGGGCGGGGCATCTTATCTACCCCCTTAGCTTCCAGACATGAGGGCTGTGGGCAGAAGGGACCCGCAAGGTCAGACAGCAAACAGGAACAAACCACATCCTCACCTGGGTTCCTGAAGGTTCCCACTTGTGCTCACTCGTGGTGGACATCAGCCCCTGGCCTCAAGGCCTCTGTCACTTTGCATCCTTTACATCCCAGAGGAGCCACTGTGCGCACGGCCCATGGCTCTTCAAGTTGGAACCTGAGGTCAGCTCCTTGACCTTGTAAAACCAGCCCAAAGAGAGGTGAGGAAGACAGGAGCCAGCTGGGAGCTGCACCAGCCACCAGGTGTCACTGATGTGCCTGCCTTAGCGTGGGGAAGTCCATCTGTGCTTGTGGAACAGGCTTCTGGGAGATTTCCGGGGTTCCGCCCTTCCCAGAATACTTTTTCATGAACTGCTTCCGGGCTTTGGACCGGATTGGGCCATCGCGCTGATTGAGAACAGATGGTGGGGTGGGGCTGGTAGCACCGGATCCTATGGACACCGAGGGGCCCAGGGCATCACAAGGGCAAGGGGGCTGCGGGACCCATCTGTACCCACAGGGGCCCCACCCCGGGGCTCGGACTCCCACCCCTCTCCCACTAGCTGATTCCAAGTTCCTGGAACTATTCTTCTCCTTGGCTCCCTGCTCTTACTCTTGAGATAGAGGCCCAGCCAGGAGGGCGTGTGCTGAGAAGGGCCCGAGCTGGTCCTGTGAAGAAACTGCCGGAGGCAGGCCCTTGTGGGAACCCTGACCCTCCACCCTCCTTCAGCCCTTCCCTTGCACTTCCTTGCTGGAGAACACGGGCTGGTAAAGAGCCAGCACAACGTCTGGTGCCAGCGAACAGGGCGGCAGAGCAGCATTTCTGGAAAGTGGGATCCGTGGCTAAGGGGTCTGTCGGGGCCAGAGCTGCCCATGATGTTGGAGTCTCCAGCAGGACTTTCCAAACCTCACCTCTGGGCTGTTCTGACCACCTTCTGCTTGCTTCGGCCGGGACCAAGTTCCAGATGTTAGCCCATGGTCCCGACTTAGCCGGGAGTGTGAGGGTAGAGGAGGAGGAGAGAAGAGGTTGTCTTTGGGCACAGCTCTGTGCTGCTGGGGCCAGAAGTGAGGATGTGCAGTGGGTGTCCTTGAGCTGGGTGAACCCAATCAAGCCCTTAGAAGTCTTGCTCTAAAAGCCTCAGGAGCAGCAGAGCACGTGGCTAGTCCCTGCCTCGGGGAGGTGGGAGAAGAAAGGCAAAGCTGGGAGTAAGAAAGGAGGAGAGAGGACGCGAACGGTGAGCACAGGCACCCAGGCCACCAG
This sequence comes from Mustela nivalis, assembly GCF_964662115.1. NCBI lineage: Eukaryota > Metazoa > Chordata > Mammalia > Carnivora > Mustelidae > Mustela > Mustela nivalis. Next base: position 43,121,814 of record NC_139035.1, on the reverse strand, counting down.
CATTCAAGTGCGGTCAGAGGCGATCCAGGGGGCAGAGTAAGGCCTAAATGACCACGGACTGCAGCAGACGGAAGCACATCATGAGGTCCAGTGGGATAGGTGGCTTCAGATGGTTCCCGTCCAGCCGCAGGTAGCGGAGGTGTGGCACGTTCTCCAGATCCGAGGAGAAGTCATGGAAGGCAACTAGATTGTTGGGGCAAATCTGGGTCCCATTGATCTCTGTGGAGAAAGAAGGGAGAAGTCAGCTGGCACGTGGGTGGGGGGCGATAGGGACAGACAAGGCTGGAGGCAAAGATGAGGAGGGAGAAGGGGGTGGGCCGCTGAGGATAAGAACTGGAGTGCTCTTCTCTGGAATTTGGTCGACCTTGAGAATGTGTGACCAAAAATGAGTCAACCCTACCCACCCCCAGGCTCACTTTACTTTAGAACCAATTAAATCAGAACCAATCAACTATTGTTGTTGGAAATTCACTCGGTAGAGTCATGGAGGAAGTCAGCAGGGAGCTGGACTTTCAGAGATGGTTGGGACCCCAGCGGGTGGAGATGTGGGGGATGGGGTTCCACTAGAGTGACCTCCCGATTTGAAGGAAGTTGTAGAGGCAGCGAAGGTCACAGCAGAATCCGGGAGTAGTAACTAGCACCGAGAGATATCCTAGGGAGATAAGCCGGACAGGTCAGCTGTGTGGTAGGCTTTCAAATGGAAAACAAGATTCCATTGTCTCCTCCACCTCTGGTGAGGTGAGGGCAGGTTTGTCATCTTCTGGATAAGTTTCTTCTTCCCCCTAAATCTTGCTTCTTTCATCATCTGTAGGGTCAGCGTTGTTGTTAGTGATGCTCTTCTTCTACTTGGTCTCCTTCTTCCTCTCTTCATCATTGGAGTAGCAAAAAATCAGTGGATTTTTTTTCGCATGACCACTGTGACTTTGGACTGTGACCTACCACCCAACTCAGTTCCCAGATCTGTGAAGTGGTGAGAGTGGTACCTGCCCGTCCGTCCAGATGAGAGGATGTTGGCAAAGGCATTGTGCAGACTGTCAAGGACAGGGCAAGAGGCAGCATGAAGTCATTGCTGAGAACATGGTTATCACGCTGACCTAGGGCTGGGCTCCACCCTCTCTGTCCGTTGGTGACACTGGAGATAGGTTGGGCACAGAGGAGACAGGTGGAGGGAGTGTGATTTTTCTGACTTTGGCCTCCAAGGGCTGGATGTCCCCTAGCAGCCTGCCCTTCCACACCCCAAGAGAGACTGCTGGCCATTCTGCCTGGATTTTCGGCCTATCTAGCTTTTGGGGTAATGCATTCCATCAGTTCACGACCTGCAGGATAAAATTAAACAGTTCCCCTTTTCCTGAATTTGTTTTTTGCAAGCTTTAAAAAAAGCCCTCCCCTACTTCCCATAATTACCCCAGATGAGTGAATGAACCTATTCATTTGTTTCAAGATTCTAGAAATTCAACAATCTCCCTCTCATTCTTTGGCTTGGAAATGAAGGATTCCTGATGTTCTCTTAGGGGTGCTGCCCTTTCCCCTATCCCCTTCAACTCTACTGCTGCTACATTCCTGGTGTGGATGGAGCCTGGTTTAGTTCAAGGACCAGATAATATTCTCTCTTGCTTTTAAAGCGTTCTGTCGATTCTCTGCTCAGAGCTGACATTGTTGATCGAAGAAAAGCTGGGACTTCCAGCCTCTGCCTCTGGGCTGCAATTTTTTCCCCTAGCCCAGGACCCTATACAGATTTAGTTTGGGCAAATTCTGCCTGAAATGTGCTATCTTATGTGATTAAGTAGTCCCGCCTTCCAGCTAAATTCAGAAAGCACCAGCACACTGGCTTGCTCTTCTGGCTGCCACATCTTTACCAGCTGCCTACCCCGAGTATATATCTGCCTTGCTGTGCACATCTTTTTAAGATTCTTCAAAACCTAGCCTCACGCTTCCTCTCCCAGCTGCCAGCTTGTGCAGGGGACAGGCCCAGGACATTTCAGAGAAGTGAGATTCAGAACATGTCACTGTTTTGCTTTCATGAGAATGTTCCAGACCATGTTCCATGTCTACCTTACCGGTAGATCTGGAGGGCAGAGAAGCTGGGACTAGTGAGAAAGGATGGGGAGGAAGAGCTGTTACCCTCCAAACATGGTCTTCTGGGTACTTGGTCCATATTAACCTATTAAATCTTGATATCAACTTTGTGACCGAAGGTATTTTTCCCATTCTCATTTTACAGGTGAGAAAACTTCCGAGAGAGGGGAAATATCTGCTCAAGGTCACACAGACAGTAAGTAGCAAGGTCAAGATTTGAAGTCCAGTGCCACACTGGGTGCGTTTTTGCTCTACCCGCCCCCTCCCCCTCACTCTAAGCTCCTAGAAGGGATTGAGGCAATAAGAGCCTCCACTTCCCTGGCTGAGGCCGTGGCCGTGGCCATGGCTGTGGCTGTGGCCCCGCCCCGCCCCCACTCACTCTCTATGCTGTTGTTGTTGAGGTACAGGTGCTCCAGCTTGTTGTTGATGGCGGGCACACTGCTGATCTTATTGTGGGACAGGTGGAGCACGAGCAGGTTGGAGATGTTGAAGGAGTTCTTGGGGAGCCCCCGGTCTGACAGCCTGTTGTAGTTCAGGCGAATGAAGGCAAGGTTGGGGAAACCCTTGAAGTAGCCGTTCGGGATGGTCTCGATCCTGTTGCTGTCCAGGTAGAGCTGGTGAATGGCCGTGGGCACCTTGGGGGGCATCTTCCTCAGGATATTGTGGGCCAGGTTGAGCTGCATGAGGTTCTTGAGGCCCTGGAAGGTGTCGGGCTTGAAGACACCATCGCTTAGCTTGTTGTGCTGGAGATCCAGGAGCAGCAGGCTGTCCAGCTTGCTGAAGACGCCAGGCGGGATTCTGGAGATCTGGTTCTGGCTGAGCCTCAACTGCTCCAGGTGCCGGGGCAGGGCCGAGGGCACCTCTTCGAGCTGGTTCTTCTCCATGTAGAGGAATATCAGACTGGGCAGTTTCTCCAGCACCTTCTGGTCTATCTTGCGAATCCGGTTGTTATCCAGGTTGATCCACCTCAGGCCGGTGGCATTCTGGAAGGACTCCACGGGGAGCTCCGTTATGAAGTTGTTCTGCAGGTAGAGGTAATGGATGCGTGGGGGGATGACAGGGACCTTCCGGAGGTTGCGGCTGTCACAGTAGAGGGCGGATGGGAAATCCGGGGGGCAGTAGCATTCCCGGGGGCAGTCAGGGAAGATAGAGGGGGGTCCTGGTGGGAGAGGAGGGGGCAGGTCTGTAGGCTCCGATGGCTCATGGGGCGGAGGAAGGCTGGGTGTGGGCCTGAGTTTGGGTCTGGGCCTGGGCCTGGGTCTTGGTCGCCTTGTCAGCTGGCCTTGGGCCACCGAGGCCAAGATGAGGAGAAGTGGGAGGAGCCAGTAGAGGGATGACCTCATGGTCCAGGTGACACACCTGCAGGGAGGAGACACAGGAAGTTACTAGCCTGCTGGACCTCTGGAGTTAGAAGCCCTGTCTTGGCACAAGAGTTGGCCAGAATGGGCTCCAGGGGGGCCGTGGGAGAGACCTGTCAAAGCATCTCTTGTCGGCCTGTACCCAGCAAGTAAGAAAATAACATGGACTTGAGGGTCGGGACCCCCAGCCAAAGACCTAGCCTGCTCTGGTGAGGGTGAGCCATCCTGGCAGAAGGCACACCTCAGCTGTGACTCAGGAGCTCTGGGACTTGCTGGAGAAGACCCTTAGCCTCTCAAGTGCTTGGTCTCCCCACTTACAGCGTGAGAAAATCATCCTGTTCCTAGAAGAGGGATGTTAGGAGACATGAGCCATAGGGTCCGAAGCGGTCCATCTGGAAGGGTCCTTAGAGATCCCACAATTCAGTTGTTTTCAGACTGTGCCCCCAGTTCTGTGGAGTCCCCCGAGGGAGGGAGACCGAGTGGGCGGCCCTGGGACATCCCCAGCTCGCCCCTGTGCCAACCTTAGCCACTCAGTATTTTTAAATCTGCTGTGTAGAGAGGTTTGACCAAAGCATGTATTTGAAAGAAGTGTCGTGTTGTTAAAAACGATTTGAAATCCACCCTTCAAGCCCAGATTCTGTGATTTACAGAAATGGGGGGTCCTGGAGGGAGGAAGTGGCTTGCCCAGGCGAGGAATCTATTGAACAGCAAACCCGGGACAAAAACCTTGGCAGGGGGGTCTCCTGACTTCCAGAGCAGGGCTTGCGGAGGTCCTGGAAAGAAAGGAAAATGCTGTAGACACGCTCCCGTCTTGGGTCCGCCCCTGCTTACTCCCCCCACCCACCCACTCCGGGCTCAGGGAACGCTACTCTTTGCCAGCCAGAGGCACACCAAGAATTTCTCCCCAGATGTGGAGGCTCCTGTGAAAATAAACAGGGCAAGGATCAAAAGCTGTGGGGAAATCACTTTCATTTCTTCTGACTCGGTCTCGCCGCCCCCACATCCACTGGAGCTGCTGGTGTTGAGACTGGATATGAAGAATTTCCTGCTGGCCCCTGTGACATAGCGGAATAGGTCATCAAGGGCTATTTTGGGGCTGTGCTCCCCAGGGGCTCTGATGAGCCTTCAGAGGGGATCACGTGGGTTGTGTTGAATCAAGCTTGAAGAACAGCGAGAGGACCAGGGCTGCCCACTGACTGGCCGGTCCCCTAGCTACCTCCCCTAGCCATCCTGTCCGCTCTCCCCCACTGGGGCCTTCAGTCGTCTCTGTTCCCACACTGCTTCCCCTGGCCCACCTTGCTACCAGTCTCAGGAGGTGGTGTCTGTCCCTCCCCTTCTGGAGTCCTGGTGGGGGGGCCGGGGTACAGGCTCTCTGACCTAGGGTGGGCCTCCACGTTGTGTCCCCAGCTGCATCTGGACCTTGGGATTTTGCCCCTGGGCCAGGCCTCTCACTGGATTTCCTCTGAGCCCACATGAGCTTCCAGGCCTCCCTTGGATGCTTCTTGCTGGCTTTGCTCAAAGGAAGATGCTAGAAACCGCTCACCAGCGGCATAGTCCCGGGCCAGGGGCTCAGGAGGCACTGAAGGTGAGAAAGGGCAGAGCACAACCCCAGGGGGTAGAGGGTGTCTCCCTGCCCCTTTTAACAGACACCCTTCGTGCCTACCCTGCTCGCTCTCTGTCATGCGCACACACACACAGACACACACACCTCCCCGCACCACACACATAACCAAGTTCATGTTCACATGTTCACTGTGTGTATGTGTGTGAGTTCTTACACAGTACTCTGAGAATGGGAGGGAGGGACAGGAGAGAGGGAAGGAGTGGGGAAGAGATTGCCCTGTGGCCTCTGTTCCTTCTCCATCTCCCATTTAGGGGGTCCCTCCCCAAGCGGGCCTCTCCAAGGGGGTCCACGAGGGTCATTTCCCTGGCCTCCTGTCACGAAGAAGAACCGTGCGGTTAGATCCTTGGCTTTACCTCCAGCTGAGGATCCAACAGTCCCACAGGCCTGAAAAGAACAGACAACCATTGTAAACTCAAGCTCACCACTTAGGATTGGTGAACTATGAATTAATATGTCGTAAGTCCTATAATTTTCTTGAAGATAGCACAGTCATATGCCCTTTAAAGGGGTGGTTAAAGATTAGTATGCGGAATGCAAACGTTTTTAAAAAGCCCCAATGTTTATGGCCCTATTTGTTCCAGTGGTTTTTTTTTTTTTATTTTCTGATTACCTGGGAGCCGGAGATAAGCCAGAGGTTTCTCGGGATGGGAAGTGCTGCTTCAGGGAGGCTCCCCAGACCTGGCTGCGGGCTTCCCCATTTCCTTTCCCTGCCTTTGTCACCAGCAGCATCTACCAGGTATCAGACCTTGAGTTAAGCAAGTAAAACTTGTCCAGAGCGTCCAGCAAAGGCCCCTCTGTGGGGCTCTGGGACTGCTCACGGGTGTCCCCGAGGGGCTCATGGTCAGGAGGGAGAGTGCTCCTTCCATCCACAGTGAGCATAAGTCTTCCCCATCCCGAGCTCCTGCGTCAGACCCTTTTGGAACTTCTCTTATCTTCCCCTCACCCCCAGGCCCCAACCCCCAACCCGCTGTCTGACCTTTCTACATTCCAAACCTCTGAGGCTGGCCAAGCTCCTCTCAGAGCCACGAGGAGGGTTCGGAGGAAAAGTTCTCTGTGCCTGTCCCATGGAGAAACACTGCCTTCTAAGCTCAGCTCCCCTTCTAAGCCCCAGGGCTCAGCTCCCCTTCTAAGCCCCAGGGCTCAACCACTCTCTACTGTGTGTGTGTGTGTGTGTGTGTGTGTGTGTATCTGTGTGTGTGTGTGTGTGTGTGTGTGTGTGTGTGTATCTCTGTGTGTGTGTGTGTGTGTGTGTGTCTCCATGCTTCTTTCTTGAGAAAACAGAGTTCATTTCTAAGGCTTTTTACAATGGGCAATGCCTCTTCCTGCTGTAGCCCGAGTGTCCAGAGGCGGAGGTCCTGACCGCAGCCCTTGCTCCCCGCGGTCCTCAGCGAGGTTCCAAGTCCCCGAAAGCAGAATCTGTGTGACAGGGTGGAGGCCCCTGGACTCCGAAGCCCGAAGTCATACTTCTTCTCCTGCCTTCCAGAGCCTTCCGTCCAATCATAAACACCCTTGGGGTGGGTCAGGAGTGGGCACGATTTCTAAATTCCGTGCTCTCTTGTAGGCACACCTCCCCAGCCCCAACTTTCTCACCAGGTGGTGCTCCCCGCTCCGTGGTTGGGCTCCCATGCCCCAGCGCCCGCAGTTCCGTGCCCCAGCACTGGCTCAAGAGAGCTGCTGCTTCACGGGGGCAAAGCCCAAGCCAACACCCACTCTCTCGCTTGGGAACATTCCCTGCGAGAGTTCTCAGCTGGAATTTCAGTTCCAAGTACTGGAGATCTGGGCTTGCATCCTGGCTCTGACCCTCCTCCCCCGTCTCATCATTTGTGCGAGGACAAAATGAGATCACTCGCATATGCTGTAAAGCAGAAAATCTCCACCAGGGGCAGGGGGTTCCTCTCTTCACCTATTTATTTATAAAAGAGCCGGTTCTTGAGCGAGACTGACTTTTAAAGTGAACTGGCCCCCATCCTTGCCTGGCTCATGAGTTCATTCATTTGAGGCTCGGACGCCCAGGACTAGTGCAATGCTGAGGCTCCGGGCAGGGCTGGGCTGAAATTCACGTGGGTTTGTCACATCAGTACGGGCAAGTTTAAGGGTGATTGGTTTTACTTGGAGAGTCTGGGATTGGGGCTGGGCTGGGAGGAAGGTTGCGTGTGTCTCCCCAGTGGGTTGAAGGAGGATTACTCCACACTCCAGTTGACCCTTCAACGACACGGGTCTGAACATCGTGGGTCCACTCACACGCAGATTTTTTAGTACTTGCATGTACAGTCCTATAAACGTGTTTTCTCTTCCTTATGACTTTTCACATCACATTTCTTTTCTCTAGCTTACCTCATTTTAAGAATGCAGTGTTAGCATACGAAATATGTGTTAATCCACTGTTAACCTTCTCGTCACTGGTAGGCTATCAGTTTGGGGGGGAATCAACAGTTACATGCAGATTTTCGACTGTGTTGTGGAGGTTGGCACCCCAACCCCTGTGCTTTTCCAAGGGTCAGATATACTCACTGGCAGTCTTATTCTTGCCAGATTTCCTGCTTAGTTGGTCATCCCTAAGCCTCCATGTCTCAGCCAGTCACCCCGCTGTGGAGAAGGGGGCTGCCCCTGGCCCCAGAGCCACAGTCATGGACACTGGGGTGACCCTCTTTCTGAAAGCTGTCTGGCTCCCTTTATCTCTTCCAGAAGCCCAGAAGGAGGCTGGAAGCCAGGAGAATCAGGTGGTCATTTGCTAGCAGAGGAGTGGAGACAAGCCGCCTTCCCCTCCAGGCTTGCCTGAGCCCCTCCAAGTAGGGCTCATGTGGTCCTCAGGGAACGAGCGGTCTGATATGGAGGCGATGATGAATTCAACACTACTGATGCAGCCGTCCCTTTCCTGGGGGGTGAGTCAGTGTAAGGGTGAGCTGACTGGGACAGTGGGGATACCAGACCTGGGGGAAGGGTTCTTGGCCTGTCTTCCGCTACCTAATTACGTGACCCTATCTTCAGCCTCAGTTTCCTTACCTGTAAAATGGGGATAACACATTTTCCTATCCCTATATTCCTCACCCAGTTGTTGTCAGAATCAAGTGTGATAAGCGACTTTAAAATGAACCACAGATCAAGAAATACTAAAAATAAATATAACACTATTATGCAGAGACCATCTGTCTCCTCAGCGTCTACCACAAGGCAAAGTGTAAACAGAATGAAGTTTTTTTGGCCTGAGGCCACTAGTCCAGAAGAGCACGTCTTCCCTTCTGAGGGACTAGGAACGGAGCAGGAGAGAGGGTTGTCCTCTGACAGCCTGGTGCCTCACTGTACCCTTCGTCCTGCCTCCATCCCCAGCATCCCCCATCCCTGAAGAAAGCCTTGAAGAATCTGTCTGATGCCTTGAGCACTCATAGAGCTGGGTCCCAACCCTACAAGTCTCCTGTTGCTGGATCCGCTGGCGCAAACCTCCCTCTGCTGAGCTCCATTGTCCCCGTCTGTAAAGTGGGCGTATTAACAGCTTCCTGTCAGATTGTTCTGAGGATTAAATGAGCAAATGTGTTTAAAGTGAGTGCTCAGTGAACATTAAGCTGCTGTGGGCGTATTTTCAAAGTAACTGTGTCTCTTTCCCTCTGGCTTAGCGAGAGGGCAGCCCTGCCCTCCACCCAAAGGCAGAGACGGGTGGGTGCTGGCTCTTGGATCTCCCCCGGCTCTTCCACACAGAGCAGTGTCCTCCCTTTGGGGCCTGTGATGCCACACATGGGTCTTAGAACCAACTATCTGGAGAGGCCACAGAGGCCCCCAGTCGCCTGGGGTGGAGGGAGGCTCACTTTGTCTTTTCAATTCACTAACCCCACCTGAAGCCTTTCTGTGGCAGTTGTGGGGATGCTGGCCAGGGAAGGCTCAGTCCCACCTCCTTAGCTGGCTCTGGGGCCCCCTGTGATCTCTGACTTCCCCTCCCAACCTTCTGCACCTGGCTTTTTTGCCCCTTCCAGCCTTGATAGTCTTCCCTCACCTGCCCAGGAAATGGGGCTGCCCATCGGGGAGGGGGAGGAGGAGTGCGGAGCCTGTCCTGGCTCTGAGCACATCAGGAGAGACCGCTATGGGGCAGGGGGAGAGGAGATCTAGGAGGGATGGGGAAAAGGCCCAGTCCAGTGCCCAGGGCAGGTGCATTAGCAAGTGAGAGGAAACAAGCTCTTTGGAGCTATCTTGGGGGAACTTTCTGGGATGTTCCGTAGGATGTGGTTGCCGGTGCTTGCAGGGAAGGAGGGGAGAGCCCACAGCAGATCGTCCCTATTCCTCCAGGAGCTTGTTCCCATGCCCCAGAAGACGGTGGCCCATGTGGAACACTCTGGAGGTCCTCTACCAGACGGCTCTTGTCCAGGACACCACACAGCTCTTCTGCCCAGCTAACACTGCCCTGAGTCCTGGGCTCCTCATTCCCAGCTCGGGTCTCTTTCAGGCCCCTGACTCAGGTTCTCAAACCCTGACTGACCGTCAGGAACCCCTCAAGCATTAAACAGGAGATTCCTGGCCTCCATCTGGAAGGTCTGGAGTGACGGGTCCAGACATCTATATCTTTAGTAAGCTCTCGGGCCCCCCACCTTGCCCCAAGTGATTTTGAAGATCGAACATATTTGGCGACCCTGATCTGCCCATCGACCTGCCCCGGGACACACTCTCGCTGCTATGGCAGACTTGAATAAGTTGCGGGGAGGGAGGGGCTACCTGGAAAGGAGCCCCATTCAATGACCCACTTTAGCTTTCCCCTCCCTGACTAAGGAATTACTGTCTTCTTGCCCTCTGCCACAGGCTCCCTAGCCTGATGATTTTGAAATAGCTTTAAAGCGAAGCCTTTTCTGGCTGCCTGCAGAAAAAAAAAACCAAATGAGCTACCCCCAGAGCTGGGAATTCGGACCTCCAAGTCTTGGAAGCTGGGTTGCTTTCTTCCCTTTCTTTCCAAAAGCCAAGTGGTTTGGACCAGAGAGGGGAAGGCAGAGCTACTGGGAAGACTGTGCGGGTTGGAAAGGCACTTTTTCTCCCTCCTACCCAATTAAGTTCTAAAGATTGAAAAACGCCCTTCCAGCTCCTGCTCTGGTTCACCTCCTCCCTCTCGGCCTCAGCTTAGGACACAGGATTTTCTTTTGGCTCTGCCATCTCAGTGGGAAGACGCACTTTCTCTTTGCTCTTCCAGCTGGGGAAGCATGTGAGAGTGTGAAAGACAAGATGGAGTGTGTGTGTGTGTGTGTGTGTGTGTGTGTGTGTGTGTCTACAGGCAGCTGGTCTCCGTGCTCCGGCTCAGCATGTGGGATGCCGAGTGTGGAGGTGAACGGACAGGACATCTTTCTACTGCGTGTGTGTGTGTACGTATGTGTGCGTGTGCAGTGAAAACGCAGCCTCCATGTGACGTGTGTGCGCCCTGGTTCGCAGTGTGTGACGATACACGAAAGGTGCGAAGAAATGGGTTCTAGAGTCAGGTTTCCATAGAAACACCTGCTGTGTAGGAATACTGTGCTCCGCTTAACTCCCTGTGCTGCGGCAAACCTCTGAACCAAGAACGTTGAACTTCTGCATGGAGCAAATACATGGGCAGAGTGAGGGAGAGAAGGCAGAGGAGGAGGGCTCAGAAGAAATGTGGAAGCCTTATTGGAGCTCATCTGAAAGGCGTCTTTCCTACATCAAGAGGAGACGAGGTGGTGGGAGGAGGGAAGGAAGGAAGGAAGGGAGGTAGGGAGATCAGCAGAGACCGGATCAGCAAGGTCAGTGGGACAGATAGATAGATAGGAGGAAACCTGCTGGAGGAAGGGGTCTTCCCCCCATCTCCCCACTGGGCTTACCTGCACGCACCTGCCTCTCCTCTCAGTTGTGGGCTTAGTCCCCCGGCAGGGCTCCCCCTCTTCCTCCCCAACCCTTTCGGTGGAGCTGTGGCAGCAGAGAGCCAGCCAGAAGTTCTGATCTCCCAGTGGTGCCTGCGTGCTTGTGTTTGCCTGACTTTTCTTCTACCAGATCCTAGTGGGGTGGGGAGGTTAGGTTAGGGGGAGGGACAGGCAGATTGTAGGGAGGGAGGAGAAGGAGGAGGGAAGGGAGGAGGGGGGGAGGGAGCTTGGGAAAGGAGGAATGACAACAATAAAGTCTTTATTTGGCAGCCAAAACTCCCAGAGACTCCATCCACACACCATGCCCACTAACGGACTCGTTTTTAATAACATTTCCTTCTGCCGCTGTTGCTTCTGGGGGGAGATGGTTGGACCCATGTTTGGAAAACAAGCCAAATTAACAGAGGAAGAAGGCATGAAAAGCAAGCTCTGTACAGGCCAGAGCTGCGTAACTGGGTCCGGCCCCAGCCTGTGCCATTCCTCCTCCTCACCATTGCCGGGCTTCTGATGCCTATCACCTCCCTGGTGCTACATTCCCAAACCAGGGAGGCGTGTGAGTTATTTCCTCTGAACAGTGACCACCCAGCCCTTCTTACCTCCTCTGGGAGGGTTCCAAGGGGGTGGGGTCTTGCTGGGCAGTGAACTGCCAGGCAGATGGCATTGATTTGGCTGCCGGAGGGATGCTCTGAGGACCAGAGAGGGACGAGTCTGGCCTGGGGGTCACACAGCACAGGCAGACAGAATGAAGATATGATGTAAGACCTGAAGTCTCTATCCCTAGCTCACGTGAACAATATCAGTGTCATCTTTCAATTTCTCCATAATCTCACGCTCAGGGGAGATCCAGGGCTGTATGGTCCTCACAAAGTACATGAGGAAATCCAAACACCCCCTCTCCACATCATCCCAGAAGACCATTTCAAGCAAGACCATCACTCTCCCACAATCTCCCTTAATTAAAAAGCCACAACACATTTGCAGATAAGTAGTGCCCAGCAAGACTTCCTGCTGCCCCAGGCAACTACTTAGAAAACTCAGTGTTTACTTTTTTTGTCATCCCAGATAGAGCCATGGAGTCCAGTGACAGGGAGCTGTCTCCACCCTCCTCCAATCTGGGGTAGAGGAAGGAACCCTGACATTAAGGTCCATGGCCCCGGGCTCTGCCACTTACAAGCTGTGCTGTGTTGGGCAGGTCCCCGGATCATGTGGAGGCTCTGTGTCCTCATCTCCATGGTGGGGAAGACACCTGCCTCCCAGGGTTGGGAGGGTTCAATGATATCATAAATGGTGGTGGGGGGGGGAGCTTTAGAAACCAGGAAGATGTTCGGGATGTGCCTGGGAATCAGCCTAAGTAATGGAGAAAGAAAAAAAAAAAACCCACTTCTCTCCTTATCCCCTTCCCCCTAAAGCTCATGCCTTCCACACTCTGCTGGGAAGGTCTTGCTGGAAGTCAGCACAATTCTAGACCCACATTAGCCCTGGATGTGCCAGGCCACCTCTGAATTTCAGTTTTCATCCAGATGGGATATGTCTCCTCCTGCAGACCCCTAGACTTGCTTGGTTTCCTTAGGATGCCAGGTGGTAAGGGAGTTAAAGATAAGCAAGATACATGAGGCGCAGAGAGGGTGAGTGGGGGAGAGAAGGGTGGAGATAGATAGTGCAGGGGTGTGTGTGTGTGTGTGTGTGTGTGTGTGTGTGTGTGACTTGCTTCCATTTCCATGGGGTTCCATCCCAAAGTCTGTGCTCCTTGATGATGACCATCTCCAAGCCCTGTCAAGTCAGTGTTTCTCCCTTCCTTCCTCCCTCCCCTGCCTTGTCCCAGGCTCTGCAGAGAGAATCTAAATGAAGCATACAGATGACCAAGGGAATATTCTGGAATCTCCAGAGTAGAGTTTGCTAATTGGTGGCCTGTGGATCTAGAATGGCTTGAGAACCCAACATGTATTTTGATAGCTCATTAACAACAACAAAAAAACCCTTTTAATTATGGCAAATTGAAAACACATATGCATTTACATATTACACAATAGTTTCAATACACAGTACATATTACAGAATAGTATTAATAACCCAATATATCCAACAGCACGCTTCCACAATCACCAACTCATGGCCCATCTTGGTCCATCCATACCTCCTACTCCACAAAACCCACTAGAATATTTTTAAGCATTGATTTTTTTCAAAGATTTTATTTATTTATTCTAGAGAGAGAACGTGAGCTGGGGGAGGTGCAGAGGGGAGGGAGAAGGAGGGGGAAGGAATCCCAAGCAGGGCTTGATCCCATGACCCGGAGATCCCATGACCCTGAGATCATGACCAAGAGTCTGACAGTCAACAGACTGAGCCACCGGTCACCCCAAAGCATTGATATTTTCAGAAGTGGGATTTGAAGCTTTTAGGCAGAGAAAGCACTTCCCAGTTGAAGACAATCACCATCCTTTGGTGCTGTCTTATCGTAGAGTCAACAGGCTAGATGACCTCCCTTAATTACTTCCCTGCCTGTTCCCGGAGATGTTTGAGGTCATAAGCCCTGGTCCAGGGTCAGCAACTGAGAAACGAAGTGAGTTGGGGCAAATTGGGGATGCTGTAAGGGCGAAGGTGGCAGGTTCTCCCAGCCAAGCTGCCTTTCTCATCTGCTCGGCAGAGGACAAAACCACCTGTAGAGTGGGAGACAGAGGGCTGCGTCCTTGCCTTCCACACTCTGTGTGACCTTGCAGATGCCTCTCTCCCTCTCCGGCCTCCGTTCCTCATCTGAAAATGTGAGTTAATGCTAGGTGACCCCGGAGCTCTCCTCCAGCCCAAGTGTGAAGAGAGCCTGAGATGCGGGGTCAGGACCCTGGGCACACATCTCAGTTCTGCTACTCTAGCTGGTTGGTGAGCGGATCTAAGACAATTACCCATGTCCTGTCCAGGGCACATGCAGGATAACTCAAGGGTCATTGGAAACATCAGATGGGAGAACATTTTGTGGTTCGCTGGTTTCATAGAGCCAGACGCTGACCTGAGACTCTTCCAGAAAGAGCTTCCTCTCTTTAAGTCTTGGAGACCCCACCTGGCAAAGCTTTACCCCAAGGGAGGCATTGATCTCTTCCCATGAGGACAACAACGGTGGTGAAAAGTCAGGATATGTTGGCTGCTGCTGCTGGTGGCTCCTAGGAGGGGGCTGGGGCAGCTTGATAGGGTTGGGGGGGCACGGTGGGAGATGTGAGGCCAATTCGGGGAGAGAGGCAGGGGAGGGAGGCCACGCTCCAGTGTGGCGGACTGGACCTATGTTTACAGAGACTCTGGACCCACTCACCCTCCCTCCCAGGTTGAAACTATCTGAGAGCTCACAGCTCTCTGCTTATTTGACCCCGACGACGGCAATGGCCGTTTTGTTACAAGCAGTGAAACTCGCAGCCCAAGAAGAAAGGGTATGACTGTGTCCCATCCTTTCCATCAAAATACAGAAGGGAGGCAGCTCAGGCTCCTCACCTTCCCACCGCCCCACCCCAGCCTCTACCAGGAAGGAGCAGTGTGGCCTGGAGTTGTTTTGGCTCAGACTGCCCCGCGGTCATCAGGCACACAGAGGGGGGCCCTGGGAGGGACCCTCGCCCCTCACCCACTGAGGCTCACAGCATAAGGTGGCCGGGGATCCTGGCAAGTGCGGAACAGTGAGAAGCTGTGGGAGTCCATTGGTCGCTGATCCCCCCACCCCAAGCCTGGGGGGCCGGGGTCACCTGGGGTGAGTGAGCCCTGGTGGTTGGAGGTAGCGTCCTGCTCATCGTGGCATAACCCACAGCCCCCACCAGGGGCTTGGCACGGCCTGGACGCTCAGTGGGAGTCTGTTTCATCACATTTAAGAGGGTTGAACAAGGAGATTCTCTGTCACTCGCTTTATAAAAAATGCGGTTTTTGAATATGAACAGGTAATACAGTGTCTTAATTCAAAATCCAGAAGATATAGAAGGTTGTACAGTCTACTTCCCCTGGCTGTCTCCCCCTCCCCCAGCTTCCTCCAGAAGACAATCAGCATAGCAGTTCCTTGTGTCTTGCTAGATTTATTTACTGCAGACACCCGTGATTCGTACGAGCAACTGCGCTCTTTTATTTTTACTTAGTGGCTTATGTCGACAATCACTCCATCCTGGTATATAAGTCTCTCTCTTTCTCTCTGCTCCGTATTTATTTGGCCAGTCCTTCTTGATGGGCATCTGGTCCTCCTGTCCCTTTTTCTTTTTTAAGATTTTATTTATTTATTTGACAGAAGAGACCACAAGTAGGCAGAGGCAGGC
The DNA here is from genome assembly GCF_964662115.1 of Mustela nivalis. Classification (NCBI taxonomy): domain Eukaryota; kingdom Metazoa; phylum Chordata; class Mammalia; order Carnivora; family Mustelidae; genus Mustela; species Mustela nivalis. The sequence continues at coordinate 43,106,633 of NC_139035.1, read as the reverse complement.
AGTGAGCGGGGGGGGGGGGGGGGGGGGGAGCAGGTTCCCTGCTGAGCAGAGAGCCGGATGCGGGGCTCGATCCCAGGACCCTAAGATCATGATCTGAGCTGAAGGCAGAGGCTTTAACCCACTGAGCCACCCAGGTACCCCCTCCTGTCCCATTTTTAAGGTAGGCGGTGCCGAGTCTGGGTCTGGTTCTGATTCTGCCTCCTCTCCGTGTGAACTTGGAGGCCTTGAGCTTCTGGCTTGTCCTCTCTGAGCCTCCGTTTTCTCAGCTGTAGGTGACCGGGATCTCCTGCAGGCCACCAGCTCAGTAGTTCAGTTATTCGATAATCGAGCTTTCTCCTACTTTCTCCTACCATTTCACTTAATTTCCGAATCTCAGCGCTCATGCGTGGTGGAAAACTTCCTCTCAGTCCTCCTTGGTATCCCTCCCCCTGGGATTGGACAGCAGCTCGGGTGAGTTAATGGGGCTCCAGGGCCTGGATAAGAGGATGTCGGGGTGGGGGTGGCCACAAGGTTCCTAGTTAATATCCCCCCAGGATGCTGCTGGCCACGCTGCCCTTCATCCCAGGAGGCCCCGGGGTGGGGGTGGGGGTGGGGCTTCTGGCCCTTTCTAAGACTGTGTGCGGAGGACAGAAACCTGCAGAGCTGTCATTTCCTCCTGGAGATACGCTGACTGCCTGACTCTCTACCCGGGCCTCAGTTTCCACAGAGCCCCACATTCTCCCTCGACCTGGCCCCAAGCAGGGGCCATTTCTTCTCTGAGTGGCAGAAGCTTCCTTGTCCCCCTTACTTCTAGCCAAGACACTTATGTATCCTCAGGCACCCCCAAGGGCTGAGTCTTGTGGAACATGAAGCCAATGGGACTTGGAGGCTGTCTCCATGTCTGTGTCCCCTGAGGCAGGGCGCACAGAGCTGGTCCGCAGGTTCCAACCCAAGGGAAGGAGCGGCAAAGACAGGCGAGGAAGGAATGGAGTATCTGTTGGCCACGCGGTAAATGTGCTGGGACAGAAGGATCTGAAATCCCTTTCTCCTCACCGTACATGATCCTGCCTATGGCTTGTCAACTCGTGGGCCAGCCGAGCCGTCCTACCGTACTGTCATCAGGTATAAGCCGACCCCCCTGGCCGGGGTGCACGGTCCGCACTGCTTCCGACACTCCTCAGGGGCCGGAGAAGCCAGGCTCAAAGGAGTGGTGATGGCCTTTTGCCTTCCAAGGGGTCCTCTCCCAGGTTCTGGGAGGCCTCGGCTGCCCCGCCATCATCCCTTCCAGGCACTCCGGTCGAACTTAATTCTATGTCGTGAAAATCACTTTTCACAAGTCACAACACCTGGTTCTAACTTCCGGGTCCCCGGTATCATCTGAAAAGCCAGCAGTGCCACCCTGCTCCGTGCAAAAGAGGTCCAGGCAGTGAGGCCGTCTCACAGAGGGCACACATGCTGCAGCCAGGTGACAAAAACCAGTCTGTGGACGTGTGCAGTCAGTCACGCCCCATGTCGCAAGGTCTAGGAGGGCAGGAGCAGGGCAGCCACCACCTATGGCCTTGGGTGTCCTTAACTCCCGCAAGGGCACCTGGCATCACCTTTAAACTGGAGTTTAGCTCTTGCAGTGGAGACTGCAAGAGCTAAAACTCATTGAGGCTCACAGATGCCAAGCATTTTTCTGCGAGTACAACTCCGTTCCCTGTTCAACTCCCCGCAGCAGGTGCTGCTGTAATGCCCACGTCACGGGCAGGACCCCAAGGCACAGACGACTACTGAGCTCAAGGTCTTACGTCTAGCAGTGGTGGAGGCAGGATGTGAACCCAGGTTGCTCTGCCTCCCACGCTCTTGTTTGTGTACCTCTGTGTCCTCATGATGCATAAAATGCAAATAGTTTCAGATCATCTCTAGGTCCACGCAGCTGGGTATCAGCTATTTTCAATTCATGCGGGTTTAAAGAAATCCTCACACGAGAAACTGTTGAGAACACTGACCCGGGACTCAGTTTCTCATTTCTACAAGAGAGTTAGTCTCCATGTCTGTCTTCCTTACCCTCCGTACAGGCTCCCCGAAGCCTGTCAGGTCTATTGCCTTAATGGCTTTTGTGCCCACTGCCCCTTTCCTGCCATGGCCTGAACCATTGTTGGAGATGCCTTCCGGGTTTCCCTGCCATGCCCCTCCTGCTGCTCTTCACCCTCCCAGGCTCTTGCTAAGGCACTGATCTGCCCAGGTTTCCCCTCGGTGGCTACCTGTCCCCATGATGGTTCTTACCCTATAGTGCATGTCAGAGTCATCTGAGAGTTCTAAGTGGCGAGAGGCCTCAGCCTCTGAGATACAGATTCAGTCTGATCTGGATCCTTCACAGCTGTCACCACGAGCGATTCGGGCCCACACCCTTGGCTGACAACTACAGCGCACAGAATGCAGCCCAAGCTCCCGGCTGCGACTGCTGTGTACTTCCCCAGCCCCATTGCTCAACCTCGGAGGCAGTCTCACAGCACCCAGAATACCCCAAGATATTTTGTATCTACACATGTTTGCTCACAGCTCCTTCTGTCCAGACAGCAACCCCTTCCCCGAGGTGTTCTGTCTTCTAGAATGGTCTGCTGCCAGGGCTCTCCTCTTCAACCGAAGGGAGGGATGGCCACTATGTCCACATGCTGCGGCTGTCCTCTGGTGTGTGGTCATCTCAGGACCTGCACCACGTCCCTGCCCTCCCCTCTTTTCCTCTTTGCCTGGTCCCCAGCTCCCCGGGGGCCTGTGCCCAACCGGATTCCTCCTCAGAGCCCTGGACCTGGAAGGGTTCTGATACACAGTTGGGTAGGCACCCCAGTCCCAGCGAGCCTGGAAGGACCAGAAGAGTCTGTCATCCTTTGTGTTCTCAAGTTGTCCCAGAACGCTCCCACAGGCGTGTTTCTGCAGCCCACTCACTTTCTGATCTCTTTTCCAGGACCCACGGAGTGTGTTTCTTTCCCAAGACACACACCTGACCATGAAATTCCCTTGCGTTGGATTCGGCAGTGTTTCTCAGCTATTTGAGGAACGGAATCAAACGTTTTAGCGTGACGTCTGCGGTTCCCACAGTCGGACCCCGCTTCCCCGCCATTCTCATGTCCTTCCATGGCTCTTCCAGAACCCAGGAACCAGACTTGTGGGATTAGGTTTCCCTGGTTTTCAGGTCTCTAGGCCTTTGTCCAGCCTGGGTTCACGTGACCTTCTTCCCTTAGTCTCCATTTGGGGAGCTCCTATCTACCGTGCAAGGCCTAAATCTTCTATTACCTTCTGTATGACATTCTCCCTGATTCCCCTGGGCAGAGTGCTCCTGCTTGTGCTTTCCTGGGCCACCACTGTGTCCCCGCACTCGCTGTCAGTGACTGCTCATTTCCCCTCTCCCCACCCTGTGTGACTGAGGGTCTCCAAGGCAGAAGACCAGATGCTGGCAAGGAGCCGGCGCATCAGTGATGATCAGAATAGCTAACGTGTGCCCAGAGCTTACTCTGTGCCGTGTGGGCACTTGGAGTCAGTTGGTGTCATAAGAGCCCCCAGGGCAGATATTACTATCATCACTGTCTATACCATTTTACCAAGTGTTATCCAGTCCCTAAACGTTGAAGCCAGGATTTGAACCCAGGCAGTCTGGCTCCAAGGTCCATGCTGTCTATACCAGACTGCTAGTGTTCAGAGAATGAATGGTGATCCACAGTGTGTGTGTATGTGTGCACGTGCACGTGCATGCGGAGGAGGGATATTAGTCAATAAAACATATGACTTTTTTTTTAAAGATTATTTATTTATTTGACAGAGAAAGAGATCACAAGTAGGTAGGCAGAGATGGGGGGAAGCTGGCCCTCTTGCTGAGCAGAGAGCCTGATGAGGGGCTCGATCCCAGGACCCTGAGACATGACCTGAGCCGACCGCAGAGGCTGAACCCACTGAGACGGACACCCAGGAGTCCCAAAACATGATATGACTTAGTGTCTACCCAGGCCATTCCTGGTGTCAAGCTAGGTTGGAGCCCTGGTCTCTGGAGGCCTGGTCCGTGGCTTTTAGTAAAATAACAGCCATCATCTCTTCTAGCAGGTGACACAGATGCTTGTCCAGCCCTCCTATTATCTCACAGGCCTCGGCCTCCTTTCTTCTTATTTCTCCTTTCTTCTGTTTTGCAAGGTCTGAATGGTTGGCTTGCAGCTCGAGGACTAGTGCTCATCTCCCTCTTGGCCGCGTGGGCCCCCTCCCTCCACCTGTGGTGCAGAGCCCTGGTCTTGCTCAGAGCCAAACGACGGGGCTCGGGCTGCCCACCTCCGGCTCCCTTCTGAGTGTATGAGCCTCTTGACTCCAACCCTTGCAAAGGGAAAGAACCCAGCCAGAGACAAAGATGGAAGCCAGAATGTTCTTAGTCCCCAGTTTCCTGCTTCGGAGGCCCCAGGCCGCTGCGTCAGAAGTGCTCCTGTGGGATGTCTCAAGCAATGTGTGGATTTAATCCTGCCCACTGCCTGGGGCTTCGTCACCTCCTGGGGCTGGTGACACAGGGCAGTAGCGGACTGAAGCAGGAAGAAGGAGGCAGAGCGTGTCCTCCGGTAGCTGCCTGGCCTGCCCTCTCCCCAGGCTTGGCTCTGCAGAGAGCGGCGCCCCCATCCGGATTGTGTGCAAACACCCCTTCTCCAGCAGCTCCCTGGAGCCCCCCTGCTCCTACACTCAGCCCACCTCCCGCTCATACTCACTCGCCTGTGCTTGGTACTTGGGTCTCCTACTTCCCCTCTTCATAAGCTGTTGCTCTGCCCTTAGACTATCAGGTTGAACCTGTCCCCAGTCAGACGCCGTGTCTCCCCCATCAGACTGGCATTTCCCAAAAGCAGCATGACAAGGGTTTCTCCCAGTTGATGGTGTGGGAAAGAGCAGTCGTGCTCGGCTTCATCCCCACTCTCCCTACTCAGTGCCCTGTGAGCATGGCTGGGGGCTCGGGGCCCATTCACTGAGCTCCGTGGAATGAGCCAGGAAACGTGCTTCCTTCTTCTGTAAGAGCGGACTCACAGACTACAATGGGCAGTACCTACACAGACAGGACAATCGGGACACAGACCCACAACGACTGTCTGACCCCAAGGATACAGGGTAAAAGATGAATAATTTTTTATGGCTGCAGCTCATGAAACAGTATTAAGGAAAGATCCAGAGCATTGTTATGAAGCGTCTTTGCCAAGAGACACTGTGTTTCCTTCTTGGTGTTTATGCTGGCCTTGGCATCCATGGACAGAGGATTTAGCCAAGGGAGCTCCGGCCTAAAGGCTGCGAGCAGAGAAGTAATTTGCTGGGCACAGAGGCAGCCCCTGCAGTGAGCTAATGTGGCCATCCCAGCCTGCCCTCAGCCATCCCGGACGCCCCGTCTTGGGCGGCACTCTGGGGAAGGGACCGTGGACTGTGCAGCAAGACCCCGAGGCTCCAAGTTATGGCCTCCTGACACCCCTTCCCCCTCTGTGGCCCTGGAAGCTCCCCCCACCCCGTTAATCTAAGGGCCCCAGGCCTGTTGTCACATCCCAGAAGGCGGTTCTGAGGACAGTGTAGTGCTTTCAGGCTGGAAACAGTGATGCTAGCAATGGAGCGGCCCATCTTGGCCCACTTCAGGTGTGGGGAATTTTCAAGCCCCGTTGAGCCAAGCCACAGAATGAAGGCAAAAAGGCAAAACATGTTTTGGAAGGTGGTTGGCAGCCCCGTCCGTCTGCTCCATCAGCCAGGGCTCAGTGAGAGGCTTTGGGGTTGGCAAAGTGGGGTGGGGGGAGTGGGGGAAAACAGCTGGGATCCTGGTGGCTCTGCTTTCCCCAGAGACCCCCCGACATGAAGGCTGTCACCCCACCATGCTTCCTTCCCCCGGTGTTCCGCAGACTGAAATGATCTTGTTGGGAAGTTCTTCCTTCCTTCTACCTCGCCTCTCATGCTGGAATTCAGGCTCCTCTCTTGTATGTAGGACCCTACTGGAGAAAAGGGAAGCCCCCTGCCGCCTTCAGCAGAACTTGGACTTGAGGGAGCTCTGGGCTCCTTGGAGATGGGTGCTAGGTAACTGGTGTTGTCACTGGACTGTTGTATCTTTAGCATTACTCATCTGTGGCCCTCCAGAAGCCAGTAGCTCTCGGCAGGCAGCCACACTCCTGTCTGTTCCTGGAGGTGGGGGTGTGCGGGGGCCTGGGGACAAGGAGGAAGGCCACTGATGGGAGCCTGGCTTCTGGGGGCCAGGGCAGGTGTGATGTGCGGTGACCCCGGGGGTGTGAGGCTGTCACACTCGGTTCCTCCTTGGTGGCCTTCCTCCTCTACCTTCCCCTGCCTTCTCGGCCCCACTTGGCCCCCTTCACCTGTCCTTCTGCTGCCTCCCCTCCTCCTGGGCCAGGGCAGGGGCGGGGGTGGCTGCTCGATCCTAGCTTCCCCCTCTTTCCTGCCTTCTGCTTCCTCCTGCAGCCCCAGGCTCGGGAGGGGATATGAAATTCATTAGCAGCCACATTGCCACAGGATTAAGTCATGGGCCGCTGCTCTCCAGCCTCGCTCTGCTGCTCTCCAGCCTTGCTCTCTTCCCCTCCCATCGGGCCCAACAGCCTCCGCACCCTGCAGGCCCGCCAGGACTGCCGGCTTCAGCTCAGTGGGTGGGGGATGCAGGGGGCACTACTGTCCGCTCCCCCGCACCCCCCCCACCCCCCGGCCTGGGACCCTGCTCCGGATCTCCTCCCCATCCAAGCACCCTCCTCCCCATCCACCACCGCAGGGGGGCACAGGGGCCACTTTTCAGCCTTCCTCCTGACCCCATTTCGCTTTCTTCTTCTTCTTCTTCTTTTTTTTTTTTTTTTAAAGATTTTATTTATTTATTTGACAAACAGAGATCACAAGTAGGCAGAGAAGCAGGCAGAGAGAGAGATGGGGAGGCAGGCTCCTTGCTGAGCAGAGAGCCCGAAGCAGGGCTCCCAGGACCCTGAGATCATGACCTGAGCCGAAGGCAGAGGCTTTAACCCACTGAGCCACCCAGGCGCCCCCCCACTCTGCTTTCTAAGCCCAGTGCTGGGCCCTTTCTTAGGCCCCCCACCCTGCCATCCGGCTGTCCTAAACGCATCTTCCGGTGCCCCTCTGCCTCCCCGTCAGGGCTCCTGGGCCCGCCCCTGCTGCCACCTGCCTCCTTGGGCCTGTCCTTCTCTCTTCACTCGAGGCTCCTTACCTCATACCTTCTGCTCGCCTCTTGAGACTGTCTTCAGAACAATTACTGAACTGAAGTCACTTGGGGTCCCCTTCAGATCACAGCTCTGTGAGGCTCACGGTGTCCCCAGCACCCTGCACAGGCTTGGCGCTGTTCACGGATATTTCTTGTTCTTGTTCACGGATGTTTCTTGGGTGCCTACTTTGAGGCTGGTGCTGTGTGATGCTCTGAAGAGGTCAGAGACATGGTCTCTGCCCTCCTGGAGAGCTCGTCTAATGCGAGAAACAGAAAATAAAACACCTTTAAAAAGATCACAGTGTTGGGACGCCTGGGTGGCTCAGTGGATTAAGTCTCTGTCTTCCGTGCAGGTCGTGATCTCAGGGTCCCGGGATCAAGCCCCGCATTGGGCTCTCCGCTCAGCAGGGAGCCTGCTTCCCCCTGTCTCTCTGCCTGCTTCTCTGTCAAATAAATCAATAAAGTCTTTAATAAAATAAAATAAAAAAATAAAAAGATCACAATGTAAAAGCAACGTCCATACAATTTTTATTTGTCAGTCATCTATCCACAGAGCTGACGAAAAAGAAAATAGACACAATAGCATAACATCATAAGTGGCCAGGTCATAGGTAGTGCTTCAAAAGGCCAGGGAAAAGTACACAGGAGGTGCCTACCACATTTATGTAGTGTATGAGGAATTAACTGCAATTTTTTACAATTTTTACAATTAGCTACTATTTCTTGCCCCCACTTGCTTCCAAGCTGAAGGCTGTCTGGTCTCTACCACCTAAAAATATCTTTAATTATATCCTGTCCTAAATTAGTCTCTCATTTGTTTGCCTTGTATTAGTCTTGTCTCATTCATCATAATAATCATAATTTCCATGCATTAAATGGCTGCTAGGTGCCAGGTGCTATGTTAAGAACCTTATTATATCACCTCAGTTTAATTTTTATCCCCATTTTCAAAAAAAGAAAACTGAGACTCAGGGGCGCTTAGGTGGCTCCGTCGGTTAAGCATAGGCCTTTGGCTCACGTTGTGTTCCTGTGGTCCTGGGATCGAGTCCCGTGTTGGGTTCCCTGCTCAAGGGGGCGTCTGCTTCTCCCTCTGCCTGTGACTCTCACTGGTTGTGCTCCCCCTCTCTCTTCTTCTCTTTCTCTCATTCACACTAATAAATATATAATAAATAAATAACATATAATATAATATATAATAAATATAAATAATATATAATAAATAAATAAAATCTTTGAAAAGAAAAGAAAATGAGACTCAGATTAAATAACTTGTGAGAAGCCACCAGGCAGCTGTAGTAGATCTGTGTCCTCTATTTCATTATCATCTCATGGGAGGGGGTCCCAGGATTCCACAAAAGTTGCTGGGGAACCAAGCTGATGGGGACGGACAGGTCGGGAAGGACAACTCTGCCCCAGGCTCCTGCTAGACCCAGGAAGAGTGGGTTGACAGGCTTCCTACTACTCGGAAGGCTCTGCCTCAGGGGCCTTCATGCCCCTCTTGGCACCTGAGGAAACATGAGAAGACCCACCCTGCTCTCTAGGTCTTGCCAACCATGTCCCAGAATGCCCCACTGTCTTCACTTTTATGTCTCTTCACCTACCCTCCCTTCTTTCAAGCTCTGCCCATAAAAGAAGAGGGATAAGGCATTCTAGGCCTTTCTCTTCTTATAAGACAAGGCTGCCTTCTTCAAGAGGCATCTCTGGGTTGATCCCACCCATCTCTGGCCCCTCCGGTGCTCCAGATCCATTCCCACGTAGCTCCGGAATTAGCCTCATGAGCCACTCAACCCCATGTGCTACCTACTGACCTGTCTTCACCTTACAAACTCATTAGTGCTGTATTTATAACCGGGAGCATTTCACTCCCCCCTCACCCCACCTTCCCCATAGCCAGACTTCAGGCTCACAGATGACTGGGATGGTGAGCAGTGCCCAGTCTTTACTGTCTCATAAGGATCTTGTGCAGGGCTGCTTGCTACTCTATAATCCATTCTTCATGGGAAACAAAAGATATTTGTTATTACTTTTTAAGCTGTATTATGCTTAGAGTAAAATGTACCCATTTTCAGCATATAGTTTGATGAACTTTGGCAATGTACATACTCATTGTGGCTACCGTCACCCAATCAGATGTAAAATGTTTCCAACAGCCTGGAAAATTCCATGTCATGTCACCACTACCGCTCAAACCATTCGGTGAGATTACCAATCTGCAGTAATGGTGGATTAAGTTATTTGAACTAATTTTATCACTGGGAAAAAAGTAAAACTGAGGGATGCCTGGGTGGCTCAGTATGTTAGGTGTCTGCCTTTGGCTCAGGTCATAATCCTGGGGTCCTGAGATGGAGTCCTGCATCAGGCTTCTTGCTCAGCGGGGATCCTGCTGCTCCCCTTGCTTGTGCTCTCTCTCTCTGAAAAATAAAGAAATATTTTGTAATAAAGTAAAACTGATAAAATATTAAATTATTTTCTCTAAAAAACAAGAGCTGAGAATAGAGTTGGTAATAGAGAATGAACAATGAGGCCAAACTGAAGAGGAAATACACAAACTCCAGAGACAGACACTGAAGGTTTGCCCTGAGGGCAATGCTGATCCCAGTACATTTGAACCTTATCTCAGATGCAAATCAAAGCTTGGGTCTTGAAGAAGATGGGAAGATATTCTCCTCTATAAGCAAGGATGACAAAGGACTACACCCTGAGAGTAAAAGTAAACCAAAGTTAAACCAGATTGGTAATAATTTCACAGAGTTCTCATCACAGTCTGGTTCAGGGAAACTCAGTAACCTGAACTTGATTTAAGGTGGTTCCAGATCAGTGCCCCCAGGTGCATGCCAAAAGCAAAAAACCAAAATGAAACAAACAAGAACATTTCTCTGCAGGAAGGCAGTCTTATCTCCTCCATGTCAACCTATTTCACCAAATTATTTTTCTAGCATAGTGAGCAGCAAACACAAAATAATCAAATATACCAGAGAACAAGCACCATGAGTAAGAAAGTGCAGATACAACTGACAAAAGAAACCAAACTGCAAAAAGGTTAGATTTTATATTTATCAGGCCCAGATTAGAAAACAAGTATGATTACTGTGTTTAGATAAGACATGCTTGAAAATATTTGCAGTTAATAAGAAACTATGACAATTTATATCTGGAAAAAGACCAACTCAAACTTCCAGAAATAATTAATTCAATTAATGAAAATAAAAGCTCAAAAGATACACTTGGAGAGAACTAATAAACTAATAAACTACAAGATTGAAAAAATTACCCAAAATTTAGCCAGAGAAACAAAAAAGGCAGATACTACTAAAGACAAGTTAAGAGCTGTAGAGGGACAGAGGGAGAGGAACCAACACGTGTTTAATTGGAGTCCCAGGAACACAAGAGAGCTAAACGGACTCGGGGCAGCATGGTGACCAAATCACAACTGATAACACTCCAGAACTGAAGAACAATAGCAACAAATCACAAATTCAAGAAGACAAATGCAGGGGTGCCTGGGTGGCTCAGTGGGTTAAAGCCTCTGCCTTCAGCTCAGGTCATGATCTCAGGGTCCTGGGATCAAGCCCCACATTGGGCTTTCTGCTCAGCAGGGAGCCTGCTTCCCTTCCTCTCTCTCTACCTGCATTTCTGCCTACTTGTGATCTCTTTCTCTCTGTCAAATAAATAAATAAAATCTTAAAAAAAAAAAAAAAAGAAGACAAATGGCAAGTCAAACACGATAAACAGATATCTAAAGCCATACAAGTAATGGTGAAACTTTAGTATATCAACACACAAAGAAAATATGAAAGACACACACTCTTCAAAATTATTTTCAGGGGCTCCTGGGTGGTGCAGTTAAGTAACTGCCTTCTGCTCAGGTCATGAACCCAAAGTCCTGGGATAGAGTCCCACATGGGGCTCCCTGCTCAGTGGGGAGCCTGCTTCCCCCTCTGCCTGCTGCTGGCCCAGCTTGTGCTCTCTCTCTCTCTCTCACTCTGACAAATAAATAAATAAATAAATCTTAAAAAAAATTTTTTCCAGTATGCTGAAAAACAATAGCTGCCCAACTAAAATTCTTTTTTTCAGTGAAAATACATTTCCAGAACAAAGGTGAAATGCAGACATTGCAGAAAATAAAGTAAAAAAAAAAAAAAAAAAAAAAGGGTGCCTGGGTGGCTCAGTCATTTGTCTGCCTACAGCTTAGGTCATGATTCTGGAGTCCTGGGATTCAGTCCTACATGGGTTCCCTGCCCAGAGTGGGGATTCTGCTTTTCCCTCTGCCCCTCACCCCATTCATGCCCTCTCTCCCTCTCAAATAAATAAATAAATAAAATCTTGTTTGAAAAACAAAACAAGGGATACCTGTTGGTTAGGCAACTGCCTTCCTCTCAGATCATGATCCTGGGGTCATGGGATCGAGTCCCGCATCGGGCTCCTTGCTCAGCGGGGAGCCTGCTTCCTCCTCTCTCTCTGCCTGCCTCTCTGCCTGCTTGTGATCTCTCCTTGTCTGACAAATAAATAAATAAATAAATAAAATCTTTAAAACAACAACAAACAAACAAAATATAAACAGGGTGTTTGCTACCAGCTGATTTTCACGAAGGGAAGTCCTGACCTTTAGGCAGAAGGAAAATGAGCCCACATGGAAAGTCTGAGAGGCAAGAATGAACAAAGAGCAAAGAGAGTGGGAAATAGGTGGTAAATCTAAATGAACATTGACTCTATGAAACAGTAACAATGTCTTGTGATATTTAAAAATAAAAGGCATAATGGGTTTCTCAAATTTATGACGTCTAAACTGAGATCTCTGCTATTTCCCCCAAACCCGATCCCATGGTACTCCTCCCCATCTGAACAAATGGCGACTCCATTTTATCTGTTGCCCAAATCTCAGAATTCACTGTGTCTCTTTCTTTTGCTTCTCATATTCAATCCATCAGCAAGTGCTCACAGTTCTACCCAGCAGTGTGTGGACACTGGTCTGTATGGGCTTGTAAGAGTCTGTTGTAAAATTGTTAGGAATCCATCCTGTGAGCCGGTTGACATCCCTTAGGTGGCTTGAAATCAGCCACGTCAAGGATATTTACACAACGGAAACCAAGCACCCCCGCCCCCCGCACACACACCCCACAAGCCGGTTGTTAGGCCTTTACCAGCACATCACTGGGTTTACCTACCAAGTATGCCCAGAGTTGGATCACTTCTCACTGTCTTCAGAGCACCACCCTGGCCCCAGACATGGGCTTATTGCCGGAGCCTCAGAAAGGCTCTTTTCCCTTCATTGTTTGCTTCACTTCATTCTAGTCTCAACACAGCAGCAAGAATGATCCTGTCCCTCTAACAGCTTCCAGTCCCATTCAGAGTAAAACCCAAGGCCCCAGGCACTTTGGCTTCCCCTTCCCCCCTCTTCTTACCTCTCTGACCTCTAATACTACATTTCCTCTCCTCGGTGAGGCTATCTCTGGTCACCCTGTCTGTAACTGAATTACTGGCACAAAACCTAAGTGCCTTCCCTGCTTTTTCTCCTTAGCAGTTATTGTTAAGACACTAAAAATTTTACACGTTTATCTTCACGGTATGTCACTCCACTTAGAATAGCATAAGCTTCATGAGAGTGCTTTTGTCAAGTTGTATCCCACACGCCCCCCCCCCCAAAATGAGACTTGACATTCCTGTGTGACCCACCCCAGGGGCACTTGAATGTCTGAATTCTGTCAAAGAAGGTGGGGGCTAATCCCAGCTTCACTGGCATCTTGGAGAACTACGCGTGGGCCCGAGTCTGCAAACTGGCAGCCTGCACTCAAGTCCAGCCCAAGAATGTGTCTTGTTTAGCCACTAGATATTTTAAGCAAAATTAAATCAGTTTCCAGCACTTAAAACTGGGAAATTTCGCATTTTAAAAAATCCAGATTTTCAGCTTCTCTGGAAAAATCCAAAGATCTCGCAATCCTGAGGCTGCATTCCCACCTGGCAACAATCATCAGGCACAGAGCACGACCCGCAGTCCTGTCCCCACCCCATCCCGGCCCGCTTCAGTCACTCGCAAGCCCGGAATGCCTGCCTCCCGGCTTAGGTTTGCAGCCCTCCGACAGCAAGGTTAACAGCAAGACCTCTGAATTGGAAGCAGAAGCTCTGAGGTTCAGTCCTTATCTGTAAAAGGAGATATTATCAATACCAACTCAGAAGGCATTTGTGGAACAACATCTGTGACTGGACGGTGTGGGTTGCAGAGCCTAGAACACTCCGAAGGGACAGTCACGGCAATTCATATAAGCACTTCGTAAGGGGTCGCTGGCCTGTCTCTGTCCAGGCTGGTCCTGAGGATCCCACCCAGATATTCTGTGTAACAGCCTCTGTCTCTCAGGTGACATCTGGTTCTTATGCAGAGCTGGTTCTCAGCCTGTCCAAGGACCCTTACTCAGCCCCCTTTCCGGCACATCTGGTCTACTAGGCTGACCCAGTGGCCAAGTCTGAGGGTCTGTGGCATCCCCACCGGACAGGGCTCCCCTGGCCTGGGCCCTGGGCTGCTCGGTCCGTGAAGTCTGACAGGTTGATGCCTGGAGATAATCTATAGGACCCTGTGCACCCTGGGCCCTGGGAGAGCCGTGGCTCTCTGCCTGCCCACAGAGCCCACCAACACTGCCACAGGAGCCCAGTGTGGTTCCTGCCGAGCTCCCTGCCTGAGACCAGAAAGGCAGGAGTGTGGTAAAGGGGACACCATTCCCCGGGCCCATGGTGGCTTTGGGGTGGGAGCGCCTTCTGTTAACTGGAAAACTTCAAGAACGTGTAGGGAAGCCACAGGAATGCCAAAGGAGGGGAGATGGTGGGGTGGTAGGGATGCCAGAGCTCAGGGTGTCTCTATGCCACGTCTGTGGGGCTCAGAATCTTAGCTTTGAGTAACCCTGTGGTGCTGCCTGAGGCAAGTCCATTTAACTTCTTAGAGCCTGGTTTCCCTCCTCTGCAAAGAGGAAGTTTCTTTACCTACTTTTCAGTTGTGACAATCACATGAAACCATGTGAGAACAACATCTACTGAATCTCCTGCTGTGTGGCGGACCCTGCTCCTCACCCTCTGGGCGCGCTGACTCACGCACCCCTCACAGGAGCTCTGTGATGTAGGCTCTATGTCCACTTCAGAGACAGGGAAACCGGGCACAGCCTGGTTAAGGAATTCGCTGTGAATTTACATTTAGTAGGTGGCAGAGTGGGATTTGAGCCCAAGAAGTCTGGGTCTAGAGTTCAGGACCCTTGTAAGCTCTTGCTATACCCCTTCTCTGGAAAATGGTGCTAAGGAGCACCCGAAAATGTACTTCAAAATGGAAGGGCAGATGGTTCAGGCTGACAGCTGGGGCTTCCCTCACGGGGAGGGGGTATTTGTGAGTGGAACAGACAGGCTGTCTAATGAACCCCTCGAGCCCTGTGGGGTGCCAGTTCCGCCAGGAGGCTTGGATGCAGGAGGCCCACAGCTCCCTGCGGAGACTAGGATTCACAGGCTGGGGAGAGAGAAGCATCAGCACGAGGAAGAGCCCCGGTGTTGAGCTGTGTGCGGAGGCCCAAGAGAGGAGACCCGTAAGCGATTTCCAGAAAGTCTTCTGGAACGGGTAGTGCCCGAAGGATAAAGTCTTGAAACATGGGAGGAGATAGAGGATAGGAGCCACCCCAGGTGCTGTGGTTGTGGTGTGATTTGGAGACCTGCTCGCTGACCCCTCTGCATTTTATTTTATTATTTATTTTTTTCTGAATCCTACTGGCTCTTCCAAACAAACCCAGGGCTGGGATCATCCCCTGATTCATTCTGTGGCAAAGGGCAGGATTCTGGGGTCTCAAAGGCTTTGTTCAGCTTAAGGGTAGCCGTGAATGGGCCCGGTGGCCTGCCCTCTTTGCAGGCAGGGGCCTTGTCATTACTTTATGATATAAACTATTCTCCTTGTCACTTTCTGAGCAAGAGAGCCAATGGCTGCCAGAGGCTGGGTCCTGGGGCTGGTGGCCTAAGAAGAAGGAGATGGGAAGTAAGAATGTCATCTTCCCTGCCATGGAGTCACTCCCTGCATCTGTCCTGTGTCACACCCTCTCATCTTTGGGAGGAGGCTGGCTGAGGCTGGACTGGCCTGGGGCTTCATGAGTGGGTTTCTGGAAGACCTGCTCTGGTTCTGCCACAATGTGACAGGAAGCTCTCTTTTCCAGAAAACAATCACATCTGTTCCTGGAGTCTCTCCTTCTCCCCTCCCTAGACATGATCAGAACAGAGTGAGACACTTCTCGCCCCTGACAAAGCCATGTTTATGAAATGACTCACATCCAGATTTCTCGAAACCAATCAGCTCTCTAGAAAGTATGATTCATTCATTCATTCATTCATTAAATATTTCCTCATCTATCAGTGGGATTAGTGGAGTATCTCACGGGGGAATTGTGAGGTGCTGAATGGCCCAGGATGTGTAAAGCCCCTAGAACCTGGGAATTGTGCCGGGAACACGGTGAACACCACGTCCGGGTTCGCTGGTGCTATTCAGTCCTGGCACTACTCTGCATGCCCTGGGGATTCGAAGTGACCCAGACACGATGCCTGCTCTCGAGTGAGTTTTGGAGAAGCTGACTCTGCACTCATTTCTTCACCCAGTGACCACGCTGAGCCCCAGAGAGGGAGATAAGAGGGATCTCCCAACAGGAGGTCTGGACCATATTATACGGGGACAGCTCCAGGTGGCTAGGAGCTCAGGGAGGAGACAGGCTACATGGGACATCTAGGCGGGTGAAGGCCTTATGGAATTTTCTCTATGTTCCACACATGGTGGGTCCGGGTTCGCTGGTGCTATTCAGTCCTGGCACTACTCTGCATGCCCTGGGGATTCGAAGTGACCCAGACACGATGCCTGCTCTCGAGTGAGTTTTGGAGAAGCTGACTCTGCACTCATTTCTTCACCCAGTGACCACGCTGAGCCCCAGAGAGGGAGATAAGAGGGATCTCCCAACAGGAGGTCTGGACCATATTATACGGGGACAGCTCCAGGTGGCTAGGAGCTCAGGGAGGAGACAGGCTACATGGGACATCTAGGCGGGTGAAGGCCTTATGGAATTTTCTCTATGTTCCACACATGGTGGGGCTCCAGAGTCATCTCTGGGTGGCAGAGAGGTAACAGAGAGAGCCATCACCATCACTCTGAAGGGATCACAGGGGAGGAACAAAGGGCATCTACCCACCAAGACCAGGTGGGGTGATGGAGGTCCCAGAGGAAGCTTCTGCAAACAGGGGACATGGGCCTCCTCTGTCCCATCCACTAGATACCCCTTTGGGGAAAGGGTTTGGTTCTTGAAGATTCTGCCAATCCAACTGAATGAAAAGTCAAAATAGAAATTAAAGAAAACAAGGCAGTCACACTTCTCATATACATGACTTTGTGAACAATTCATAAAACTTCAATCATATCAACATACAGATTTAACAAATTGCCTTTTTAAAAACTGAGGCTTTCTGGGAAGATGTCAGGCAGGGATTACTGTATAATATAAAACTGAATCTTAAGGTGCCTTTAAAAATAATTTTTTTTTTTGAGTATGGTTGGCACACAATGTTACATTGATTTCAGGTATACAACATAGTGATTCGACTTCTTTATACGTTATATATGCTCACCACAAGTGCAGCTACGTAGGTGCTTTTTAAATGAAGAAGGAGAAATTATTCCAACTCCTCTCAAAAAAAAGAAAAGGAGAAAGAGGGTCATTGTAGTGCTAGCAGCCACTTTCCAAACATTTGACTGAAAAAAAAAAAAAACCCTCTTGAATCTAGTCATTCATTCATCTCAGGCAAATACGGAAAAACTGGAAGAATTAGCAATGAACAGTGAAGTTACCAGAACAGGGGCTGGAGATGGAAAAGGCTTTGCAATTTCATAGCCGTCGCCACCTCGGGTGGCGTAACGGGTCATGAACACCGTGTGTTTGGGTCCCTGCTGGTAAGGGCAGCCCAGAGGAGAGTCCAGACACTGGCTCCTTTGACCTTCACGTCTTTAATGTCCCGGCGGCCCTGATGTCTGGAACAGCTGCCTCACCCGCTCCTGTGGAAGACGCGCTGGCAAGTCCTGCACTCCCCGCCCATCCCCACCAATTTGTGAGGTGGAGTCATGGAACCTTCTGCCTTCAGGGGCTTCCCACTAGGCTGGGCTGCAAACGTGCACTTGGAAAAGATTCTTGCTAAAGCAGAGGGGGACCCCTGAGAAGGGAGAGAAGGGCTTTGGCAGGCAGCAGAGGCAGAGGGACCTATGTTAGGTGTCAGGAAGTACTTTCCAGATCATCTGTACCAAAAAGCGTGGGTTCATGTCCCCCCAGGGAAATTGGGATGGTGGGAATCTGTTCAGATTGCCTAGAAACAAGGGTGACTCTGTCACTTAATGCCATCCTGCAGTTTTGTGTTTTTTACAGGGCCTTGCACTTTTAATTTTTATTTTTATTTGAGAGAGAGCAAGCGAGCAGAAGGGGGAGAGGAGGTGTAGGGGAGGGGCAGGAAGAGAGGGAGAGAGAGAATCTTAAGCAGGCTCCACGATCAGCACGGAGCCTGACACGGGGCTTAATCTCACGACCCTGAGATCATGACCTGAGCCAAAACCAAGACTTGGATGTTTAACTGACTGAGCCACCCAGGTGCCCCTAGAAACTTCCACTTTTAAATATACCCACAGACACACACAAGCAACAGATTTACTTCCAAGTTCTCTCAATGGTGCCTCAGTCCTTCAACCGGGCTTTTCTCCCTCAGCCTTGCCTTGAAGAATTTTCTCCTACCCTGTGTACTAAGAGACCAAAGCTTAAAGGCTGTCACTAGAGCAGAGAAATGGACAGGACAGAGAGGATAACAGTCCACCCCCCAGTCCCAGAGACTCTTGTCGAATTCAGGCATATCTCTGAATTCATTAGCCCACCCCTCCAATCTCGCCCATAGTGGGAATGGAGAACAGAAATGCCTTACGTCAAGGCGGTCACCCTGTCTCCCCATCTCCCAGCATCTTGTCTCCTAGATAAAGACCCGGGGATGAAGTCAGTTGTGTAATGTGTTATTCAGAGCTAACCAAGCAATGAGAGTCTAAACATTTTTTCAGCACTTACTCTCTGCCAGGCCCTTGATGTGGTCTGCTTTATTGAATTCCTCCAAAAGCCCTGGGAAGTAGAGATATTTATCAACTTCATTTTTCAGAAAGCCGAGGAGCACCTGGGTGGCTCAGTCAGTGGAGCGTCTGACTCTTGGTTTGCTGAGGTCATGATCCAGGATCATGGCATTGAACCCCACGTCAGGCTCCATGCTTAGCTTGGAATCCGCTTGCCATTCTTCCTCCCTCTCCTTCTGCCCCTCCCTCTGCTCATGGGCTCCCTCTCTTTCTAAAATAAATAAATAAATCTTGAAAGAAAGAGAGAGAGAGAGAGAGAAGAGAGAAAGAAAGGAAGAAAGAAGGAGAAAGGAAGGAAGGAAGCAAGCAAGGCGTGCAGAGGGTAAGTAACTGACCAAAGGCTGCATGGCCATTAAGAGGCAGACTGGGGTTTGGACCCAGGTCTCTATGACTCTAGAGCAGGATCTTGACTCCTGGGATCTACCATTTCCTAGAAAGGATATGGAGGGATGCATGACATATGGAAAGCCCAGAGATAAGTAGACTAGTGCATGAAATGACAGGAGGGGCGAAATCTATTTTAAAACTATAGATAATGTCGGGGCATCTGGGTGGCTCAACTCCAAGCCTCTGCCTTCAACTCAGGTCATGATCCCAGAGTCCTGGGATCTAGCCCTGCATCGGGCTCTCTGCTCAGCAGGGAGCCCGCTTCCACCTCTCTCTCTATGCCTGCCTCTCTGCCTACTTGTGATCTCTGTCAAATAAGTAAATAAAATATTTAAATAAAACAAACAAACAAACAAACAAACAAACAAAAACTATAGACGATGTCTTTGGGGCAATGCTGAAATTTCTGTTGTTGAAAATCGTAACCCTGTTCCTGTGCTTGGCAAATAGACATGGAGGCCATGGGTGCACAAACTTGTAAGACAATAGAAGTCGGAGTCAATGAGTTAGAAGGTTTGGAATGTACCAACATCTTCCAAATACAGGTTTCCCCCACTATCAGGAAATAGATCCTCCCTCTGAAAACGTTTGCAAGAGGAAATGACATAAAACAAAGAAGCACTTGCCATTAATTTACATGGAAAACATTTTGAGTGTTCCCAGACCCCAAAATGACCTCTCCCAGGGTTTCTGATACCTCAGGCCACATCTTGCTAACACGTGTACAGAGCAAGTGGAGAGAAGGCAGCAATGCTCACAGACACAGTTCCGAGCTCCGGCGCCTGGATGCTGAGGTGCTGAGCACAGTTCCCCTCTGGGGAAGGAGCTGGGGTGCTGCTCTGGGGTGCATACTGCCTCTCTAAGGGATCCCTACACTGCACCCCACTTTCAGTTGTCACCTTTGTTCATGAAAGCACAATCCCCCAGAGTGAAGTCGTGTACTTTTGAAAAGCAGGAAACATATAAAGGCATTGCTCGTTCTCCCTGTCCTAGCTCAACTCCAAGCCCCAGCTCTCTAACTCCCAGGCCTTCTGCTGAGCCATACTCCCCACCCTGTCCAACCCCACCAAACTTCAGGCCTAACTCACTAGCTTCCAAGAAAATGGCAGGGTGGGACGGCCGGAGATGACAGCTCTAAGGGAAGCTGCCAAGCCTGCTCTGCCTCCAGAAGCCAATGGAAGGCATGATACAGAGAGGAGGAGAGCCAAGCTATTACTGGGTGGGAAGCTGGATTCTCTGTCCAGACCATCTGTGGACACCTATCCGAAGTTTGGTTCCTGCGACCTCTCTGAAGATTCTGAAGGGACTGGGGTGGGGTGTGTGTGTGTGTGTGTATGTCGGGAAGGTGGTTGGTAGCATTCTGAAGGATAGAGATTCCAGGTAAAAGACTGAGCAAGGGTAACCAGCGGCTTAGGAGACAAGCCTGGCTTAAGATAGGGACTAGCTGCTAGGCTTCCAAAGAGTGTTGAGAGATCTAGCTGGAAGCTGCAAGCTTTCTTATTACAAGCTTTGAAAATTCCAGAACATCACTTCTGCCACATTCTATTGGTCAAGCAAGGCACGAAGGCCAACCCAGCTCTCAAAAGGGGGAGTAGCCATCTTTAACATACCACACATTCTCATTTGCCAGAAGGAATAAGTGACATCCATAAGTGGTACCTGACTGCTTCTAGGTCATACTGTTGGTAGTTACTATATTAGTTTTGTATTGCTGCTGTAACAGATTATCATAAACTTGGTGTTTTATAGCATCACATTTATTCTCTTATAGTTCTGGGAGTCTGCAGTGTCTTACAGGTGAAAATCAAAGTTTCAACAGATGGTGTTTCTTCTGAAGGCTCTAGAGGAGAATTTGTTTTCTTGCCTTTGGCAGCTTCTAGGGTCTGCCTGCATTCCTTGGCCCATCCTTCCTCCAGCCTCTGCTCTGCCTTCACACCTCCCCTCTGACTTTGACCTTGTGATTAGACTGGATCCACCTGGATAATGCTGGATGGTTACCCCATCTCAAGATCTTTTAATTTATTTTCTCTATGGTTAAAAAAAGTTACATTTAGGTTTAGCCACCTGGACTGAGTTTACTTATTTTTTTAAAAAGTTTTATTTATTTATTTATTTGAGATTGAGAGAGAGAGAGAGAGGGAGTGAAAGAGATCAAGCAGGGGGAGCAAGAGAGGGAGAAGCAGGCCCCTCCCTGAGCAGGGAGCCCAATGCAGGGCTTGATCCCAGGACCCTGGAATCATGATCTGAGCCAAAGGCAAATGCTTAACCAACTGAGTGACCCAGGTGCCCTGGTTTAGATGATCCCCCCCTTTTTAAAGATTTTACTTATTTATTTGACAGACAAAGATCACAAGTAGGCAGAGAGGCAGGCAGAGAGGCAGAGTGGGGAAGCAGGCTCCTTGCCAAGCAGGGAGTCCGATGCAGGGCTGGATCCCAGGACCCTGAGATCATGACCTGAGCCAAAGCCAGAGGCTTTAATCCCTGAGCCACCCAGGTGCTCCGAGAGAGAGAATCGTAAGCAGACTCCATGCCCAGCACTGAGCCCTAGGTGGGGCTCGGTTTCACAACCCTGAGATCATGACCTGAGCTGAATCAAGAGTCAGAGGCTTAACCAACTGAGCCTCCCAGATACCCCAAGATGATCCCGATTTTGTTGGCAACATCCAAAGCAGCAGAGTTAAGAACCAGCCAAACTATGCCTTCTTCTCTTCATTGGGCCTGGTCAGGGTGTTGACCTTGCCCGTGTCAATGTCATAGAGCTTCTTCACAGGCTCTTTGATCGGGTGCTTGTTGGTCCATCTCAAGACTCTTAATCCCATCTGTAAGGTCCCCTTTGCTGCATAAGGTAACATATCCACAGGCTCTGGGAATTAGGATATGGCCATTGAGGAGCTATTATCTCACCTTCTAGAGATACCAAGCCTGACCTAGAACACAGGCTCCCAGCTCACGAGGTGTTTTCTGCAAGAGTAAGAGGAGAGGCTACAGGGTTTACATATTGCTTAAAAATGCACATAAATGATCAATTCCCAAACTTGAGGCCTTAAAACTATACATATTCATTTAGCTCACAAGCCCGCGGGGTGATGGGTGGCTCTTCTCATCTTCCCTGGTCTTGCTCCCATATTTGTGTGTTGGTGTTCTTCAGCAGGCACAACTGAGGCAAATCGGCTCCTTTCCACATGTCTCATATCCTCCAATGGGCCAGCCCAGCTTATTTTCCCATCAAAGGCTGAAGTGCAGAAACCCCAGGAGAAACACACGAGTGCATTTAAAGTCTGACCCACATCTGCTAACAGCCCAACCATCAAGACAAGTCATATGGTTGGGGCCAGAGTCAGGGTAGGGAAGACACGCTAAGATTTCATGGCAGGATTGTGGATCCAGGAAGGGGTAAAGACTTAAGACTCTGGATGTATTTCCCTCTTTATCTCAGGGAGAGCTGTTTCAGTTTCAGGTGCCAGTGGGTGCTAAGTTCACCAGGGAGCATTTGTTATGGGCTCGCAAGGGCTGGAGATGTTCTGGTGCTCTGTCTTCTCCAAACGGGGTCATGCCTGTGTATTTATGCCATTCCTCGAGCTCTTCTTATACGTCGCTGGAGCTCCTCCCACTGAGAGGCAGGGTTTAACAGTCCCCTGACCAGTAGGGAACAGCAGAAGTGACAAGACATGACTTCCAAAGATTGAGTTATAAAACAGGATTCAGTTTCTGTCTACCTCTTTCTGTTTCTTTCTTTCTTTTCTTTTTTTTTTTTTTTAAGATTTTATTTATTTATTTGACAGATAGGGATCACAAGTAGGCAGAGAGGCAGGCAGAGAGAGAGAGAAGAGGAAGCAGACTCCCCACTGATCAGAAAGCCTGATGTGGGGCTCTATCAGAGGACCCTGGGATCATGACCTGAGCGGAAGGCAGAGGCTTTAACCCACTGAGCCACCCAGGCACCCCACCTCTCTCTGTTTCAAGATGATTTTCCTTTGGAGCCCAACAGGCACGCTGTAGAGAAGTCAGGCCACAGGGAGGGTCCAGTGGGAGAGGAACCAAGACCTCCCGCCAACCGTCAGCACCGACTTGGCAGCTGTGGGAAGAGGTAACCTTTGGCAGTGGATCCTTCAGTCCCAAGCAGACCTTCAGAGACTGCAGCTCTTTGACCACAACAGCACGAGAGCTGAGCCAGAAGCCCCCAGCCAAGCCACTCCCAGACTCTGGAGCCACAGAAACAATGAGAACTAAGAAATGATGACTGTTTTAGTCATTCATAGTTGAGATGCTTTGTCATGCAGCATTAGCTAACAAGTACACACCGGTTCCTAAGGCTTAACCCAGAAAGAGAATAAATATAGTCTGGGACCTTAAGGAACTCACAGTCCCCAGGTGACCAAGCAGACGTTGATGGAATCAACTGCAATACATGTGTGAATCTGTTTGGGCTCCTGTAACCAAATACAGCAGATGAGGTGGCTTGGGAACAACACAAATTTGTTTCTCAGGTTCTGGAGGCTGGGAAGTCTGTCATCAAGTTACCAGCAGCTTTAGTGTCAGGGTGTCCTGACACCACTTCCTGGTGTCCACTTCCTGAGTCTTCGGGCTGAGTCCTCACATGGCAGGAGTCTTCGGGCTGAGTCCTCACATGGGGCCCCTTTCATAGCACCCCTAATCCATTCATGAGGACAGAACAGGGTGTTAGTTCACCTGCCAGACGCCCCACATCCAAACACCATCACATGGGGGGGTGATGATTTCAACATCTGAATTTTACGGGGACACACACATTCAGTCCATAGCAATACGGGAAGTATTTAATATAATCAGAGTATATGATTCTAAGATGCTTCTAAGAAGAAGGGTGGGTCAGAAATCTGGTGACCATATTTTCTCAGCTCAAAACTGGGACAGTTGACTAACGGTGGCTCACTGTAGCTTGGGGTGAGAACAAAATATTTAGATCAGGGCTGACTGAAAGAGTCAGGTCGGTATGGTCATTTTGTCTGGAAACGGCCCGGCCCTGCTGGGACTTGGCATGATCTGGAAGGGCTATCTATGGGGACAGCTCACAGGTGACAGGGAATAAACAACTGCTGCATGAATGTTTCCATTCTCTCCTGCCTGGGAAAGAGGGGCTTTACCACGTCACCTGCTTCCCGACCCTTTCTCCAGAGTGTGTGGTGTGGGCTCTGGTGTTGCAGAATCAGGAGGAGCGCGGAGAGAAGGAGAAGGGGTGTGTGGCTACAGCCGGAAGAGGAGTTTGGGAAGCAGGAATGTGGAAGAGAAGAGGTCCAGGATCTGATGTGGTATGTAGAGAAATACGTGGGGGAGGAAAAACAGGATTTCGAGAAGGATAGTTCCGATTTACTGCGTCCGCTTCCTAGTATTTGAGAATTTGCACAAACAGCTTGAGTTATTTTGAAACATGTGTTGGTTGCCAGACTGCATTTATTTGATGGCAGCCGCCGCGAGAATGGACCATGTGGGTGACGGCGAAGTGCGGCGCCTTGATTTCGGAGCAGAAGGGAATGGGGTGTGGTGAGGAGGAGACCGTTGGGTCGGCGGCCGCGAGGGGAGGAGGCTGGAAGCCAGGGAAATGTTCGTTTGTTCCAGCGTGACTTATGACCTGGAGAATGTGGGCTGCCCCAGGCCCAGCTGTGTCCAGATGTGTGCGCAGAGCTCAAAGGCCCAGGGTTTTTACAGGCCTGTTCGTGGCGTCACTGGCCGCTCTGGCAGTAGCCCCTGGAGCAGCTCTGGGAGGAGGGACTTGGCGGAGCAAAAGGGCAGGAGGGAGATGTGGGAGGTTTGCTGGGCCCCCATGAGGAACTCAGAAGTAAAGACAGGGAGGGAAAAAACCCTCTTGGGGAGGCGGGGGGATGTAAAGAGCTTGCTCCCTTTTCTGGAATTTCCCAAGGGATTGTGAGTTTTCCAGGGGGCAAGGGTAGCTTCTTATTCCTGTTTGTTTCTTAGCACTAGCCTGATGCCTGCCAGGTTGTAACTGCCCAGTAAACAACGTTATAGGGATAGAAGGAGGGAGGGAGGAAAGGGGGCAAACAGGAAGGAGAGGGAAGGGAGGGAAGAGCAGAGATCGCATGGTTCCGTGATCCGGATTTTAGTTGCTAAGGTTCTTGAATCCTGGAGTTTAAGGCCTTGGTTCTCTCTGGTCCCACGGTGCCTCCTCTCTCAGCTGAACAACTCAGATGTTAGGAACCCATTTGGGATCTGATAGACCCGGATTCAAATGCAAGTCTCGACCCCTTTACCCTGGGACCACAAGTAAGGGACATGGATGACTTATGTAGGTTTCAGGCTCCTGTAAGAGAAGGCGGGGTTTCGCAGCAACGTGGGGCCATGGAAATAAGGGTGTGCAAGCCCCTGGCCTTACCTTTTGTACATGGGTCTCAGGAGTGCTGAGATCTCCCTTTCCTCTTCTGGGTGAGCTCAGTCCCTGCCCCCGTCTCGCAGCTGATCTGACCATTCCTTACGCTTTGACCTCTTCAAGCTGCCCTCGCGCTCTTTCCTCCTTAGCTCTCACTCTGTTTCCTCTTGACATTGTCCAGGCTCGGTTATTGCTCCCTGGCCCCTTTTTTTGTAGAGTTTCTCTTGCTAGCTCTGCTTAGTCCGCTCGATAGAACTATGGCAATGACCCTCCCAGAGGCTCATGGCCTGGAATATGAGGGGCCACACAGCACCCAGAGATGAGCCCTAAGGATAGGACTGTTTACACAGTGCCTTCTGGAGGGTTAACACCCATCTTCTTCTAGCAACTGAACACAGCTTATTATGGAGGGAAGGAATAAAATTAAAAATTAAAAAAAAAAAAAAAACCAGCAACCAGATGCTCCTATATTCCAGAACATTCCAGGGCTCTGTCTCAGCCCCAGGTCAACTCCATCCTCTACCAGCCTTCCCCTGCACCCCTGTACCCCCAGGCTCAGGGGCTTTTCTGCCATCCCCTCTGACTCTGCTCTCCAACTTTTGCCTAGAGGGACAGTCAGCTGCAGGCTGGCAGAAGCCTTGGTTCCACTCCCCTCACCCCCACACCTAAGGTGGGAGGATGACATAAGGTGCCCCAGCCCCCATGCGGGCATTTAGACCAATAGCCCAGCTCTGTCTCTGAGATTGCACTGAAATAAGCCCACCGCGGGGAGCGCGTCGGTGCCTGATTTGAAGGACGACTCCTGGGCTGGGATCAGGCAAAACCCTGAGACCAGGTAAGGGGTGGGTGGTCCCTGAGAGAGTGCAGGGGCCGTACCCTAGGCAGACCCCTTGCAAGGGAGGAACAGCATGAGCCCGAGCCCTCTCTCGTTGGGACATGAAGCCTCAGGAGGGAGTGAGATCAGGGCCTGCTTTCTGTCCACCGCGGGGCACCAGTGCACCGTGAGGAGGGCCCAGGACAAGCTGCCAGCGTGGCTCTGTCCAGGGTGAGGAGTGAGTGGCTCGGGGAGGAGCCGCTCTAAGGCGCCCTGGCAAGCCCTTGTCACATTCCAAAACGCAGAGGACCACGAATCCCCACTTGGCCTGAGGCCTCCGGGGCTGGCATCCCGCCCAGGCGCAAAACTCCCTCCCGGGCTCTCCTTTCTCTGCTTGTTTTCTGCATCCTGGGGCCAAAGGTTCAATGGCGCTTCCATTTTTCTTCCTTGTGGAGGAGCTGCACTGGAACTGGGGAGACTAGGGGAAGAGGTGGGTGTCAGCCGGACTTTTCTGCCTTGTTTAGCGTGGCTGGAAAGTCAGACGTCTCTAAAATACGGACTGAGCACCCCTGAGGGCCCAACCCTATGCCCACCAGCCCTGGAATAAAGGCACGAAGAGGCCTGGTCTCTGCTCCAAGGAGCTCTCTCTGGGGGTGGGGGGGGGGGTGGGAAACTGTGCTTCTGGAAGGGTCCTTGAAAACCTCACTGGCTGGGCACCTCAAGGAGATGTCACCGAGGCTTCCAGAACACTGCATTGCATATGCGGCGCGAGGCTGGAGACCATAGCTGCTTGTTCTCGGCCAGTGCCCCACACAGTGCCTTCCCCACTGGAGGAGCTTAACACACATTTCAGTGTGGAATGAATGAACCAACGAATGAGTGAATGAAATGGGGTGGTCCAAGAAGGCTTTCTGGAGGAAAGGGAATCTGAATAGTGCCTAGGAGGGTGGGCAGGATTGGACCAGGCCAAGCAGAAGGAAATGGATCTTAGGCAGCCTTGTACAGAAAGGCAGGGAAGGGGACGGTCCACAGAAGGGACTTTCTGGACTCCTCTGTTCTCTCAGGATACAGTGCGGTGTCCCTCCCAAGCCCCTTTGCTAGCTTTTCCAGCCCCTTTGGTACTGTCTCTGATCTCTGTCTCTGACTAGTGTCTCTATCTCCCTTCGAGCTGACTCAAGTGTTTATTTGTAGCCCATGGAACATGCTTCTTGCTCTCTCTCCTCCAGGCCTGCCGTCATATCATTCTCATGTCCCCTGGCCAGAAGGCTGTCACCCTCTGCCCCCGTGTCAGTGGTCCCTTGCTCCTAGGGAACTCCCTTCCCAGTCAGGTCAGCCGGCCCTCCTCGTGTGGCTACACAGCTCCGTGCTCGCCCCACGCTAGCCCCAAGCTCACACTTGTCAGGGTCTCACGGCCATGAGCGAGTTGCCATATTCCCCCGGAGACTGCCCACCAAGGTCAGAGATAGCCGACCAGGACTCCAGCAACACAGACCTCAATGTCCCAGGCAGCTGGCACCCAGGGACCCCATGTGCAGCCGCCCTCTCAGAGACTGTGCGTCCCAGATACTCCCGACCTTGGCTCACGTAGATCTTTCCTTCTCGTCTCCAAGTGCCAGAGCCTGGTCTCAAATGGCCTTGGCTTCCAGAGGTTTTCCATAAAGCGGTAACGATTTCTGATCATACTTGGCAAACTGTCTTTGTGGAGATGGATTTCCCATTAGCTTGCAAGCTCCTGCTGGAGGTCTAGGCTCACTCTCCCTTTAAGTGCCATGCCAGTCACACAGTAGGCTTCAGAAATAACGGATTACTTATTTGGCTCATTAACCGATTATACCCTCTTAAAGAAGGTGTCGTCATAATTTCCAAGCTCAGCTCTCAGTCTTGAATGGGCTGCAGGCAGGGGCCCGGCACCTAGAGCGTGTGCTCAGAACAGAGCATAATACTGGAAGAAGGAATAAGAAAGCTCAGTCAGGGGCGCCTGGGTGGCTCAGTGGGTTAAAGCCTCTGCCTTCGGCTCGTCATGATCTCAGGGTCCTGGGATCAAGGACATTGGGCTCTCTCCTCAGCAGGGAGCCTGCTTCCCTCCTCTCTCTCTGCCTGCCTCTCTGTCTACCTGTGATCTCTGTCTGTCAAATAAAATAAATTTTAAAAATCTTAAAAAAAAAAAAAAAAGCTCAGTCAGTGAAGTGTCTGACTCTTGGTTTCCACTCAGGTCATGATCTCAGGGTCACGGGATCAAGCCGTACATGAGGCTCTGTGCTTAGCTCAGAGTCAGCTTGAGATTGCCTCCTCCTGTTGCCTTTCCCAAGAAGTGGCCTGGTGGAAAAATCGTGGACATTGGTGTGATTCTGCTCCTTCATCGCTCTTCGGCCTTGAGCAACCCTCCAATCATGCTCTTCTGAAAGCGAGATCTGTACCGACTGAGGCCGGCGTGTGAGTTCTCGGTGAGTTCATGCTGGCAGACCCAGGGTCCCCAGTAAGCGTCAGCTCTGTATTCTTCTCCCTTTTCTTGGGAATTGTTCTTGCTTCTCTGTCTTTCCCTGGCTCCCAGAAAACCATAACCACTTAGAAGGGCTTCTGCGAGTCTGTGGCCTACTCTCCCGTACAGTCCGTCCCCCTCTAGCTCCTTGCCACATAAACACGTGCCAGCAGGGGCAGGCAGGTAGGGCCCGCCTTGCCTGGGATCTAACCCCACACGTCCTCCTGCAGTTTAGGGATGAAGCCCTCTTCCTTATGTTGCCTCCAAAAGGAAGCAAAACCCTCTTTTTCCCTTCCTCCTTCCTCTTCGTATTCTGCGTGTTGATTCTCTCTCCGATGTCCTAATTTACCCTCCCTTGCCCCTTTCCCAGGCCTTCAGGAGCTAACCCGTCACCCTCGCTGGCCTCCCTCGCCCCACCCTTTGTCTCTCGACGGTCCCACACAACCTTTCCAGTGCACAGCCCCCTCCCACAGCATCCCACCGGACCCAGGTGTCTCGGCCCCGCTCAGCACCTGCTGCCGGCAGACACCTTCTCTCTGTCCCCACAGACAGCTCCTGTGACAGGCAGTGAGGGCAGAGGGATGCTGAACAACTCTCAGGAGTCTGCAGACAGGGTCCCCGGGAGCTCTCTCAGCCAGCCGCCTGCTCCGGGAGAAGGGGAATGAGGCCTCCCTTCTCCCTCCGCTTCTGTGACAAAATGCCACAAGACTCCCAGGGCCCCCCGTGCGTTCCACGAGATGGGAGCTACTACCTCTCCCCGCCCCAGACCCTTCTCCCTGAGCTGCCCTGGCCCCTTTGCCAGAAGATTCCAGGGCAGGCTGAGGCAAACCAGCCAGATGCCAAGCCACCACAGGAAGGGCCAAAGGGTTTTGGTTTAAGCCAAAAGCTCCGAGCACGGACCCAACCTCCTCACTCAGGGGGCAGTTTCTGGTTGTTGTTTTAGAGTCTCCTGTCTTTTCTTGGGCTGACTGCCTCCCTCCTCCCCATGCTGGGTGTGGGGAGGTCAGGAACAGAGGGCAGGCAGAAGGGCCTGGAGCGAAGTCATGGGCTGCTTTGGCAGGAGGCAGGTCCCTGCCTGGCTGTGCCCCTCGACTTGCAGTCTGACTGGAAGGCCATGTTGTTATTTCAGTCCCGGCCACTGTGGGCAACGGCCCGACCCTGGATTCTGGAAGCACATTCTACCTTTGCCAAAGCACCTTCATCTCTACGAATCCACATTGTCCCCCTTGCAGCCCTGGGTAGGGAGTTAGGAGAGAGACTGGCGTCAGAGGTCGCAGAGGTCGGCTGTGTCCAGGCTTGATGCCCTCCCAGCACGCTGGCTCAGGAGGCCTCTGGCATCTGCCCCTTGCCTCTGGGACCACCTCCTTGGAGAGCGTGCCTTCTGTTGATAGATGCAGGACTTCCAGAAACTTCCACACACTGGCCTCCTATTGAGGTGTTTGAGAGCATGGGCCCAGGTTCAGAATCTGTCTGGCCAAGCGCCCAGATGACTGGCCCCCTGGTGACCATAGAGCCTTTGGCAAGTTAGTGGGCCTCTTGGGTCTCAGTTTCCCTGTGTGTGAAACAGTGCTAGGGTCAGGCCCCGCCCCACAGGGCTGTAAGAAGGGCAAAGTGATCACTGTGTAGAAGATACCAGAAGTGGCAGGCGCCCCAGCAGTCAGCACTTGCTCAACAAGTGGATCGCGATTCTGAAACACAGGCTCGCACGGACCACAGTCCCCTCTATGCACGGAGCTCTCCAGGCCTGAAACTCTTCCTCCCCGTCCCGTGGTTTGCTTAACAAATATTTACTGTCCGCTCACCACGTGCCTCTGGGTTTGGCCTTCTGTGCGCTGTGTGAACAAGACAAAACAGCCCCGCGCTCGTGGACTTGACAGCAAATGCACAGAGGAGTAAATCAGCATGGGCAGCGCAGGAAGCGCAGGGGTGGGTGCTGTACCCAAGGACAAGGGGCGAGCCCTGGTGTGGGCGGGCAAGCATGAGCCACTCTCCCTGGCCCAGCATCAAGCCCGGACCTGAGGGATCCGTAGGAGCGGCTGCCAGAGCTGGACGGCAGGGAAGAGCATTCTGGGCAGAGGGAACAGCACGTGTGAGGGCCCTGTAAGGACAGGGCTGGAGAATTAGTAGGACCCAAGGTAGGGCTGGGCCGAACTCCCGGTACAGCGGGAGGTGTGGAGAGGCTTGGTGATGCAGGAGCAAAGACGGAGCGGTTGGCGGGGTTCTACAGCCATGGTCGGAGATGGGAGATGCTGGTGCCTTTGGCAGAGAAGGGGCTGTGGATGGATGGGGCTAGAAGGCGGGGCCTGTGCCGAAAGCCTGCAGAGCATCAGGGACCGCTAAGCTTGCCTGAGTCCGGCTGCAGGGAGGCTGCAGGGGGATGGCTTTGAGGGTGGTATTGAGGCTGACTCCCTGCACTGCGGCAGGAGTCCTGGGTAGATGAACGTTCCCGAACACTCTCTTCTGGACATGCCTTTGCCTCTAAGAAAGACTTGGAGTGTTCACCTTAGAACAAAACAGAAGAGTCTGGAAAATGGGTTCTTCTCAGCACAGAGCAGAAAATGACTCCGCCTCCCTGCCCTAAATTCCAGGCTTCCATCCCCCAGCATACGCGGTCTGCATCCGGAGGGCTCCTGGCTCCACCACCTGGCGGCCGTGGGCTCTTGGGTAAACTACTGAAATCTCTCTGTGCCTCCACTTCCTCCTCTGCAAAATGGTCATAATAGAGTAGTGCTCCTCCCATCGGGTAATCTGAGGCTGGCAAGAAATTGCACTGAGCACACTGGAAACATCCGCCCTACATCCAAGGGACAAACACTTGCTTTCCCCGGCAGTCTGAGTCGCAACAAGCTCATCAGCCCCTAAGGCCTGAAAGCTTTCCTACACAGGCCGCTCCTCAGCCCCACCTCCACCATTCTGCGCTCCTGCACTTGGATTTTGAAACGCAAGTTCAGGGCCTGACATTTATCCCTGTTAAATTTTATTTTGTTAGACGCAGCCCGTGGCACTGGCCTGTCAGCTTCCTTTTAATTTTGATGGAGAGAGGCCCCGCGGTGCACATTAAATTCATCTTTGTGGCCACAGAGGCATCTACGGAGGATGCTTTTGCTATTCTCTTGCCTCCTGGGGAGTGGTCCCTGGCCTGGGGAGGTGGAGGCAGGCGCAGCCTGGGGCTGAGATGGAGCTGGGGTGATAGCCCGACACTGCCTCGGCTTGAGGATGTTCTGGCACAACTGTCCTGGTCCCTTCTCCCAAGTCCAGTGCTGGCTTTGGGTTTCTAGGTATCGGGCCAGAGGGACAAAACCTTTCAGTGGCAGAGGGGCGGTATCATGGACCTGGGGCTTGGGCCACAGCTCCCCTCTCTCTCCAAAAAGCCCACTCACTCCCTTATGGTCCCATCTCTTTCCAAACCTCTCTGCCACATTCTCTGACCTTAGATCGGAGAAGGGTGTGGGCCAGAGGGAAAGAGATGTCCAGCCCAATAAAGCCTTCTTTGCTGTCTTATTTGCATAGTGCGGGGGTGTGCTCAGGTGCCCTTGAGTTTAATTGCACACTTGCCCCCCAACACACACATGTACTGTTTCTTTACTGATCAGAACAACCTCTTCCATGTTGGTTGGGGAATTGTGCTCCGCCCGATTCATCTCTCTCCTCTGAACTTTTCCAAAGCCCTGGTCGCCACCTTGGAGCCAATCTCATCGTACCAGAGGTGCGTAGCTTTGAGGTTCCCACTCAGCTGCATGCAGGAAGGAGCCTTCTTCTGGGGGCATCTCTCTTCCTAACTTCCTGGGGGCGGGAGGTTCTGCCATCAGGCTGAGAGCTCCCAGGGCAGAGCTGTCTATCTCAGGAGTTCTCTTCCTGCTCTCCCAACACCTACTGGGCTCTGCTCACCAAGGGAGCTGAACTTGAAGGTGACCCTGTCACTTAGCAAAGGCGTGCAAAGAGAGCCAACCCTAGAAGGCCAGGGAGGCAATGGCCCATTGATTCCGTGGTCCTCTCAGACTCCAGGGGAGCAGGGAGAGAGGGACACCTTCGGACACCAGGCCTGTGTGGCTGCCGTCTGGGCCAGACACAACATGCCTTTGGTACAACTGAAAGACTTAACCAGATTCCAGAACTGGGGGACACCTTGGTCCAGGGCCCACCACCGGTCTCCTTCCCCGGTTAATGCACTCCTTGTTCTCCATGTGGTGAGGTATTTTTCCAGGTGGTATGTTCTAGGGAGAATTGAATTTCCCTAACAAGCAGTCTTGCAAATAAGTAGGAGTGAGTGGGGGAGGCGACTCCTATTAGAGTCTAACATTGGTAACCACATATTAACCCTTGCTGGAGCAATCAGCCCTCACTAAAGATTAGGAAAGAATGTTCTGGAAGGGGGTGGTGACTGGGTGGCTCAGTCCTTAAGCGTCTGCCTTCGGCTCGGGTCATGATCCCAGGCAGTCCCTGCATTGGGCTCGCTGCTCAGAGGGAGCCTGCTTCTCCCTTTCCCACTCCCCCTGCTTGTGTTCCTTCTCTTGCTGTGTCTCTCTCTGTCCAATAAATAAATAAAATCTTAAAAAAAAAAAAAAAACAGTTCTAAGGGCGCATGGGTGGCTCAGTGGGTTAAAGCCTCTGCCTTCGGCTTAGGTCATGATCCCAGGGTCCTGAGATAGAGCCCCACATTGGGCTCTCTGCTTAGCAGGGAGCCTGCTTCTTCCTCTCTCTCTCTCTCTCTCTCTCTCTCTCTGCCTGCCCCTCTGCCTACTTGTGATCTCTGCCTGTCAAATAAATAAAACAAAATAAAAAAAAAAGATTAAACAACAACAACAGTTCTAGAAAGTATCCTCTTTTTCAAGTTTCCCATTCCTCAAACAAACCGTGGTTAATTTTCTCTGCCAGTCTGGTCTGTCTTGGAGAGGACTCTGGGAGAGGGGCTGAGATGGAGGACAGAGAAGAAATATACACCCTCCCTTATATTGTACAACACTTCCCGTCTTTTCCAAGCATTATCACCTCCATACGCCCAATGTTGTCTCCGTGCTGTCGTTACACACCGTCCCCCATACAGCTTCCAGTGTGGGCGTCCCGTGCGGATGACGGGTATGATCGCTTTGCAAAGGAAGTGATGACTCATCCCAGCTGCTCCTGATAATGGAGTCCAGGAGGAGAAGGAAGGAAGTTCTTCCTTTTGTCTAACCTTTTGTCTTCCTTGTGTTCTTACAGCAGTGCTCAGCTGTACATTGCTGCCAGCGTGGCAAAAGGCCTAGAAACCACAGCATATCAGGAAAAGAAGGAGCCCTGGGGTCTGACCTGGGGAAGTCTTGGAGATAAGGAAGCACCTCATTGTTACTTGGACTGATGGGCAATGTAAAGACGTATCGGGAGCTCCGTGTGACTCCCGTGGAGAGAAGCAGGCTAGTGGGTAGAAGGGAAAAGGTTGAGCTCTGCGGAGAGACAGCAGGTGATAAGTGGGCAGATCAACCAGCGGTGACATCGCTTCCCACCCAGAGGAGGTTTGACAAAGTCTGGAGCTGATTTCGCTTGTCACAGCTGGTGGGGGAGGCGTTCATTAGCATCTGGTGGGCAGCGGTGGGGGGTGCCACACTATAGCCTCCAGTGTTCAGCGACGTCCCTCAACAAAGAATTCTCCAGCCCCTAATGCCAAAATGCCCAGATCAATGTTGTGGAAAGAACACAGGCTTGGGTTTTAGTCTCCAGTGCCGGACTTGAGACCTTGGGCAAGGGACTCAAGCAGTCCTGTTGGCAGTACTCTCATCCATGAAATGGGATAACAGAGCCGAATTTGCTGGTCAAAGTGCCATACACGGGGGGTCTTTCCATACGGGGCCTGCTGTGGAGGAGGGGTCCACTGTGCCTTGGGGTGCCTGGTATTATAACATGAGAGAGATGCTTCCTCTAACCAGTAAGGCCTGCCCATGACTGCGTAAGAGCACCGGGGAGGCTTGAGTTGTAAGGAATTTTCTGTCCCTGGAAATGCCCAACCTCCGGCCGGGACGTTGTAGAGGGTTTTCTCAAATAGGTGGGGAATGGGCGCTACATGATGTGACGGTGGCTTGGTTCTTCCATTCTGGCATTTTTCGTCGGGGGGGAATCCTGATATCTGCTCTGTAGTCCAACACCGCTGTGAATCTAGCCATGTCCTATTCAGGAAACCAAAGAACTGATGAATGAGTCTGGTCAAAGTCCTACCAGAGCCTCAGTCCCCATATCTTCAACAGCGCCCTCTCCCGCCCTCTCCCACCCCCGGGTTTTGGCCTTTAAAAGAAGGTGGGAAACTAAACAGGCTTCCCAACAAGGAACGCAAAGGACACAAGGATCGGAAGGTGATCCAGGCAGATGGGGAAGTGCTCTGCTTGGGAAGGGGGAGGCCGAGGGGCGCCCGGGGAGCCCTGTGACAGTTGAGGCATCTTCGAGGACATTAGCTGCCGTTCTCTGCCTCCCCAGAGGCCAGAAGGAGGAAGGAACTTCAACGGTAACAAGAGGAAGGTAGGACTGAAGTGCCTCCCTGTCAAAAAAGCCAGGATCTATGACCCAAACTCAGCAAAGGAGGGTGGCGTCCCTGCCCCCACACTGTGTGCAGAGACG
Organism: Mustela nivalis; assembly: GCF_964662115.1. NCBI lineage: Eukaryota > Metazoa > Chordata > Mammalia > Carnivora > Mustelidae > Mustela > Mustela nivalis. The sequence goes on along the minus strand of NC_139035.1, from coordinate 43,071,699 downwards.
CTGTCTGGAACCTCTGGGGAGAATCCAGCAAATGGCTGAACCACCTCCTCGGGTTGGAGTCAGCATCCTCCATGCTGATCCGTCCACACAGTCTGGAGGGGCCAGACCAGGAGGATAGATGGAGGCGAGGCTGAGTGGCAGTAATCCACAGAACTCGGGCGGGAGGCCGGCGCATGTATTTAATTTTACAGTTTATTCAGGGAACGGTGAGGGACACTAGGGTTCGCTGAAGGGTCTGCTTTGGCTTGAGGGCATCCCTTTGCCCCTGGCTGTCACTGCCAGGCTGCCCCGAGACTGGTCATCCTTTGCCTACCTGTGAACTGCAATCAGTCTCCTGGTGCAACTGAACTTGATTTTCCCTGATGCTGCTTGATGTCTGCTGCCACCTGCCCCCCTGCCTGGCCCATGGCACCGCAGAGTGTGTGTCTGGGTGGGAGGGCGATCCCACAAACCTGGGCGATGCACACTGCCCCCATCCTCTCTCACCGCTCTGCCCACCCTAAGCTCCAGCTGAACCGGACTGTTTGTGATTCCCGAACATTCCCGACACCCTCCCGGCCCAGCCCTTTGCTCCTGCTGCTTCCCTGCCCCAATACCCTTCACACCCCAGCCACACTGATTCTGCTCGTGCCTCCGGACTCTGGGGAGCACAGCTGATTGCCAGATCTCTACCCACTCTCCCGCCTCATTAGCAATGTGTTGATTTTGCTAGGATAAGGGAGATCAATGTGCCTTCCTAAAAATATTGATTTTTCAAGGTTCCCTTGTTTCTAGGAGTGATGATGTGACAGTTCAGGCCAACAAGATGTAAGTAACATGAATTCTTTTTGCCTGAAAAGGTGAAGGCAGAGCTGGAGCATGTCTGGCTTGTGTCTTTTGCTTTTCTCTGTCTTGCTCCCTGGAAAGTCTACGACGTGATGCTGGAGTGTGGAGTACCCAGCTTGCATCCCATAAAGGCCACGTGTGAAACATATGGGCTTGTGAGACGGAAGGGCTTAATTTCTGGGTGGCTTAGTGGGTTAAGCATCTGCCTTTGGCTCAGGTAATGATCCCAGGGTCCTGGGATGGGCCCCTGTGTCAGGCTCCCTACTCAGCAGGGAGCCTGCTTCTTTCTCTCCCTATGACCCCCACCAACCTCCCCCCTCCCACCGCCCAGACTCATGCTCTCTGCCACTATCTCTTTCTCACTCTGTCTCTCTCTCAAATAAATAAGAAAAAAAAATCTTAAAAAAAAAAAAAAAGAAAAGAAGGGCTTGGGTTCTTGAAGATGTCCCTGAAGCCGGCACTGGCTTCCCTCCACATTTTTTGTTACAAGAGAAAAATAAACTCCTTTTGTTAAACCTCAGTAGTCAGGTTTCTGTCACATCTAGTCAAAGGCAGTCCTTAGTGATGCAAAGGCTCATTTTGAAAGCTGTTCCCTGACAAACCATAAGAGACTCTTAATCTCACAAAACAAATAAACTGAGGGTTGCTGGGGTGGGGGGATGGGGGGTTTTAGGGAGGGGGGGTGGGGTTATGGACATTGGGGAGGGTGTGTGCTATGGTGAGTGCTCTGAAGTGTGTAAACCTGGCGATTCACAGACCTTTACCCCTGGGGCTAATAATACATTATATTTTAATAAAAAATTTTAATAAAAAAAGCCGTTCCCTGCATTTTTAACCACCACCCCACACACACTGGGTAGGCTCTTTTGTACCTCTGAGCTCCTTTGCCTCTTTTTTTGCTCTTTTTTTCTTTTTTAAAATTTAAACTCAATTAGCCAACATGTAGTTTATCATTAGTTTTTATATCGTGTTCAATGATTCGTGAGTTGTGTTTAACACCCAATACTCATCACATCTCGTGCCCTCCTTAATGCCAATCACCCGATTACCCCCATCCCCCACCCACCTCCCTTTCTGCAACCCTCAGTTTGTTTACCAGAGTCGAGTCTCTCTTGATTTGTCTCCCTTTCTGATTTCTTTCCATTCCGTTTTCCCTCCCTTCTCCTCTTGTCCTCTGCACTGCTACTTATATGCCACATATGAGTAGAACTGTATGATAATTGTCTTTCTCTGATTGACTTCTCTCACTTAACATAGTCCCACCAGTTTCATCCACATTGATGTAAATGGTGGGTGTTCATCCTTTCTGATGGCTGCGTAATACTCCACTGTGTATATGGGCCACATCTTCTTTATCCATTCATCTGCTGAAGGGCATCTCATCTCCTTCCACAGTTTGGCTATTGTGGCCATTGCTGCTATGAACATTGTGGTGCAGGTGCCCCTTCTTTTCACTACGTCTGTATCTTTGGGGTAAATACCCAGTAGTGCAATTACTGGGTCATAGGGTAGCTCTGTTTTCAACTTTTTGAGGAACCTCCATGCTGTTTTCCAGGATGCCTGCACCAGCTTGCATTCCCACCAACAGCATAAGAGGGTTTCCCTTTCTCCACATCCTCGCTAACATTTGTCATTCCCTGTCTTGTTAATTTTAGCCATTCTCACTGGCATAAGGTGTATCTCATTGTGGTTCTGATTTGTATTTCCTTGATGGCATCACTTGGCTCTTCATACTGCTCCCAGGGAAGCCAGCTTACTCTACTGAACATGCTCATTGCATATTTGTCTCAGCAACTTCAGTGGGAGCACTTTGAGGGGCAAGGAGTGAGTCTTCCTCTCCCTAGGACCCCACCCCCCAGTGGTAGCACTGACTTAGGAGATCCCTGGTAAAGATTGCCGAGCAGCATCAGTTAGGCATTGGATTCTTCCAGATCTACCAGACCTGTAGCACCACTGAGGGCTATTCCATGATGATCCCACCATGGGCCTCTTCACAAACTGCCCATGCCCCCTGGATGTGTCCCTCAGTCTATCTCCAGGCCAGGAATCCTCCAAGGCAATGAGGCACAGGGAGAGGGAGGATCTCTCTCTCTCTCTCTCTCTCTCTCTCTCACACACACACACACACACACACTTCTCTTCTAAGGAGCGAAATTAGGAGAGCAGATGGTCTCCTGAGAGTCTCCCCCCTCGTTATCCTCTGCAAGACTGCTGTGTGAGGAAAGGGTGTGTTCAGAGGTTTCCTTACATCCCCTATAGACCATAGACTCAAGGAACACAAGAGGTCGTCTGGTCCAGTCTCTGGCCTTCAGGTCAGAAAATTCTAGGTCTCCCAGGGCTGAGAAGATGCAATGTATCCCTTCAACCAACAGGCAGACACCAGCCTATAAGAGGGGCCTGGGGTGAAGAGTGGTTGAGGTGGCTCTGAGGCTTGGCGGCATGCTGCCCATGTCATGAGGGGTCAAGTGAGGTTCTGGTCTGGGGTCCAGAGGATGTCTCCTTGAAAGATCTTCCCCTCCTGCAGGACCCGGAGCTCGAACAAGTTCTACATGTTTGTCTTGCCGCTGATCTGTGAGCCCTTCAAGATAGGACATGTCTTAGTCATACTTGCTTCTTCCACCTAACAAGGTATTTGATACAGAAAAAGGTGATCAATAAATACTGGTGGGAGGAAGGGAGGGATGAAGGGAGGGGAGGAGTGAGTGAGGAAGGGAGGGAAGGAAGGATCCCTTAGATGAAGTTGTTGGGCAATTGAGTTGCCGACCCAGCACATAGCCTGGCCCTCCCTCATCTCAGCCCAACCTTCTTCTGTGGCCCTTATCTTTGAATGTTGCCCTGATTTTGGTCCTTCATTCTTCAGGCCCTGGCTCGAGTAATACCTCCCCTCCATGAGCTCCCCCCATCCATCCCGTGCCCCAACAGCATGTTGGTTCCTCCCTGATGGCATTTAACTGACTGGATTGGGAGTCTCCGCTCTTCTCTCCCCAGCAATGGATGGAGCTACTGTGGATGAGGATCAAGGCCTGGTTCAGGGTGCCCAGCTTTGCCAGGTCAGAAGGCGGCACAGCAGGGTAGCTGAGATGAAGGTTAAGGTGAGACATCTCCATCCTGGGATGAGGAGGGAGGGGTGATTGGGTGGAAGAAGGCTGCCTTGGTGGAGGACTGGCAGCACCAGGGCAAATACGCCCTCAGGCCAGCAGGAGCATGCCATCTGGACAGACTTGTGTTTCATAAAGGAAATGAAGTAGTTCCTGGCACTGGAAATTAGAACCCAGCCGGGGAGCGGGATGGAAAATACAGCTCCACTGGCTGCTAAGGGGCACTGTGGAACATAGGATTGGACCTCAGTGATCTCCTAGCCGGTGGCTCTTACAGGGAGTCCCTGGATTCCTATGTGTTCTCAAAGACCATGTCAATCATTTCTTCCTTTCTTGAAATCTTCCCAAGCTGACCCCCTCACAGAAGCCTCGTGAGTCTTTCTGCCATGGTCTCCATCTATAGGGGGGTGGTGGCGAGCAGGGACAGTCATGAGGAATGACCAGAAGACTCCAGACTGAATGATTCACCAAAACCAGACCTCTGCCAAGAGCAACCAGAGGACTGCTCTGATAAAGTTGGTTGGGTTACTTCAGGAGCACCCTATGGAAATTTGTAGAAAGCTTGGGATGGTCATTAGGCTTTGCAAAATCCCAGGGACTGTAATGGTTCACGTGATGCTTGCCTTGATGTTCGTGGTCACCGTGACTCTCTGGTCTTGATGAACAAGTTTGTGTGTGTTTTGTTTGCAGTGTGTGTAAGAAGTGCGAGTGTTCATTGTAGAGTTCAGGGCTGTGGTTGCAACCGTACCAAAGCTGTGCCTGTTCATGCACTTGTTTTGGATTTATGTATGGGTGTGATTGCATGTTGTGTCCTTGTTGGAGATGCTGCTAAATTTCATGGAATCATACTTGTTAAAAAGTTCTGAGTACCCTTGACCCACTAAGTTACATTAATTTCAGGTGTAGGACACAGTGATTTGACAAGTTTGTAGGCTACGCTATGCTCACCACAAGGGTAGCTACCATCTCATGAGATCATACTTTTCTTCCTCATTGGATCTTCGCATAGGGGAACTGAGTCCTCTCCTACCCCAAAAGGAGCAGAGGCCTTCCCAAGATGGGTCCAGCCGTCTCTCCCTGAGCCCAGCCAAGTAATGTGCACCCCCTGCCCCTGCACCTTGTCCCTGACTTCTTTCTCCAGCCCTAACACAGCCAAGGTCCTTAACCGAGAACAGGAAAACAAAAATCAGGTCACCAGATGTGTTCCATTCCATCCTCTCCCTCCCCATCCCTTCTTACCACAGGGCAATAAATTCTGACTATGTATACAGCAAGCACCTGGCATCTTCCAAGCCCAGTGGTGCCTGCCTGGGGACAGACCCAACTGAGGCGGAGCCTGGGGAGACCACATGAGCCTACCACACAGCCCACCCATGTCTCTAGCACCAAAGTGTAGCTCATCTGCTTTGTCTAGACAGCCGAGGCCAACCCAAGAATGATTTTTCCGGTCTGACCGAAGGGCGATAACGTTTGTGCCAACTGTCATGCCGGGTCTCCCTCTTCCTGTGTAGACCTTGCCTGTCTGGGTTTGGAAGGAGACCGAGGTCTCCCAGGCAAGATCCCTGTCTGGATACTGGAGGAATGAGAGAGGGACAGCCCCGGCGAGCTTGCGCACAGGGCTCCCTAGAGCTGGTCCCCACCTGGAGGCCAGAAGGAGTGTCTGGGTCTCTGGAATGAAGCAGGCATCTGGGATTCTCATTAAAGAGTGTTTACTTGTCTATTTGCATGGCAGGTTAACAGCCCACAGCAGCCCACTTCCTGCCAGGGACTTTCAGGAACAATGTCTCCAAGCCAGCGTGGCCCAGCCTGGGCATGAGCCCACCCCATCGCTCCCTCCTTCCCTCCCTCCCCACATCAGCCACGTGGACATGACTCACGCAGGCTCTCAGAGCCTCTGCCAAGAACAGCCAGCGGACTGCTCTGATAAAGTTGGTTGGGTTACTTCAGGAGCAGGGAATGGTCCAGAGGGCCTTTGGAATCCCGTGGGCCCCCATTTCTTCCTCCCACTGCGGTTCCTCAGGTGGCCCACCACCCAGACCCACTGAGGCAGGGGACTAAGATCTCCTTACTCTGGAGTAAGATCTCCTGAGCCCCCCAGGAGGTTCTCTCTTTCCTCCAACAGCATGCAAGACAGTCAGGCGCTTGGCTTTTGGGAGGGCGCTTGGCTTTTCACTGGATTATTACATAAATAACAGACACCTAGAGCAAAACTCTCATGCAGCCCATCTCGTTTTAGCCTCATGATCTCCTTGTGAGACAGTGATTTCTCCCATTTCAAAGGAGAAAGAATTGAGAATAAGAAGTTGAAGTGAAGGCAGAAGGCAGAGCACAGAGGATTTTTATTATTATTTTTTAAAGATTTATTTATTTGAGGGAGAACAGAGCGGGGAGGGGCAGAGGGAGAAGCAGACTCCATGCTGAGTGCAGAGCCCAATGCAGGGCTTGATCTCACGACCCTGAGACTACAACACTGAGATCACTACTTGAGCAGAAACCAAGAGTTGGATGCTTCACCGACCGCACCACCCAGGCGCCCCCAGAGGATTTTTAGAGCAGTGGAGCTATCCTGAATGATACTGTAGTGATAGATGCAGGCCATTAAATATTTGCCAAAACCCTGGAGAGTGTCCGACAGACCCCAGGAGTGAACCTGAAGGTAAACTGTGGACTTTAGGCAGCTGCGATATGCCGGTGCGGGTCCGCGGACCTGGAGAGTGAAGGAGGCTGTGCATGGGGGGGGGGGGGGGGGCGGGAGTGATGGGGAGCTCTTTGTATGAGCCGCTCAATTTTGCTGTGAACCTAAAACTGCTCCAGAAAAGGTCTACTTTACAAACAACCAGGAAAAATAAAACGATGAAGTGCCTTGTTACGATCACACAGACAGGGGTGGGCTGGGTTCTGAATAGGGGCTGCCTGCTCACACGGTCTGTTCTCACCCGCCAAGGAGCTCCCCGTCAGATGGGACAGGAGACCTTAATGAGTCAGGCTGCCCTGGAGGTCCTCTAAGGCTAATGTCCTCGGTCTCAGAGTTTCCCATGTTCTTGACGTGCCGTTTGAGCCTCTGAAGGTACTTGGAGACTTACCAGTTAACTGTCTTTGCCCATTGTCACTCCTCAGCCCGGCCTGTCACCTGTGCGCCCCACCCCTCCCACGAGCCCAAATTCTAAGAGCCTCGAGCCTGGACTGTCTCTGTTTTCTGAGCTTCCAGCACAGTCTGACACACAGCAGCAGCTGAGAAAATGCATGGCTGCAGGAGTGAGGAGGAAGGAGAAGGAGAGGAGGGAACAGGCAGGAAAAAGAGGGAAGGAGTGGGGTTAAGGCTGGGGTCGGGAGGAGAAAAGGCTTGGCCTCCTAGGTTTGATCTCATCCCCCTGTCCTCCCGGGGCCTGGAGAGTCCTCTCCTGTTGCTTCCTCTCCCCGACCCCCGCCTGAGACTCGAGGAGGGCTTTGGCCTGAGCCCTGGCCATCCCCTCCAGGGACTCCTCATAAAGTCTTTAACCCCTGGATGGAGGACTGCCCCATCCCCTTTCCACAGAATGAACGTGTTATTTGGGCAAAAGAGAAAAGGAGAAAAATTGAAGTGGAAAAATCTTTGATTTGGAAATTCAGCTGACTGCCCTCGTTTGGAATAAAAGCTCCTTCAGCCTCTGGCCGCGTGGCAGGAGGCTGAGCCAACAGTAACACCGGATGCCGGGATGCTGGGAGGAGGAGGCCTAGGGACCCCGCTGAGGGACCGCCAGGGCCCTATGAACTTGGCGCCCGGGAAGACCGTGAGGGGGGTCATCTCAAGGCTGAATCTCAACCCCTTGCCTCATTAAGACAGTGGTCCGTCATCCGGTGGCTTGGGCCGAGCACTGTGCTGGGGGCAGGAAAAGGAGGGGAGGCCGATCCTGAGGGAAGCCAGGCCTGGGTCTGTCTTCTCTCCTCAGCACCGACCTCAGTGCCTGACATGTGGAAGTTGCCCAGAACGCTCCAACTGGTGGGGCGGGGAGGAGTAACCTTTGTGCAGAGGTTGAGAGGAGACGAGGTCCATACCCTCTTCTTGCTCTCAGTCTAATGGCAGAGAAAGCTGCTGGAAATGACTTGGCTGAAACGAACAGGTATCCAAGTGGAAAGGGACCCTCCTGTGGAAACCTGGGAGCAGGAGAGCAGGGAGGTGAGGGGACCAGGCAGGACCGGCACTCGCTGGCCGGGACAGGTGTCTGACAGCTGTGTGCAGGGTTGGCCGTGTGTGAGCGAGGCTGGTTTATGCTGGCTCCATGGTCACCTGGGTAGCAGGAGACAGAGCAGAAGGTGTTTTCCAAACCTTAACATCATCTTCCGGATTCTTTGCTTTCAGCCTTGGTTGTGCTTTGAGGGGAGACAGAGGGAGGCCCAGACGTGGAAGAGCCCAGGGCTCAAATGGACTGCCACAGAAAGGGCCTGTGGACGAATGAGGGAATATGTGGAAACACACAAGAGGAGGTCGGAGGCCTGGGGCCAGGCTGGGCTTGGTATGTTTGGTTGTGCAAGAAGAGAACAGGAGATCGGGGCCACTGTTGAGAGGAGGCAGAGGGAAGTATAAAGAGACTCATAAAATAGGTTGGCGGGGCCGGTGTGTGCCGTGATCCACTACCCGTGTGCAAAAGGCTTTCAGTATAGACCCGAACTGCCCTTCGGGCTGCTGGATCGGAGCTGGTGGTCCTGTCACATGGGAGCCCGCCAAGCGAGGCTTTGGAGCAGAAGGGAAGTGAAAAGACTCGAGTCTATTCTGGTTACACTTTTCTGGCAGACGACAGTTTCTGCCCAATATCCATTCTCTCCTTCCTTATTAATGAAACCACAGTCTGTCGCCCAAGACAAGATGACATCTCCCAGTCTCTCTTGTAGGTAGGATCAGCCACGTGGCCCAGCTCCGACCTATGAGGACTCTGCGGAAGCTGCTGGAGGGTTTGTGGGAAAGTCTAGTTTTCCTCATAGAGACCCCCCTCCCTTTTGGGGTCATTTTCTTTTTCTTCTTCCTTCCTGGAGCATGTGATCGGCAAGCAGTGGGGAGGCTGAAGTGAGGTGTGAAGGGTGATGGGGCAGCCGGGGTGGAGGACCCTGCCTCGGGCAGCTGGTTCCCGTGAAATCAGCCCGCAGCCCCAGCAATGTGGGTCCAGCAGCGGCCGCAGGAAGCCATCCCACCTGAGCCAGCAGCCTGCGCCCAGGCAGTGTCTGCTTAGGAAGTAGGGAGCAGCTCCCAGAGGCACGGCAGCAAAAGAAACTCGTCAGAGGGCTGGGGCATTTGTTATTCCAGCCCTGGCCCCTCTGTCCACTGGTGACAGGAAGGGCAGGCCCTCCACCCAACAGATTCTGTCCCCAGAGGTGGTCCAGCCCCCAGACAGGGAGGAGGCAGGATGGGGACTCAGCAGGGGGGGGTCCTGTGGCTGGACTGAAGGGGGGAGGAAGGGGTGCAGGGGGTGATGCTACTCCCCCACTCCTTTCCCACATGGGGACCACCGTGTCCATCCCCCCTCCCCAGGCTGTAACCTACTCATTTTCATCTTCTGATTAAAGGACAGAGAAAGGAGAGTATGGTGGGCAGATCCCCTGGTCGCTGGTGGCTCCCAACCAGGTCATCGTGCTCTGTTACAGCACGGACTCCCGCCCCACCACACCTGCACACTTGCCCATGGCTTCCCGGCCCCACCCCAGCCACTGGCCATGTTCATGGTTCCAGCACATCCTCAGAGGTCTATCAGAAGACTTGGGTTCTCCTGTCCTGCTCACTCACAGACCTTAGCGGGAGACATCATGCCTGCTTCAGACTTCAGTCTCCCCACCTCCCCCAACCCCACCCCCCCAAAGAGAAAAGGGTTGCTCCATCAATGGCTCCCAGGGACCAGCTTAAGAAGGCGTCACCAGTCCCCGCACTGTTATAACAATGGCTGTCATTTACCGGCTACTTCTGTGCGCTAAGCGTTTTTCACATATCAACTCATTGAATCCTCACGATTACTTAGGGCAAGTATGTCCTACTATTCTTTTTTTTTTTTTTTAAGATTTTATTTATTTATTTGACAGACAGAGATCACAAGTAGGCAGAGAGGCCCGCAGAGAGAGAGGGAAGCAGGTTCCCTGCTGAGCAGAGAGCCCGAGAGCTCAATCCCAGGACCCTGAGATCATGACCTGAGCTGAAGGCAGAGGCTTTAATCAACTGAGCCACCTAGGCGCCCCAAGTATGTCCTACTATTATGACCTTCACTTATAGATAATAAAACCAACAAGTTCGGAGAAGTTAAGTAGCTTATCTGAGGTTCTTCAGATCCCAAGTGGCAGAGCCTGGATTTGAACTCGGGCTTGTGGTCCAGAGTCCAGGAGCCACATCACTACACCAGGGCTGCCTGGGCGATAAGAAGAAGGTAAGGAGCAGGAGGAGGATAAATGTGTGCACATAGGAATACAGATGTGTGCACACACATATTTTAAAATATCTTTGTGATGCTGCGTAAGTTTAACGCTGACTTTCTCAGAAAGGACTGGGATAGTTCTTTCATGTTAAGAGTGAGAGAATAAGTTTTTCATATTGTCTATGTTAAAGTGTCCTTTCCTGAAATGACAGAGGAGTGTTTTATTTGTTTAACTAGCAAAATAATAACTAATAGCCCGTTATTTTTTTATATTATGTTTCCCGCTCCTGCTGCAGGTTGTGAGAGACTGTGAAATTATATAAATCGAGGAGTTTCTGGACTATAAGAACTCAAAGTCCTTTCTGGGTTAAATAGTCTAAGGTCTTCAGCCTCCAGATGAGGTGATTCAGGCCACATGCTCCTCCCACTCCCGCCCCGATATTGGGCCACGCCACCCCGGCGCCCTGGTTAGCCTTGCAAGAGGGCAGTCACCCAGACGGGCCTGTCAGGACGTGCCTGCTTGAGGCTCAGCAAATATTTTGATCTATGAAGAAAGTTTCCTTTCCTGTCCTGGCCTCAACTTTAGCTCTAGCTCTTCTGTACTTGTCCACCTCTTGGGATAGATGCCACAGAAAGAGTGTTAAATTACTCTTTAACTGGGTGGAACTATTTTATTTGAGGTCAGGCCCCAAGCATAACCTCCTCCCTGCACCAGATCCTGAACACGTACCACAGAAGAACTCGCTCTAGCCTGAGCGCTGCACCCAAGAGGAAGCAAAAGGCAAAATTCTGGATTATCTTGAGACTGTCTGTTCAAACTAACTGTTCTCTACTTGTATGGATTCTGTCAAAGCTGGGAACAGAACCAGCAGTACTGGGGGCACTCCGTGGTGCTTTCTTGGAAAGGAAGCTGGCAAATGGGGCACCAGGGTGGCTCAGTGGGTTAAGCGTCTGCCTTTGGCTCAGGTCATAATCTCGGGTTCTGGGATGGAGCCCCACATGGGGCTATCTCCTCAGTGGGGAGTCTGCCTCTCCCTCTCCCTCTGCTCCTTCCCCCTGCTTGTGTTCTCTGGCTCTATCTCTCAGTCAAATAAATAAGTAAAGTCTTCCAAAATTTAAAAAAAAAAAAAAAACAGTTGGCAAACACTTGCAGGTTTTTAAATTTTTATTTGTTTTTTAAAGATTTTATTTATTTGAGAGAGAGAGAGAGAGAGAGAGAGCATGAGCTGGGATGGGGGTGGGGGAAGGGCAGGGGCAGACTCCCCCGCTGAGCAGGGAGCCAGACCGAGGGCTAGATCCCAGGACCCTGAGATCATGACCTGAACCAAAAGCAGACACTTAATCGACTGAGCAAACACTTATTGGGTTGTTGTTTTTTTTTTTTTAAGATTTTATTTATTTATTTGACAGACAGAGATCACAAGTAGGCAGAGAGGCAGGCAGAGAGAGAGAGAGAGGAAGGGAAGCAGGCTCCCCGCTGAGCAGAAAGCCTGATACGGGGCTCGATCCCAGGACCCTGAGACCATGACCTGAGCTGAAGGCAGAGGCTTAACCCACCGAGCCACCCAGGCGCCCCCAAATACTTGTTTTGAAGCTAATATAGAATAAGCAATTCAGAAGAAAAAGAGTTTGTCAGCCCTATATTGTCATTTTTTTTTTCCTTACTGGAAGTTTCATAGTACCCTATGAAGGAGGAAGATGTTTGCTAATGTGCACATAGTGACCAGAGATATTCTCCTTCTTTTCTTTTTTTCTTTTTATTTTTTTTAGAGATTTTATTTATTTATTTGAGAGAGAATGAGAGAAAGAGAGCATGAGAAGGGGGGTGTCAGAGGGAGAAGCAGGGAGCCTGATGTGGGACTCAATCCAAGTTCTCCAGGATCATGACCTAAGCTGAATGCAGTCACTTAACCAACTGAGCCACCCAGGAGCCCTCTTTTTTTATTTTTTAAAAAAGATTTTATTTATTTATTTGAGAGAGAGTGTGAGAAGGGAGAGACTCAGAGGGAGAAGTTGACTCTCCAATGAGTGGGGAGCCTGATGCAGGACTTGATCCCAGGACCCTGCGATCATGACCTGAGCCGAAGGCAGATGCTTAACCACTGAGCCACCCAGGCGCCCCCCCCCCCGCACCGCTGCCCCCCCTCCCCCCCCGCTGCCAGGGACATTCTTAGGAGGGGCGGCAGAAGCCACAGAGCTTCTCCTGCTGTGGGGTCTACATGCCTCTAACCCAGCAAAGCACTACACGCAGTAGGGTGGACTCCCCACAAACAAAGTAAAACAAAACAGATTTAGGGTATTTGTGGAAAGTGAAAGGAATCTCTTTCTTTCTGTCTGTCTCACAAACACAGCAACAGAAAACTGATGAAGGCTACCAGTCTGGCAGAAATCTCAGGAATTAGAGGCATAGGACACCAGCGTTCCGGTTTTCAAACCAGATGTGAGTTGGAATGGGGTGTAAGAAAGGAGAGAAACAGTTGTTGACTATGTCATGTGGGGACCCCAATGAAAACATTCTTTCGTCATCAAATGAGCTTTGTCAGCTTCGCCACTCCCAGGGAGGTTAAAATACAGAAAGAGGAAAGACGGGCTTGATCATAGGACATCTCTGATTCGTTTGCTTGGAAAGACCCAGGCGGAGGGCCTGAACTGGTCAAGGCATCCAGCTATCAAACGCGGTTCTCTCTGGCGATGGGGTTTTAAGAAATGTTGACGTTGGCAAAGTGGATTGCTCCATTTAGAAAAATGTTTGCCACTATGGTGGTCCATTAGAACACCAAGAAAAAGAACAAGAGAAAAAAAATTTACTGGCGAGAGCTCTTATTAACCCACAACCCCACAATGTCAAAGCAGCAGCAATCGACTTGCAAATTAAAACTGGTGATTTATATTTTCTGAGCTTTTTGCAGGAAGGAGGGTCAGGGAGGGACTGTCTGCTTCTTATGGGTGGGTCCAAGGAAATGATTTCTGGTCTGGATACAAGCCCAGAGTTCGAATAATCAATTACTCCCCCTCAGTGCCATAGCCTCTGCCACTATAGTGTTTCCCTTCAGCCTCCACGCAGGGGACAGAAAGCTTTGCTGTCTGCTCTACATGCTCGGATGATCCCGCCTAGACACAACTTTCCCCACAGCTTTCCCTTCCAGCACTGGCCCTGAGTGCTCATCTTTTCTTCCCAGCCGTGCGGCCTGACGGGGAAGTCCGCATGCCGTTCCGGTAGGCTGTCTGCACAAAACACAGGACCCTGAGTTAAATTTGAATTGCAGACAATGAATACACGGGACGGACTTATTTAAAAATTGTTTATCAGGGGGCACCTGGGTGGCTCAGCCAGTTTAGTATCTGGTTCTTGATTTCGGCTCAGCTCATGGTCTCAGGGTCGTGGGATGGAGCCCCAGGTCGGGCTTTGTGCTGAGCATGAAAGCGGCCTCAGATTCTGGCTCCCTCTGCCCCTCCCCCTCCTGCTCTTGCACTGTCTCTCTCAAAATATATAAATAAATAAATAAATAATTGCTTATCTAAAATTTCTAATGAATTCCGGTTTAACAGGGTATTCTGAATTTTCTTCTGCTAAATCTGGCAATCCCACCGACCGGGATCCCCTTCCTTGCTTTTCCATGGGCAGCCCCGCCCACTGAAACCTGGTTTCTGCCTCCTCCTCTCCAGGGATACTGCTCTCCCCAGCTTCCCCCAGGGACCTGCTAAGGACCAAACCCAAAGGAGGTGTCCCCAGGCGTTACAGCAGGGAGTTTTCTGGAACATTCGCCCATCGCTCTCAGTGACCCCCCACTTACGGCAAAGCTGTCTTCTCTCTTGGCTTCTTGTTCCCTTCATCTTTCACTGACAGCCCTTCTCAGCTTTCTTGGTGTACTCTCCTTGTTACTTCCACTCTTACGAGTTTGCTGTTCTGCCGGGTCCTGTCCTTCGGCCTTCAGCAATCTCTACACACAGAGCCCTGTTTGCTACAGCATTTCTCTCTCTGCTCAGACCGCCCTGAACAGCCCTTGCCTGCTCATCAGTCATCCTGGCTGTGGGGCTTCTGAGTCCATCTCCCAGAGCAGCCTTCCTGCCCTAGGCCTCCAAGGAGACGGGCTCAGCTGCCAGAGAAGACAGGGGTTTCTGAAGGGGTCAGAGCACCAGGTCCTGCGGGACTGATCGGCTGTGAATTATGGATGTCACATCCCACTCGGTCCCAGGGCTCCCAAGCCAGAGAGGGTGTCCCTGCCTCCTCTCCTTCCCTGATCGGCCCCTTGTCCCTGGCATGGCTTTAGCATGCACTTCCTTGACAGTAGGTGCATTCTTGTTTTGCTTTTGTATTTTGTTGTTTTTAAATAATCATTATTTCTACACCTCCTCCCATCTCCATCTGACTAGGAGCTCCTTGAGCTGAGTCCTCCTTCATCAGACTGTGCCCTGCTGGACAGCAAGGACTGCTAATGCCCCATGGGGAATGGTTAGCATATAGGTATGACTGTGATTATGAGGACTGAAAGGGGGGGGAAGAGTGACAAAGAGTTTTTTGAGGGAAGAATTGGGAGACTGTGGGGGAGAGGAGATACTCAACCCGCTGCAATCTGTCATCTCCACCCAGCAGCCCAAAAAGCTGCTCTCCAGGTGGCTGGTCTTCTCAACTGCCTACCCAGATAGACATTTTTCAGTACTTACTAGTTTAGACATCTCTAATGCATTGTATTCTATGGGTCACTCTCTTCTGCTTTTTTTTTTTTTTCTTTAAAAAAATAATGTTATTATATAACCGATGGCAGTAGTTCTCAGTCATGCTTCCATGGCACATTCTAGTGGGGGTGAGAGGTGTGGATGAAGTAATGAGCTAATAACATGGTAAGTGGTTATAAATGTTTAAATAGAACAATGACTGGAACAAGAAGGGTGATTGAATCTCTTTTGTAGTTGACATTTATAAGGTGACTCAAGTGAAGAGGGGGAAGATATCATGGGGCTAGCTGGGGGAAGTGTGCTCCTGAAAGAAAAAAACAGCAGGTACAAATGAATGAAGAGGGAGTGTGCAAAGGCACCCAGGTGGTTGAATCAGAAAGAGGGTAGGAGATAGGGCACTGGGGTGGCTCAGGGGGTTAAAGCCTTTGCCTTCAACTCAGGTCATGATCCCAGGGTCCTGGGATCGAGCCTCACATCAGGCTCTCTGCTTAACAGGGAACCTGCTTCCCCCTCCCTCTCTCTACCTGCCTCTCTGCCTACATGTGATCTCTGTCTGTCAAATAAATAAATAAAATCTTTTTTAAAAAAAGAAAGAAAGAAAAAAGGGGGGAGCAGGAGATGAGGCCAAAGAATCAGCAGGAGTGACTGATCGTGCATGGCCTCGTGAGCCTTTTGCGTCCATGCCATGTGAACTAAGAAGCTGTTGGAGAATCTGGTGGTGGCTCAGACAGGAGTGTCCTGCTAGAGACTGTGATAAATGGTTAGACTCAAAGGTACAGCTGACAGGCTTTGCTGTTGGGCTGCATGTGAAATGTAACAGAAGGAAAGATTAACTCCAAAATTTTTGACCTGAATGATTGGCAGGCAGGGTGAACACGTCATTTATGGGGAAGGCTACAGAGAACCCAGATTTGAGAGGGAAAACCAAGTTTAGTATGAGACTTAAGTTTATAATATCCATTTATGATAAGTAGGTCATTGAAAAGAGGAGTCTGATGCAGGGCAGGGGTTGGAGATGGGGAGGTAGATTTGGAAGTCATCAACATAGAAATGATATTTAGAGCCATGGACTTGGTATATCATGTAAGGGAGTAACTATAGATAGGAAAGAGGTCAGAAAGAGGAGGAGGAACTAGGAAAAGAGATCCATCTCTGGAGCTTCCAGAGAGGTAGGAAGAGAGATGATGAGAGTGACTTCCCAGAGACCAAGGGAAAAGGAGGTTTCCAGAAGGAAGGCATGGTGGGTTAGTGCATCTGAGGAGCTACGTAAGATGAGGAACGGCTGTGGGGTCCAACAGTGTGGAGGACACTGGGGCCCCTGACGACTGCTTCAGTGGAATGGTGAAGTCCAAGCCCAACCAGACAGGAATCGAAGGAGAAGATGAGAGAGCAAATTTAGGTAACTCTTTGAAGAAGCTCATTGTACAGGACAGAGAAATGGGGTAATAGTTACAAGTAGAAATGTGAAATCAGGGAGAGATTTTAGGTTTTGTTTTTTAAATGGGAGGTATTGTAGGGTTTGGGGCCATTTCAACTCAACCTCAACAATAACATTACACTCATGTACTTACATAGTCAGGCAGGATCTGCTGAATGGAAAGGCACAAGTTTGTCCCTCACTGTAGCCTAACCCTTGTGCTGCATACCTCACCCAGTTCTCCCGGGAGGAGGGGCCATCCCTAGGAACATAATCAACAGAGTAGGTCCCAGACGTAGTAATGTTGCTTTATGTATTAATGTATTAGAATTTTATCACATCTACAGAAAATATATATTGTGTGATTTTAAAATATTTTCTAAGTACTTGCGGTGGTAGACATGCAGGCAAGAAAAGAGAATAAAGACTTCCATTTCTGCCCATACTAAGTAACAAGGGCTAGATTTATCCTCCTCCCTTAAATAACTAAAACAAACAAACAAAAACAGACAGAATATATGAAATAATGGTTTTCGCACTATGGACAACAGCAGCATAGAATAATGACTACTAAGAGAAGGGAAACAAAGTGATCTCCGAACTAAGGGCCAGAGTTCGGAGTTTTGGAAGTCCAAGTTGGCCAGGCTCTGCAGGGAAGAGTGCTGGAGAGGAGAGAGCTGCACCCACAGACAGTTCCTGAGCCTTCACCTCAAGTCTCCCCCTAAGACTGATCAGCGCATGCGTGTGAAGAAACGACCGTGCAGAAGAGCGGGCGGAATGATCCTTGTTGCTCACACAGCTCAAGGAAGTAGTTCCGGGTCCCTCCAGCCGGAAGTGAAAGGTCTCCTAACTCACAGGGCACAGAGAGGCGTCACCTCAGAGGAGCATCACCTCAGGAATGGGGCCAAATTAGCCTTAGAATAAAAGGTTATTCTGGATTGGCTTATAGCTTGAAAGCAAGTCAAAGAATCAAGCTAGTCCTATGCAACTTAACCATATCCTAGAATAACTATCCAGCAACTAACAGTGTTAAATTGACAATGTCTGGCATCCAAATAAATCTTCCCAGGCATGCAAAGAGGCAGGAAAATATGACCCTTAATGAAAAGAAAAATATTTGAAACAGACGCAGAATTGACAGAGATGATAGAATTAAGTGGAGGAGAACCAGGCTACCACAGGCTACTGCAAATAAAGCTGCTCTTAGAGGTCATGTTCAAGTCTTCGTGGGAGGGAGCCCTCTGGAGCCTCTTCATTCATGGCACCAACCTCAGTCCTGAGGGCTCCACCCTCAGCTAGTCACACAGCCAAGGCTCCACCTCCTAACACCGCCTCTTTGGGCATCAGGATTTCAACCTGTGAATTTGGGGGGAGGGGCACCAACATTCAGACCAGAGCAGGGGTACCTGGGAGCATGGCTAGCAGGGGACAGGGAAAATCGAGAGCCATCTCAGAGTCTGTCTGTTGCAAGAAAATGGCTGGGTTGTGCTGAGGACTTATGGGTATATACCTATTTTGAAACTCACCCAATTTACATGTGAAAAGTGTAGTTTTTGTGCATTAAGTACACCGCAGTGAAGTTGCAAAAAGCTAACAAACAAAAAAACTTGACGAGCCAATTATAAAATTAATATGGAAAGGCAGAGAGCCAAGTTCAGCCGTAACAGGAGAGTTTTGCCCTAATTAGATAGGAGGATTTGCTTTTAAAAACAAAACAAGGGCGCCTGGGTGACTCAGTTGGTTAAGCAACTGCCTTCGGCTCAGGTCATGATCCAGGAGTCACAGGATTGAGTTCCGCATGGGGCTCCCAGCTCCACAAGGAGTCTGCTTCTCCTTCTGACCTTCTCCCCTCTCATGCTCTCTCTTATTGCCTCTCTCTCTCAAATAAATAAAATCTTAAAAACAAACAAACAAACCAAAAAACAAAAACAAAAACCAACTACCACAATTAAGACAGTGTGGTGTTCCTATTGGGAGAGACAGACAGTCCAGTGGAACAGATTAGAAAACCCAGAAACAGACCCACACATGTGGGAGTTGACAAACAACAGAGATAGCTCTAAATCGAGAGGGACAAGATGGACTTCTAAAGAAATGATGCAGAGACAACTGGGTATCCATATGGAAAAAAATAAAATTAGATATTCACTTCATAAATGGTCACAAAAATAAATTTCAGGTGGAGAAGATACCTAGATGTTGCAAGAGCAAAACTTTAAAACTTTGAAAAGAAAATAAAAATGTATAACTGTATGCCTTTTGTATAAATGTGTATCTTTATGCCTTCTGTGTAGAGAAGACTTTGGAAACAATGGAAACAGTGGAAAATATAAACCATAAAAGAGTAATCAATTTGATTGCCTGAAAATTATAATCTTGTGTGTAACAAGAAAACCATCTATTAAAGGAAAAACAAGCCACACAATAGGAGAAATTATTTGCAATATATATAACTGAACAAAGGATTTGTACCCATATTATATATTTTTTAAAACGTCCTGAGATCAGTAAGAAAATTATAAACCCATAGACAAATAATATGAACATATAATTCACCAAAGAGAAAACCCCAAATTCTGTATGTTTGTGGAAATGTTCTCAACCTCACTAGTAATCAGAGAATGCCAATTTGAAAATTAATAAGGCTATTCACACCCATCAGACTGGAAAAATTCAAAAGTCTGACAACACTGGACATGGCCAAGGAAATGAAAAAAATATGAACTTGTATTCTCCTAGTTGGAATGCAAACTAGTAAAACCATTTTGGAAAAATACTTTGGCAGAGTTGAAGGTTCACATAGCTTATTCCGTTGCTATGTACGTATTCTAAAGAAACTCGCACCGTTGCATAAAAAGACAAAATATTTATTTTAGCAATGATTTTCCTCCCTGTGAAGCTTAGCTCTAGCCGTTGAGTTTGGTTTGCAGTCTACATAAAGTACAGCACAGTGGTTAACAGCGTGGACTCTAGAAACTGAGTTACCCAAGTCCTGGTTCAATCACTTATCAGCTGTGTGACCTCAGCAAGTTACTAAACCTTTCTGTGCCTCAACTTCCTCATCTGTGAACTAGAGATTATAATTAAATGACCTCCTGTAGAAACTCTGAGGACTACCTGGGTTCCATGCACACTGTTTAGCACAGCCTAGCATTTAGTAAGCACCACGAGCATTAGCTATTACTGTATCTTAAGAAAAATCTGAGTAACTTGGTAAAGAGTTTTGAAAGCAGTATTACTCCTTTCCCTTCCTGCACAATTCAGTCCTGAAGCTGTTAGGTAAAGTAGAGAAAGGTAAGCATCCATGGGGGCGGGGGTGACCTAGCATGGGGTGTTGGAGCCTGAACTGAGTGAGGAATGCTTTCATCTGTGCCTGGTGAAGGCCAAGTACTGGGTGTCTGAGCCCAGAGAGGGTAAGGAGGGCATCCACGGAGCAGGGGAGGACCGGCATGAGGTGTTGGAGTCCAAGCAGAGCAGGAAGGTGTTCACATGGGTAGAAGGAAGTCGGGGTATGCATGTGGGGACAGCCCAAAAGAGGTGTTGGGGTCCAGGGGAGGGGGAATGAAGAATGCATTCATGAGTGGGAGGGTCTGTCATGAGGGGTCAGTCCAAACAGGGCACCTGGAGGCGCCACGTAAAAAAGCAGCTTGCATGGAGACTCAGAGCCCGTGCATGGTGACCAGATGTCCACACACAGGGTGGCCTAGAGAAGGACATCAGAGGCCACGCAGGATGAAGAGGGTGTCAGTAAGGGGCAGGGTTGGCAACAGTAATGGAAAATTGACTATAGGGGTGAATGACCAAATGAGATAGGCTTTCAAGTATAGTGAAAGCCAGGGTTCTCTCTGTTGCAAATATGGGAAGGGAGAAAAGTGGAAACTATCCCATAGTATTAGATTTGATTCAAGAGCATTGTAAACACATGCTCATGTTCTAGCTCTGCCCACTGAGAGGGCCTGGGAAGAGCAACAGCCCAGTAGCTCTGAGCACATGTGGTTCCCAGATCCCAGCTTCTGAGTGTTAAAACTCTCCACTGAAAGACACTACGGTTCTTGGAAGAAATGCCTGTTTTCAAGGCAGGAGCAGAGAAAGTACAAAACGAGACTGGCAATGAAGGGCCCAAAGAATGATGGAGGCAAAAGGGCACAGAAGCCAGCTTGAAGAGCCTTGGATAATCTGAACATCCAGATACATGTTAGTAAGAGATTATAACCCATCGAGTAAAAGGCAAATCCATGAGTCAGCAAGTTATGGCCATGGATCAAATCCAGACTGCTGTCTGTTTTTGTATGGGCCACAAGAGTGGTTTTTATAGGGGAACACCTGTAATTAGTATGATAATAGGGAACGCTAACTTTGATTTAACAATTAAATCTAATCTCTCCCCAACCAAGGGTAGAATTCCATTCTCATTAGGAGACCTGCCTTAAAAAAAGAGTACTCAATAATTACATTTTTAATTTCATCAATGAAAATCTGCAGAAAAAATTTAGCCCCTCTTGTTATAATAGTACCTACATAAGGGGCACCTGGGTGGCTCAGTTAAGCATCTGAATCTTGATTTCATCTCAGGTCATGATCTCTGGGTCCTGAGATCAAACCCCACATCGAGCTCTAACCTAGCGTGGACCCTGCTTGAGATTCTGTCTCTCCCTCTGCCCCTCTTCCTGCCAGTGCTCGCTCTCTCCCAGAAATAGTTAATTGATTTATTTTTTTTTAAAGTACCTACATAATATCCTCAACTTTGCCTCTTGCAAAACCTAAAATATTTATTATCTGGCCCTTTAAACACAGAGTTTGTTGACTTCTGGTCTAAACTAATATAAAGAAATAAATTGCATGTCTGAAGAGGAATGGTATATCTAAATAGTTTCAAAGTATTTCTTAGTTACATAAAATACTTGCTAGTTACAAAGGAATAAGGAAAATCACAGTTGTGGAGAAGCCTATCCGGTCTCAACTGTTGTGACTGGAGAAGACCCTTCAGCAAGGGGTGATGTAAGCTCAATGTAAATTGAGCTTCTCTTGGTAGGTTTCATGAGACA
This sequence comes from Mustela nivalis, assembly GCF_964662115.1. Classification (NCBI taxonomy): domain Eukaryota; kingdom Metazoa; phylum Chordata; class Mammalia; order Carnivora; family Mustelidae; genus Mustela; species Mustela nivalis. Next base: position 43,050,266 of record NC_139035.1, on the reverse strand, counting down.
CAGATGACTCCTATAATATTTCTGCCAAAGACTCGTAACCCGAGTCAAATCAAAAGGGATCAAAATAAATCCACAGTGAAAGACATCACAAAATAACTGGTCTATGATCCTCAAACGTGTCAAGGTCATGAAAGTCAAGGAAAAACTGAGGAACCAATCCAGATGGAGGAGATTAAAGAGACACAGCAGCAAAATGCAACACATGATTCCAAACTGGATACTTTTGCTGTAAAGGAGATTCTCGGACAAATGGCCGAACAAAATAGAAAAACAAAAACCCTTCAGAATAATTATTTTTAAAACCAGGTATGTAAGCATCTTTTAAAGTAAAAATAATTACATAATTTACAAGGAAACAAAGTAAAGTTATGTATAAAATGTAATAGATATAAATAATTAATGGAAAATGAAAGTTAAGAGTTTCAAAGGAAAAAAAAAACCACCAGAGGGCAAAGGTATACAAAAATAAAGAGTCTTAATGAACAAACAAGAACAAAACAGCTAGACATGAGCAAGCAGTTTATTTACATCTGTATACTTCCCCATCAAGAAGAAGAATCAAAATGACAAAAACGGCTGAAGAACATGGAATTGAGCCGGGGGCAATGTCACCAAAAGAAGGAGAAAAAGAAGAAAATAGCAAAAGTAGAAAAAGATCCAAGGGCTAAACCATATTTTTCTGGCCTGCAGGGAGAAACTAGAGCCCAAAGGAAAAACTAAAGAAAGAGTTTAATATCTCCTTCAACTCAGGAAGTGAACATGCATCTGAGGCATGCCTCCTGGGAGGAGAGCTTGGGGAGACCACACTACTTTGGCCTCACAATCCCCCGGAAGGCTCTTACCCCGCTCTTGGGTATTTCTGGAAACAGGGGAAGGAGGGCCATTCCATTGCCTCAGCAGGGTCACATATGCACAAGAACCCAGGAAAAGATAAATGGCCAGGTCTTGCTAGAAACAAAAATTGGAGGATGTTCATAGGCCTTTGCGCTGGTGCTCCACCACGAAAATGACTACTGTAGATTGAATGTTTGTGTGCCCCCTGCCCATTCCTAGGTTGAAATCCTAACTTCTGATAGGATGGTATTAGGAGGGGGCCCTCTGGGAAGTGATTAGGTCATGAGAGGAGAGCCCTCACAGACAGTGTTAGTGCCCTTACAAAAGAGACTCCAGAGAGCTCCCTCCCACTTCCGTCCACAGCAGGAAGTTGGCCATCTATGAGCCAGGAAGTGGGCTTTCATGGGACACCAGATATGCCAGCGCCATAATCTCAGACTTCCCACCCTACAAAACCATGAGAAATCAATGTTTGTTACTGAGGCACCCTGTCTATGGGATTCTGTTTCAGCAGCCCAGACAGTTACTCTACAGTTATGCTTCTCAACCCAGGCCCTCTTTTCTTGTTCAGCCACAGCTTTCCAGGCTACACCATGGAGATTCAGAGATGGATGTGGATATGAGTAGCAAGATGCTAAAACACGACTCTTTCTCCCACAGTTTTGATGGGAGCCCAAAAGTTTAGCACAAAACAATAGGTGCAAAGCAACCCCATGTGGCAGAGTGAGGAGCCAAGCCGCCAGGCAGGACTTGCAAAGGAGATAAATGAAAACCCGTTTTGCAACCCTAAGTACCTCAATCCCCTAGAGGGTATTGAAGGGTTGAGACTGAAGTTGGGGGAGGAGGAGTCAGAGACAGAGAGAGGTAGAGAAAAAAGAGGATTTAAGTTTTTGTAGAAAGCTATAGGAGTGTTGCCTAGGAGGGGAAGAGACCTTGCCCCAAACCAAGTGAGGAGGAGAATATGGAGACCATATGGAGAATATATAACAGGCAGGACCCATGCCTATGAAGGTATAAAAGGCAAGATACTGTGACTGGCTAGTACCTTGGCATAGTGGAGCAGAGGGAGCTGTGTTGGGAAGCCTCCGTTCCCTCATGATGGTAGGACCAATATCCTGATAGGAGCTTGGAATAGGGATGGTGGCTTGGGCGTCTCCATAAAGAGACCCTTCCCAAGAAGACTGCTCAGAGGAACTTCAGGGCCCCAGAAAGAATCTGTGTGGTGTGGACCCCAGGATGCCCATGAGCTAAGTAAATGGAATAGTAAATGGGCAGCTGGAGGAAAGGCATGATCTGCATCAAGGAAGCTGCCATCAGAGAAACCCAACAGGAGCATCACCAAGAAACACTCATCAGATCCCAGAGAAGAATGGCAGCTCTAAGTACCCACCAAGGCCAGAAATCACTAGCTCTATGCTACAACAGCCAAGTAAGACCTTTCTATCTCTTCCATCTTTCTCCTCTCCGAGCAACGATCTGGGGGACCAAGGGGCAGCCTAGTGAGGTAAGGGAAGATGAGGAGATGAACAAGGCAAGGAAACAGGACAAGTGGACCACCATCCCTCCTGCCCCTGCAGCTTCCGGCCTGAAGCAGACAGGACTGAGAGAGAGAAGTCTTAATATTGTATGAAATTTAGAGTTTTGTTCCCCTAGACAGGGAAGAATTGATGTGTCAGGAGAAAGAGGGGCAGACCACAGTAGTGAAGGTCTTGAGTAGACAGGAGGAGAAGGGATCAACCCAATGTCTCAGGGAAGGGACCTGTCCCAATAGAACAGGCTGTTCAACCCATAGCTGGGACTTGGGGGTGAATTGACTGGGGAAATGTAGCTGATACCCCGGCAGTACTGAGCCTCATTTAGAGATGAGTTGTCTTGCATTAAGGAAAGGACCAGGCCATGCAGGGTTAGTTTTCTTCTGTTCATGTCTGCTTGCTTGGGAATGGTACAGAACAGAGTGCTGGGTCTACCAAGGTTTGGATTTTGCTGGGTAGGTATGATGGAGGAAGACAGGGACATGCACAGGGGGTGAGTACACTGAAGACCCATAGTATCCACCTGGGGCAGGAGGGAGATGAAGACAAGAAGGGGCTGAGGGACACCAAATCACAGGGCCAACATCACAAATGTCCTGATGAGTATGAAGAACCATGGGGCTGATTGTGTCTATAAGCAGCCATCACAGATGACCCTCAAATGGAAAACACAAATCCGTTAGCACTGCTCACGCCCACCTCTCTACCCTTTAAACCCTTCAGAGGCTTCCCACTGTCTATTTTCTGATGTTCCTATTTCTGGCACACTCTATATGTCCTTCAACAAATTGCAAGAGCTGTGGCTATAGCTCTGTTGTTGGTCCTGCAATGCCACTCAATGGATTTTTCCCTCGGGTTTCAGTCCCTATACTCTCTTTTTCTGCACACTGCCATTTCTGGATCCGTGTGCCTTCGATAAAGCTCAGTCATTTTTCAGAAAGTCAGAGCTGGGTGTAGAGGCGTAGACCCCCTCAACCCCAGCTGGGGAACATGTTCTCCCTCTCATGAGCAAATGCTTCCCACAGCAGAGCTTTGGGAGACAAATAGTATCCCGGCTCCTTTAGGTGGGGTCCAGGAAATAAGAGGGAGACACAATAGTCACAGACCCTCCAGGACCCTCCAGCTAAGGGAGCAAAGTGTTGAGACATCAGGGAGCTCCCACCAGAGAACCATCCTCCCATCCAAGTACTAACCAGGCCCGACCCTACTTAGCTTCTGAGATCAGTGGAGAACCATCCTTAGAGTACAAGGGTTTCAAGGGAACAAAACCAGTAGTTGTCATGTAATCTTGATGGCGTCAGCTGAAGCACATAGGATTTAGAGCTGGCTGGGGAAGGTGGAGACTCCTGATCTGTGTGTTGAGCTATGCTAGTCAACTACACGTGGTAAGTAGACTACCCTCCCCCCCCACCTCCCCCCCACCCCAAGAGTGTTTTTCTTTTCTTTTCTTTTTTTAAAAGATTTTATTTATTTATTTGAGAGAGAGACAGTGAGAGAGAACATAAGGGAGAAGATCAGAGGGAGAAGCAGACTCCCCATGGAGCTGGGAGCCCAATGCTTGACTCGATCCTGGGACTCCAGGATCATGACCTGAAAGGAAGACAGTTGCTTAACCAACTAGGCCACCCAGGCACCCTCCAAAAGTGTTTTTTCAACCTCTTTTCTCTCTCAAGTGGGTGTCTATTCCACCGTCCGAAGACAATCTCCTTAAGGAAATGGAGCCCAGGGACTCCTGGGTGGCTCAGTTGGTTAAGCAGCTGCCTTCGGCTCAGGTCATGATCCCAGCGTCCCACATCGGGCTCCTTGCTCAGCAGGAAGCCTGCTTCTCCCTCTGCCTCTGCCTGCCATTCTGTCTGCCTGTGCTCGCTCTCCCCCCCCCCCTCTGATAAATAAAAAAAATAAATAAATAAAAATAAATTAAAAAAAAAAAAAAAAGGAAATGGAGCCCATTCTAAGCCTCCCTTGGTGGTGTGGCCATGGCTTTTAATGGGAGTGGTTCTAACACCAATGCATTTATCCCCAGACTCTAAGTGAAAAAGGAGCTCTGGCCCCGTACTCTGAAGCCAGCCCACACTGGCTCACAAGATTGAACTGTCCAATTTTCAGGACCTTGTGAGCTGCTTGTTAAAGGCATACATCATTTGGAATTAAGTTATAGGAGTTTAATGTGACAATATCACATTAAAAAACAAAGATAATAAATCCTCAGAGATAGTAACAGAGATAAGAAATAATGAAAATTCATCATGCACTGATTATTTTACTGTGTTTTATTATTATCTGTGCTCTTGAGTTTATATACATGGGTTGTATGTCTATGGCAGAAATACTGGAAGTTGGAGCCCCACTGAGCATCTCCCCCTAACTCCTGTGTTCAGTGATTTCAGTTTTGGCAGCTCCAAAGGGGCAGTGGGGAACAGCGCTCACACCCCTGGTCCCCAGAGAGCTGGAGTCGCACTGCTGGCCTCCAGGGGCCCCAGGGACCCGAGGAAGCGCCCTTAGAATGACTGCCACACCGCCCTGCCATTTTTTTCTGCCCTTTCCCCACTCCCTCCTCTCTGCAGGGAGGGGACAAAGCTGCATTTACTTGGAGGGCATCTCGGCCAGATGGTCTCCCTCAGACAGCAGTGCTCTGAGGAGCTGGCTGAGGAAATATTTTCCCGGCTCTGCCTGGTTTCCTTTTGAATGGGAACAAAACCAGTTCTAAGGAATGCAGCCGGTAGGTCAGTAAATAGGGTGGCTGTGATGTGAGTTCCAGCCGAAATAAAGCAAACTTATGAGTCTGGTTTGTGTAAAAAAACAAACTTATAAATTCAGATTTTCCTCCCATCCTGCCCTCCCGGCTCTTTCCTCTCACAGGACACGGTCTGTGCCTGCACTGCCCTCCCTCTTCCCCAGGGACGCCACCGGCACCTGGTTGTTCCTTGGCTCTAGGACAGGAGAAACTTGCTCTCTTCTGGACACGTGTTTCCAGTAGTGAGCTCTTTACTTCTCCTTCTGTCGTGGACATGGCTTAGGCACCATGGGACTCTTTCAAGGGCCCACGTTCCAGAACCCATTGCTCTGAATTAGAACAACCCTCCAGCCCCAGTTCCATGCAAAGCTCAGTCATTTCACTCAAGGGCCAAGTATAGGACAGGGAAGAGATGGGGCAACCTAGCAAGTTGGGAATTCTGATTTCTGATCGTCCCGGAAAATAAATACACAGCTGTCTTTTCTACCCCCAAACCTGTTGGTGAATTAGCCACACTAAAGACACCCTGTGGACATGTGCTCCATGCTAAGACATGCCAACGACCTGCAGAAAAAGCTTGATTTACTAGCTTCTACTCGTTCGTATGTACGTGTTAGTGTGTAGGGCAGTCATCATCATGAACCCAAATATCTACAGGTAGACAGGGGTATGTGTGTAGATGAGCATATGTGAGGACCATGTGGTAGGTGTTGGTGTCCAGAACAACGTGTGCAGCTGTGAGTTCCTCTGCCCGCACCTCTGTGTATGCAGACATGATCACGTGTGTGTGTGGCAGGAAGCCCAGTGACATCCACAAACCTCGTTCAAATGCTTGGAGAATGCCACCATCTTCTAAAAATAGAGGAACTGTAACATTTTGAAGAAAGGATTTCTTTTAATAAAAACACACCCAGGGATGTCTGGGTGTCTCAGTCGTTAAGCTTCTGCCTTCTGCTCAAGTCATGGTCCCAAGGGTCCTAGGATGGAGCCGTACACCAGGCTCCCTGCTCGGCGGGAAGCCTGCTTCTCCCTCTCCCACTCCCCCTGCTTGTTTCCTTCTCTCACTGTTTCTCTCTCTGTCAAATAAATAAATAAGATCTTAAAAACAAACAAACAAACAAAACCCACCCAAACATATTTCTTTTTAAAGACTCCGCATGTATTATTAGAAAATACCAAATATTTGGTATTTGATCTTATCCAGGGACATATTTCATCATTTTAAGCTGGAAGTTCTTTAGAGGGAAAGTCCTAAGGGGAAGGAGGAGAGGCCACGGCCCCGGAAGGGGCAGGTTTCAATGTAGCAGGCTTCCCTTGCTTCTTTCCAGCTGTTACCAGCTGTTTCTGAAGTATTTTGGGCCTCCTCCCACTGTAAAGATAAGGAACTGGTCTCCAGCTGTAGATCCATTTGGCACATGGGCAAGGGATCAGGGGTCCATACCCTTCTTCCTTTTGAGGACAAGGAAACACAAAGACGACCTGAAATCATGTTGCAGCAGAATGAGGTTAGAACCAGGGAAGAATGTCTACTTCTTAAGGGCCATGAGATTTTCTGCAGTGTTTGTGGCATCTCCTCCAGAAGATTCTAAGAGGAGACTCATTGCTCTATGATGTGAATTACAAGGAGGGTCACGGAGAGGCATGCGATCAGGAGGATGGCCTCTGGAAGTTTGAACAGTACGATAAGTTCTGTCTATTGGGCCTTTGTTGCAACAGCATGGAGTGAAGGTTTTGTGTGTATCAAGTCATTCAATCACCACAACTGTATAAGGGTAATTATTACCTCTAGTTCACACAGGAGGAAATGAGACGCAAAGAGGTGGACATGTGGCCAAGGTCATGGAGTTAACAATGGATTACGCAATGGATCCAAGGTTCACACCTGGGTGGTCTGGCTCCGGAGTCCATGCTGGTAGCCATTAGGCCACCTTAGTCCTGCCAACTCAGCTCCACGGCTCTGTGTCACTTCAGAGAAGTCCCCATCTCTTCTTAGTGCTCACATCCAGAAGCGTAAGGCTAAACCAGGCAGACATCAAAGGTTCCCAACTAACCAGGAGAGCTTTCAGATGTGTGTGTTCATGCCATGAAAACCCTAAGTTGGAAGGGAACCTCGGCAAGTCACCTGTCCTCATGGGTTGAGGTTGGGAAGTTTCTGCAGGCAGGAAACTAACATGTACGGAACCCCTAGTATCTAACAGCTGTTCAGCTCCTTGTCTTTCTCAATGACCAGCATCTCTCAGTCACCAGGTCTTGCCATAAACCCTTAGTAACAAACCCTTTGTTTGTTGTTTCCCCCACAGCTGTAAAGTCTGTCTTACATGAAAGCCTGCCAAGACACGGACTTCTTCTAAGGAAAACTGCCCTGCCTCCAGCCCCTGTAAGCTTGTGGTTCAGTCTCCCTGGATACAGTTGCCTTGAGGCAAAGGTGACCCAGTGGCAGCCAATTCACAGATGGGCCAGCCCAGGCTAACAAGGTGAACTAAGATACTCATTTAAGGTCGCTTTCAGGAATCCAAGCTAGTGACTATTGGAAAAAGGAAGGGGTTAACCATGCAAGTTAAGGTGGAAAGATTAGGGGCGCCTGGGTGGCTCAGTGGGTTAAGCCACTGCCTTCGGCTCAGGTCATGATCTCAGGGTCCTGGGATCGAGTCCCACATCGGGCTCTCTGCTCAGCGGAGAGCCTGCTTCCTCCTCTCTCTCTCTGCCTGCCTCTCTGCCTACTTGTGATCTCTCTCTGTCAAATAAATAAATAAAATCTTTAAAAAAAAAAAAAAAGGTGGAAAGATTAGGATATACCAAGAAGGGAATGGCCATGAAGGTCATGTGCAAACTGAGATTACAAGGGAGCAGAAACTGGGAGTGAACAACAGCTATAAGGGGGAGAGAAAGAGAGAGAGATGATGATGATGATGATGATGACAACGATGGAGAGACACAGAAACAGAGTAGAAACAGAATGTGGCTGAATCCCAATGGCCTTCTGGTTTCAGAACCACCATGAGCCCCTATATGTCCTCAAGCAGCTTGAGTGATCTCTTTGCAACCTAAAGGCCTGCTTAGAATTCCGAAGTTTTCAAATTGTCCGTATTTTTTATATCGTTAGAATTCAGAATTGATGTTATCCCATAATAAGTCTTTGGTTGATTTGTGTTTTAAAATGCCATTTTAAGTGGGGGAAAATATTAGGAAAGGTAGGAAAATGTCACAGAACACGAGCTGTATCTTACCTATGTCTGCAACAACCACATCTCACATGCATTAAGAGTTGTGACAAACACAGATTATTGTAGTGTTAGGGTCCATAATCAAAGGAGCGAGACTGATACAAAGTGAAGGTCAAGCAAAGCTTTATTTCATACCAAGCATCGAGAATCAAACTGACCGGTCAGGGCCGTCTCTTGCAAAGAGGCAACCCCTCCCAGCCTCACAGACTAACTTTTATAGAGGTAGTTTAGCCAGGCTATACACCGGTGGCCAATGAGATTGCAATACACAAAGAAAACTGCACAGTCATGTTAGGTCACACATGGGCGGCCAATTGAATTACAGTTCACCCTAGTAGATATATGCGTGCCCCACTGATTGGATGTCTCTATCTGGCCTGACCCGCCCTTGTATCTGGGCTTTGCAAGTAAGTTCCTTTGGGAGGGACAGGGTAATCTAAGTTTACTATATAAGATCAATCTAAGTTTAATGCATAAACAACAAAATGGCTCCCTCTTATTAAGTAGGCCCTTACAGTAGTGTTTTACTTACCTGCCACATTGACTTGGGTATGATAAAAATCTGGCATGTCATTCATGTGAATGCCCTCCATTGTGAAGTGCAGCACGTGGCAGTGGGAAACAGATGAGAATCACATTGGATATTCTTATAGGCGGTTTCACAAGGAGTCTGACAGAGACACAAAATGCTGAGACCCACCCCTGCCGAAGATTCGCAATTGGAATATGTCAGAAACAGGATAAAAATTTAGATCTTGACTTTACCTTCCAGGAGTTTGATGGGCTAGAAATTCTGAAGGCTTCTGCAACTACACAACCAATCTTGTGCAAAACATAATTATTACTTCAATGCCAAGCTCATAGTAAATGATTCTATAAGGACTGAAAAAGGCCTTAAAAGCCATGAGCTAAAACCAGTACTGGGAATGTTGAGCATACGTTAAAGGTGAAGATTGTCCAGATGAACTATAGAACTGTAGAAGACCAAGCCTTGGGCCATCAACAAATTAGGGAGCTGAACCCAAGATGCTGAGGTTAAGTGAAGGACCCCGGGGATAACAGAAACCCTGGTCAGGAGTGCCCTTGCTTCCAGCAGAAACAAATGCAAATTCTCACTGAGGAAAGCATCTTCATGTTAGTTCTGCAGGTTTTCCAGAAATTAAATCAGCCAACTAGGAGATCACAATAAAAGATCACCAAACACATAAGCAATAAACCACCACAGCAAGCATAGACCCTGCCTCCCCACAAGGGCTTCAGGTATTGAAACAATCAGATACAGAATAGAAAGTCATGGTATAAAAAACATTAAAAGAAATTGAAAAAGGAGTGACAAAGGAGGGAATTACATACCACCAGAAGTGACCAGGCATGTTTGAGAAAAGAACCAAAAAAATATTTTGTAGGTGAAACACTATATATATATATATATATACACACACACACACACCCCATATATACACCATATATATATATATATTATATATATATATAATATATATATATAATTTTTTTTTTTTTAGGAAATATTTTCTTTTGAAGTAATCTCTACACCCAACATGGGGCTTGAACTCACAACTCTTGAGATCAATTCCATCTCTACTGATGGAACCCTCCAGGCACCCCTTGGTAAAACACCATAAAGAGCTTAAACAGGAAATGAGAAATCGCTGTGGAGAGAACAAGTGAAGTGTAAATACAGAACAAAGAGAGAGAACATATGAAAAGCATTAAGCAAGAATGGAGGATAGAATGAAAAAACTGAATAAACATTAACGAGAATCCCAGGAGAAAGGAGAGTGAATGGAGGAAAGAGAACATTTGAAGAGAATTTTCCAGAACCCAGGAACGACATGAATCCAGAGAGGATTACAACATGTACCAGGCAGAATGAACACACAGAAACTCACACTAGACCCATTTCAAGGAATAAGAAAGGCCAGGAGAGGATCTTGCCACCAAGAACAGAGAGAAGCAAAATCACCAGTGAAGGCGTGACACATAGACTACCTCAGAATTCCCAACAACAATAATGGAAGCCATAGGCAGTGAAGTCATCTTGAGGGGAAAAACCCTCTCAACCTGCAATCGCACACAAAGAAATATTATTCCCAGTCGAGGGTGAAATAAAGACATTTTCAGAAGTCAGACTCCAGGGTTCATGCTTCTTCCTCTGGATTATTACTGGTAGTTCTCAGCTACTTCCAGATCTGCCATCGTACTTCAAGAATTCCCTTCCCGGCCATTGTTCTCGACCTTCTATGTCCTCCTGCCCTAGCTATTTCTCCTGAGGTCCGAGCACGTTCGTGAAGAGAACACGCCGTGTGCTTGTTTTTGAGGGAGGGCCTGGCCTAAAGCCTGGGGGAATTTTCTGTCAGGAAATGCCCCAAGGAAGCCAAGGCTTTGCTGGGGAACCCTCCTCCCAACAGTCTGGGACTGAGAAGGGGCTCAAGCCAAGCAGAGGGGGGCAGTCACGGAACATACCACAAAGGCCCCCAAAGTCCCTTCTAGAAAACTTCCAGGCTCCTAAGAGCCCACCACTTGGTAAACACTGAACCTTTAAATACCATCTTACTGGAGTGAACAGAACCTTGCAGGCGATGAGCTCAGTGCTCCCTCTGGGCCAGGGGGAGGGGGGGGGGCTGGCTGCGATTTGCCTTCTATTTTCCCAAGGTCAGAAGTGACTTTGTAGTTTCCTAGGCTGTTTCCTTTCAGATCAGCACTAGGCTTTTAACGAAACGTTTTCCCCTCCCAGAAATGCTCCAAACTCTCAGCTAAACCTCCTGGCCTTAGATCACAGGCCCCCCGCCCCGCCCCTCCACCCCTAGGAGTAACTTTGAGGGTGACTGACTGGCTTTTTAACATTTGTTGGTGCAAATATTTGAATTAGCTAACATTTGAATCCATTGATGTTATTGCTTTCTAGGGGTTGGCATTTCTTGAAGGACTTTTCTGGTCCTCCACAGAAGAGGCAAGCTTGTCCTCTCAGAAGGAGCCAAACAAGGGGACAAATGGAGAGGTTGCAGAGAAAAAGGGAGTTCCGACAAGCCAGTGGAAGGGCCGCCCTGTCCCTCCCAGGACCCGTATCTCAGCCTCCCCAGGTGTGTTATCTCTCTCTCTCTCACTTCTTCCCCTCCCCTGTCCTGCTCTGGGCCAGCCTATACCGCTACTCCGTTCCCACCCTAACAGTCCCGCTCCTCCCCTTCTTCCAAGACTCCTGGATGAGGAGGGACATCCCCCCACAACCTAGACCTTGCTGCATCCTCTTTTTACCTTTAAGTCTCTCAGGCTGGGGCCCCTGGAAGTCCTACCCTCACTCCCTGCATTGCATAAGATAACACTAAGTGTTATCACAAATAAACCTAAAAATACATATGGCTCCAATTGGTGGAAATATATTTCTTGTTCATGTAAAGTCCAAAAAGGGCCTTCTGGACTAGCAGGAAGGCCTCCTCTGAGCAGTGGCTGGCATCCAGGTTCCTTCCATCCTACAATCCCACCACCTCCGGCCCCCGCCTCCCTAGGGACCAGAGGAAAGTCACACAGGTCTAGGCACCAGAGACCTTTACGGGCCAGACCCCCAAGTAGTGCTTCTCCTCACTGCATTGGCTGGAACCCAGTCACGTGGCCATGGGGCCTCCCCAGGGAGGCTGGCATGGGTAGGGAGCTGTCTCCCATCCCTGCACCCCTCACTTTAATATTTTGCTTGCCACGTCATTACTGGCTCCCAGTTAAGGCAGGGTCTGCTGTTCAGAGAACCTCAGCTGCTTCACTCACTTCTCTAGACAGGAGAGACATGAGATGTCCCCTCTAGGTCACTTCTAAGGATGTGGGCGTGGCTCTCTTGAGAAGTATGCTGAGGCCTCGAGGGCTCTTGACCAGCTCACAGGTGCGAGAAGGTGGCATTAGTTCGTTTATTGACCGTCCCTGCCCCACGGCATCATTTTATGTTTATTTCCCTAGTGACTCTGTGTCTCAAAGGCCAGCGCTGTAACCCTTGGGATGTTGGTCCCCCTTCCCTGTCCACTTTACCCCTCTGCGCTCAGCTTCTACTCACCTAGCTGATACTGGTTGATTTGTAGAGCAGAGCTGTCATCTGTAAGATCAGGGAGAAGGAGCAGACCGTAAAAGGCTCCACAAGGCAGCCTTGTGACCTAGGCAACACTGAGGCTTGAAGGGGATGTAGGTGACAGCTATGTTTTAGGAAGCAGCCTGCTACGGGGGGTCGGGGCTGTCATGACTGCTGAGGGCAAGGAGCGCAGCCAGAAGGCATTGGGGGTCTTATGAAAGTGATAAAGAAATCTGGTCAGGGGTCTCCGCTTCTCCCTCGGCCACCCCCTCCACCGAGGCTGGAGCACAGAAAGCTGAGGTCATGGCGTCCAGTTCACATTGATGGAGATCATTTGTCTTGACCCTCCCCATCACCACAAATTGGATCCATCCTTCCCCTATGGCCAAAAAGATGCAAAAAAAAAAAAAACCGTGTAAGTCCCTCCCGCAGGTCTGCTTCTGTTAGGGAACAGAGCCCCAGTTAATCCAGCCCCGAGTGGCAGGAGTGATAGACCCAGAAGGGCACGTCCTGGAACCTGAAAGGGGACATGCTTGGCCTCCGCAAAGCTCCTAGTCCTTGATGTCCATGAGAAACCCCTGGAGAAGTGGTTATAATTACAAAGTCCTGGACCCCAAGCCAGAGCCCCTGGATTCAAATCTCCTGTCATAGCATCCCCTTGGCTGCCTGGACAGCTCCCCCAGAGAATCGAGGTGTGCCCAGAAGTCTGAGAACAACTGGCTGAGGGCAGTCTGTTCTGCAGTCTGTGAGGAGAGATGCTGCGAGCGCCTCGCAGACAGCACCCTCAGACTTCCACAGACTTCCACAACCAGAGGAGCAGCGGTGGGCGTGCACCTGCTGGCTCTTCCCCACGTGCCACCTGCTATTGCTGAGGGTTTCACATCTGATTTCCTTTTCACAGGAACCCTATGAAGTAGGCACTACTGTTTTCCCCATTTTACAGATTAGGAGACTGAGGCACAGAGAGGAGTTTCCTCTGATCACAGAGCTGCTAAGCGACCTCAGAAAGTCTTGCCCCAAAGTCTCTGCGCTCAGCCATGATACCAAATATTCGCCCTGTCCTAACTGGACCTTTCTGTTTCTCCAGTAAGCATGGGGTTGAAAGAGGAGGAGGCCGGACCAAAGCCAACAAGACGAAGGCGGAAGGACCGTTGAGCTCCGTCTCTCCCAGGGAAGGACCAGAGACAGACGCCACCAGCCCCTGCCACACTACCCAGAGGTGACAGTGAAGGGATCAGAGAGGGGTGACAAGAAGGAGATGGCTCCTCCACTTCTATTTCAGTCCAGCCACCCAGGGAATACCTTCCTGCTTCCGAGGAACGGCACAGTCGGCCTTCTCTGCCTGCCCCATCCTTCTCTGCATCAACACCTGACCTCTGGAACCTTCGAGGCTCCCTGGGAAGCCTTGGCTAGCTGTCCACTCCAGCAGAGCCGACAGGGACTTTTTGACGCTCTTTTGTAACTTTATATGTTCATATCTTTCTCTCGTCGTGTGCTCCTAGAAAGCAGGGACTCCACTGTCCTGTCATTGTAGTCCCCATACGCGGCCCATCAGGACACTCAGCAAATGTTGCTGAAACAGATGAATGAGGGAGTGAAATGCTTATTGACCTCTACCATGAGACTGACACCCCTAGACCCTGTGGATCTATCAGGCTGTGAGGACATTGTTCCTGATTACAAGAAATGCCTGGTCCGGTTAAGAGGCACAGATGCCACCGCCCCCCACTGCTCCCACCAGACGAGTTGGAACTAGAGGCATCACTTGTCTGCTCTGTCCTGTGAGTCGGCCACTGCCCGGCTTTTATTTTTATCCTGGTAGAAAGGGCTTAAAAGCCGCTGGGGATATGTGATATGTGATATGTGATATGTGATATGTGATCCTGTTTCCTCCTGTCCATTTCCACAGAGATATTTTCTTTTTTTCTACCCATATTCTTGAGGTGGGTATCACAATCTCAGTTGTACAGTTTTATAGCAGATAAGGTCCTTATGGCTGCTTTGGCTGATTGGCACCCGTTTTTTTAAATTTTCATTCCGGTAGAGTTAACATACAGTGTTCTGTTCGGATCAGGTGCTCATTGCCCATCTCGGTACATGTGCTCTCGATCCCTTTAACCCATCTCACCTGTCCGCCCACCCACCCCCACTCTGGAGACCACCAGTGTGTTCTGCATGCAGACATCTTTAAATAGAAAGAGCTAGGTCCTCCAAGTTTGGAGATGGGGGGGGGGGAGCCAGGGAGGTGGAGCTGGAAAGGCCACTTCCCAAGCTTCCCTGGGGTAGGGTAGGCGGTGGCCCATGGAGGAGGAGAGAAAATCTGACCAGGGCCCTGAGCCCCTGATGAAGAAATGGGGGGCTTCTCAGGGAACCAGCCTGGGAAGAGGCAGTGCTCCCAATGGGCGATTTTTAGTCTGGGTGCAGGTCCAAGGCTGCTCTCCACAGCTTTGCTATTTGCTGGGGTTGAGGGGGCTGTGAATGGAAGGAGCTGTCTTCCTCCTGCTCAGACCCCAGGAACCCTGAGACCAGACATGTCCCCCAGGCTGCTGCACGACATCCGTTTGGGCCCTCCATGTTGCCGAGCTCCAGGCTGCAGCTCCAGGACTGAACTGTGAGCCCATCACGACCCCTTCTGTCCTCAGATAGGAATGTGCACAGGCCTGAAGCAGCAGCCCAGGGTTGCAGAGGAACCAGACGCCCAAGGGCAGCACGGGTGGGAGATCTCGGGGTTAAGCCTGACCTGAGCGGATGCACACTGTCTTCTGAAGGTTGAGATGAGGCACCAAGGTCAGGAGGCCCAGCCAGGGCCACAGAGGTCAAGAAGGAGGCAGAAGCATGGCCTCAATTTCCCCTATGGAAAAACTGGTGTCAGGACACAGGATGGAAAAATTAATGTGTCTCCCAGATCCTAGCTCTGTTATTTTTCTTCTGATCTCAGATGCTTCCCAAATGACTTGTCCAGGCCCAGCCAGTCCCTCAGCAGAGCCTAGGCAGATAAGGTTAGGGCTGAGAGGCCAAAACTGCCAACAGGACTTGGGAGCCCCAAGGAACCCATTTGTCTGCTTTCTGGAATGTGTCATATATCAACCAGGTTGGCTCAACAGGTGGCCTCGCCTGGTCTCCACTTCAGCAGGGGCCACGCACAGTCTTGAGTCCCAGGTCTGGGCCCCGGGGCAGGAGGGATTAAAGCCACTGGAGCCCAGAACCCTGCGTCTGTGCATCAAGGCCCTGGCTGTTCATTTGCCTGACCTCGGCCGGGCTTGTGACAAGAAGCTTTCTGCCTTGCCCTTGAGACCCCTTTTCTTCTATCCTGAAGACCTAAGCGTCTCCATCAGTGCATTTTTTTAAAAAGATTTTATTTATTTGAGAGAGAGAGAGAGAGAGAGAGCACACACACAACTGGAGGAGAGTTGGAGGGAGAGGGAGAAGCAGGCCCCTTGCTGAGCAGGGAGCCAGATGTGGGGCTAAATACCTGGACCCTGGGATCATGACCTGAGCTGAAGGCAGACACTTCACCTCCTGAGCCACCCAGGCACCCCCCTCTCCACCAGTCTACACAGAGCTGTGTGTTCCTGCCCAGAGATGCCATGTTGCCCCGAGGCCCCCATGGTAGCCATTGTTGGTCAAGCACACCACTCTTGACTACTTTTTCTGCTGAACCCAGAGCTCAAATCCCCCTTGGCCCAGCACTCCAGTTAGTGACCACCGTCCACTAGACCTAGCACAGGAGCAGACACCAATTTATCCTCTCTGCTTTTTCCATTTCTTCCTCAAGACCTAGAGTCTGAAAAGCAGCTAAAGCCCCTCAACCAAATGGGCTGCCATGACTTCCTCATCTATCTGTGTAGCCCATGTCTCCTGTGCCCCACCTGCAGGGACAACCTGGTCCTTTTGCCTTGGTACCCCCAGGTCTAAGGGTCCCTGGCCCATCACCTGCTGTATCCCCTCTATGTTCTGCCTTCCAGTATAGACCCCTGCAGGTCCCCATGGTAGGCTCCCCTAGCAAGTGCCTGAGCCATGCCAGGGGCAGAGCGTGGCTCTTTTCTGTCTCCCTGTCCTGTGGGAGTTTGCCGGGCCAAGCCCCAGATAGGGTAAGATGCTCCAAGCAGCTAATAAGGAGTCCAGCTCCTTTCCCTCCTAATCTCAGAGGGAAATTGACATCAGCCATTGCAGGAAGAGGGGAACCATGGGGAGAAAGAAGATATAGGAGTCTTATCTGGTTCTGAACTCAAAGGCAAGGGAAGGGGGTAGCACCCCTTAATCAGGCTGAGCAAAGTCCCAGCATATAAGCAGGACCACCAGCTTTATCCGAGGTTGACCCCATTAAAAAAGCAAAGCACCTGATGGTCACTTACCTCGGAGGGCCCCAGCTGGCTCTCAGCAATGAACTCTCATTTCACAGGCCTTTTATCCTCTTGCTGCCAAGGACAGCGATGTCTCTCTCTATGTCACTGTCCTTGCTGTAACTGGGTTCAAAACCCATCTCCTCAGCATCCCTGATTGTGTCATTGGGGGTCCAATATAACAATGCAGATCTAAAGCATGGGTTTCCTAATCCTTGTGCCTCACCTCACCTGCAAGCCTCTTAAACAGGCAGATTCCTGGGCCCTGCTCTATTCTAAGAATCCCCTGCCTTCCAGGGCCTGAGACCCTGGCTCTAGACAGGTGTCCTTACTCTGCAGACCGCTGCCATCAACACCTGGAAACTTCTTATTAATGCAAATTCTCCCTCTGCCCCAGACTCATTAAATTAGAGATGCGGGAGATGGGACCACATAATCCTGTTTTTTTTCATCCCCAAAGATTTATTTATTTCAGAGAAAGAGAGAGAGAGACAGTAGGGGGAGAGGCAGAGGGAGAGGGAGACAAGCAGACTCTCCGCTGAGCTTAGAGCCCACTATGGGGCTCTGTCTCACAACCCTGAGATCATGACCTGAACCGAAATCAAGAACCCGATGCCTGACTGACTGAGCCACTCAGGCGCCCCACCACCACCCCCGCAATCTGGTTTTAACAACCCTCCAGCTGATACTGACGCACAGAGAAGTCGGAGAAGCCCTGCCCTAGGTGATTCTGAGACAGATCTAAGTTCGGGAGCCACTGATCCAAGAGGCCCTCTGGAATTCCAAATCCAGCTGTGGCTCCTTTGGGCCCGTCCAATGCAACCAGAGCAGTGGGGAGCAAAGACCGGGACATCGCTAGCCTTCCCTGGAGAACGATCTGTTGGAAGGGAGCTGCTGCCATGGACAGCTTCTCCGAGGCTGTTGGTGTACCGAGCGGCAATTTCTGCAGGCTGCCTGGCCCAAAGGCCTTCTGAAAGGTTCTATTCAGAGTTGTTAGATGAGTAAACATCACTGCTTTTTTCCTTTCCCCTGCACCTGGGGCTCTGACCAGAATGGTTGGCAGCTCCAACAGTGACCCCAGGAAAGGGTCAGAGCAAGAGATCAATTCTCACCTGCTGGGGAGCTGGGCCCCAGGGACGGAGCTGGCCATTGGGTTGGAGAGAGGAAATGTCTCCCAGAAATAGGGCCGATTCCTTCCAGTGGGGAAAACCCATCTCTCTTCTACACCCTGAGCACAGTGCTTGCATTTAGAAGGTGCCTAAATAGTGGGCTGGGCTGAAGGCTTCCCAGATGGTCTCTGTGGATCTCTCAGTCGGAGGGGGACACATGGACAGGCTGACCACCCACAGATAATCCAATAGCAACACTAAACACCAAGATGGGAACCGATGTCATAGCTCTCAAGGGTCAGAACACTTCAGGGCTGGAGCCAGGGACCTCTGTAGCTGCCGACAGAGCAGAGATTTGACTCTGTCCTGTTCCTGGTGTCCGTGTGACATAACCAAAGCAGGGCTCTGAGCCCTGGCCGCTGCCACGGGCCCCTGCCCAGAGGGAGGTACATCGCTGTGCATCCTGTCTTGGACCTAGCACACTTCATCTTTTCCACAAGGCAGTATGAGTCCTGGTTTCTGGTTTCAACGGCAGTTTATTTTTTTTAATCTCCTATCCTTTAATTCACTAGGGGACAGGAATCAACTCTCTGGTATTTTATGAAATCATAAGACTTTGACTGTATTGCATTTGAACCCCAAAGGGGTCAACACACACTCCATCCCCTCTCATATTCCTGGAAACCTTTCTTATTACAGTGGGGTTGAGTAACCTTCATGTCTTTCTCCAGCCTCCACCTCCTTCTCTGCAAAGTAGGGATGACACCATCAACCTCACCATGCCCTTATAGCACGTTACAAGGCATTCAATCAATTCTCATTTCCTACTTCCTTTCTCCTTTAGACTGGAGAAGCCAACACTCAAAGCCACAAAATGGTGGATATGGGGCCTGGGTCCAGATTCTCTCTCTCTCCACCCAGAATACCTCTGCAGTGAGTTGAACTGTGTTCCTCAAAAACATATGTTGAGGTCCTAACCCCTATGACCTGTGAACATGAACTTATTTGGAAATAGGATCTTTGCACATATAACTAAGTTAGAATGAAGTCACTGGACTCGAGTGAGTCCTAAAGCCTATGACAGAGACACACAAAGAAGGAGGCCATGGAAAGTTGGAGGCAGAGATAGGAGTGATAAATTCTAAGCCAAGGAGTGCCGAGGAATGCTGGGGGCCGCCAGAAAGTAGGGAGAGGCAGGGAAGGATCCTTCTCTGGAGTCTTCAAAGGAAGCGTGGTCCCTCTGATACTTTGATTTTGGATTTCAGGCCTCTAGAAACTGTGGAAGAATAAATCTCTGTCGTTTTAAGCCACCGCACTTTTGGTAATATGTACCAGCAGCCTTAGGAAACTAGTACCCCAACCTTCACCCAAATCCAGAGCACGGTCACTGACCTTTCCTTGGCCCCGTTCCCATTAGCAGCCCCTGCTTTCCTGGGGATATCTGCCTTGATCTGGCTCTTCCTAAACCAAAACAATATTTTACACAAAATCATGCTTTACAGTTTATTACAGTTTATAAGGCACCGAAAACATCCAACATCTCAAGTCTGTCCTCACAGCCTTCCTGAGCGTTTTGATCTGTTGACCCCATTTTATAGATGCGGAGACTGAGGACCAGAGAGATGAAATTGATCACCCTGTGATGTCATAACAAATAAGCAGAAGAGCCAAGACAGAAGCCAGATATTCTGACCCTTAGGCCGGATTCTTTCTCTTTAAACTTCTTTATTTTAAAGTGTTATAATGCACATCTATAAAAATGCACAAAATACAAATGGAAAGCTTGAGGAAAGCAACTCCCATATAACCACCATCTAGGTCAAGGATGAGAACATCTCCCCCTCCCAACCTCTTTTCCTTCCCTCCTCCCCTGGGTCACCCAAGCCAGTGTTCCTTACACGAGACCACTCATTCTTTTCTGACATTTGGGCCCTTCAGAATCAATGGAGCTATCATAAAAACTCAGAAGCCTCTCTGTTCTTAGGGAAGTCCTCTAGACTTTTCCCCTAAGGCTCACAATTTCCCTAAAACTATGCCTCTCTGGGGCTCTTCTCCATCCTTCATTCCAGAGGAGGGAAAAAAAAAAAAAAAAAAAGCTCCCAACTGGTCTTGACATTTTCAGAACCACAAAATCTGGGAGTGGTGTCCACGTTTTTGAAGCAGTCAAACCACAGACTTTTTAGCAAGAAGGGGGGGGAGGGAGGGCAAAAGGGCAGGATCTCAGGGCTGGGACTGTAGATGGGTTAAAGAAACAAAACAATTACCAAGTTCCCCAGGACAGGCCGTCTGCCGCTTCTCCCTCCCACCTCCTGTCTGCTCTCATGGTGGGAGTCAGTCTGATCCCTGGAATTTGGGCCTAATCTTGCCCCGAGGCAGGGGTAAACCACATGGCTCCTTGGATCCTTCCTGCCTGAGTCTGTAACCTCTCTCTTCTCCTGGGTTCCTATTCTTGGTATCCCAGAGCAGGGCAGGAACTTGAGCTGTTACTCCCTTGCCTGACTTCTGGAAAGTCAATGAAGTCCTCTGAAGCAAGGGGGCCGGTCAAGTCCCTGCGGGACGGTAGTGAGTTAACACAGATGCGAACATGAGATGTTCACTTGAACTCCCAGATGGGAAGAGACAAGCAGATGGATCTTTCTGTTGTGGACAAGTCTGGGTCGCAAGCTCCCCCGGGCTGCCCGAGGCGGAGGCTCAATGCAGCTGCTTTGGCAGATGGGTCCCAGGGCAGGACAATGAGGGGCTCAGTAGGGACAGTGCGAGCTCAGGGGAAGTGACAGCTCAGCCGCCTGTCGGGTACAATCAGCGCCACTCTCCACCTGCTGTCACGGCTGCCACCGCATGGCTCTGGCCCAGGGAGAGGGCAGAGCAGTGCGGTGGGCTGTGGGTTGGGACAGCCGACTAGAAGTGCTCTCTCCTCAGTTGTCCTATCTCTTCTTGGGTTAGGATGTGACAGGTCCCCTGAGCCCATGGGGAAATTCAGACTCCTGGGGTTGTTTTCAGGGCAAAAACTATGGCATGAGTTCCTGAAATCTACTGCAGGACATACGCTCTCTAGACTTAAAACCGGAAGCCCTCGGTTTTGCTCTGATTCTACGACTTTTAGTATGCTTGAGCAAATCACTTCCACTCTCTGAGCCTCGGTATCGACATCTGATAATAACATTTTTAAATTTACCGAGCACAGGGGCGCCTGGGTGGCTCAGTCAGTAGGACATCTGCCTTTGGCTCAGGTCATGGTCCTGGGGTGCTGGGATCGAGTCCCACATCAGGCTCCGTGCTCTATGGGGAGCCTGCTTCTCCCTCTCTCTCTGCCTGCTGTTCCTCCTGCTTGTGTTCTCTCCCTCTGCGTCAAGTAAATTAATAAAATCTTTTTTTTAAAAATGTACTGAGTCCATATTATGTGCAGGGTAATGAGTTGGATGCTTGGTAAGCATTCTCTCTAATATCAACCCTGTCTAGCACGCAGGGAGGCTGTAAGGGTCAGATAAAAATGTATTTCCTTAAAAAGTGAAACACAGTTACCGTATGACCCAGGAATTCCACCCCTAGGGATTTTCTCCAAAGAATTGAACACAGGCACTCAAACAAATACTCATTCACAAATGTTCACAGCTATTCACAATGGCTAAAAGGTGGAAACAACCCCAGGGTCTCCCAGCAGATGGACAGATAGACAAAATGTGGTATAGCCATACAGTGCAACATTATTCAGCCATAAAAAGAAATGAACTCCCAACCGGCCCTACAACACAGATGAGCCACCAGGATGTGATGCTACATGAAAGCCAGACAGAGAATCACACATTGTATCATTTCTTCTATAAGAAATATTCAGAATAGGCAAATCCACAGAGATAGAAAGCAGAGTCGAGGATGCCAAGGAATGGGAGGAGCGGAGAGTGGGGAGTGATTACTTAATGGGTGAAAAAAAATCTTTGAGACCAGAGTGTGGTGACTGCACAATACCTGGGATGCACCAAAGAGCCTGAAATGTACACGTGAGGATGGCCGCTTGTGTACCACGTGACCGTCACCTGATGAAACACATGCATGCATGGATACGGAAGCAGCCTCCATGTGTCAAGTCACTGGTGTGCATACGTCCGGCTAGCTGACTCCTCTAAAATGACAGGGATCAAGGCAGCTTGCCTCCGCTGTCCTCTGAAGCACAATGCAGACATGCTTCTCTGCACGTGGTTGAAGTCAGCCTCCCCGGCCAGTGGTCGGGCCAGAGGACACAGGCGTATGTGAGCCATGCGGTTCCTGACGCACTCACGGGCTTGCTGCTTCTCGGAACACATGGTTCCACAGCAGCAACCCCCTTGGCAGGCAGCAAATGTGCCCAGAGCTCCCCACATACCCATCTCAGGTGGCCGGCAGTTACCAGCAAAAGCAACAGGCTTCTATTAGCACCGAGCCTCTGCCCACACAGCAGTGTCCATCGTCGCTCACAGAAGGGTGAGACGGGCTCCCACTTCAGAGACAATAGCAAGGGGCAGGCCGGTGGGTGCTGTGGAGGTCGCTGCCCGGCCCGCTGTAATGCACTTCTCACCGGCAGGATTTGCTTTTAGCTAATGAACAAAGCCCAGCTCACCCCTTGTGCCTCCTCCTCTGCTGATCTCCAAGCCCCTAAGGGGCACTGCTTTCCTTAGGGAGAGTCTCCAGAGAGGCAGAGGCCAGGAGGGGAGATGGGGCTGGATGTGGATTGTAGGGAAGGAGGGGGCAGCACTCTGGATGGGTACCCAGGCCTCCTCTGCTGATAGCTCTAGGATTCTTACTTTGCATGAAGATCCTGGAAGGCCTGGGAGCAGTCTGTGTGTGGCGGGAAGAGAACAGTCTCAGGTGCTACGAGCTCACCAGGAAAAGGCTACATTCTCAGACGGCCAAGCAGGAGGGACAGCGCCCGCCCTCCGTCCACGCCCTGCTCTGACCCCCAGAGGATGCCGAGGTCCAGCAGGCCCCTTGTCACCAACCTCCGATGAGCTGCCTGCTGCCCTTGAGGCCATGACCCTAGGGGACCAGGGCCAAGGGACCTCTCTGAGCCGCAAAACACAACATGGAAGTGAGTTCAAGCCGCTGGGCTCCTTGGCCCGGGTTGGTGCTGCTGTTACCCTTTGAATGCCCAGGGCCCTCTCAGCAGCGCTCAAGATTCCCCGAACCTGGCAGCCAAGCCCACTCAAGTCCCAGATGCTAGAGGTCTCTTAATAGCTCTGCAGTGTCCCCTTGCATTCCTCACCCACGCCCCACTCAGCCTGGGAGGGACTGGGGCTTCTGGAGTCGAAAAGACTGTGTCTGACCCTCCGCTGGGGTGCAGACGGCAGTCTGAAGAAGGTTTTGGGGGGAAGGAGAGGGGGCCGGCAGCACCAATCACGCAGTCTGCACCCACCGCCCTCCCGGATACACACACACACTGGCACCAGGGCAGGTGAACCCCCGTGCTCCCCAAAAGTGGGAGAATAACGCAGAAGGGGGCAGGGCTTTCCAGAGGAGGCCCTCTGTACCAGGCGGAGCGACAGAAGCTGAACCCCCTTTACCCACAAGCAGCTGGTGCTCTCCGCCCTGCCCTCCTGCTCCGGTCTCTAGCGGAGAGCCTCCCCACCCCTTGGCAGAGGAGAGGGCGCTCATTGAAAGATCAGCTTCGGGTTTGAACCCCAGTCGCCTTTCCCACTCCCTTAAAATGCCTCCCAGTGACACCCCCACACCGCTCCGAGACTTCCGAGGGGCTCCCCGGCTGGGGGCGCTGACCTGGGCCTCTAAGAACAACAGCAAGACTAGACAAGAACATCTTCCAGCACCTCACCTTTCAGATCTTCTCCCGCCGAAGAGCGGCACTGGTTCGCGTCAAATCTCAGTCGCAGGCGATGCTGACGCCTCTCCTGCAGCCCACCGACGAGAGACCAGGCCTGCCAGCTAAGGGCCTCCTCCTGCTTCCCTCCTGCCCCCACCGCTGCCCTCCCATTCTCCCTCCTGAGGAGGCGAGAGGCCATGTCCGGCAGCTGGCAACTCCAGGCAGGGTAGCTAATCTGACCGAATATCCACAATGTGTCAGGTGTGGGTGCGGGGTTGTGGGGGCGCTGGGCCTCCAGCAACATCATACGCACCAGGGCCCAAGTCAGAGCAAACTAGGCAAGAACACAGAGAAAGAAAAGAAATAAACGAAGGTCTCACTCACCTCTATACCTCACGGGCTTGGTTCATACGGAAGCTGGTTCTGGAAAAGAACAAACAGGGTGAGGAGGGCCTGTTGCAGAAAGTTAGGTGATGTCCCACTCCAGACTCCAGGAGCAGACCTTCCCGAGCGGGGGGTCTTCCGAGAGAGCTCCCCAGCGGGCACAGAAGGCTGCTTTAGACAGCGGGGGTTATCATACAGGCTTCAAGCATCTCTACTGATGCCCTTGTCTGCCACTGATGGGAGCAGCAAGAGAAAGGAGAATGGTGGAGAGTTGTCTTTGCCGGGAGAAGCCCAGAGAATCCCGGTCAGTCTAATTCTCTGAGGAGGTGGCAGGGAAGGGGCTGGGGGGGGGGGGGGTGTTTTCTGCTGACAACCATGATTGCTGTTGGCCCTGGGGCAGGCTTTGCTTCCCAGGTGACTTACCTACTCATTCATCCTGTCCCCTAGGCAACCTTTCCTTCACTCCGATGCTGGGCTTGTGTTAAAATCTCAGTTCACCTCTTCGACCCTCAGTTTACCGTCCATGTTAAATGGAAATAATTGTAACTACGTTTCAGGGTTTTACAAAGGGTAAATGTTGTAGGTAGAGGATCCAGCCCAGAGCTTTCAAAAATAGCAATTCCCTTCGTCTTCCTTTTTCTGGTTCTCCAGAAAGAAGGCACTCTCTTCTAACCCTGTACCATGCACCCCAGTTCGCCCCTCAAGGTCCAACACATTGGCTCCTGGAAGATGTTGTTTTTTTGTTAAAGTGGATGGAAAGGGGAGCTGGAGGCAGAGAGGGGCAGATGAGAAGGAAACATCACGGGCCTCAGGCACAGAAGCTGGAGAACAGGCCGCCCTGGGGGGCTGCTCCTCCTGGCGGGGAGGGGGTGGGTGGGGAGCCAACTCTCCCACAGGGGGTGTTACTTAACGTGGCTGGGGATGGAAGGAGTGGAAGGCAGGGGGAGTGAATCTTTCTGTATCTTGATTGAAGATCAAAACAATTTCTATTCTTGCAAATTCCCTTAGAAATATAGCCGCCTGGGGATTGGAAAAGGAATTCAGCTCTTCGCAAAGCTTACCAAGCAGCCTGGCTGGGAGCCATTTGGCTGTTTCTCCAACAGGAAAGGTGGTGAGGAAGCAACAGTGCCCCCTCTTCCTGCTCCAGCAACAGACGGGGGGGGGGGGGGGGGGAGACAGTCTGTGAACTCCACAGCCATGGTGCATCCCTGAGATACGAGATCCACAGGGACAACTCCCCAAGCTGTCCCTCTAGTAACCAGGGAGCTCACCAGCCAAAGTGAATGACTGCTCTGTCTGTGATTGCCCAGGTCCACAGAGCCTCTGGAGAAGCATGGTGTATCTAGACCCCCATTTTTACCCCAGGAGTTTTCATGGGGGTGAAGGTAGATTGCTATGGAAATAAACATGAATGTTTTATGGACCAAAATGCAAACATCACATGACTTTTTAACATCAAATGTGAGATTTTGGCTTGAGGGGGCTGCTTTGGATGGTGCGCTTTGATTACTGGATTCTTCTGGCGTCTTCTCTCCTCTTCTGGACACTTCATGAAGAAAAGTTTGAGAAGCCCCTCATTTTAGAGACAGAGGTTTCAGCGATGGCCTCTAGTTTTGAGGTCATCACGTGGATCTCCCTGCCTCCAGAGAGCATTCTCAAACCTGGTTACACACGAAAACCACCCGCCAATCAATGATGAGATGCCGGGTCCCATCTGCACAGATCCTATTTCATTCATCTGGGGTGACGCCTGGGCCTGGGTGTTCTTTTTTTTTAAAGATTTTATTTATTTATTTGACAGAGATTACAAGTAGGCAGAGAGAGAGGAGGAAGCAGGCTCCCCGCTGAGCAGAGAGCCCCATGAGGGGCTCGATCCCAGCACCCTGGGATCATGACCTGAGCCGAAGGCAGAGGCTTAGCCCACTGAGCCACCCAGGCAC
Source organism: Mustela nivalis (assembly GCF_964662115.1). Taxonomy (NCBI): domain Eukaryota; kingdom Metazoa; phylum Chordata; class Mammalia; order Carnivora; family Mustelidae; genus Mustela; species Mustela nivalis. The sequence continues at coordinate 43,024,309 of NC_139035.1, read as the reverse complement.
CCCTGGGCCTGGGTGTTCTTGAAAGCCACCCCACTGGCTCCCCGTGCAGCCAGGGCTGAGAAACAGGCCCCCCACATGGAGGGCTGTGCTACAGGAATCCTAGGCCCTTTGGGCCCGCTAACCTCTGGTTCTGTTTTTCCTTACAAGTGTCAAGTACATCGTCTATTTCCTTTCCAAGCTGCCGCCACCCACAACCCTACCAAAACGTCTTCTCTCTGACCTTTCTGTAGATTAGGGCTTCCTTTCCACACCCTGGCCCTGGCCCACTCCTGGACAAATACCCAAGGTGAGGAAAAGAAGTGACATTTTTCTAAGTGTCTTCCATGTGCCAGGTGCTGTGCTAGATACTTCCGATTGCTTTAAAACCACCTAATGAAAAAAAAACAAAATAAAATAAAATAAAACCACCTAATGATCTAGGTGTTAATCATTTCCATTCTGCAGATAAGGAACCTGAAGACCAAGGGCAGTAAGGAACACACTCTAAATTTCTGGGATCCAACACCATTCTGTCTGACTCAAAATCCATGCCCTTTCCAAGACAATGATAATACATTGCTTTTCCTAAACCCCCTTTTTGCTTTTAAAGGGTTTTTCTTTCTTTTTTTTTTTTTTTTAATTTCATTGTTGAACTATTACTTTACTAGGGGGACCATGTACAGGTAAGCGGATGAATAAATGAACCAGAATACAGGAATCACACACATTACTAGGGATCATTATTCTCTATTCTTCTCTGAACTCCAGTAGAACTAGACCCAAGTCCTTAGACCTTTCCATGGACCCAGGTCCCTAGTTCTTGCTTTGAAAAACCAGCCCTGTCCACCCTCGGCTTGGAGCCAATTTCTTTCCTCAGCCCAAAGGGATTCAGAGTGGTGCTACTCGTTAGGTAGCATTCTTCTTCTACCCTCTCTCCACCTTAAACCTGTCTCTTAAGCCCCTGTCTGAGAAGGAACCAGGCATCTCTTCTTCTGGGCTGCTCAGTACTTGGCTCTTAGATCCTGACCTTTTCCATGACCCCCTCCCCAAGATATTTCTCCATGTCCATAGAGTGTTCCACATGGACCTTGCCGTCACCTCTTGCGTCCTTCCTTGGCAGGGGAGGGGAGGGGTGTTGAAAATTCTAGGCCCTGAAAGTCCCACCTCTATCCTTAACTAGCCTCTCTCTGATTGGTTTAAGATACCGAAGTAGATTAGCTATCCTTCAGTAAAATCCAGCTTCTACACCTTCCATTTATTCAACCAACATTTAGAAAGGACCTTATAAATGCCAGGCACTTGGCCAAGCATTAGGTCAACCAATGAGATTGCCCCCCCACCCCCGCTCCCAGGGAACTTGTAATCTACTAAAATAACCAAAGGCGGCTGCCATTTATTGACGGGCCAACATGTGACAGGCTCTCTACCAGGAGCCTCTTTTTTTTTTTTGTCTCATTTACTCTTCCCAAGATCTCAAGAAGTTAGGGTCATTGCCCCCATTTTACAAATGAAGTTTCATGGACGTGTAAGCAATTAGCCCCAAATCACAGAGACAGTAAGTGGTTGAGCTGTAATCTGAACAAATATATGTTCCAAACCCATGGAACATTGGTTTTTCCTTTAACCAGGAGAGTCCATATGCATAGTGGTCAGGAACTCAGACTCTAGAAGCAGACAGACAAGTTTAAAATCCCAGCTCTGCCACTTAATTGCTATGCAATCTTAAACAAATTTATGAGCCTTCCTAAATTTCCATTTCTTCATGTGTAAAAATAAGGTATGATAATACTTATTCGACAGGGTTGTGGTAAGAATATCAGAAATGGTAGCTGGTGTTTGAGAGTTATTATCTAGTCCTGGTCTTACCTACAGCCAGGTAACCATAGCTGGTGCCAGAATCCTGGGAAGGGTCCGTCTTAGATAGGTTCTCTCCCCCAGCACCGTCTCAGGAATATCAGTAGCTCTCAGCTCATTTGCAAAACAAAGAAGCATGCCCTACCTTGTGTGGCCTCCAGACTTCAGACCTCAGGTTATCTCCTTTGACTCCTTCCTCATCTAGGTATCTCTCCCCGAGACAACCCTGATTTCCCTATTCAAGCACATGCATATTTTCAAGAAGGTGAACTTCTAAAAAGAACCTGTTATCATCAGGTTAATAGCACCAAGCATGATGCAAATACACAGTCAAAATAAGAGATTCTATCCATTAAAAGAGAAAAGTTGTTCTCTGTCTTATTTTTAAGGAGCTCATTAGAAGAAAATTCTGAAGCCCTCAATGAATTTCCCAGAACTTAGAACTCAAAGTCTTCCTCCTACTGCATTTGAAAGAAAACAAGTCTCTTCCCCAGCTCCAACATCTTTTTGTCTCATCCTTCTGGAAAGAGGAGACTATCCATAGTAAGGACTTCAAATGACCCCTCCATGACGAGAGAATAAGGAGAAAAAAACTCCCTTGGAAACTTTGGGACATTACTGTTGGGTGCCAGGGTAGCCCAGACTTTCCATCGAAACATCAAACTAATAAACAATCTCTCTCTGGCATCAAGAGTCTTCAGGATGAGCCAGGAGTGGAGCCTGGATTGTATCACCATGATCGTCTTTCTACTGACCTCTTTATAGTCAACTCACCAATTCTATTTGGGTGGATTTCCACTCTTATCCTCCCCACTGCTCCCCCGTCCCAGTTGTTTGGGATCAGAGGCTCTGTTATAAAAACAAGAGATATTGGGTCCTATGGGGGAGAAAGAGGAAGGGGCTGGTGGCCACCGAAGGTCACTGTGTCTTGAATTCCAGTAAGAATTTGAATCGGAACACATTTCATCCCTTCCAGACAGGGTGGGTCCAACATCAGAGACAATCAGCTGTGCCTAGTGGTTGCAGCTTAACCTGTACTTTTCTGGGTGGGGAGGAAATAGCAGTGGCTTGAACCCCCGGAAAGTCAAATAGGCCTGAAGGCCAAACGGTTTTCCTGGCCTCAGTGGTGGTGGTTATTCTACCCGGCCTTGGGTACTGAAGACAGGCAGACTCTGTAGGGAGCCAAAAATACAATTCATTCCACAACTCTTTACTGATCACCTACTAAGCACCAGGCATCGTGTGCCCAGCTAGGACTGGGGCTATATAAATGAATAACATAGCCCCTCTTTTTAGTTTGCTTGCAGCCTGGTGACTGGGGAGTGCTGGCTCGACACCTCCCAGAAAGCACAGTGTCCCGAATGAACCCCTGTCACATGTGGACTCCCTCGGCAATCTGGAGGACATCAGGATCCCCTACTTGGTTTCTCATGCTGAAGCCAAGCTCTGAGGGCCTAGATCCAGGATCCAGATGAACAGAGTGGTGAAAATGGAGATCAGAGCCCATCAACAGTGGAACTTTTGAACCGTGGGTGGCCCCCCTGGAACATGCCTCCTGACCTGGTCCCAGTCACCCTCTCTTCTTTCTTCCTCCCAAGCCTGCCTCGGACCAGGATTGATAACAAAAGATCTGGTAGAGATCTCACCACTTTAGAAATGGTCAACAAAACACATGAGGATACTGCCTTTTTGGCGGAGCCTGGTTGGGAAGAATCCCAGGCAACGGTTGGTCCCCAGGCTCCCCTGACTTTCGCTGCTAATAAATGCAGCATTGTTCAGCATGCTGCAGTTAAAAAATAAATAAACATCTGTACCCAATGGGCGGATGTGCGTGGCTATCTAGGCCCATCCAAGAAGTATATCTTGGGCCCTGTTACCAAAACCAGTGTCTTCTGTTGAAAAGTGACTGCTTTCTGGACTCAGAATGATAAGAAGGTTGTCTGTGCATTATTGATAACCATCTTCACATTAATGTCACTCTGTCTCATTCATGGAATCAGAGTTTACTGCAAAGTCTCCTGCTTTATTTTGAGCAAGCATTATATTAGAACCTTCTATACATCCCCAACACTTAAGACCACACCAGGCACATAGTAGAGGTTCATATTTATTAAACTGAAATGAAATATGTCTGGACTTGGAAAGAGAAGCCCTGTACTCCAGCCCTCTCTCACTCTACCCTCTCTGTCCTCAGATTCCTGCAGATTGGACCACTCTACTTAGTCGGGCTCCATATGAACTGAGTCCAACCGTGGCAGCAAGGTGCTCATCGCCCCTCCCACTCCATCAGCCCTCTGGCCTTTGGTTGTAGGAAAGTCTATAGGCTTTGGAATCATGCAGATCAAGGTTCAAATCCTTGTTTTCCTACTTTTTAGCTAGTCACACTAGTTCTCTGTACCTCTGTCTCCAACACAAAATACCTCCTATGTTCATTAAGTGAAATAACATCAGTAGACCGCTTAGTTTATAGTAGGTCGTCAGCAGATACCGATTCATTATATTTAATCTTTTTAAAAAACTCTTCATGGGGTGCCTGGGCGACTCAGTCCTTAAGCATCTGTCTCTGGCTCAGGTCATGATCCCAGAGTCCTGGGATCGAGCCCAGCATCGGGCTCCCAGCTCGGTAGGTAGGGAGCCTGCTTTTCCTTCTCCCACTCCCCCTGCTTGTGTTCCCTCTCACTGTCTCTCTCTCTCTCTCTCTCTCTCTCTGTCAAGTAAATAAATAAAAATCCTTAAAGAAAATAAAATTTTTAAAAATTTTTAAAAAATTAAAAAACTCTTCATAAGCCCTGAAGAGAGTGGGTTCCTGACAAGGGCCTTTCTGACAGCCTACTCAGTTTAGACCCATTGGAGCAACCGAAAGTTGCACCTTCCTCGACACCTCTAATGTCTTCTGATTTGAATGTGAGGCTTTCTCAATCAGTATTTCTTAAAAAACAAGGAGTGTTTAAAACTTGAACCTTTGTGCCCCACTGGCGTTCCCATCTACTATGGGAAATAGGATGGTGGTTTAAAAAATTAAAAATAAGGATGCCTAGGTAGCTCAATTGGTTAAGCCACTGCCTTCAGCTCATGTCCACATTGGGCTCCTTGCTCGGCAGGGATCCTGTTTCTCTCTCTGCCTCTGCCTACCACTCTGCCCCCTTGAGCGCTCTCACTCTCTCGCTCTCTCTCTCTCACACACTGACAAATAAGTAAATAAATAAAATCTTTTTTAAAAAATTAAAAATAGAATTCCCATATGTTCCAACAATTCCATTTCTTTTTTTTTTTTAATTAATTAATTTATTTATTTGTCAGAGAGAGAGAGGTAGAGCGAGCGCGAGCACAAGCAGACAGAGAGAGGCAGGCAGAGTCAGAGTGAGAAGCAGGCTCCCTGCAGAGCAAGGAGCCCGATGTGGGACTCGTTGATCCCAGGACGCTGGGATCATGACCTGAGCCGAAGGCAGCTGCTTAACCAACTGAGCCACCCAGGCGTCCCCCAACAATTCCATTTCTAAGCGTATATCCAAATTAATTAAAAGCAGGGGCTTCAAAAGGTATTTGTACACTCACGTTCATAGGGGTGTTATTTACGAAAGCCAAGAGGCTAAGGCAACCCAAATGTCCATCAGTGGATGAACAGATCAACAAAACGTGGTCTACATATACAAGAGAATGTTGTAGGAAGGGGATTCTGCCGCATACTGTGACGGATGAATTTTAAGAACATGATGCCAAGTGAAATCAGCCAGTCACAGAAAGATGAGTGCTGTACCATTCTGTTTATGGGAGTTTTCCAGAGCAGTCAAGTTCATAGAGACCAAAAGTTGAATGCTTGCCAGGGGATTAAATGAAAGTGTGTGATGCAGGCGTGTGGTAAGTGACCCATGAAGGTGAGCTCCCCTTCTTTTCCATTAATTCCAAAGGAGGAGAGAAACCCTACAGCCCAGGCAAGTCTACATGGGTAAGGGATAGAACTGGAGCCCGAGCCAGCTATCCTGTGTCGTGCACTGTGCCTGCTCGTGCACTGGTCTAACCACCTGCACAGAGGGAAGGCGAGGAGGCCGAGTGGTCCTGGCCCTCTGGGGTGACACATGGGTTGCTGAAACAGTTAAGACATCCTCTTCCCCAATCCTGGCCCTCCCGAGCCCTGCATCTGCCCTTGTGGGTTTAACGAGAAAGCCAGACACTTGGTAAGAGACTGTACAAATACCTTCCAGGGCGCCACTAACTCACTCAGCAGAAAGAGACCCGGAGCTGCCAATGCTTTAGGGAAGATAAGTGAGTGGAAAGAAGGTGGTTTTTCTAACGTCAGGCAGACGGAAGGATTTTGCTTGGTTGAGTGTGAGCTCCGCCCCCGCAGCAGAGCCGAAAAAGCCAGGATCCGGCCTCCTCAGTCCCTCTCTTCACAATATTTGATTAGGAATTTGGGGGCGGGACCCTGGCCTGGCACAGACCCGCACACTCTCAGTAGACACTCTGTCTCTCTCTCTCTCACACGTTCTCCAACCCAAGGAGGCCAGACAGAGGGACGTGGTCACTCTCTGAAAGGTTCAACTGGCGGTAAGTTTAGTCATTTTACTTCAGTTTTTGTCCCTTGTAGTTCCATAATGGGAGGAAAGGGAAGGGCCGGGGCTTAGGGAGAAAGGCTCAGAGGGAGGAGCGGATTGGATTCTTCTTTCTCCCATCCGGACCATGACCCCAGGATGCTGGAGAGGCACAAAGGGGAGTAGAAGGAATGTGCTACCTCTGTCCTATGGTTCCTTTCTGGTTGTTGGGGAAAGGGGCTCCCCTTCTCAGGCATGAAAAAGGGGAGGACCAGGTATCTCGAGAAGCCAGCTCTGTCCCACTGGTACTCATAATCCCACCATCTGGCCTGTGGGCAGATGATGGTACCTGAGTGCTCTTACAAGGGAAGGATGTGGGGGGTGAGAGTGAGAGTGTGTGTGTGTGTGTGTGTGTGTGTGTGTGTGTTGCTGGGATAAAGGAAAAGAATAAAGAGAAATGCTGAGACTCAACCATGTTCAGGGAGCATGAAGGAGGGTCTAATCCAGCACAGGGGATGACTTCCGGTCTGACCTCTTCAACCCTGATAGGAGGGAAGGATCGTTCTCCAGAGTGGAGAAGGGAGAGGACAGCATTAGCTCCTGAGGCAGCTCCCCACAGCTCAGGGAGCACCAATCCTGGAAACTTTCCACCTCACGAAACTCTGAGCTCAGAAAGGTCTCTGCCATTAGGGTGGGCAGGGGGGCTTCAGAGCAGATGACTGTGGGCCAACACTGCTGATGGAGCAGAAGAGAGAAGCAAGCCCCCCATGCAACCCTCTCGGCCGTCATGGCTCCTGAGGAGAGGCCAAAGCGGGCAGGAGGCACGGCCCCTGGAAAGCTGGGTCTTGAAGAGGAAGGTGGCTCTCGTCTGCCAAGATGCCAGGTCTGGAAGGAGAAATGGAGACAGAGGCTCACTGTGCCAGCCTCCAGTCAGCCACCTTGGTCCTGCAGCAGTCCAGGGCTGTGCATGGAAAAATGCACTGTTGGCAGTGGGCCGCTCCATCCGTCTTCTCTCCTGGCCGGAGCCAGGGCCCAGCCAGCATGCCCAGGCAGTGGGCAGTTGGGTTGGCTTCTCAGAAACACTGTGGGCTCTTTGTCTGAGGCCTGAGGCTGCTTGAGGACGAGCCAGGTGCCTCTCCCCTGCAGCCCAGAGGCTAATGGAATGAAGGAGGCCGACGGGACTTACTTTCAGGAAACAGAGAGGTCTGCGGCCTGGGAGGCAGGGTGGTAGAGGTGACTAGTTTGAGTGTCACAGTCAGGGTCTTTCCCATCATTGAACTTGATGTTGACTTTCAGATTCCTTTCTTTCCTCTGTCTCCAGTGGCCAACCCCAGGAGGCCCAACAGCAAGGTGAGGGATATATATGACCCTTCCACGACCAGGAAAGGCTCTAAGGTTCCTCTGTCCAAGGGTGACACTCACACCTCTGGAAGGTTCCCATTGCCCCCAAGGGCTATCCAGTGCCTTGGCTATAGGTATTCAGAGTAGGTTGACCAGTAGGGTTCCTCATCTTCCATACCTTCGGCTTTCCTCCCAAATGTGGGCACCAAATCCACATATCTCTCCATGCCTGCCCTGTTCTTATCTCACTAGCACAGCAGCTCGAGGTGACAGATTGCCAGGTGCTAGGGGGCAAGAGGGCTGGTCATGGAGGCTGGTGATCCATATGTCATCATAGGTAGCCCAGGATGGGAGAGGGGATGCCAGGCTCCCATTCCAAAGCATGTTCTCTTGGGTATACTCAAGTGTCGTCAATTCCTATTCCATTTTTCAGTGTTCTTCATTCATTTCTTTGGTTCTGTGTGGCTCTAGCATAATGTCCATGGGGGAGCAGGAGGGAGGCTAACAATTTACTAGATACCACGGAAGCCAAGTGCACTGACTCAGGCTCCCCAAACTCAGTACTCACCCCCTAGAAGACAATGCCACACCTGGTGCCAATGTCCCCATTCCAGTGGGGGGTACTGTCGCTGTTACATGAAGACCATGGGCCCTCCAAATGGCACGTATAGCCGCAGACTGCCAACCAGAGAGTGCTCTCCCCCAGCAGATGGCTACCCACACTGACTCTCTGGAAGGTAGCCTAAGACTTGCGGTGACTCCTGGCGGACCACACCCCTCCCCAAAGCCTAGAAACCAGAAACCCCCAGCCTGCCCAAGAGACCAAAAGATCTTCCAGGAGTAGTTCAGATCTTCCCATCTGAGATCTCAAGATGCTTCTGGAGGTTTCCCAGAGATAGGGAAAGGACTAGAGGGCTTTTTCTTTGGACTCTTGGAAAATCTTAAGATTCCCAGGGAGTCCAAACTGAATGGGAATTCAAGTCTGAAGAGCACGCACCACCACCACTGCCCCCTGCCGAAGATGAGTGCTGGGGTTTCCCAGCTCCCCCAACAGAACCTTCATGTTGCTAGAGGCTCCTAAGGACCTGCCCCTTGAAAAAAAAATGCAGTGCACCCCATTCAAGTTCCTTCTCATCTCGAAGGCTCTGCTTCTGTGACTCTGTGAGCAGGGCAAGATGTACCCAGCTCCCCCAGGGAGCCACAGGCCACCTGGACCATGTGTTCAAAGCTGGCACTGGGAGGGCGAGGCATGTGGGAAGTGAGGGCAGGACTCCCCGTCCCAGGAGCCTGCTGCAGAAGTTAGATGGGATTGCTCACAGCCCAAGGCTCTCCTCCCTGCTGCCCTGCCTCCCTGCTGTCTCACTCATGCTTGCCTGCTCTGCTCTCTCCCCCTTCTTGCAGAGAGACAAAATGCAGTGGGCCTCCCTCCTGCTGCTGGCCGGGCTCTGTTCCCTCTCCCAGGCCCAGTACGACGAAGACCCCCACTGGTGGTTCCACTACCTCCGCAGCCAGCAGTCCACCTACTACGACCCTTATGAGCCCTACCCGTACGAGCCCTATGAGCCCTACCCCTACGGGGTGGAGGAAGGCCCAGCCTATGCCTATGGCTCTCCGCCCCCTCCAGAGCCCCGTGACTGCCCCCAGGAGTGCGACTGCCCCCCCAACTTCCCCACGGCCATGTACTGTGACAACCGCAACCTCAAGTATCTGCCCTTTGTCCCTTCCCGCATGAAGTACGTCTACTTCCAGAACAACCAGATCTCGTCCATGCAGGAGGGCGTTTTCGACAACGCCACTGGGCTGCTCTGGATTGCCCTCCATGGCAACCAGATCACCAGTGATAAGGTGGGCAGGAGGGTCTTCTCCAAGCTGAGGCACCTGGAGAGGCTCTACCTGGACCACAACAACCTCACCCGGATGCCCGGCCCCCTGCCTCGATCGCTGCGGGAGCTCCACCTCGACCACAACCAGATCTCGAGGGTCCCCAACAATGCTCTGGAGGGTCTGGAGAACCTCACGGCCTTGTATCTCCAGCACAACGAGATCCAGGAAGTGGGCAGCGCGATGAGGGGCCTCCGGTCCCTGATCTTGCTGGACCTGAGTTACAATCACCTACGGAAGGTGCCTGACGGGCTGCCCATAGCCCTCGAGCAGCTCTACCTGGAGCACAACAACGTCTACTCCGTCCCCGACAGCTACTTCCGGGGGTCCCCCAAGCTGCTGTATGTGCGGCTGTCCCACAACAGTCTCACCAACAACGGCCTGGCCTCCAACACCTTCAACTCCAGCAGCCTCCTTGAGCTTGACCTCTCCTACAACCAGCTGCAGAAGATCCCCCCGGTCAACACCAACCTGGAGAATCTCTACCTCCAAGGCAATAGAATCAATGGTGAGACCCTCACAGAGGGGAGTGGGGAGTGTCTATCTGTTTCATTGGAAAAAACCCCATTGTGAGTGCTAGCAACAATGCGAAAGACACAGAAGTAGGGGAGCCAGAGAACACAAAGGAAGCCACCAGCAATCCATGCCCCACCCCTGTCCAAGAGGTCCAACATGGCACGCCCCTAGACCAAACAGCAATGCTGGGAAAATTCTGGGAGTTGGGGGGGGGGGGGTTGGCTTGGAAGAAGATTTCCCAGAAGAGGTAAGCTTTGTTTTAAGTTTTGAGAGCTAAGTGAGCGCGGGCTGGAGGCAAGGGACAAGGCCATTCTGGGAAATGGGAATGTCACAGGGGAACTGATCATTTAATGGGTCACTTGCAGGGAACAGCCAGGAACTCCGTGTGTCTGAGAGGAGGGGCTTGGGTGTTGAGTAGCAAGGAGAGATGAAAACAGTTCCTAGAGAGGGGGATTTAAACTGAACTTCCAGGTCCATCTTGGGAGGAAGGTGGGCTGTTAAGAAACTGTGGCTTTCCTTTTCATTCACTGACCCGGAAGAGGAGGAGCTTTGTTTCCACACGCTCTATCCCTGCCTCTACAGCCAGCCGTGTGTTTGGCTATTTATTTGTTTTTTAAACAGAGCAGCTGCTGGATAAGAATGTGCAGCCTCTCTGAGCCGAATGAGGCACTTGTTCTGGTCCATTCTCCCTGGAGTACAAGGCGCCCCTGGTAGGGGGCAGAGGTCCCCCTAGGGTGCCAGGGGTTCTATCACCACAAAGCCCTGGGGCAGTTGGCAAAGACACAGGCCTCCTGTCTTCCAGAATGCTTGAAGGAATCAAAAGTGCTGCCTCTGCCTCTTAGGACTGAAATACTCATTTTGGGTAGAATGATCTAGTTGCTTTTCAGCTCTGTGTCAGGATCTTGTGTTCAGAATGTGCTTACATTACCCCAGGGTCTCTGATGTTGGAGTCCCAGCTGGAATGTACTGAGCCTTCCTCGGCCAGCCAAGTCCCCCTTTCCCTGGGAAAGGACTCACTACGGACCCCTGGGCAAAGGGCTTTGAAGCGGAGCCTGCTGTGAGCAAAGGGCGCTGTCAAAACACTGATGGGGACTGAGCCTTCATCCCCTCCCGCCCCCTCTCTCTCTCCTGGTGCTCAGGGAACAGATCAATCATTCAGCAAGACAGAAACAGGCTGAACAGCCCATTCAGCTGTCCCAGAGGTTGACAGCGGGGCGGGCGAGGTACGGAGGTGTCTGGTCCTCTGTTGGAAGTGCGAGACACCTTCATGGGCACCCAGACAGTTTTATATGTAAAGTCTCTCTTTTTTGGTGGGGAGGGGCAGGCCTTATTCCCAAGTGGGCCAGTGCTTTGGGATGTCTCTGAGATGTCGCATGCTGGAAAGGGCTTGACATTTACTCGTGGCTGTCCATCATCCCACCCAGCAGTCCCCTGTCACCCTACTCCGAATCCGGGAGGACTGTCACATCAGAAAGGTCACATTATGTGCTGTGTTTGACCCCAAAGATGTGCCAACAAAGAGCAGCTGTCATGGGAGAGAACCCATTAGTTATTGCCCTATGATACATAGTCAGAGAAAGGCGGGGCGGGCAGGGCTCAGTCGGGGCACCCTGTCAGCGCCTGCCTCCGCAAAGAGCTCATCTGCCACTCAGATGCGGGGGGGCGGGGGCTTCACAAAGCTCTGTGGAACATAAAACCACTTCAGTTAAGTGTCCCAAGGTCTTGCAAGAAAGTTCTCCATGAAGTCAAACAACCTAAAAACATTCAGTGTCTCCCCCAAATCCCTTCTTGTGTCATTGAAGCCAGATCCCCTGATCTAGTTATCATTTAGTCTCTCTGCCAGTCTGATTTTGAGGCAAAATAACACCACTTTCTGCACTTAATTTGTCTTAAATTAGCAAATCAAAACATAGAAGGTGCTTGGTCCAGGGCCTGGTACATAACTGAGGAGCCAGATACAATAACCAGGACTAGCTTCTCCTCTCCTTGCTGCTTGGGAGTTGACAGGCATAGTCCTGTTTTTTTGACTTCTTGCATTGTGAAGATGGGGACACCGAGAAGGAGCGGCCATCTCTCCAGGCCACCCAGGCTATGTAGGGAAAACCCTGAAGGCTGGCCTTCAATATCCAAGGACCTGGCACCAGGCTTCTCTGTCTGAGACAGTGAGGACTCTCTCTCTGATTCAGACCACCAGCAGGAAGGACAGTGCCCCAAGCTAGCCCCCTCTCCTGGGATGTCCTCCCACAGCCAGTGGGGGCGACGGAGGGGGGGGGGGACTTAAGCAGTCCTCTGGGGGAGGAGCTAAACGGAGGGCAGGAACTAAAGGGTTTGCAGGGGAATCAAGCCAGTCCCCTGCCTCCCCCTTGCCTCTTCCATTAGCATCTCCCTCAGATTTTCCAGCTTGGCAATAGCAAGGGAACAGAGCTCGGAATGTTATTCAGTAGCTGTGGGATCCAAGGGAGCAGGGTGGGTACCCCAGGAGGAATTTGGAAAGACTTATGTCAGTATTTAATCTGGGCTGGAAAATGTCCTCCAGAGTCTCCAAGCAGAAGCCCTGTCCTCTTCATGAGCGTGGGGAAGGCAAACAGGGGCACAGTGCGCCGCTGTGTGGATGGAATCAATACACGGGGTGTGTCTAGCAGCCCCTAAGTACCCCCCATATTTGTATATATGCACAAGGATCCAGAATTTAGCAGACGGCCTGAGGGCCCAAGGCGGGGGTAGGGAATCCATCTAGAACAGCCCGGAGTAGGAAATGAGCTATAAGCCGACCCAGCTGACTTCTGCTCAGCCCTCCCCGCTCTACGCTCCTCGGTGGCTACCACAGGCGCAGCCTCTGGCTTAAGCTATGCGCCCAACCTCCCCACTCAGAGGCAATTTAATCTCCTTCCTGAGATCAGAAAGTATCCAAAAGATCTCCATCTTCCCCACACCCCTCCCATCACTACCCATTCCCCTCCTTGTCGCCCCCCACCCCGCCGCCTCCTCACAGCCCCACCACTGAACGCTGCCCACAGACAGGCATTTCCCATCTCCTCCCCTCTTCCCAGTCCAGTGTCGCATTATTCTTTGGGGCTGGATTTTCTGTCTTACGTTTGCAATGCAAGCGCATGGACTGCAGTCTCCCCCTATCTCCTCTTGATCAGGTCTTCTTTATTTTTTTAAAGATTTATTTATTTGACAGACAGATCACAAGTAGGCAGAGAGGCAGGCAGAGAGAGAGGAGGAAGCAGGCTCCCCGCGGAGCAGAGAGCCTGACGCAGGACTTGATCCCAAGACCCTGGGTTCATAACCTGAGCTGAAGGCAGAGGCTTAACCCACTGAGCTACCCAGGTGCCCCCTCTTGGTCAGTTCTTTAGAGAGACTGAAAACAATTGTTAGTGCTCCTTGAAAAGCACTTTCCTTGCTAACAAGCTATTTAAGTTCCCCACACTATCTTCTTCACAACCTTCCCTTTCACGCCCATGGCCCATGACCACACCCCCCAGGAGGCCATCCCCCTCCCGCTCCTCCCATGCCTCCTGGCCACCCTGGCAAGATGCAGAGGAATGCCTCTGGTAGAAGCAAAGGCAAGCTCTGGGGCTGCCCCATGTTAGAAACTGCACTTGAGATGTAGCTCACCCACTCAGACACTAGGCTTCACCAGGAGCCCCTCTGGCAGGAGCGGGCTTCCAGAAGCCCTCAGTCATGGCGTGGAAGCTAGCTTTTCCTGGTGATATGTGCCATTCCTGCTGGTGCTGTAGCTGAGCTCTTGGTGCTTTCCCTTCAAGTTCCTAACCCAGGAGACTTGAGACAGATTTGGCCAATATGCCCAAGAAGCCAACTAGAGGGAAAAGGGAAGGGTTTATGTTAAGCCCAAACAGAACTATTACATCTATTAAGATTGTGTGGGTTTGGGGGGGGGGTATCTTTTAAAAAGGGGATTTCTTTTGAGATTAAAAAAAAAAAAAAGAGGGTAAGCCATATCATATTAAACACAGGAGGCAAGGGAATTGTTTACTTGACTTTTGAGGTCCAGGACAGCTTCATTTGTCTATGAATTTCCACCTCCTTGAACCTCAGGGCCTTGCTCATTCCTTTGGCAGTACTGGCAATGGAGACATGCGTCCCCTCAAATCTCCTGCACGCAAAGACACTTGTCTCCCTGCTCAGGCTTTCTCTCTTTAATTTCCTGCCCCTTCTATCTGCGAAGTGTCAGGAAATATTCCGGATTTAGGTCCATCCATTTCCCCAGTCTTCCTTCCCAGAGCCATTCAGCAAAGTCCTTCGAAGCTGCTAAGGCTGGTTTTCGACTACCTTCTGCTTCCCCCTGTTGGCACATGGAGAGACCACACTCCCGCCCTGGTGCTGCCCCTAGCGGTGCCAGTCGGTATGACTCCGATCCCGAGGCCGCCGCCCCAGCCAGCCAAGTCTCACTCCTGCCCTCAGAAGAGCTCAAGCCGCTTCGCAGTGGCTGAGCCGCCTCCCTGTGGATCCGGGGCCCTGATCCGCGCTTCTCCCACCCACCCCGCTCCTCCTGTCCCCACAGAGTTCTCCATCAGCAGCTTCTGCACCGTGGTGGACGTCATGAACTTCTCCAAGCTGCAGGTGCTTCGCCTGGACGGGAACGAGATCAAGCGCAGCGCGATGCCGGTGGACGCGCCCCTCTGCCTGCGCCTTGCCAGCCTCATCGAGATCTGAGGGGCCCTTGCACTGGGCACGGGGCCAGGGGGCCCCCCACGCCCCACTGCATTTGGCTTGATGGTTTGGTTTGGCTTTTGCTGGAAGGTCTGGGACAGACCAAGTGACAGAACTCCATGGGCTCCCTCTGTAGTCTTCTTCCCTGTAGCAGGGGTCAGGCAGGGTCAGGGGACAGGCAGCCTTTTCCTGAGGGACATGGCTGCAGCTCTCTTTCCAGGACAGACACGGTAGCAGAGGAAGTCATCCCTGGAAGACCCAACCCCAGACAGTTCTTCCCAACAATCTGGCGTCATGAACTGTGCAAGTCGCTTGGGCAACCGCACGGAGCTCCATCCCTGGCCAGGCCGGGGGGGCGGAGGTGCGATTCCTCTGGGCTGCTTCTCAGTGCTCCTCGGAATACCTCTTGCCCAGCTGCCTCCTCTTTCACCCTCCTCATCCACTCAGCCTTGCCCCCCACACACCCCTTCTGTGCCTTAGGCAGAAGCACGAGAGCCCAAAGCGCGTGGCCCTCAGCCCTGTGGCCTTGCAGAGAAGTCACACTAGTGTCTGGAGGGAGGGAAATCAGGAGTCACCTCTACACCTCCCAAAGCTAACTCCTTGAAAGCCACCAGCCCGGAGGGCACCGGCTTGATCACAATATTCAGGGACTGGTATGGGAGGAGACACCCAGCTTGAGGCTTTGATACACGGAGGGGCTATATTTTAGCAGCTGGGAAAGGAAAGGCCAGACCTTACTTACATCAGCATCCCTAACAGGGCCAAACATCCCTATTCGGCTGAATTGAGGAAGCAGCCCCCCGAGGTCCACCTTGCCCCACACCCTCTGCTTGTTCCCAGCCGCTCCTTACTCGGGTCCCTATCCTCCAAGGCACGTGGTTCCGGAAGCATGAGAAAGGTAGTGTGTCCTCTTCTCTTATCCAGGCTGAAAGGTCTACATCCTGATGGGAGAAAAACACTCCAGCCAGCCCTGCACGTGCCCGGCTAGCCCAAAGGAGGGCGCTGTGGTCCAGTTGTGTTCATTGATTTGTCGTGAGGCCACAGTTCATAGTGAGAGCTCTGGCTGGAGATGATTGTTGGGTCTGGGAAGCCTGGGCCAGGCAGCCAGATCTAGCCCGTGCGGAAGTACGACACCCTCTGCTTTCACATCTCTGAGCTACACCCTCATTACTGAAGATGCCTTTTGCTTTATAGCTTGGTTGGAAAGCAATTTCTTCTTCCCATGTCTGAAAGGTAATGTTGCCGGGGGTGTAAGCATCCTGCTTCTTCCGGCACCACTGGGATGGAGCCAACTGGGCAGTCAGGGACAGGGACTCCCTGAGGACAGCTAGCCATAGCTGGACCCTTGCCCAGATGCCATCAGATTCCTGATACTGTGTATGCTTCGAAGCAGCTTCCCTGAGAAGTGCAGGGGAGGATCCCTGGACTATGTTCTTGGCTCCAGACTCAAAAATCCACAAAAGCCAAACCAGCTCATTTCAACAAAGGAGCTCTGATGTGGGGGGCAAGGCTGTCCCCGCCCCAGGCTCTTCAGAAAGCGTCTGCATGTGAACGCCATCATGCCTCTATAAAGGATCCTTATTACAGGAAAAGCATGAGTGGTGGCTAACCTGACCAATAAAGTTATTTTATGATTGCATCTGCAAGAGCGGAGTCATTTAAGGCACACACAGAAGCGTTATTTTAAGGGAACCTAGTGAGTCACATAGGTCTCGGACGGAAGAGCCCCTTTTCTCAACTTTTCTGCTTGCGCAGTGGTAGCTAGGGGGTTAAAAAAAAAAAAGTCACCTGTCTAAACGTTTAAAGTAGCAAACTTTGTGTTCCTAAAGTTCTTCCTGTAGTCTAACTTCCATCCCGCTAGCTGCACATTTCCTTTCATTTGGTCCCCCAGGAGGTAAGGAACAACTGGGCTTTTGTGTTTTGTTTTGTTTTTTCGTTCATTGTTAACATTTTTCTGCCTGGGCTGTCCTCCCTGCTCCCTCCTCGAGCCACGAATTCTGGGGCTGGCGGGTCCTGAGTATTGTTGTCTTAACTGCTCCTGCCCTCTACTGGTCACTGTGCAGAACTGAGGGTTGTCCAAGGCGATGCCGCCTAGTTAGGCTTGGAAGAGGAAAAGCCCCAAAGTGCCAGGTGCTTAGCAGATATTACAGAAGTTAGGGGGGCACACTAGCCTGGTGCTAGAGACAGTCTGCCATTTTCGAAAAGGGAGATCACCACAACTGATTCTTATCGAGCTGAATATATTCCTTACCGGATATGTACTAATACATTCTGTGAAATTCCGTACTGAGACGGCTTCTCATGCTACAACCCCATCTTCAGCCAGAGTGAACAACCTTGGTCCTTCGGAGCAAGAGTTAGGCAGGAACGGGAGGGGGTACAAAGATGGGAAGGAAATCACAACTGCAGGTGCTGTTCAGGGAAGAAAGCATCGAGGCCAGGATCTGACCTCTGGCCTGTCAGTTTCGTCATCCTGTGTCCCCTGTGCTGGGCCTGACGTATCCACCTCACTGGTGTAAGCAGGTCTACTGGGAACACAGAGGGACCTTGGTGGACCAAGGCCATCTAACTTAACTGCTGGTGTACCGAAATCCATTCTGCTAGCATTCACAGTCCCTTCACAAATTTTCCGACCGAAGTAGACTCTCCACCAGTGCACGAGTATCCTCGGGCAGACACAAAAACCATGGCACAAAAGAATTGTGGGGAGACCATGTGGTTACAAACTGAGAGAGGGCTGTGAAGGACATGAGCTACAGGTCTGCGTGCGGATGATCAGGGAGGCTGACCTAGACTGGCAGTCCAGGGGCAGATAGCAGATAAGGAGGGAGAGCACCGCTATCTAGATGGAGAGGTGGGAGGGGCGGTGCAGGAGAGGTAACGACAGGTATAAACTCCTTAAACGGGGGAAGCTTCCGAGTCACTGAATGATGGCGAAGATGGCTGGAGCAGAGGTGGAAGGAGAGGGTTTCAAGCGGCAGGGATATGTGGGCAGGGGTAAAACCACCCACTGCCTCTGTTTCTCTTATTTCCGATCCAAGTACCTAGAATTAGTACCCAAACCCGGTAAAGGTGTGCCTTACAATCTCGCAGTTCTGACGTCCAGCCACTAGTGGGCAGCATCTCACTTTGTACCATCAGAGCCTTTTCTGAAACTTTTTAAGGCTTCAATCCACTCCACTTTCTCCCAACTGCTCGGATCAGCTGGTCTTCGGCCCCACTGGACACCGACAAAAAATCCAGGCACCAGAAGGCACTGTGTAACCAAAGAATCTTGACCTTTGTGTGCTGTGGACCCTTCGGCAGGCTAGTGAAACTGCGGAGCTCTTCTCAAAATGTTTTTAAAGGCATAGAATACATAAGATTTTGAAGGAACCCAGTTGCATTGAATACAGTTATCAAAATAGAAAATATACAGGTTTTTTTATACGGTATATATGCTTGTTTATTAATGCAACAAATGGCAAGATCTAGCAATGGGTCTAATTCATTTGGAAGTACTGATGAACATAAATGACATTTTGAACTATTTCCAATAATTGTAATATGACATAAAAATACCTGTGATTTCAGCTGGTGATAAAACCTCAGGGACCAGGGCGCCTGGGTGGCTCAGTGGGTTAAAGCCTCTGCCTTCGGCTCAGGTCATAATCCTAGGGTCTGGGGAGCCTGCTTCCCTTCCTCTCTCTGCCTGCCTTTCTGCCTATTTGTGATCTGTGTCTATCAAATAAATAAATAAATAATCTTTAAAAAAAAAAAAAAAGCCCTCAGGGACCACTAATATCACAGTGGTTTGTTACCTTTGTAATGGGCAGGAATGTTACATTTCAGTTAGCTGTGTGAAAAATCAAAATATAGTATTTTCTCACCCAAATTCCCAGACCCCCTCTAAGTTAAGCCCTGGTAAGAGAGGCAAAAGATGAATCATAGAAGAAAAGAAAGAAAAGAATGTACATATGGTCTTTTCTCTCCATGAGCATAGCTCAATCACTCAAGAAATGTTTATCGTGTGCAAAACCCCAAGCCAGCAAAGGTCAATAGTTAGTGCATTTAGTATACAAAGTCTCCTGGTCCTTGCTGTGGAATTTGGTGAAGCTGGTAGTAACTAGATGTATTTTGCTTAGCCATTTAAAAGACGATTAATTTGAGAACATTTGAAGTACTTTTTTTTTTAAGATTTTATTTATTTATTTGAGACTTTAAGTGCCAAATGAAGTATATGAACAAAATGTCTCTTTGTGTTGTTTTAAGAGGAAGAAATGGTTAGGGTTGAGTGGCCAGGAAAGCTGTAGGAGAAGCCCCAGGCACCCTCTCCCCCTGGGGCGGGAAAAGTGGGTGGGGGGTGGGACGGAAGATCTCCTTTCTTCAGTAGTCAGCCACCCATTCCACAAGCAGTCTCCCAGCAGTCCGGAGGAGGGTCTACTCTTGAAAGCTGTCATCAGGGGAGTCAGCCTCCTGGGGAGACCTCAGACTCTCCCAGAAAGTTCTCTACCTCAAACAGACGAATGGAAGCTGGCAGACACGGTTCCCACCACTGACTGAGTCCTTGGGGTGCCCCAGGCCACCATGTTGTGTCCAATGAGAGCAAACAATGATCAATCCCATGGCAGCGTGAGTTTCCAGAGAGCGATCCTTCCCGGAAACTAGACAACGTGCTGAGGACAGAGCCCACAGGTGTTTGAGAAGGACTGCCACGAAAGACTGGCTGCCACCTGGGACCTGGAAAGGCTGAAATGGACAAAAGGACCAAGTGCCTGCTGCCTGGTCGTGCTGCGCTCCAGCACGAACTGCAACGCTGAAGTGAAATGAGCAGCTCCACCTGGGTGGCTGGGTGGCCATCTATGATTAGAGGAGAAAGAACAGAATTACACTTGACCCAGTTTTAGAGATCATAACAGGAAATGGGTCAGAGTCCCAAGAGGAGGTAAGAAGACCTATCTACCTAAGCAAAAGCATCCGAAAGCAGGTGGGGTTAGTGTTGAACCCTCTTGCCACCCAGCAGCAGTAAACATTGTACTCCAGTAGTGCCCCACGTCTCCACCCCTTGTCATATGGAGCCGTGGCCCTTGGCGACATAAGACTGTGAAGATAGGCCGGGACGGTAACAGATGTGTGCCCAGCTTAGTGGGCAGCTCCGGAAGCTGATCTGAGTCAGATACTAGGGCCAGAAAGGGCAGTTAGTATAGGAAAGGGTGGGGAAAGCTATTCCACGGAAGGAGCCACAAAACCCGAGTCCCAAAATAGAACTAGATATGGTTCTATGTGGTCAGTGTGGCAGGGACACAAGGAGCTTGAAGACTAGGAATAAAGGTGACCCAGGAAGACGGGGAGGGGTCTATGGCAAATGGGCAAGCCCTGGTGACGAGCCCAGGGCAAGTGTCCGGTGGGGTCTCCCGGCCTGTCCTCACACGTGGAGGCTCACAGCCCTTCAGCACCTTGGAAATATGAAAAGTATTTCTCATTGGGCATTTCTCATTAGCCTCAATGATCATGTTTTCTTTTATGTATGTATGTATGTATGTATGTATGTATGTATGTATTTGAGAGCACAGTGAGTGAGAACATGAATGCAGGGAGGGGGGCAGAGGGAGAGGGAAAAGCAGGCTCCCTGCTGAGCAGGGAGCAGGACCCTGAGATCATGACTTGAGCCAAAGGCAGATGATTAACCAGTGGAGCCACCCAGGTGCCCCAGCATGAAACAATTTTTTTAAATGTCTTCATTCTTTTGGATTTCGGAAGTCCAGAAGGCCAGGATCGAGGTGCCACGAGGGCCAGGCTTCCTCTGACGGCTTTGGGGAAAGAATCCTTCTTTCATGCTTCCGGCTTCTGGCTCCCCTTTTCCTCGGAGCACCACTCCGACCTCTGCTTACCTCCATCCTCACGTGTCCTTCTCCGTATCTGTCTCGGTCTCTTAGTCATTGGATTTAATTCATAATGATCTCATCCTGATCCCTATTTGTTTCCAAATAAGACCATTTTCTAAGATTCTAGACAGATATGAATAATCTGGGGGTACTTTATTCAATCCATTATTTCATCTAAAGGGGACTCCCCAAAGGCAGACTAGAAGAACTTCCTACAGGATGTCAGACAGATGTTTCCAGGGGCTTGGGGATGGACGACCAGGCAAACACTAAGACCCAGGCAGCACAGACCAGGTGCTGGGGATGAAATCCTGATGACCGCAAAAGCAGTCCAAGGTAGGCATCACATACGCACCAAACCAAAGAACAGAGCAAAAGAAAGGGGACATATTTCTGGGTTGGTATAAATAGAAAACAAAGCAATCTAAAATGTCTCCAGGGTTGCCAAATATTCCCTGGGGGCCAAAAGCACCACGCTGTTAAGAACCACTGGTGTGCACGCCCAGGATGGAACGGCCAACTGTGAAGTCTGAGCCCATTACCTCCACCAGATGCCGTCAGCCTGCTCTCCAAAGCGCGCGAACAAAAATGTACATTCTCACCCATGGTCCATGACAGCACCCACTTCCCCACATCCCCCAAGGCCAAATACTGCTTCAGACCTGAGTTATTTGGACAGTCTGCTGGGGGAGACTTGGTACTGATTTTTATTTTAATTAGGATAGCCCAGCTTTTATTTTCAAAGATGATAGCAATTACACGGACCTATTCTTCCTCGGAAGTTAGGATGAGACTTTTGGGGGGCAATCCCAAAATCTGCTGAAGCTGGAACCTTCCTGCCAAGCGTGAGCAACAGAACGGGTCCTTCACCCTGTTACAGACCAGCCTTCCCCAACCAAGAAGGTTGGGGGCAGTCCCCGAAGGGGCACAGCCGTCTGTGCTGGGGGGAAAGGTGAGCACTTTGCATCTTTTCTAGTCTATCTGGGGCAAATGTAGAAATCAGAAGGCGTACCCTAGCACCCTTCTTCCTCCAGTGAAGGGGGAAGGGAAGTGGCCTCTCTTGGCCAGCACAGAAGGGATGGGGACAAGAGCACCCCAGTGTCCCACCCCAGGTCCCCCCTGGAGCAGCTGCTGCCATTACAGTAGTTGTGATGGAATTTGTAACTAGCGGTGGCGGAAGCGTACAGGTGAGGAAGTGTCAGGAACAGGAACCTCCATGATTGCAGGTGAAGGGCAGCATCAGCCCAGGTGAGGAGACCCCGGTGAATGCACAGTTGTCCCCGCAAGCCTGTCACGAGGCATGAGGTCATGACTCATGGACACTGGTAAGGCAGCGGTAAGGATGGTCTGTAAGGCTCCTGTGCCCTGCCAAGGACAGAAAGGCAAGAGTAAGAGGTCAGCAGCTGTGCTGGCCCCAGTGGGGGGCACCCCTACCTTCTGGCTTCATTGTCACATCATCAGACAATCCATGTAGTGTCACATAGGATTGGGTCTGGAAACTTCCTTGCAAGCCCACAGTCAGCACCACATATCAACGTTTCATGGGGTAGTGGAGTGAACTGGTTAGATGGTAAGTTCTTTAAAAGTAGAGGTTATGTCATATGATTCCTTCACATACCCACAAGAGTTAGCACAGAGCTGGTTTCCAAGTTTTTTAGTAACGCCTGTTGGATCATATTCTCTGGGGCCCAATGTAAACAGTGATATAAAATGGATCTATCAGCCTATTACCCACCCACCCACCCCACACAGCTTTTTTTTTTTTTTTCCTATAAAGTGCTTTCAACTATATGGCTTCATTTCTTTTCCTAAAATATCTACCCAGTAGGAGGCAAGTATGGTTCTCTCCATTTTACAGATAGAGTAATTGAGACCTGCCACTTTTGATTGATTTAACTCTAATGGCATAGACTTGACACTGAAACCTGGGTCTACTACTTCCCATTGAACTATACCTCAGTACTGTGCACTCCTTGCCCTCCTCCCCACCCCCATCACCCTGCGCCACCGAGGTAGCCCCCCCTCCATCATTGCCTTTGTTTTGAACAATGCACAACATCCATGAAGCCCCTTCAGACAGCAACAGAGCCCAGCAGGGCTTAGAACTGGATGGCCAAGAGGGATCCCTGAACATTGAATTTCCAGTCTCTGTTCCCTGATAAAAATCGGTGTACCAGGGTGTAGTATTTGTGGGGAGGTGAAGCCTGCAGAAGGGGTTGGAGAAAAACAATCATCTTGGTGTTAATGTAGGCATATGTGGGAGATGAGATAGGGCACCCCACAAGTCCATAAAAAAAGGACAATGTCAAATCCTATTCAAATGGCATGGATTATAAATCCTCAGATGCTGCTTTTTGTAAAACTTTTGAGAGAGGAATTTGAAGAAAAGTCCTGGAGCAAAAAAGGAATTCTGTCCTGCCAAGACATCTCTCCGTTAGTAAAAATCCAAGAGCTAAAAGCCGGACCCTATACTAAGTTTTAGTCTATGTCTTATATTGCCTTATGGGTAGGAATCTTTTCTGTCCTTTTTTCTTTTTTTTTCTTTAATTTTAGGTCATTGGGAGCACCTGGGTGGCTCAGAGGGTTAAGTCTCTGCCTTCAGCTCAGGTCATGATCTCAGGGTCCTGGGATGGAGCCCCACATTGCATTGGGCTCTCTGCTCAGCAGGGAGCCTGCTTCCCCCCTCTCTCTCTGCCTGTTGCTCTGCCTCCTTGTGATCTCTCTCTCTCTCTCTCTGTCAAATAAATAAATAAAATCTTTTAAAAATATTTTATGTCGTTAACATATAGTGTAATATTGGTTTCAGGAGTAGTATTCAGTGATTCATTACTTACATACAATACCCAGTGCTCAACATAAGTGATCTCTTTAATGTCCATCCCTCATCTAGCCAATCCCCACCCCACCTCCCTCTAGCAACCTGCAATTTGTTCTCTATCATTAAGACTCTCTTGTGGGTTGTTTCCCCCTCTCTCATTGTCCCTCCCCCTTTACCTAGCATTCATCTCTTTTCTTTCTTAAATTCCGCATATGAGTGAGGTCATATGGTATTTGTCTTTCTCTTACTGATTTATTTTGCTTAGCAGAATACACTCTAGCTCCAAGCATGTCGTTGCAAATGGCAAGATTTTGTTTTTTGACAGCTGAGTAATTTTCCATTGTATATATCTACCACATCTTCTTTAGTCATTCATCAGTTGAGGGACGTTTGGGCTCTCTCCATAGTTTGGCTACTGTTGAGAATGCTGCTATAAACACTGAGGTTCATGTGTCCCTTCAAATCTGTATTTTTTTTATTGTTTGGATAAATAATAAGACCAAATGTAATAATGTTTGGGTAAATAATAAGGGTAAATATTGGGGTAAATAATAAGGTAAAATTATTTGGGTAAATAATAAGATCAAAGGGTAATTCTATTTTTAACTGTTTGAGGAGCCTCCAAACTGTTCTCCAGAGTGGCTGCACCATTTTGCATTCCCACCAACAGTGCATGAGGGTTGCCCTTTCTCCACATCCTTATCAATACCTATTGTTTCCTGTGTTGTTAGTTTTAGCCATTATGACAGGTGTAAGATGGGTTCTCCTTATGGTCTTGATTTGTATTTCCCTGATGATGAGTGATGCTGAGCATAGTTTTGTGTGTCTGTCAACCATCTGGAAGTCCTCTTGGGAAAAGTGTCTATTCATGTCTTCTGCCCATTTCTTAATTGGCTATTTGTTTTTTGGTGTTGAGTTGGATAAACTATAGATTTTGGATAGTAACCTTATAGAAAGAAATCTTAAATGTCCCTAAAATCGAGAGTTCTCCATCCCAGCCAAATCAAGAATGGAGGACTAAAATTAAATGTGGCAGGGAATACTGCCTGAATAACTGAAATGACAGCATCATGTAAGCATTCACGTTTTAGGTATTTTGTCATAGTAATGTTAGAAGGCAGGCACTATTATCTTTAACATTTTTCATGAAAAGAAATAGGTTCAGATCAAGATCACACAGTAATTAAGTGGAAGAGGCTGAAGTCAACCCCTGGTCACCTGTCTCTAGCCCTCATCTTGTTGCTCCCATGCTCAGTCTTTGGAGTCCGTGTCTGTGTGTGTATGTTTGTGTAGGTTGGGCTGGGGGAACAAAGCTATTCAAGATACTTTCTCTTACAACACTCACAAGGTGTCCTCACAAATATATACTGTATCAGAGCGCATGAGGCTGGTGGCAATGCGTACAGTATAATGAAGCAATGGTCAGTTTGGTTTTAGAGGTGGGTGAGCGAAGAGGGCCCAGGGAAGGAACTTGGGGAGATAAACGCCCCTATCTACAGGGACTTAGGAAAGAGGACAGAAATCCAGAATCTCTAGACTTGCTCAAGAATGGCTGCGAGGGTGTAAAAGAAGCGGGGACACGACGGTCGTTTTAGGGACCCAAGGCACTCAGGCAGCCGGTGGTGGACGGGAGGGACTCCTGGCACCACGAACGCCGAAAGGCCGCATTCCGCCTTTCCGCTTCCTTCTGAAAGGCCTCAACCTCCGCAGTCAATGGGCTGAGCAACTGAGCTCCGCAACCACCTAGTGCCCCCGCCCCTAGTCCCCTCTTTAAAAACTTCTTGGCCGGACCTCTCGCGTCAGGGAAGACTTTGATTGGCCAGCTCTGCTGCCCCGCCAGCCAATCAGCAGCCTGTTACCAAGGTGGGGCTTCCCAGAGCGAGAGGACGCCCGGGCGCCGGCGCTGTAGCCAAGCTCTGAGAACAGAAGCGAGCGCGTTTGGTCAAGTTTCAAGGTCCAGCCAGCTGCTCGATGGAGGATTGAGGGACTTGGGTGGCCGGCCCAGGGCTCCTCCCTCGGCCCATATCCGGGAGGGAGGGAGCCAGACACCTGCTTGCCCTCGCCCCCGCAGCCTGCCCTCTCTCCACCCTCGCCAGGCAGCTCTGATTCCAGACGGTCCCGGGTGGGATCCTCCGCTGTCCCGGGCTTAAAGACATCGCCACTGCCCCCCAGACAGGTTGAGGACGAGAGAACTGCCTCCGCTGGCAGGTGCGGAAAACACACCCCACCAGGCAGGGCAAGGGAAGACATGAAGCCGTGCTAACAAAGAGGCTGTCTTTCGGTGTGTGTCCCACAGTGACCGCCTCATGCCGGGTAATCTTGCAGTCTGGGAGGGGCTAAGGAGAGTGACAAAAGCCCCAGGAAGCAAAAGAATCAAATCTCAAGCGCCCTGACCTTTTGGATTGGTTATTCCACCGGTAAAATGGGGGCTAACGGTATTGCCCCAAATGCCACACAGCAAGGGTCTGGACCGGAAGGTCTCGGAGCCTGAGGACCTACAGCTGTTGGCTCAGTCTGGGGAAGGTGGAAGAGGGGTGCAGGTGGGAAGAGGGTTACGGAGCCGCACTGTGACGGTATTTCCAACCACAGCTCCTTACAAATGGGAGAAAGGGGAAGTAAATTGTTGTCCTCGCCAAATTCTCCTTTGGCCTCATTCCCAATTCCCAGATGCCCTGTTCCAATTCCCAAATGCCCTGTTTCTCTCAGTTTCCATTGTGTAACCTACATAAAGTTCTCCTGGGCTGGAAAGGGTAATATTAAAATTTAATAAAACTTTGTGCTTACTAAGATCC
The DNA here is from genome assembly GCF_964662115.1 of Mustela nivalis. Lineage (NCBI taxonomy): Eukaryota > Metazoa > Chordata > Mammalia > Carnivora > Mustelidae > Mustela > Mustela nivalis. Next base: position 42,998,058 of record NC_139035.1, on the reverse strand, counting down.
AAGCACTCTTCTAAGCTCTTCTCACGTATTAATTCCCTCTACAACACAGAATGGGCACTATATTTTATGCTCATTTTAAAGATGAGAAAACTGAGGCATTGAGAAGTACCTTGCCTGTGGTCACAGAGCTAGTAAATGGCAACGCCAGACTGGAGCCTAGGTAGTATGTTTCCACCTAGGAGGCCCATCTGACCTTGATCTTCATGATGGAGCCCTTACTGCTATGTTGTCAGAGAAAATGTCTGCGATGGGTTTGCCCCCAAGATCAGGAACTCCAAGTATTTGCCTCATCAGTACTTTCACGGACTCACTGTATGGTCTCACCATATAGAATGAAACCAGATAAAATGGCAAATTTTATGATATATGAATTTTACTATGAAGAAGAAAGAAGGGAAGGAAAGAAAGAGAAGGAAAGGAGAAAGGGAGGGAAAGAGGGAGGAAGGGAGAGCAGGCTGAAGGGAAAATCCTGCCATCCATCTGCCCAGCCCCGATCACTGCTGTTGAATCCATCTGAACCATCCCTAAGTGCCAGTAGAGAGGTAAAGGGGTGATCCCCACACTTTCCAGCTTTGGACCTCACTTAGGGCAGATGTGAACTTTGAGGTTGGCTGGGGTGGGGGCGGGCAGGAGTTCAGGAAAGAAAGGCTAAGCCCCTACTCCCACCCGGTGTAGGGAAAAGCTACTTGTGGGCCACTGCTGTGGTCTGAAGAGCAATCCCCGACTCACTTCCTCACTTCCTCCAGCCCTCTTACAGCCTGAGCTCCGACCTCTGGCTCAGCACTCCCTACCTCCCCCACCCCTATCTTGGCTCACCAGCACCCAGATTCCCAGATCCTTGGCCACACCATCTGCCTAGCCTCCCCCTTCCCCAGGGACTTAACTCCTTTTATTGAGACCTTTAAATAATTAAATGCCCCAAAGCCTCCCCCACTCTGATCCCAGCCCCTGGCCTGGGGTGTTATTCAAAGACCAGGAGCTGGCTTGGACGGCTGCCAACCCCACTGGCTCTATTCAGCTCCTTTCTTTTCCTACTCAGCTGTCGGGCAGCTAATGGGCCTTTTCTCCAGCTCAGGCCCCTCTGCCAGGCCACAGAAACCAAACAAAAAGCGAGGAACTCTAAGAGATGGATGGGGGTGGGGAGAGAGGAAGACACCAGCCCCATATGGAGCTGGGAAAGGGATGGGGACAGAGGGTGGAGAGAGAGAACCAGAGTGGCTTTTCCAACTCCCTAGCCCTGCAGAGGAGCTCGGGGTCATGTTCTCCAACCCCAGAGAGCTACAGGCAGAAGAGGGGAGGTGGCTGTCAATCACTTGAGGGGTTTGGGCCTTGGGCAGCGTCCTCATGCAAATTATCTTAGTGAGTCACTGAAAGTTTGGTCCAGACACAAAGAAGCTTGCTGCCTCCCTCAACTGCCCTAACAGAAGGCCCCCCCCCACCCCTGCCCCAGGGCCAGCCAACCAAACAAAGGCCGGAGCCCAGCGGTGCGTGAAGGAGTGAATGGGCGAGAATGTCCCTGATGACGTCCCACCAGACAGATGGCAACAGTTGCCAGCCTTCTTTCATCGGCTCCGGATCATAAAGAACAGCCGCCATCCCTCCAGAGCCCACCGGCTCCTCAGAGCCAGCCCAAAGACAGGCACACGTTGGCGGGGCTGGGGGTGGGAGGCTGCCAGGGAGTTGGGGGGATGGCAGGGAACTGAGACTGGATGTTTGGCTGGAAAACAAAAAGGTTGTTCAAAGCACTGGCGCTGGGGCCAGCCTGCCCATCTGTCCTCTTCTGGGGAGGCTCTGCCACCGTGGCTTCTGGCCAACTCCCTGCAGAGTCAGCCCCCCCCCCCCCCGGGAAGGGACACCTCAATGTGGGGCAGCCGGGCTGGGCCACGGGAGTTCAGGGCTTTGTGCTTTGAGGCTTTCGTGTCGCAAAATCCCTTGACTAGGCATTGTTTTGCCTCTTCAGAAATAGAGTTAAATGGACAATCCAGGGCCTTGGGACAGGTGGAACACAGTGGGATCAGGGTCTTCTGCCATTAAATAATCAAGTTCGAGTTGTTCTAGAATGGGATCCCGTCAAAATAATCCGCACACGCTCTCCAACGTCAGAAGCTCACGGAGAAGAGTGGACCAGGAATCAGAGGACCCGACTCTGCTCTCAGCTCACCATCTGGTTGTTGTGTAACTTGGACAGGTCATCCCCGTGGTTGGAGTCCCAGTTTTCTCTCTGTCGGCGGGGGGTAAAAATCACCTGCGGCCTCTGCCTCCCAGCGCCCTGGATAGTAAGCTGATGTGCAATCCGATGTTCTCTACACAGGGGAAGCTGTGCAAATATAAGGCTTTACTCTCAATTTCCCCGCTCCCATACCTCCCAGGAGGTAGACTGGGCATGGCACTTTCAACATTTTTAAAGTACTTCATACTTGTTCTTTTGTGAGGCAGTTGAAAGCAGAAAGGTCTAGGGCAATACAAAGATCCTTTTTTTATCCAGCAATGATGGAGGCTCTCCCTGCTTACCCCACCCATGCGCCAGGCTCTTGAGTCTCCGATTTTTGTTTCCCTTCTCTCTCTGTCTTCCAGCATCAGCCCAGCCCCATTAGGGAGGCTTAGGGGGAACTTTAGGTTAAGGGGCTAAGAAATCTCAAAAAAATCAAAGCAAAGGGCAACCATTCCTTGGCTCTTAAAACAATACAAGTGTAGCAAACACAAAATTATGATTCTGAGGCCACAGGCCTGCCTCTGGGCTAAACTGTACCCACCATTGTATTTTCTGCAGAAGGTGTGGTCTGGTGGTGCTGGGGGAGGGGGGTCCTGGGTTGGGGGATGAGGAGAGGGGATGGAGCAGAGTTGCTGCCCAGGGACACAGAGGACAGAGCTCTCCACTCTCCCCCTACCTGCCTTCATGCCCCTGCCCATCCATCCACCCACCTGACCTCCTGTTGTTTGTGTTGGCAGAGGTGACTGTGCTCAGCTGGTTTGGGCTTCTTCTCTCCAGCAGAAGATAGTAAAGGCATTTCTCAAAACATCTCTCTTTCCCAATCCTCACTCAAGCTAACCTCACCCATCCCTGACCATTTCCATGTGTCTAACAACCATCTGGGCACGTACTTCTGTGTCATGCATCGTTCTGTGTCATTTCCATTTAATCTCGTATGTAATTATCCCATCACCTCCTTTGCACTGGCGATACCCTAAGGACAAAAACTTTATTTCCTCATCTCTGCCCTCCCCCAACCCTGGGCATTTCCCAAGGACCCATCTTAGGGCATCAAAGGGCAGACCAAAAGCTGCCACTCAACCAAGAGAAAAGGTCTTCCAAGTCATCGCACACAGCTGGCCCCGTACTAGACTCCAGATACAGACCCTGGACTCCAAACTCAGCTTCGATCCACTCCAACCCCTCACCTTCCAATAATACTATAATTTTAACAAGTGCATGTATGTCCTGTTCCACCTTGTCTTTGAATCTCATCCCACGACACCCTCAGCGTTCCATTTTTTGTTTTCCCCGCCTGGGAGGTGACACGAGGAAAGTCTCTTGGTCAAGCAGCAACGATGACAGGGAGGCTGTTTGCCTTTTGGAAAAACAAGAGAAGCCACTGGGACCTAAGCCTCCACCCTGGCAGGTCCAGGGAAGAAAGGAAGTGGGTCACAATGAACACAGGGAGTTCCTGTGTTTTGCACCAGGGCTGGGAAATCAGCAGCGAGGGATGAAGCAATCCATCTGGTTGGTTCGTTCCTACAGGATTGAGATGTCTCCAACTGGAAGGGCACAAAGGGCAGAGGAGGGGCTGGTCACACGAGGACCTAGAACAGAAGACCTTGTCCCCCAGCCCTCTTGCTGTCAGATTCAGACCCAGGTACTGTATTAGACTCAGATGTTATTCAGAGGTGATCTCTAGGGGCTTGTAGTCGATTGGAAATCTGATACATAAACAAAAAAGAAAATTCATGGAAGACATATGGACACAAAACCCCATCTGGGAGTTGGGAAGGGAGGGAGCAGCAACTCCTTCCTTTGAGAGTTCAGAAGGTTTTTGTAAAGTTCCTTCAGGACAAATGGCAAGGATTTCATAGAGGAGAGACAACCCGAGCTTGCACTTAAAGATGCGGAAGATTGAGATCTCAGATTTTTCTGATCTTTTTTGACTTTCTGTAATGTGAACTGTGGCCTTGTGTAGAAGTTCCTGGAGTCCAGCAGACCAGAGCACTGAGGAAGGGCAGGAAGAATTAGAAGAAGCCATGGGTCCAGTTGTGGCTTCATTTTTCTTCTTGTTTCTCATTTCTCATTCTGGATTTGAACTTGGCTCCACCACTCAGCAGCGGTACACCTGTAGATCCTGGGCTTCACCTTCCAGAGCCTGGGTCTCCTCTTCTCTAGTTAAACAGTAATAGTATCAGTGCCTGGGTTTCTGAGGATTTAACGAGATTATGAACACGGTGAATGTTCGCAGGTGCTATTATTGTTATTCTGTTGGCCCACCACAAACATAAAGACAGAAAGGGATGAGAAAGGGAACATCCCTTCATTCATTTGCAGTATTGTAGTGAGCCCACCATGTGCCAGGGCCCCCGTGCAAGTGCTGGAGATAAAATGTAGCAGCCAAACAGCCTAGCTCCCCAGGGACCAATAATCTGACAGGGAGACATAAATAAAATAATCATCCAGATGACTGGATTATTTAAGCCCAAATTGAGAAACCTGAACCACAAATAAGGCCCGCGAGAAACCCAAGACAGCATGTGGCTTTGCACCAACCGGCTGGGGGTGTGGGTGCTTGGGGGGTGCAGTGGGGGGTGCTGGGGGGAGGGCTTGGTGAAGATGGGGTGTGCAGTCATTTCAGCTTTACCTGGCTGCTCCTGGCTTTCCCCTCGAGAAGCAATGCCATCCACTTCGTGGCAGGTGGACAACGGAGGGTGACCCAGTACTGCCTGGGCTTATCCAGTAGGGATTAGAGTCCTTTGCCCTAAGGTTCCTGGGATGACCCACACTTTAGGCCTTGACTCCTCCTCTGGGGAAAGGAGAACTGAGGTGGGAAGCTTCTGGACAATCCATTTGGGAAATGACCCCCTTTGGTTTGCACACACACACACACACACACACACACACACACACACACCCCGCCGCGCCCCGCCCCACCCCCTCCGCCCTGCTCTGCGGAGGAAGCTTCCTGGGCCCCGCACTGTTTACAGACTCGCAGTAGGGCAGGTGTTGGGAGGCAGCTGCTGCCTGTGGTCGGTTCTCCCCAGATACAGGAGCCCCGGCTTCCCCTCCGCAGGCGGCCATTGGCTAACAGGAGGCCCAAAGAGACGCCCCCCCCCCGCCCCCGCCCTCAGCCACCCCGCCGGCAAACAAAGGGCCCACAGGAAACACCTGGAGGAGAGGGCAGCTGGCAGGGGGACCTCCACCCGAAAGAAGAAAGAGTTTGCCAGAGGAGTTGGGCCTGTGAGGAGCTGGGGGTGGGGGGGTGCTCAGGTGCTTAGTTGCACTTCTGGCCCCCACTGGCTGCTGAGAAAGAGCCGCTGAGTTGCTCAAATGCAAGGTCACTGCCGCGCCGTCCGCCCTCCCCTCCCCCACCAATCCCCGTAAAGGGATCGTTCCCTCCAGAGCCAGCTTTCCTAGAACCAGGGCAAGAACACCCATAAAGAAGAGAAGGCTCAGAAGGCTTTGCCTCCGCCCCTCTCCACCCCACCCCACCCCCACCTCCCGCGGTCTCCTCCCTTTCAAACGGAGTCCATCCCGGTGGGAAGATAGAACCCTTAACCAAGGTAGCCGCCCACGTCCTGTGAAAGCCTATTCCAAAGAAAAGTCTCCATGTATTTCCAGTCTTATCTAGATCTGCCTCGGTCTCTGCCAGCTCACTGCTCTCGACTTCAAGTGGTTGTGGCTCTGGGTGGAACAGACTGGATTCCGGAGAGCCAGGCAAGCCCTACCACCAGCATGGGCCCAAGAACACGCTGGCAGACCATGAGCTGGGAGCCACGTGGGGCCGCAGGGGCCCCAGCCCACGGGGGGCTCCCTCACCCCCTCTTAGGAAACTCCCAGAGTGGGCACCTTCCTTCCTGCCTCCGGAGTGGGAAGAGTGGAAGGGGGCGGTGAGAAGGCGCGGGACCCACAGCCACCTGAGGGTCAGACACAGTTTACTCAACCACAGCCTTTCACTCAAGGGCCAGCGCCCTCAGACTGCGCACACTGAGGCCTGGGCCCCACACAGGGGTGTGAAGAGAAATAGAAGGCAAGTGTCCTTCCCAGGGGGGGCGTGTGTGCTGACAGTCGGAGAGGGGACGTGAGCTTGCAAAGCCTCCAGACATCAACCCAAGCTGTTTGTGGAGATGTGCTGACCGTGTTTGTTATCCGGATGTAAACAGTAATAAGCGATGTGTGTACATCATTAAGAGGTCCTGGAATAAGGAATTTATTGTGAAAGTGTAAGCACTTTAAAACCATAGGTATCAGTGTTGAAAAGCCTCCGGGTGAGACTGTTTTTCAAGAGCTCAGTGGAGTTATTCAGGGAAAATATCTCAGAGAGGTGGCAGGTGAAGGGGGAAAAAGCATGGACTCTGGAGACAGACACATCCAGATAAATCTGTTTCCACCACTGCCCCCTGTCCTTACTGGTGCTTTGCCTCCTTTGTCTGTGAGCCTGAGCCTGAAGCATCTCCCAGGGTCCTTGTGGGAGCCACAAGGGAGAGGCTTTGTGTATACGGCCCCCGGCAGAGTGCGTGGGAACAGCCAGTGTTCAGTGCCCAGCACCGGCTCCTGTCCTAGAGGAAAGTATGTCAGAGTACTTACACAAGTGGTTTGCGGCCGCTGTAACTAGCAGGGGAGAGAGACTTGGAGATGTGGCCATGGCTTGAGGAAAGGTGAGAAGCAGAGAATTGAGAAGGTAGGGGGTCCTGGCATTGTGAGGCCACTTCCCAGGGTGTCTGGGGTTGGAAAGATTGGGAGAGCCTTGTATCCCCATTTTGGAACTCACAACGGCAAAGGAAGGCAGCAGAAAGGGAATGGCTTGAGGAAAATGAAGTTTTTGGTGGCCCTGGGCTGCTGGCTGGGCCCCGTGGGGAGGTGTGTGGAAGGCTGTTGTGTTACCTTAAGTGTGACATGGTAGGACCTGGGAGTACACAGCACAGAGGAGTCCGAGATTTTCCTGCTCTGTTTGAAAATGGAAATGGGATGGTGAGAGGCGATTCAGCACCAGTGACTCATTTTACAGATGAGAAAACGGAGGCTCAGAAGAGGGAAGAGATTAGTCTAAAATGTCAAAGACTAATCCAGTACTAGTTTTTGTCAGACCTAAAGCTAGGGCCCCTATTTCCCAACTCTTAAGACTGGGGGTGTTTCTACCACCCAGCAGCTGGCCTCCAAAGTGAGTTCTCTGAAGTGAGTTCTCCCTATCCTGCTACCGTGGTCAGAATTCCTTCCCCACACGTCATAGCCCAGCCTTCTGTCCAGGTGACCTTACCTTCTGGGTAAACCCACTTTAGGGAGTTAATTGATAACTGAGGTTCCCCTACATTATGATTTAAAGTGTGTCCACCCCTCTCTAAGTAACATTTACATTTCAATAGCAGGTGCTTAGAGACCTAAGAGCCTGCAAGATTCAAAGGATTGTTTTCTTAAGAAGGTGAGATCACAGGTTAGCCATTCTGAGCTGGGACCCTTGGCTGGCACACCTTAAACAGACTTGATTTTTTTTTTTCCACTCCTTCCCCAAATTCCTTTCATCAATTAGCCTCCACTCTTGGCAACTTTAACATTCACCTGTTCAACCAAAATTCACTAATACTTACTAAGCACCAGACAATGCTCAGGGAAGGTCTCTGGCCTGCATTCTAGCAGTAAATTCAGGGTTAGAAGGACTAGGACAGAGGAAAAACTGGGTAGCATGGGAAGGAACAATGTCTTTGAAAAGCTGGAAGAGAAGATCTAAAGCTTGAGAGATGAGAGTTAACCAAAGTAGGTAGATAGGAGGAGTCAGAATATTCCTTGAGCAAAGACTGAGAGGCCTGAGTTAATGGGCACCAGTTGAGGGTGGGCTGAACTGCTTCTAATGTAATCCTTGGAGGGGAAGCAGAGGCCCCATGTATGCCCTCGGTCCTATCCGGAACATTCTAGGAAGTTCCTTCAAGAGATCACAGGCATGGTGATGGCGTGCCATTGATGTCCTCGATGCACAGCCTCATCCTAGTATGGGGGCTGGGGTCAGAAAGCCCTACCTCCCCCCGCCCCCCACCCCGGTGGTCTAACACATCACAAGTCACCAACGAGAAACCTAGGCAAATAAGTACTTAAAAGCAGTTTACCACTTAAAAAAAAAAAAAATCAGTTGTCATCGTTAGAACTTAGGTAGATGTGAAATAAAAGTCTCTATTTCAGATTTCTCTTGAAAAATCACAGCGTCTGGTATCATTGGTCTCCCAGGAGCACAGCAGACTACAGCTAAAGGGCAGGGTCCTTTTCAGACAAAGCCTGAGCTCACTCTCTGTGTTCACAGCAGTCTCTGTCCGGCTGCCCTTCTTCACTGCTGACCTGGCCGTACCTTCGCTCCTCTGGTGCCCACCGAAGTTTAAACAGCCCCTTCCTGCCGGTGTGGGTATAGAAAGTAGCCCTCGCTCTAACCTGCCCAGCTATAACATCACCTTATCTGATGTGCTCTGGCAGCCCAACAGGTTTGCTGGACAAGGATTGAATAAAGGCCTGCCCTCGTTTATGGGAACAGGGGTGGAGAGTGGGAGAGCCACTTCAACTGGGAGCAAAATGACTTGGAGCTGTGGGTGCCCAGAGCAGCAGACCCCTGTCAAAGCTGCAAAAAGGATAGACCACCCATCTCAGCATGCTTGTTTGTGTAAGATCATTATCCGGGGCCCTAAGAGCCGCTTAGACTGAGTTCAGATGTTTTTCATGCCAGCTCTGCAAAAAAGTGGTACAGAGGGTACAGAACTCTCCAGAACTCACCAGGCTTGCCCTTCTCAGCTTCCCCATTTCTCTCTCTTCCCGGAAGGAACGCGTGGGTGTGATTCCACCCGTGGGCAGGATGGAGATAAGCAAAGTTGTTATTGGAAAATCTATCTCCCCACCCACTGTGTGTGTGAATGAGCACAGAGTCCAGTTTGGTATTAATCCACAAGCATCTCACGGAGCCAAGAGGTCAGAGCTCCCCGCCTCCTAATAAGGGCAAATGTCTGGCAGGGAAGACATGGTACATTTGGGCAAAAATGGCAGAGATCAGGCATGAGTGCATTCATTCGTTCTGCATAGACTTTGGGAGTATGTCCTCTGGGTTCCATGACATCAGGAAGAGCTCTTGGACTCTGAAGACTTGCTGGGTTTTTTATATTTTTTGTTTTTTATTTTAAGTAGGCTCCACACCCAGGGTGGAACTTGAACTCACAACTTGGAGATGAAAAGCCACATGCTCTACTGACTGAGCCAGACAGATGCCCCTGGGCTGTGAAGACTTTTCAGCAAAGGACTGAAAATCATCTTTCAGTGGGGGAGGCCAAAGGCTGCTCCGATGTTGTTAACTGCCGCCCTCCAGGGAGACTCTAATAGAAATACTCCTTAAATACATGGTTTCCTCCTGGTTACCAGAATGTCAGAGTGTCCTTAGTCATCTCCCAATTCAGATTAACTTCTACTTAAAACTACAGTTCTCCTGTAGAGTACTTAAACATGCCAAGAGCTATTCTAAGTGGTTTAGACTTCATTTAATCCTTCTCAACATTTTGAGATGGTTCTATCCTTACTCCCATTTTACAAATGGGGAAATGGAGGCCGGGTGAAGTAACTTGCTCCAGGTGGCAGAGCCAGGAGCTGGGCAGTAGAGGTAAGATCAGACCCCCGACAACCTTACCCCACTGCCTGAGCTGCTGACCTCCGCAGCACTGTCTCACTGTGCGTGACATCAAAAGCTTATCATGGGCCAGAGTCAGAGTCAAGCAAGGGGAGGTATATTTCTCCACATCCCAACCCAAGTGACCTTCCAGTTCATCTAATTGAAAATAATGATCATAATTGGGCTCATTTGCCCTCCATGATTGCTAGGATAATGGAGATGACTTAGAATCAAAAGCCAAAGAGAGAAACAGAGGTCATCTAATCCAACTCCCTAATTTCTGAGAGGAAAATTGAGGGGCTTGTCCAAGTTCACACAGCTCATTAGGAAGAACCTGAGCGACAACCCATCTATTCTCCCTCCCGGTGCAGAACTCCTTCTGTGGGATCATGCTTCGCTGGGCCTCCGGGCCAGTGTGGCCCTGGAAGCCAGGAGGCCCTCGGTGCCTTGGCTTACGAGAGGCTGTTCCAGAGGCGATGTCAGACTCCCAGGGGAGGCTTTCTTCCCCCCTGGGCTTGCTTGTTGAAGCATCAAGGCCTCCCCCACCCACATGTCCTTATCAGAATCTGGGATGGGCTCTTAATCCGCAGCTCCCAGGCCCCATCTACACTCTCTGGACAGTGTGATATCATCCAGAAACAGCTGACCGAGCACAGGTCTCCCAGGAGGGCTAGGTGTACCAAGTGGGGAAACGGGGAGCAGAGTGGACCAAGCAACGCCCAGTCCCTGAACACATGAGACCCATCAGCTACAACTCCTCGAACTGTTCGTTCGGGTCCACAGCCCCTGGACCCCCAGCTGGCCAAGGGGTACTCCCCACCCCTGCTGAAATGGGCCAGATCTACAGTAAAAAAGACCGTGCTTGGTCACAGAACACTCCCATGTCCACTGAGGGACTGTCAGGCTACCAGGAGCCGCGAACAACCCCCAGATCAGTCTGCCGTTCTGCAGTCACCCTAGCTTGGAGACTGGTGGGTAATGATATGTCCCTTTGGCCTCCAGATAGCCCTCCCTTTCAGGCTTTCTGCTAGAGAGTAGGAACGCAATGAAATCTCCTTCACGAATGGAGCCTGTTAGGAGACAAGAAGATAGGTGCTGACAAGAATAAAACACCAGGATGGACAAAAATGCATCCCTAACCCCTTCCTTACATCCCTCAAGGCGGGTCCTTACAAACGAGTGCCTAGGACATTTGTGTTCAAAGCCGCCGACGAAAATGCGACCATTCCTTCAAATAACCTCTTGACACAAGTGGGTCCCTATAATCAAGTCTATCTGTGAGACAGATGAGCCGGCTTCCCCCAACCCCATCTCCTGCCTCCTCTACCCGCCCACTGTACCATACACAGCCTCTCCGGTCCCCCGGCCATCTAGACACCTTGGTCAACCACAAGTTCATTGACAAGGATCATGGAGGTGTGAAATGAAGCAAGTGTTGATGGAGGGGGGGGGAATGGTTCTGTTCATGAATCAATATGTTTAAAATTTAATTTAAATACAGCCCACTGCTGGGTGGGAAAAAACAAAAACAAAAACAAAACTAGCCCAGGTCCATGATGTCCTGGTGATCTCCGTGGGAAATGCTGAGCTCCTAAGTGGGGTGGGGGGTGCTGAAGCCTGTGTCAAGCCTCATGGACAGAACACAGGAGCCTGGGATGATGAAGGCTGCTCTTATTTCCTTGCATATGTCTGATCCACATGGCCAGGGAGAGTAATAAATTGGTAACAAACCTTTGCTGTCGGGAGTAGCTGCTCTTTAGCGACTGGTATAGCCTCGGTATGCAAGGCCCAGATACTACGGCCCAGCTGTTTTTGTCTAATAGGATCGGAGGTACCAAATGGCCATCCCAGAGATGACAAGAGAGCCTGGACCTGGAACTTTCTGACAATTCTGCCCCAGCCTGGGAACGGGTTCGGGGTCCCCAGCTCACCATCTCAGTCTGAGACTCGGGCTATAAGTCCCAATCAAGTGTATTATTTTCTGTGCCTCGTGTGGATGGACAGGTCACACATGCTGAATGAGCAAATGTGTGAGCACAGCCGAGGCCCAGCAAGAACAGATGCAGGAGACCTGGCCAGACTCCGGAGTGCTCAGTCTAGAACCCCGGCCCGTCCAGTAGGGTCACAGGAAAGTGAGAACATGCATTAAAGGATGGAGGAAGGAGTCACACAACTAGATTTTTCTTTTATACAAGCCACATGCTATAGGCCTTCGGGGGTCACTGAAGGGAAACACTGAGACACCAAGAAAGGATTTGATTCCAAGGGAAAGGCTCAGTGATATGGGAATGCGACCTTTTCTAAACCACACGGCTTCAACTGCAACATTTTTATTAAAGTAACAACAACAACAAAAAAAGCGTACATTTGTCCATAAAGCTGTACATTCTTCCATATAAAAACACTATTATACAATTAGTAACCTTTGACTTTTCTGTCAGAATATAGCTTACAAATGTACGACTATTATTTTTACTTCATAGGAGAGACAGGCCTGCTCAACAGTCCAGCTCTGGGTGTTTTGCTGTTTTTAAAGTGAACATCAAAAAAGAAAAAAACAAAAAATGAGAGAAGATGAAGCACGAGACCGTGAGGCTGCTTTGAAAAAGGCAGGGGCCTGTTTGTAGACAAGAGGCAACACCACAGTCTGTGGGGATTCACAGCTTCATTTCCACCCACAGGCCAGAAAAGGTGCTCTTGGGTCTGCGGGCCTGAAGTTATCTTTAAAGCAAGAAAGGCTGGAAGCAGGGTCTGGGAAGGCAGCTTGGAGTCTAGAGTTGAAAAGGGGGCAGACCTGGCAGGAATGGGGTGTGTAGGGGAGAGTGTTTGGTAAATAGCACCTTTGTGTCAGAACTGACTAGTTCAGGAATCCAGGGAAGGGGACTGGCTGTGGAGCAGGGACCCCTGGGGTGGGGGATGGTTAGGGAGAAAAGTTCCTCACTAAGGGGCAACAGCCAGGTAGGCTGTCGTAGGAGGGGTGCCAGGTCGACCAGATGCTCTAGCTACACCCTTCTAAAGTGATTCGGGTTGGAAAACTCAAGACCTTCTGAGGGACTCCTTGCTAATGTCACTGAAAAACCGAAGGAAGGGTTTCTTCCCAGTATGGACTTCCATGGGCTCCAACCCAGAACAGTAAATATTGCACAAGTCTAGAGACAAACTTGGATTGTACTAAGACAGCAACTTCCCCACGGGTGCTCTGAGCACCACCAAAGGGGGAGAAAAAAAAAAACCATAAAAAAGAAAAAAAAAAAGCAATGCCCAGGATTGTGGCTTTTAGTGTCAGCCCTACAAGAATACCAAGTAGTTGCAGGACTTGGGGCATTCTCCCATTCAGCCAAGGAACTCCTGCAAGGCTGAACAGCCAGCCAGAGTCCCGAGCATGGAGGGAGGAGGGAGAGTTTCCTAAGTCCTCCAGGGCACCAGGAGGTTCCGGGAAGCAGTTCTCCTTCAGACTCTCCTGGGATCCAGGAGGCCATATTGCACAGTGAGTGAGAGCTCTTGTTCTGGAAAGTTGGGCAGCTCCATGACCCAACAAGAAGGGGACAAGAGTGGGAGAGTCAGGGAGGAGTGTTGTGCTTTGCAAAAGAAGGCAGTAATAAAGAACCTGGAGTTCCCCGTAGCTTTTGAGTCAACTTTCGAAGGGGTAATGGCGGCAGCATCAGGAGTTTCGCGTGGTTCCAAAAAGAAGGGTTTGGCCAAAAACAAATATCCCCAAGTGGATACTCTTTGGGTCCCAAAATTCCATTGCAAACCACCCCCAAGTTATTCACCCCCGCACAGAGCAGCACATAGCAAAGCCAAGGTTTTGTGCAGGGTACCCTTTCGTCCCAACCCCAATAACCTCTAACTCCTGCCTTACCCCCCATGAACCCCACAAAACAAAAAGCTTTTTGTTTCCTGCCTGGGAAGCAACATCTACAGGCCCCTGAGTGTAGATCAGAAACAAGTCATGATTTCAAGAAAAGCTGCTTAGGATAGAAGTAACGGGGAGAGGACTTTTCACTTTCTGCCCTAGATCTCCCCGGAAAAATAGAAGAGAAGATTAGGTAACATAGCATAATTGAAGTCCAGGCTTGAATGCCCCTGAGGAGGAGAGGGCCCAGGGGTGCAGGCAGGTATCCTGCTCTGGAGAGAGAGGTCTGAACTCGGTCTCTCTTCTCCCGGCCGCACGCCAGATCCTGGCCACTCTCATTCACAGTTGCTAACCTTGCTTGCTCCCTTCTCACATCTTCCTGGGGGGCCAGCCAAGTTTCTCCCACCTTACCCCTGTCAGGTCCGCCCCCTCACGACTCGCCCCCTCCCGTAGGCAGGCACTGGGTCCCAGACTCAAGCGCACACAACAGTTCTCTCCAAAGGCACCTGGGGAGGCCACTTCTGAGCAGCTCCCTTTAAGGATTTTTCTTTAAAAAAAATCTTTTGGTTTTTTTTTTTCCTCCCCTTTTCTTAAAAAAAATAATATATATTTATATATATATAAATAGCTCTTCATTTAAAATAGTTCCCCAGGTTGAGGTATGCGGTGGCCTGTTGTCGCGGCAGAATGAGTACAGTAGCGTGCCTGATGGGGGCGGCGGGGGACCCTAACTGGAGACCGCCATCACGTAGTTCTTCGAGGGGCTGCTCCGGCCGAGCATCATTTGGTTCTTGCAGGTGAGGAGTCCATAGGAGGCAGCCACCGGGGCCTCCTCATACAGGACACAGATGGAGCCATCCTCCCCGATGCGGTAGGACACCTCGTAGGGGTCCACCCACAGGGTCAGCTCGCTGGGCAGCAGCTGGTGCAGCTGGGGCTGGCTGAGTCCGATCCGGCTGGCCACCTTGCTGATGATGGGGTCCATCTTGTGGTTGATGCGGATGCAACGGTAGCCGGAGCCCTTGGACGGCTTTTCAGGAAACCAGTGGTGTTTGTAGTGCTCTGCGGGGACGGAACAAGAGGGAGATGCCCTGGTTAGAGCATCCGGGCTGTGAAGGCTACAGCAAGGTGGGATGGGGATGAAGAGAAAGGAGTAGAGGAAGGAACCCAGAGACTGTAAGTGAGCAATGTGGTTTCTCAGGAGTTCCAGGACCCTCCTGAAATCCTCTGGCCACTGAAGCAGAGAACGTTACAGGATTTCCCCCCTCACTTCTTCTAGGACAAGGATGTGAGGGTGTATAGGGAGGGAGTCCCACGGCTCCGGGGCCATCCCAAGTAGCTAGTGTATTGCTTTTGGCACACTCTCTGTTTAAGAAGGAGGGGTGAGCCTGGGGAGGACTTGTCCAGGCAGAGCCTCTGGAGACCTATGAGCTGAAGCTGCAAGGCCAGCAAGGCAGCCCTTATTGTCAGACTCACAGCAAGTCACTCTGTCTCCCACCCTGGGCCCCAGAGGCCCCCTCTGCCTCCTACAAAAGCCAGAGACCTTCTGGCAGTGGTGAGAGGAGTGAAAACCCGGTTGTTTTTGATGAAATGGATGTTGCTCCTCGGAAGGTAGGATCTGTGTGGGCACGTTTGAAGATGGCTATCGCTGCTGGAGACTGGCGGCCAACCAGCTAGAAACAGCTGGGAGATAGGTTTCTCTCCCCAGGCTGCCCTGCTTATCTCTTGTCAACCTCCCATGTCAGGCCGCCCCCGCCCCAGCACACAGGCCCGCAGAGCGCAGTTACTACCTACAAGGCTTTCTCAGTACCATAATGGGTGGCAGATGGCTAAGGGGAGCCAAAGCATACAAAGGGGGCCGGGATTCCAACTTCGAACGAGTCAACAACCCGCCCGGGGAACAGCGCAGCCCTGTGCCGCCTGAAGAACCACGATGAGGATCCAAGTTGTTGAGAAGGCTCAACTCAACTGTGCCTTCTTCCCCCATAACTAGCCCATGGCTGGCTGGGCTGGCTCGCCCCCAGCGCCCCTGGAAAGTCTCAGTAAGGGGAATGAGCTCGCACTCAGGCCCGCAGGTGCCTCCTCTCTCGGAACAGAAGCCGGGGCCTAGGCTCGCACTCCAGGACAAGGGTCTGCGTGGAGGAACGCGCCCCACCAGAGCCATCATCCATCGAAACCCGAGCGCAGGGCCGCGCAGGAGAGACACGACCCAGGTGAACGCGGCGATGCGGGCCGCCCAGGGGGCTGGAGGGAAACCGAGTCCCGGTGCTGCTCGCGAGGGGAACCCTGCCCTAAGAGGAGAGGAAAGACGGACCAGGCAGGAAGGCGGGGCCGAACCCCAGTGGCGGGGCTCGACGGAAGCCAGGATCCTCGGCGGGGCTCACCTGTTAGTGCCTCCTGGAGAGCCCCGCTGAAAACCTTTAGTCTCTGCTCGCTCACGCAGCCCCGGGTCCTCAGGAGGCTGGAGAGGAAGCCCACGGCGGCGGCGATCTCCGGGAGCATGTCTGTTCTTTTTCCTGTCCAGTGGGCCTGGCTCATGTCGTGCGCGGTTCGGACGGAGGTAGCAGCGGCGGGGAGCAGTGAGAGGTCGCCGATGGGACGTGCCGCCTACTTGCTGCTCTACGCTCGCTGGGCCGCTGCTCGGGCTCTGCCCGGACTTCACCCGGTACGTCCCTTTCATACTGTTCCGAGAGGCGGGGGAGCCCGCGGCGGCACCCATTGGCTACCGCCGGCGGATGGGGGCGTGGCAAGATGCCTGCCCCGCCCCGCGCGCTCCGAGCCGGGCGGGGCCTCGCCGCTAGTCCCCCGCCCCGCCCCCGCCCCCGCCGCCTCCTCGGCGCTGAGGTCATCGCCCGCTGACGTCAGTGCTGGGAACCTGAGCCGGGCTTGCTGGCGAAAGGTGGCGCGGGGAGGAAAAGGGGAGCCGGGGAGGGCACTGAAGCCTTTCGGCGGAGGAAAGCTGCGCCCAGTCCGCCCCGCGCTGGGAATGCCTGGATCTCTCCTCTCCGCCGGTCCTTCAAGACTTTGGTCACCGGCCACCTCCTCCAGGAAGCCTTCCTTTGCTGATACCACCTCTCCCACTCGATCCCTTTTCTGGCTCTCACATTTTCCAATCCCCACTGTCAGAACCACTCACCCAGACTCTTTGTCACCATTTTACGGTTTTGCCGTGTTTGTTAAACAGGTTTCTCCAGGCTCTTCGGAAATAGGGACTGTTTTCTATTTACTTCAACAATAATCCCACCTCCGCCAGACAAGTTCTGCCCTTCCTCTACACCAATGCCTTTTCTCTTGCCTGGTAGCACCCAAGGGTTCCCTGTTTGATGGTAGGGGTGGGGGTAGTGTTGTAAGACTTTTCTGTCCCCTCGAGTTGTCTTCCGACCTCTCGCTTTCCTTTAAATGCCCGAATTTTTAAATGAGTGGCCTGCTCTGAGCCGCACCCATTTCCCCATCTACTCCCTCTTCCTCCATCTCCTCTCTTCCCTCAGCCCTCTCTCTCCCATTCTTTCTCAATGTGGATTGAAACTTTTGTAAACACAGGATCCTGGGAGAAAGAACTCAGCGTCAGTCTCCAGGGTCCACACATAGGACTGTGCTCAGAGCCTGGGACCATCAGAGGCACTCAGCAGATGCCCCCTCCAAAGGGGCTAACTCCTAACCCCATCTGACATTTGGCATAGTAGATGCTCCATATGTATTTTTTAAATGAATGAAACCCAATGACCTCTATCAATTCTTGTTTTTCTGGAACTCTGGGCCCTGCTGACCACCTCTGGAGGCAGTCCCTCCTCCTTTTTCTGGGTACCTGATGCCAGGCTTCTCAGCCTCCTTCCCCAGCTGTGTGTGCTCTGGCTTTCCTCCTGCCCGTGTTCCCTCTCTGTGTCCCCTCACTCCTCTCCCTTTTCTTCCCACTTGCCTTCCTCAGAGAAACCCTATTCACATTGTCTGCTCTGATGTTTTACTTTTTCACAGCTGACTTTTGTGCCTGGGTAGTCTGTGTCCTTCCATCCTGCTGCTCCTATCACCTGCTCTGTCCCGCCCCTGGGTGTCCAGCCACCACCTCAATGTCAGTTCAAGCCCACTGTCTTCTCCAGTCCTGGAGATGTCCTGATGTCCATTTCTGTCGGAGATACCATCGCTTCCCCAGGCAATCCGCCCTGCAAATTCACACTCACTTTTGACTTCTCCTTGTGCTTTGCTCCTCAGATCCAGCCGCAAGACCTGTTGCTTCTTCATATCTAGATGATTGCAGTCGACTTGTCAAATCCCATCCCCAAATGACCCTTCCCGCTGTTAGGAGAGCTGCATTCCCAAAAGTCTGCCTTCACTTGCTCTTTTGCTCGCATTGTTCCGAAACACCTTCCACCCCCATTGTCTTCTGCATTAATTATGAACTCCTTTGCCTGCTATTAAGATCTTTCATAATGCGGCCCATCCACCTTTTTAGGTTTCTGCCATTGTGTGCCCCAGGGTCATTCTCCTCACTGTTCTCTAACATGAGAGCAGCTTTGCAGCCCAGAGTCCTCAACATTTTCCCCATGAACCCCATCTCTACTATTTAACATGGCCTCCATTCCAGGGATGCCTGAAGACACCAGGCTCTGCTGCACAGGGGCTCATGCCGCTATGTCCTGGACACTTCACTGCCTCCTTCCCACCTGTGCCAATCTCCGTCCCGTCCTCCTGAAGGCACATTTGAAGCTTGGTCTTCCACCCTGAAAACCTGCAAGGACCATTCTCCTTCTACAGAATTAATGTAATCTCTACCACTTATGCGGCATTTATAATCTATTGTTTGGTATTAGTAGGGATATTTTTAGAGGATGTCATCTCAACAACAGTCTGCAGGCTGCTTGAAAACAGGTTACTAGGCTCATTTGTCCTACATTTGTCCAGGACAGTTTGGATTTCAAATACTCTGCTCCATGGCTTCATCTAGCTCATCGGGCTGCCCTGGAGCTCATCTCTTAGATGGTCTCTTCACCAGCTCCTCCCCAGAGCAGGATGAGGCCAGATGAGACTCTTCCCTCTGCTTGCTGAGAGCAAAATGATTCGTTCCAGAAAACAGGGCTGGGAGTGGAAACAGGAAGACCTACAGTATATCATCCAGGGAGACCAGGTGCAGCCCAGACCAGGACTGACCAAGGACAACCACAAGGAAGTCAGGGAAACAGATCCAAGTCTATACAGGTATATAGGGTGGTTCAGCACTTAAATCTGAAAATACTTAACATCTTTGTGGGTATGTCTTTGACAAGGGTTGGGTGATCTGGGCTTTGCTTTTGTCCAGAACTGATTTAAAAAAAAAAAAAAAAAAAACTCTTTTGACAAGACCATATTTTTTGCCATAGGAAACAGAACTCTGTCCTTATGTAGATTTTTGTATCATTCACCAGGTCACACAGCTAGTTCTCACTACAGCCAGAGCCACATCTGCCGCCTTCAAATATGGCACCCTTTTCATGGAGCCTCTGTGCTGTTGTTACTAGGGCATGACCCACAGTTCCACATAGTCCCACAGAGCTGTTATTCCAGGTGATGGTGCAAAAAACTGGGGGCAAACAGGATGCATTTGGGGGGAAGGAACAAGGAGGTCTTATCCCTGACCCTCCCCCATTACCCAGATGTACCTTCGCCTCCTCACTGGTGCTTAGTTCCTGAACTCTGTATAGGACATCCATAGGAACTAGAAGGCACGCGCACTCCCTCCTGCCCCTGCTTACTCATTCTCTTTCCTTTCTACACACAAGCCTAGGGAGAGCAGGCTTAATTCATCCCACACTCAACGTTCCCCCCCAAGTCACTATACAATGTAATTGTACCCAACTCAGGATCTGGATTCAAAGTCAGTTTCTTATAAATGCAAATACACGACAGCTGTCCAAATTATTTTTGAAATTTTCTGAAATTGCCCTTCAGTTTCTAGGACCAGGGTCCTTAGAAGCTCAAAAGTCCAAGTTTCACTTCTTCCCTTTGCGTGTTGCATGCTGCCTCCCGTTCCTTGGCCTAGTCAAGGTGTAATTGGAGCATCAGATAAGGACAGTGGGTCTCTCCCTCCCTCCCCCTTCTTCCTGCTCCTCTTCCTCCTCATTCGTTTCTCCCCACTCCACCCAACGGCCTTGAATTGAATGTTGAACACGAACTGCCCTGACACAGGTGCTGACCTGTGACCCCATCCATTGCCAAGTAGGCAGGCAGTGGTGGCGGTGGGGGGTGGACATCAGCTTGTGCCTCCTCTAGACCAGAAATTTCTTTGCCTTGTGATCCTGACCCTCTGACTTTCTTCACCCTGGATGCCCATCTTGCCCACTTGTCTGGCCCACCGATGTGGCCCACTGTGGAGTAACACGCAGCACCCCACACTCCTCCTCAGGCCAAAACCCCACCCAGGACAAGGTCCCTCTCCTCAGGCCTCAGCTCTGCCTTGTCTGTGGGGTCACCACACAAGCCTTGCTCTCCACTCCCTCCAGTCAGAAGCAGCTGGTTCTTCTTTCCCAGCATCCTGTTAGGCCTCCAAGGCCTTGGCTTGGTTGCCAAGGTTACCTCTCAGTTTCCTGACCACATGTGGAACACTGAGGTGAAGCCATTCTGCTGGCAGAGGCTGGGCTGAGGTATTCTAGAAAGATGACGTCAGCTCACTCCCACATTGTGCGTGTAGTTCTTCTGTGTCTTTGTGTGTGCTTGTGTGTGTGTATTAGCGTGGGGAGGGAGCGCAGCATATAGATATGTGAATGAGTACACACTTCGGTGTGTTGTGCGCTCTGCTGTTTGAGGGTAGGAGGGAATACAGCTCTGTGTTTGTAGATGTTAAAATGTGCTTATACTAGTATATATTGAGGAATGTTATTTCATGAAGTATGGGTGTTTGGTGGAGTGTGTGTTTTGGCGGGGAGAGTCGATTTGGCTGGGGGGTGGGGGCTGTCTCAGTGAGGCTGGTATAGATGCTAATAAGATCTTCCCTCTTTTCAGACCTCACTGGTGACAGCTTCACTCTTCTGCCCAGAGCTGATAAGAAACACCACCCTGGGAAGACCAGGCCCCTCTCTTCCTCACTTCCTAATCAGGCTGGAAATAGTGTCAAATATATTCATCACTCTTTACGAGCATCGCTGGGTCGTGTCCAGGACATCTTCTGGGTTCCCTGTCAGCTTACAAAGTCGTACCTCTCCAGAGCAGCCCTAGGCCAGCCTGATTGGGCTGTAAACAGTCAGCAACAGGAATCAATGACAGAAGAGAACGACATTGACCTTCGAACCTGTTCGTGAAGATTGTATGAAACTGAGGATGTTCGCTCTTTTAAAAATTTCTGTCTTAAAAAAAAAAAAATTCTGTCTTTAAACCCCTTCACCTGCCCCTGAGTGAACCGAGAACAGGAACAGAAATAGCGAATGCAAAGATGATTCGGGTTGAGGGTTAAGTGGAAAATACCCACCTGGACTGAAGGAAGCCTTGCCAAAAGGTAAATGCGTGAACAGCTTCCTAGTCCCTGGGTCACGACAATTTCTGAGTCCCTCAGGACTGTTTCTGAGAACCTGTGGAGAAGTGGAGAAGAATCTGGAAGCTAAAAAGTAACCTTTCCTCCACTTGCTCTGAAGATAGAAGCAAAAGAAGATTTAATGGTACCAAAAGCTGCTAACATAGGCAACAGAGTCACTTCCTATCGGGAAGGTAAGCCTTGTCTAGAATGTGCCCAACAGGATGTCTGATCTGGCCAAGACTCACACGCTCTGAGGTACGGGGTATCTTTCCAGAGAGGGATGAGATGGCCACAGGGGGTGGCCAGGTGATGGCTGCAGGCTCCCGCCCAAAGTGGCATCTAAGTTGGAAAGTATCAGAACCTCAGCAGCTGCCACTGACTTCCAGACAATGAACAGAGACATCTGTGACAGATGCCATCTTTCATTTGCCACTGCTAACCAGGGAGCTCACCAGATGCCCAGAAGCTAAAAAGGTCAGGGCCTAAGCCCTGGGCACACCCAGTGGTGAGCTTGGGAGCCTGGGGGGCTCATGTTCCCCACAGTACACCCCTGATTTCTTCCCAGTTTCCTCATCTCTCTCTCCAAAAGGCCACCCGTGTAGCTTAGAAGCCACAAACTTGTAGCCCTGAGGCACAGCTGACCACAGAGATCTGCTGTCTGGCCTGCAGAGCCGTCAAGTATTTTAAAAATTCATTGTCAACATTTAGCTATTCGGACGTAGATAGCTATAGATAGCTATCTTATCTTTTTAAACTCTAGAGTTATGATTTCTCTTAAAAACCTAAATCCGTTAACACTGGTTCCACACTCCAGCTCTGCGGTGACTGGCCCCTAAGGCCAGTTCGCTGTGGTCCCTAAACCTCACTGTCACGTCCCTTCTGAGGCCACGTGATGGTTATCATTTCTTAAGGAGATATACTGAGTTTTTAAAAATTATACTGTCTCCCAATACAGAATAAATCCCAAACCATCAGCTCTAACCCCAAGTTTACAGCTGAGCTCCCAACACTGGTTTTTTTCTGATTAAGAACTGGACATCTTTGAACTATTTTTCTGATATTGTAATCTGAACATGCCACAAATCAAGATCTTTCTCTTCCTTTTCCCCCACTTCCGATTTCTTTCTCTCTCTCAATGGCATTATGATTCTTTGTCTAGTCACCAGGCTCACAGTCTGGTAGACATCTTTAACCCGACCCTGGATAATCAGTTGCCAATGCTTAGAAAGTCTCTATCAGCAATGTTTTTCCTGGTTTTGCCCCTGGCCACGGGGCCCCTGCCTTCTGTCCCCTCCAGACCATTCCCATAAGCCTGGTGCTCAGAGTCGACTTTCTAGTCCCTCCTCACTCCAATCCATGCTGAAGACTGCTTGCCAGACTCATTTTCCTTGAATAATATCATGTCACTTTTGGGCTTTAAAGACCTCCAATGGTTTTTCCATTGCCTACCGAATTAATGAAAGCTCTCCCATCTGGCCTTCAGGTCCCTATATCGTGAGACTTCCTAGGATTGTAATTCAAATCACCTGGGGAATTTGGTAAAAATTCAGATGAAGCAGCCTCTCCCTGAAATTCAGATTCAGTAATCGGATGTGGGGCCTGGGCATCTGTATGGGTAATGAGAACCCAGGCCATCCTAATGCAGTGGCCTGGGGACCCCGCTCAGCATACCCTATCTTAGAAAGCACTAAGCCCACAGT
This sequence comes from Mustela nivalis, assembly GCF_964662115.1. Lineage (NCBI taxonomy): Eukaryota > Metazoa > Chordata > Mammalia > Carnivora > Mustelidae > Mustela > Mustela nivalis. The sequence continues at coordinate 42,975,195 of NC_139035.1, read as the reverse complement.
TATCTGATGTATCGGCCCAGTCACCACGAGCCGCTCGATCCCCATGTAGCCCCCACAATGACCCTCTCCCCACCCCAGCCAGCCTCTCCTGCCCCAACATCTGACCCTCAACTGTTGGCTGAGCTGAATGCGTGGGGGACAGGCCCCTAAGAAGGGTGAAAGCCAGGTCTTTACCCCCAGCCAGATTTCTGAAAGCAGCCCCCTGCCACTTCAGAGAGACCTCCAATAACCAGTGGCCTAGCTTAGAAGAGCCAACAGTAGGTCTTCTGAACATAAGACTTCTTTGATATCAAGACATAAAACTCATTTAGACATACTTGCCCCCCTTTTTATTTTTTTAAATATTTAAAATTATTTTATTTTATTTTATTTTTTTAAAGATTTTATTTATTTATTTGACAGACAGGGATCACAAGTAGGCAGAGAGGCAGGCAGAGAGAGAGGGAGAAGCAGACTCCCTGCCGAGCAGAGAGCCTGATGCGGGGCTCGATCCCAGAACCCTGAGATCATGACCTGAGCCGAAGGCAGAGGCTTAACCCACTGAGCCACCCAGGCGCCCCAGCCACCCCCCCCCCCTTTTTAAAGTAAGCTCTATGCTCAGCATGGGGCTTGAACTCACGGCACTGAGATCAAGAGTGGCTTGCTCTAGTTATTGAGCCAGCCAGATGCCCCCAGACAGGCTTGCTGTTGTTAAATAATCTGGTCTCTTATCCTGCATCTGCCACCTACTACCTTATGACAAGGCAAATACAGAATCTCTCTTGTCCTCAATTTTCTCATCATTAAAATGGGAACAATAGATCTTTATCAAATCATTGGGTACATGAGAGGTAATCTACTTAGCACTTAGCATCACACCTAAATATCACAGATGCTCAATAATACATCATAGCTCTTATCGCTGACTATCAGAAGCAAAGTCTTCAGAAATCATCTACCAAAATCCTAACTTTCTAATTTCATCCTAAAATTCTAATTTCATCCTAATTTCCCAGATGAAGGAAAGGAGGCCACGAGATGGGGGAAGATGCCCAAAGTCATGAAACTACGTCCTGGACTAGAACCTGAATCTCCCACTCGGTCCACGCTCTTTCCATTTTCCAGATTCCTGTCTTGTGACACACGCTTCATTCATTCACTCATTCATTTATTCACTTACTCGGGGAGTATCTACCAGATACGCCTCGGTGCCAGGGTCTGGAGATTCAGGGGAGTGGTGGGTGCTGGAGGCTGACAGTGGGACATGGTCACTTTGCCACATGAGGTCTGGAGAGCCAGAGCCCAGGGACAAAGTGAGCTCAGCTGCTCAAGCAGACACTGAAGCTCCCTTAGGCGGTGGCAGGAGATGGGGCGAGAGACAAGCGAGGGAAAAGCGGGGAGGCTGGAAGATCTGGGCTCAAAGAGGAGTGAGCAGGAGGGCAAAGACGATGTTCCAGGGGGACATAACAGACCTCAGAGAAGGCAGTGAGGAACGATGGTCAGGAAGAGGTAATGCAGAGTGAGGGGGACTCTGTCCCCCTGCATGAGCCTGAGGGGTATGGGGTGTTACCTGGAGGGGACCTTTGGGTATAGCTGGTTTCCGTTAAGGCCAAGAGGTAATGAAAATGTTCAGGGGCGCCTGGGTGGCTCAGTGGGTTTAGCCTCTGCCTTCGGCTCAGATCATGATCTCAGGGTCCTGGAATCAAGCCCCTCGTCGGGCTCTCTGCACAGCTGAGGGCCTGCTTCCCTCTCTCTCTGCCAGCCTCTCTGCCTACTTGTGATCTCTCTGTCGAATAAGTAAATAAAAAGCTTTATTTAAAAAAAAAAAAAAAAAAGGAAAGAAAGTGTTCAGAGGGCTTGAGAATATGAGGGAACTTGCTGGACCAAAGAGGGCCTGGTGAGGGGGTCTGGAGAGGCTGTAGCAGTCAGAGTACCAGGGAACATGTACACGGTGGTGTGTGGATGACTGTTTGCCCTTCGGAAAGCGGCCAGTGCCCGGAGAAGGAGTGGGGATTTAGTCCTGACTGGGCTTTGGGAGGAGGGGAGGGGTGGATAGAGGAGGGGGGAGTACCTGGGAGACCACTGGGTGACCGCCATGGCTTGGAGGGGTGAGGCAGGCCTCCAGGTTCTTGGACTTGGGCTCTTAGGGCCCGCTTTGTGCTCCCCAAACCCACCCCTTTCCCCCCGACATCGTCATGCCTCCCATTGGCTCCTGCAGATTCACTCCGTCTCCGTCTGGGAGACAGCTGGAAAGTGTTATTAATTCATCAAACTTGTAACTGAGGCTGATGGTGTGCCAGACCCCATGGAGGGAGGGAATCTGCTCCCCAGAAGACAGCTTTTTCCCTGAAGGTTGCTCCTCAGCTGCCGTGCCCTACTGACCCACTAGCGTCTGAGAGAGAGAGTGAGAGAGTGCAGAAGAGACGGGGTAGGAGCTGGTGGGGGGTTGGGATGGAGGCGATGTGGACAGATGGCCAGACCAGTGTGAGGCTGGAAAAGTCCCTGGTGATGTGTTTTTGCTTCTCTGACTCCCTAGGTGCCTCCCTGGAGCAAAAGGATGGAAACTATCTGCTAAAAGTCTATTATCCCGGAGGCCCCCCAAGAATGTGACCTCCCACACCTTCACCCTCTGGGCCTTCTCCAATGGTACTAGAAGGTGTGACTGAAAGTGCCGGAAACTCACCAGGGGAACACATGGACTTGGGGGCAGAGGCAGATCTGAAGCTGAATTTATTGCCTCTTTCCCAAACTCAGAGGACAGACACGTTGTAAACCCTCCTCATCCTCACTCCTGGGGGCCCAGGATAAAGCCCCTTCATCTTCCAGACAGAAAACAAGGGGCCCTGAGACTGTCGGAGCTTCCCCAGATGTTGTTTTGGCAGAACCATAATGGGGCCGGGCCTCCCGGGGCTGGGTGTCTGGGGCAGGAAGCTGGCATCACAGCTGTGATGGCCAAAGACTGCCCCCCTCCACCGCCACCCCGACCCCCAGGTGGGGCCTGAAGTGTGATGAGAGACAGACTCAAGAAAGAGGAACACAAGGAAGAATCTGCAGAAGAGGGCTGGCCACGTCCCGCCTCTGGCCTTCTGGCTCTGGGCCCACGGTATTTGTCAGCTGTCCTGTGGCTCAGCGCTAGGGGTGGCCAAGCATTCGATCCTATCGGTATAGTTGATCCGTATGGTTTGGGGGAAGGGGTCTGGGAGCCAGATTGGGAGCCACTGCCCTGAGGCTCAGTTCGCTTCTCTGTGGCAAGAGAATGTGCCCAGGACATCCACCCTGACTCTCCCTTCATCTGTGATCTGTGCTCCATACCGCTGACTCCCTGGGTCGGATATGTGATCACCAGATCTCCTGGTTCAGTGACAGAGATCCCAGGGCCTACTTCCTGAGCTGATACCGCATATCCAGTTAGAGACCCAGTCCTGTCGATCATCCTTTTGAAACAGCTTCTACTCTGCATCACTAAAGCTTCTGCCACCAGATCTTGCCTGGACAATCACAAGAGTCCCCTACATGCTCTGTCTGCCCAGAGAGCTCCGCTTCACACCCTTTTTTCTGTCTTTCCTCTGCCATAAGAACTCCTAACCGCAGATTTATTTTGTCTCTCTTCTGCTTAAAATCCTTTAAAGGCTCCTTAAAAGTTCAAATTCGTACCTGGGCCTTCAAGGCCTTTATAATCTGAGCCAACCTCTAAGCTCAGTTAACCTCATTCTCAGTGTTTCTTAAACATACACTTGTACTTCGGTCCCCCTGTGCCTTTGCTCATATTGTGTGCCCAGCCTAGAATTCTCTTTGTTCACATCTTTGCCCATCGAATAGGCTATTCATTCCTTCAAGACCTGGTTTCTATGTCGCCTCTTATGTGAAGCCTTCCTGGATTCACCACAACCTCCAACACCCCATTGTGATTAGTCACTTCCTCTCTTCTTTATAACTCCAGAGCTCATAGACTGATGTTACAGTTCATTGTGTAGCCCCGTGACACTGGGGTCCCTTGAAAATGGGGTCTGGCTTATACTTTTGTACTTCAATACCCGCCGCACATGTTGGCCCTTGGCACACAGTAGGGACTCGGTGAATCTGGTTGAATTCACTTCTTCATGCAAATGATAGAGAGAGAAAACGTTATTCTTCCCATATTAGTGAAGGAAAAAGTATGCACAGACAGGATGATGGACGTGTCAGAAAGGACACCAAAAGGGGGTGGGGAGTGGGCCTGGGAAGGGGTTCTAAATCTTACTGCCTCCCCCCACAGGACTAAGAATAAGGTCAGTGGGGACAAATCTCTCCGCAGATTAAGAATGGGTGGACTCAGCTGTTTAGGCTGTTGGCCCTGTTTTTTCTTTTTTTTCAAGATTGTATTTATTTGATCACAACCTGGGCCCAAAAGCAGATGCTCAACCCACTGAGCCACCCAGGCGCCCCCAGCCCAGTTCTGATGTTGACTGACCTTGATGGTTCATAATTAAACTTCTGAACTAGCTTATAATTTATTTATTCTAGTGTAGTGTTTAGAGCCCATGCCCTGGAGCCACACTGCCTGGAACCTAGCTGTGCAATCTTAAGTTATTAAGCATCTCTGTGCTCTGCTCCTCTTCTTTCTTTCTTTCTTTCTTTCTTTCTTTCTTTCTTTTTTTCAGTTTCTTTATCTATAATACGAGGCTAACAGTTCTTACCTCATACAGCTGTGGCCTTAAACGAGTTCACAGTGTACTTAGCGTTGTGCCTGGCACATGATAGTGGTCAGTACACGTTAATCATTATTACTTACAATTTGTATTTTGCTTCCTTCCAAGAAGAATTCGAGACACCTTAAAATATTGAACCACACATTTAAAAGAGGTTAATTATATGTACTTATTTATATTATATTACCAAACCAATTGGTAGTAGGAGGGAGAGAGATAAAGTTAGGTATTTGCTAATGTGTCTGAATTAGTTCCTTTATTGACCCTTTAATTATCTGTGAGATTCCCAGAAGCCAAGGCAAGAAAGGAATACATGCATTACATAGTTTTCATTGTGAAATGTAAGAAAGCTTTCAAGTTAGCCTGTTAAAGTAACACCCCTCCCCTGGCTAGGTGGATTCAATCCTCTGCCTTCAGCTTGGGTTGTGATCCCAGGGTCCTGGGATCAAGCCCCGCATCAGGCTCTCTGCTCAGCGGGGAGCCTGCTTCCCCATCTCTCTCTTGCTACTTGTGATCTCTGTCTGTCAAATAAATAAATAAAATCTTTAAAAAATAATAATAAAGTAACACCCCTCCCCAACACACACACACACACACACACACACACACACACTGAACTCAAGAAGGAATTTATGGTATGAATCTCTATGTTGGAATATTGGAGCCAAGGGATTGGAAATTATTCTCAGTTGGCATTTACTCTCATTCTCAATTGGACTTTAATGAGAGCCCACGATGGCAGGGGGAGTAACCAGAGTGAGGATAAATGGCCAGGAAAATAGCAATCAACATCCTTTCCATGTTTCCTTCTCTGCTCAGCTCATGGATTCCTTCCCTCCAGCCCTCTCTCTGGGACCAGGAAACTCCCTAGAGGTCAGGGGTTGAGCCCTCTGAGTCATGCAAATGGCCAGGTGGCCGCAGGTGCTTTCTGCTGGCTCCCCCCCAGCACTGGAGTTGTGTGGAAGCAAGGCCTGTCCCCTGGCAGCAGCTCCCAAGGTGAGTGGAGAGAGGAATGCTGTGAGATAGGGCTAAGAGCATTTCGAGAAGGGGGACCCCCACCCTCAGATTTGACAAGGATGATGATCTTAGTGGGAATAGGTAAGATCCTAGCAAGGTAACAACTCCCTGCCCCCTAGGTTCTGAATTCAAAGAAAAACCTATAGGAAGTAAGCATCCTTACGTAAAAATCCGTCTAAGTCCAAGAAGGCCACCAGCCTGGTCCAGCCTGGCCTGGCTTAGGCGGAGGGACTCCGCGTAAAAACTGAAACCCACAAAGGCTTTGAACCTATTCTGCCGAATTCATAGAGAGGCTCAGAGGTGTGGGTGGAGGTTAGGAACGTTGAATTACTCAGCGAAAGAAAACAGAAGAAATCTGCAAGGAAAAGGGCCGAAATCCACAGCTCACAACAGCGAGACCACTCATGGATCAGCACGATGATTCTTAACCTGATCTGCCCAGAGAAAAACTGCTTAAAGCCAGAGGCCACAGTGAGAAAGAAAGTCTTCCCCACTCTCCATCCCCACTCCCAGAGGAATCTGGAATCTTTTGAGCATCAGATCTCCCATAGATCTTGGAATGCATCCTGGAACAACTCTTAGCCAGCACCTGAAGAGCAGCTGACCTCAGCTGACACAGCTCACCCACGGGGAACTTGGCCATTGGGGTTGTCCCCAAGTGCCTTGACATTAATGAGGACAACCCCACCACCAGAAGAGGGTTCCTCCCTGCCCACTATGCAATCTACTTCTCAGCATCTCAGCCTGGTCCTCCTTGGCAGGGAGGGGGTTCCGTGGGGATCACGGAAGTCAGGGGATGACAAGGAAGAGTGGCCTGGCTGGCTCTCACCACGACTCACTGCCATTTGCATATGGGCCATACATCAATCACTTGACTCCAGGACCCGAGCACCTTTTGTCCTTTTTGTCTTAGAGCGAACGATCAAAGGAAGGAGACATGGTGCCCACTGTCAGGGCTGGAGAGTGGGGGCTCTTCTGTCTGGTCTGGGGAGAAAAGGCTCCTGCCCTCAAGAAACTCCGATTTTCCCAGGATGGGGATCCGTGTGCACGGAGGACCCTGCTGGCCAAGCAGCCAGTGGACAGAGACGTGTGGGCAGATGAGCATTGCGCAAACACAGCCCGAAATTAAGCAGAAGGGGCTGGAAGGGAGGTGCCAGCAGTCAGCTGGTGTCCAGCAAGAAACAGCTGGGAATTCTGAGCCTGAACTGGATTTGGAGGTCAGACAGGCCTGTACCCTGTCTAGTACTACACGAGTCATTCACACAACGACCAGAGGCCCGCCGGCTCTTGGTATTTCTGGTTTATCTCCCGGGTTTAACTGGAAGGGTCACCTTGAACAGGCTCACCACTTGCTTCCTGAGCAGAGGCCCAGAACAACACTTCACGGCCATGGGAGCCAGGAGGCAAACACCAGATGACTCTGTTTTCAAAGCTTCCACTTTTCCAGAGGGTCAGAGGGCATTCCCAAAGCAGCTGGGGGAGGCCCCAGCCAAGCAGGCTCTGGAGGCCCAGTCAGCATGTGGGCCTCTATGGCTCCCTTCTTCCCAAGGGGCACCCCAACAGGTTCTTCCAGAACGAAGTGACCGCCCGTGATTTTGCACAACCCTTCACAGTTTACAAAGCTGTTCTGCACCAAGGGGAAGGCACATCTGATCCACAAGGCAAGAATCCTCTATACTTTGGGAGTAAGGAAACTGAGGCCCGAAGGCATTGGCTGCGGAGGCAAGGGGGTCCTTCCCACTACTGCACACTGGCCTCTACGCACAGCCTTGGACTTTAGGGACTCGGGAGAATTAAGGAACGGAGTGCACCTATGACGTCGGCATCTGCCTTTGAATCTCGCACTGCACTCAGCAGGCTGAGAAACCCAAAGAGGGAGGAGGCGGGGAGATTCCGTCGGGGAGGGAAGGCCATCCGCCCGGGCGCTCCGACTGTCCCGCGAGGTGGAAAAGCCAGATCCTCTCTCCAAACTGGCTCACCTTTGTCCCTGCCTGGGAACTGCCCGGAAGAGGCGCGCGGGGTTGGGGACGCGGACAGCTGTCGCCCGGCCCCGCCGGAGTCTGCGCCCATATAAGGGCAGCGCTTCCCGTCGGCGGGGCGGTGACGCGCGGGGCCCCACGTCAGCGGGCGGCGGGGAGGGGCGGGCGCCGCGGCACGAAAACAAGTGACGTCGCACGGCGTACCGGCGCTGTGCAGCGGGGGGGTGGGAGGGAGGAGGAAGGGGGAAGGTGGGAGGGGGCGGGGGCGGAGGCTGGGGGAGGGGCGCCGTTGGGTAAACGTGGGTGCGACTTGGGGGTCGCGTGCGTGGGCTCTTTCTGTGCCCCGGTGGCCGGGGCCCCCTGGGCTTGGGAGGGCCAAGGGCGTCTGCAGTCTGTCTCCGAAGTGTGCGGGTTGTGTACTTCGCTGGCCGCGGCGGTGCGCATTCTTACTGTGGGAGACCGACGGGGAGCTTTGCAGTGGGGCGTTTGGTGACTGTCGCCTCTCCATTTTCTTCCTCGTTAAACAAACAAAATGACTCATGGCCCCTGTGCTCCCAGAGACCCCAAGAAAGTCTCCCTAGGGGCGCTACTGTAAGGGACGGGCTTCCCTTTTACCGAGCCTCCTCCCACCCACCCCCGCGCCCCAGCCAAGTCAAATAAAAAGAGGTCTGGCTTAGGGGCTGACAGAGGAGAAGCCTTAAAAAGGAAGTTTTCGGGATGCTTAGTGCCAGGCGGAGGCCAGGAAACCAAAGGAGAGAGATCCAGGGCTCCTATTTCCACCATGGCATCTTTATGGAGCCTTGGTGCTGGTGGTGCTGGTGGGAGGGTCGTTTCTAAGCCCGACTGTGTCCAGGTGAAGCCTGTTGCGGTGTGGCCCTTGCAGTCCTGCCTGTGTGCCCTGAAACTGTGAGGGGGTGTTGGGGAGCAGTGATGAGTAAGGATTCCAAGGAGGGAGAGGATGCGCTGTAAGGGAAGTGGGACAGAGGCTCAGCCTGTGGTTGGGTAACTTGGCTGGTCCTTCTGTGGGTGGGACCCAAGCCTAGGGGAAAGTCCCCAGGGCCTCCCAAACTGTCCCTTCACACCCACAGCGCTCACTCACCCACTCTCCCGCCCCTGTCTGAGGCCTACTTCCTCTCTTTACTTCCCCTGGTAGGGAGTGGCGGGTAGAGCCTCCCAGGCCCCCCAGCTCTGAACACAGAGAGAAAACAGGAGCCTGGGGCCGGGGCAGAGACAGTGGCCCTCCTCTGGGGGTTCTGCCCCGAGTAGGCCGGTTTGCCTTGACTGCCTGGGCCTAGGCTCAGGGTGGTTAGTTGAAAATGTTTTTTGGGTTTTTTTTAAAGGTTTTATTTATTTATTTGACAGAGATCACAAGCAGTTAGCGAGGCAGGCAGAGAGAGAGGGGGAAGCAGGCTTCCCATGGAGCAGAGAGCCCGATGCCGGGTTCAATCCCAGGACCCTGGGATCATGACCTGAGCCGAAGGCAGAGGCTTAAACCACTGAGCCACCCAGGTGCCCCTGAAAATGGTTTTAAGGCTGGGAATTGAAGAGGCTGTAGAGCAGAGGTCTCACTTCCTTGGGGGGCCAGCGGCCCGGGGGTCTAACACACTCAGGTGTCCTGCACGTGGTCATGAGGGTGGGCTTTCAAGTCTTAGCTCAGCCACCCGCCCTGAGGTCTTGGGCACATTCCTAACTTCCCCAACCTCGTGTTATCTGAAAAATAAGATGAATATCTAGCTTATTGGTTCTTCTGAGGATTAAAAGTGATCCTGCTTATAGCTTGCTGGCCTAGAAAAAAGCAAACAGCCCTGTTGTGAGCTGCTTATGGAAGGGGGCCGTGTGGATAGAACCCGAGGGTGACCTCTAGGAGCTGAAACCATCCTAAGGCCAACAGCCAACAAGAAAATAGGGACCTCAGTCAGACAGCTTCAAGAAATCACGTTCTTCCCACCATGAGCTTGGACCCTGATCTCCAAAGGAAATCCTGGGTGTGTCCAACCTTGATTTCAGCCTGGTGAGCTCCAGCTACACTGTGCCCAGACTTCTGACCTACCAGAATCTAAGATAATAGATGTGTCTTGTTTAAAAAAAAAAAAAAAAAAAAAGTGATTCTGCTTACAAAGCACGGCATACATATTACTCCCTTGCACAATATTTATGCACCTGGCATGTAGAAAACAATAAATAGTAGCTGTAACTACTAGTAGCAGTAGTCAGGAGTTCAGGGTTCCCCCGCCCCTCAGCTTTCTTCTAGTACCTCACCACCTGGACCACCTCTTCCTCCATCCGGGTCCCAGCCTGGCCTTGAAGAAAGAGCCATGGGCATGGAAACCACCATAGGTGTTCACTTCCCGGCTGTGCCTCCATTTCCTTATCCCTAAAATAGGAGTATGCTTTCTGGCTGGCTTTTCTTACTGTGAGAGTCAAGAGAGTTAAAGTGTGTGCACATGCTTGGAAGACTGTCCCCACCTGCCAGTTCTCCACTTGGCGACTTCTCCCTGCTCAGCCTCAGCTCTGGTTCCATCCCTATTTCTCCAAACCTAAGTCTTACTGTTTTCACAGCCTTGGTCATTTTGGGTGTGGTCGGATGAATGGCTTTCCCTTCGGACCTCAGAAGGCTCCCAGTTGTTTAAACCTGGTGGGAGGACACCTCTGCAGGGCAGGACATAGGTCTTCTTTGTTTCATTTGGTGACACAATGCCAAGTCCAGGGCAGGGCACGTAGGGACTCGGGAAAAGCTAGTTTTCTTTTGTCGATCAGCAAATCCTAGGAAGGGAGGCCAAGGTAGGTGGCCCTGGCAGAATTTGGGAAGGCAGGCTTCTGTCCTCCGGGAGGGAGAGGTTGGGGAAGAGAGGCGGACAGAGGAGGGAAGGCGCCATCCTAACTCAAGGCTTCCTGCCCTTTCCAAAGCTCAGGATCACCATCGTCAGCCCAGGGCCACACTGTGGTGCTGACTGGTTTTGCTCTAGGTTCCCAGGGCCGGAGAAGTGTCTGAGCCTTTCGCCCCTGCACTCCACTCCTCTTGGGGAGGACAGCTAACGTCAGGCTAAAAGGGAAGTGCTTGGGCAACAGGTTCCACTTCCTCACAGCTGCAGCACTACCCCAAGTCTCCCCCCACCGCCCCCGCAGTACCCCTGCCCCCCCCCTCCAGGTCACCAGGTTTCTCTGGTTCCTGGGTGCAGGCTCCGGAAACAGAAAACAGCTGTCCTCCGGCTGATCGGTTTAGTGAGATTGGCTTTATCTCACCCTTACCTCTGGCTACCAAAGACCTTGGCATAGCCTGGCTTCCCTCAGGCTAGACCCTGGCCCTGGACACAGGGTGATGGCCCCCGGGCATGCTGTCTCCCCACCCTTCTCCTGGGGTGCTCTGTCTGTGGCCGAGCCAGACCCTTCTCACTGGGTGATCAGCTCCGGACTCAGTCACTGAGTGCTCCAAGCTGCTCCTGTGCCCTCTGGCCACAGGTGTTCAGCAGTGTGTGCCCCTGCACACTCACTTCTTAGCATCTGCAGGGAGCCTCGCCTGAGGTCAGGAGGAAGCTGCTTCTATAGAAGCTCCAGAAGGGCTGGGGAAAGGATGTGAGTCAGAAGCCCTGCGTTCACTGCCTCTCAGAAGCCTCTCTGGGTCTCCTTCCTTCCTCTGAGGGCCGTGAAGCCTGCTTACTGCCTACAGTGGCCAGCAGATCAGAGGAGACATGGCTGGGAAGGTGCCTCGTGAACAGAGCTGCCGGATGTGTTATTTCTGCTTGTCATCCCCCTCTCACACACACCCCCCACACACACCCAGAGACCTGGTCACTGCCAATTGCCATCTCTAGACGGGGCCCTCCTTCCCTCAAACCCAAATAAAGTCTCCCCTCCTTGGGCAGCCGAGTGCATCTCACTATGTCTCCTCAGGGCCCACGTACTCAAATCATGCCACTGACAGGTGCACCTGTTGCTTGTGGGGGTGCGGAAAAGATCCTCGAGTTTTTTCTGTGGTTTGTGTGCTTGTCTTATCTCCTCTTGTCCAGGGAGAATAAAAGCTTGTTCCTTTTTGACCCATGGTTGGCCTGTACCTCGTTGTTCCCCGACAGCACAGGGTCACAGTAAGTGTAGTGAACAGAAGTGTGTCATTTGGAGACGGCACACAGCCAGATGGCTCCTTGGGACAAAACTTTATTTCTGCCCCTTATGACTTTGTAGACAAATCACTCTCTGGCTGTAGAGGGATTTTGTGTATTTTCCTCATGAATTAAGCTAATTTAGGATTCACTAGGCATTCAAGAAGGCAGCTGCCAGCCCGAGGAGCCCTGAAAACCAAGCAGAACCAGGCCTTCAGGAGAGGGGCTGGAGAAATCCCTCCTTATAGATCAGGACAAAGGTCTCCAGTTTTCCGCTCTCAGTGGGCTGTCCCGCCCAGCTGGTCTCGCCTCTCTGAGGTGTGGCAGAGAGCAAGAGTCCCAGGAGCTCCCCATCTGAAAGCCGTCACTGCTGTGTCCCTGAGCTGAGGCAGATGAGACTTTGAGGTGGGAAGAAGCCCTATTCAGATAAATACCCTAGTGCCCCAGGGAACAGAAGTTTCTAGAAGATACAGCATAGCTTTATTCATAGCTTATCAAGCAGACTTAGAAGTGGGTGGGATGGAGAGGTGTTTTGAATCCTAGAGACATTTCTCTGGGGTGGATCACTGTAACAAGAGTTGCCCCTCACCCAGCAGGCCTCCCCCCGGAGAATCAAAATTGTGTGATGAGAAGGCAGGGCCTTGGGCCGCTGTGTCGGACTGTCCGGGTTCAAACCTTAGCTTATACAAGTTACCTAATAGTCTCTGTGTCTCAGTTTCCGCATCTGTAAGGTGGGCATGGCAAGAGTATCCCATAGGACTGTTTGCGACTAACGAGGTAATAACACTTAATAAAACTCCGGGCTCAGTAAATACTCTCATCACAGGACCTTACTCAAGAGGCCTCTCATCTAGTTCTCCCCGCGATGAAATGATGTTCTCTCCCCTTCTGGTGCCGTTGTTACCAGGCCAGCATTTACACAGCCTTTCTTCTGGCCTCTGAACTCCGGGTTCGGCAAGAGGAGAATGCTCAGCCCCTTCCCCAGGACTATGGAGACCACAACAGTGTCCACTACCAACAATAGGGTGAGACCAGCCGCTCCAGGGGACCGGGAGGTAAAAGGCAGGAGGATTTTTTCAGTAAAAGAAACATGCCCGGCCAAATGGTCCCCGACTTGATTCATTCAGTCCCTCCCCAGCCAAATATTTTTTATATTGGCAATGTCTGTCTTCCAGAGCTTTCACGTTTATGGTGTTTTGTAATCTTCTCAAAGATCCCGCAGAACAGGCTGTAAAGAATTTATCTGAGAGGCGGGCTGGGCTGGATCTCCCCCACTCCTGACCTCTGAGCCAGCTGGCGGCTCAGGGGCGAGGAGGGACCCAGCCAGCCTGGCCCCTGGGCCTCCCCGCTGAGGAGGCTTTGAATGGCCCCATGGGGGTAGAGTTCAGGATCCCACGGTGACAGGGTACCTCAATAAAGTTGGATTCAGTGGGTTCTTTGGGGGCAATGGGTAGGGGAAGGGCTCGTCCTCTCCCCTCTTCAAACACTCCCACTTAACCCCTTACCTCCCAGAGTCCAGGGAAAACATGGTACAATTGCTAGAATCAAGACTGAAGAGCTGAGTATCCTTTTATCCTGCAAATAAGGAATTTGGGGTGCCCCAGGGGCCACGGTGCTGGCCTGGAGAGCCAGAGAGCTGCCTGGGTCTGGCCCGGATTCACCCTGAGCTAACTCTATGGGACTCTCTGAGGCCAGTCCCATAACCCTTCCAGGTCCTTGGACAAGGAACACGGTCCTCCCCTGCTCCCAGGGGACAGGTATAGAACCTCCTGGTCCCAGCCCCGGCTCTCCAGCAAAGAGCCAGGAGTCAGGAGCCCAGCGAAATGTTGGGCTCTGTCACCAACTCCCTGGTCTCTGTCCCCTCCGTTAGAAAGTGTGGCTGTTGGACCGTCTGTGTGCTGGGCCAGCCTGTGACGACCTTCTCTGTGCCAAAGAGGTTCAGTTCCTTCCATCTTCTGTCATTTTGTCAACAAACCTTCAGTTTGTTGGTCTCATGTGAATCCTTTTAACGGTTTTTGGGGGTTTGTTTTTGTTTTTCTCTCAATTTCATTCAGTTCAACTTTCTCCAAGCAACTAGAATAAGCCAGACCGGGCTGGTGGCTGGGAGATCAGGAGTGGTCCAGATAGCTGCTGTCAAGGCTCCTCCTGTTTATGGGCGAAGACACACCAGCCAACCTGCAATGAGGCCAGGGTCTCCGGAAGCTGCTCGGGCAGGGAAAGGATCCCACCCAGCCAGAGAGGGTCTCCCTGAGGACACTTTATTCTGGGAAGAAAGTCACCTGCTTCCAGGAGGAAAGAGAGATGGGACTAAGCTTTAGTCATCACCTCTCTTGGCCCAACACTGTGCTGGATAATTTATATGCGCTCTTTCATTCCATCCTTATAAAAACCTTCGGATCAGGATTAAGCCCATTTTACAGATGAACAAAGGAAGGTTCAGGGTGCTGAAAGCCATGCTATGGGGTAAAGTGGAGACCAACAAGTCTGCCTGACCCTGGAGCCAATGCTCTCAGCACCCAGCAGAAGGGAAATGCAGGAACAGCCGACACTTGGAAACTGGCTCAGGATCTGGGTCCTCATGACCTCTTCTGTGTCGTCCTGGTCTCTCCTTCTCTGGCCAACAACAGAACTACCCCTTTAAGAGACACAACCCCTCTGAAAGGGGCTGGTTTCCATCCATTTTTAATGGTCCAGCTGCTGCAGTCTCTCTGCCTCCCTGTGGACCAACCAACCAGGGAGTTTCTCTGCCGCTGAGCACCAGGCTCAGGCCTGTCAATGTTTAATTGCAGCCAGACGCTTATCTCGGTTACCCGAGTCGTTTAGATTACCCAGGCAGGGACCTGGGCATCGGGGGAGGTGGCAGATGGCAGACTCGGGGTCACCCCTCCACCCTGCAGAGGGAGGAGGAGAGGTTATTGAATCGAGTAGGGGGAGGAGGTGGGAGATCTGGAGGGTGGTGGGGGAGACAGTGCAATGGCGACTGGGCAGCCTCTGGGCGCGTGCTTATGTCTCTCTCTGGCCACGCGCTCCTCTTCTCCACCACCTCCAGCAGCGAGCACTGGGAGTCTGCCCACTGCATAAGCCCTCAGAGGCTTCCGGGGGGGGGCCCGAAACACAGGAGAGGGAGCGGATGAATGTCTGGAGGGCTTAGACACGGACTTCCTTTGAGCCCACAGTAGGGGCTCCTACATCTGAATCTCTGCTTATTTTCAGAGGAAAACACGGCAATATTTGTCACTCTTATGAACTGGTACAAAGAGGGACTTTGAGTTCTCCAGGGACACTGGCATGAGACCGAGGTGAGGCTTACCATACCTTCAGCAGAGCCCTGCCATGAACCCAGGAGCCGGGGATTCCTGAGCCCTGGGTCCTGGCTCTGGACAGGTTCTCGCGCCTCCCCCAGGGCCCATGGAATGCCTGCAGCACAGAGTCAAGGTCTATTTGGGGAGTAGAACGTCATGGTTCAGACACAGCATCAGAGACCATTCAGATGTTATTTACAGACCTTGTCTAATGACCCGGCCTCCACGCTGGGAGCGAGGGCATGGTCTTGCCGCCTTCTCCAATTTCCCCTGCCCTCTGCTTTCCTCACACCCTGTCACAATCCCTTTCCCTTCCACCTTGACTCTGCCTGTGCCGTGTATGGGATATGTTACTCACAGCTGGGAGCCTGGAGACGGTGCTCTGAGGACAGAAGCAGGCCCTGTCAGAGAGCAGTTCCTAGTCATGGGGCTGGCATGGCAGGGAGCGTGGAGAGGTTCCTCTGAGTGGCATTGACCTAGCCCTGCCCCCTGTGGGAGACCTCTATGGGGGGCGGTGGGGAATAGAGACAGGAAAGGGAGATTTCCTAATTATGTCGTTCCTGATTCAAACGAGAAGCTAACTAGTTGAATGGATCAAGAAAGGCCAGAGAATCAGGCAGACATGCACAAGCCTGGACCCTTGGGTTGGGTTTTCGAAGGCTGAGCTTGTAGAGACTGGGGAACGCTGAAGGACACCCCGGAGACCCTGTGGTGTCAGGATCGAAGTCACGTCGGAGATGGAGCTAGGTCTCTCTGCTCTGAAAAGCTCATGGGACCTCACGTGCAGCGGGGGTCCCGATGCAGACGGAGCCCCTCCTCCCCGTCTCTTCCTTAAACCCCTCAGCATAACGTGCTGGGGCTCCCACCAACCGCTTCTTCACGGCCTTTGCCCCCAAGATGGCGCAGGCTCTGACAGGCATGTGATATGTATAATAATAGTCCCTACTTCAGGCTGTTATGAGAATTAAATGAGATAATCCTTACGGAATGCTTAGAGCAGCACTTAGGAGGCAGTAAACACTCAGTAAATGTTGGCTGTTATTACCAGAGGTAGTAGTCAGAGATTTTAGGTGACTTCGCTCCAGCATCAAGGCGTGTGGCGGTGGCCTCCCTTGCTCCACGGTTATCCCCGTGTGACAGACAGAGCTTGCCACTAAGGAAAACCCCTCTGTTGAGCCCCCTCTGGGCCCTGGCATCCACTAAGCCCCAAATAGAACTGTATTCCGTGTGCTTTTCTTCCCGGAAGCCTTGGACTCCTGACTTAATTGAGCATCTACTGTGCTCTAGGTTCTGACTGATGAAGGGGAGTCAGATGGGTCTGTCAGCAGGCTTGGCGGCAAGGCCAGGAGGAGGCCTGGGGGTGCCCACAGACCCAGCAGCTGAGTGCTTACATCTCAGGCCTGGGCCCTGGAGCTCCTTAGAGCCAGAGGGAGGACGAGAGGGCCCAGAGCAGCCCAGGAAGGTCTGCCAGCAGGAAGGGGACTTACAGGAGGGGTAGGAGTGGCGAAGGCAAAGGGAAAGGAGTCCTGGGAAGGGAAAAAGCATCCAGCTTGTCTCCGGCCCCATGGCCGTGTGTCCCTGCGCTCCAGAATGTGGTTCAACAATCAAGGGGCAGGTAGAAGATGACTCACCCTGAGCTCACGGGGGCTTGTTGGGTCTTGCTCTGCCTGAGGTTGGGTCTTGCTCTGCCTGAGGTCTTGCTCTCAGAGATCCTGGGAGGATTGCTATCTCCCTCCCGGCCTTCCCCCTCGCTCACCCGGACTTCTTATCAAGGACAGCTTTGCTATTTGCTGAAGCACTTATTATGTGTTCGGCGTGGTTCTAGGCACTGGAGATACTGACGGTGACCAAAACAGACCAAATGTCTGTTCCGAGCGTGGGGGGTGGGGGAGGGGAAGGTCAGATACTAAACAGGATAAGCGAGTGGGATATAGACATACTGTATCAGGTCGAACTGTGAGAAGTGCTAAGGAGGAAAATGAGGCAGGGGAGGGGGTGAGATGGAAGCTAGGGTGGCTGGAGTGTGAGAAGGTCACGGTCCCTGCCCCAGGAGGTCACCATCTGATGGGGTTTGAATTTAATGACGAATTTCCTAGCGGAGCTCTAGAAGGTGGATGCCAGGGCCTGACCTCTGAGACTCTGATTTAGCACGTCTGGGGTTGGGCCCAGACGGGTGATGCTATGGGTCCACTCTGAGGGACATTGCTTCCTTGGGAAACCAAGTCCAAGAAGGATGGCACTGGTTTTTGCCCTAGGAAGGCCCTGTGGGAACCCCTGGAAAACTGGACAGGGGCAGGGACAACAGAGCTAGTCCCTGTGGCTTTGATCTGGGAGGGCTCTCCACACGCCGCTCCCTCTTTCTGGGGCCACGGCCCAATGCCCCGCCTCTCCAGAGAAAAGGATGGGTTTGGAGTTCCCAGCCAAACCCTCTACCAGACACAGTTGGGTTGGGCTGGAAGAAGGGGAAAATCCAGTCTGAGGACAGAAGCACAGTTTGGGGTTCTGCCTCCTGAGTCAGTTCTGATGCCCGGGGGCAGTGAGGAGGGGCCCCTGGCCCAGCCCAGATGCCGCTGTCCCAGGATTTTACCGCAATCTCCGTTCTCATCTGTGCGGTCAGGACGCTGAGCTCTGGTAACAGAGGGTAAATGGAACAGTCACAAAACTTCCTGGAATGATCTATGTGTGCCATCAAGTACTTCCTAGTACTTACTTTGTGTCAGACCCTGTTCTAGGGGCAGAGGATACAGCAGTGGGCAAAATAGGCAGATCTCAGCTCTCTTAGAGCTTATGGGGGAGACAGACACTGAACAAGATAAGAAATAAAATCTATCTTTCCAGTAATGATCAAGGCTGAAAAAAAGAAGGGCGAGATATCAAGGTATCAAAAGTTCAGATGGAACAGACCGGCAAGAACTGCACGGGGAAGGGGACATGTGTGAAGACTCTTAAGGAAGAAAGTCACGAGGATTTCTGAGGGAACAGAATTCCAGGCTGAGGAAATGGCAGTTACAAAAGCACTGGGGCAGGGCTGAGTTACAGCGCGGCCCAGAGGTCACACCAACCAATCACCAAGAGCCCCAGAGGGCCTACCAAGGACTTGGACTTTTACTATCGGCGAAGTAGGAAAGCCAAAGGGGAATTTTGGATTTTGGCCGAGGAGTGACCTGACTTGACTTATATGTTTAAGCGATCACCTCGGGCAGCTGTGTTGAAAATAGATGATGCGGGACACGAGTGGAAGCAAAACCAGGTAAGAGGCCATCGACTACGTCCGTGAGAAATGATGGTGGTTTGGACTGGACCGTTAGTTATAGGAAGATAACGGGATTGGATATGTTACAGGAAGAGCCTACTAGATTTGCTGATAGGCAAAATGGGGGTTGTAAGAAAAAAATTACATGTGTATGTGTGCCAGGTGCTTCATGACATCCTTTCTATACAAATCACTAAATTTCGCAACAATCATATGTGAGGTTCTATTGTGTGTTTTAAGATTTATTTATTTTTGAGTGCAAATAGGGCAAGGGGCAGAGGGAGAGGGAAAGAAGCAGACTCCCTGAAGACCAGGGAGCCCGCTGTGGGGGAGGGGAGCCGCATCCCAGGACCCTGAGATCATGACCAGAGCTGAAATCAAGAGTCGGACGCTTGACCTGCTGTGCTGCCAGTCGCCCCACGAGCTTCTGTTGTTGTGTGCCCTTTACAGATGAGGAAACTGATGGAGATGCTAAGTGCCTCGAACTACTTCTTGGCAAGCGAGTGGTAGAGCCGGTATTTAAATCCAGTCTTCCACCAAACGAACGCGCAGCCCAGCCCCGAGCCCTTCCTTAGAAGTTCCGCTGTGACAGTCTGACGCACTCCCCCACGTGCCACTCTCGGTTGCCTCAGGCCGTGGACTAGATGCTGGGGATGCAAGAAGGAGCCAGAGACAGTTCTTGACCTTGGACAATGCATGGTTTGGAGGGGGAGGCAGACAGGAGTAGGAATAACCCCTTATAAGAGCTAAGTGTGCAGAGTCCTAAGCCCCCGGCAGAAGGGCTGATTTTCCTCCCAGTGGCGGGCGGCGGGGGGGGGGGGGGGGGGGGGGGGGGGGGGTGTTAAAAGACTCTCAGAAGAGACAGTGTGTGCCCGGGGCTCCACCAGGAAGAGTGGATGTTTCCGGAAAGCGCTCCTGGCCAGGGGCTCCGTGTGTGCACTGTCCCAAGGCACGGAGGTGGAAAGGGGTCTGGCGCCCTTGGAGGACTCCACGTGCTTTGGTTTGGGAGGAGCCTGGGGAGGTCTGTGGGGTGGCCTGGGAGGCGGGAGGC
The DNA here is from genome assembly GCF_964662115.1 of Mustela nivalis. NCBI lineage: Eukaryota > Metazoa > Chordata > Mammalia > Carnivora > Mustelidae > Mustela > Mustela nivalis. The sequence continues at coordinate 42,955,829 of NC_139035.1, read as the reverse complement.
GAGCTGCAGCGTTTGCAGGGCCTCAGGCAGGTCGGGGAAAGAGCTTCTCCTGAGAGCAAGGAGAAATCCCTGCAGGTTTCCCTGGGCAGGGGTGGGTAGGGAGAGTCAATGAGATCTGTTTCCCAAAGATGGCTCTTCATGGGGCAGGAGGATGCCAGGGAGAAGAGGACGTAAGCTGTCCCTGTTCCAGGATGACGCAGCTTGCCATATCTGGTAAGTCGGTGAGAACCAGCCCGCGTTTCCAGGAAACAAATAGTACTTTCCCGTGCATTCATGTCTCTGTGTGTGTGTCTCTCTATAAATATACTCCTACATAGCGCTACATAGTTGGAGTCTCACACAGGCCGTGGCAGCCTCTCACCACACTTCCAGAGCCTCTGCCCTCTCCTGTCTTCCCCCTGGCAAGGCTCAGCCCGATAAGGCACCAAATTTTATCACACAGCAGGCGCGGCCAGGAGCTGAACAGTCTTACCCTTCCCCCCCCCCCCCCCGGGAGACACCAAAGCCAGTGTCTGAACTGCAGAAGGAAGGATGTGAGTTTGGCCAAAGGAGGAAATATGGAGACTGTTGGACTCCCTGGTGGCAAGGGCAGGAAGGGGGAGTCTGAACACCTAATCCACCTCCAGTGGCCCAAGGACCATCCTGATTGGAGGTAGTCAGTGGATGAGGTGGCCCTGTGGCCCTTGTCCCATCTATGGGAAGCTTGGTGGCCTTCAAGTTAGACTAATGAAGAGAGAGAAAACTGAGACAAGACAATATGTGTGTGTGTGTGTGTGTTTGTACCTAGAGATATATACATTTATCTGTAGATATAGTGTATGTCCACAAGAATATGTCTATAAATATACACATGTATGCCCACATATGTCTATATATGGAGAGAGAGACAAAGACGATGCAGAAACAGAAACAGGGATAGGGACAGACAGACAGAGACAAAGAGATGGGGTAGCCAAACATGGGTTTTAACCATGGCAATCTCCAAAGCCCCAGCTAGGGCAGACCTGGTAAAATAAGGCAGAAGCGGGGCACCTGGGTGGTTCAGAGGGTTAAGCCTCTGCCTTCAGCTCAGGTCATGATCTCCACATCCCGGGATCGAGCTCCACATGGGGCTCCCAGCTCAGCCGGGAGCCTACTTCTTCCTCTCCCTCTGCCTCTCACCCTGCTTGTGCTCTCTCTGTGTGTCTATCTCAAACGAATAAATAAAATCTTTTAAAAAAATGCAGAATTGGTGTCACCTTGTACAGGAGTCCAGCCTGACTCCCCTTGCACGTCCCCCGCTCAGAAATGTGCACCAGCATTTCCCTCTCTTGTCAGCCCTGGGAAAAGAGCAAAAAACAGGGAAAACCCAGACTCAGGAATTTGCAGAGCAAAGCTCCTTCCCCAAAGGCTTACTAACTCCTGTTTCAGGCTGCGGTGGGGGGAGGGGGGGCAGGGGTTTTGACAGGTCTTTGTGAGGCTGCCCCCATCCCAGGGGTCAGGGCCCCGGTCAGGGAGAGCACTGGGTACCCTCCTCTCCTCTGGAGAGCGGAGCCCGGGTGTCAGCCAGGATGCCCTCCTGAGCCCCCTTTTATCAGGCACCAGAGGGACCTGGGGAGACTGACTCATCTCAGGAGACAGCGGAGTCCTGGGCTCCGTATGACTTTAAGGTGAAGCATATGGTCCTTTCCCTCTAGTCTTCTCGTCTGGAAAATGGGAAGAAAGCATTTGCTACTGTGTGGTCTCATTTATACGTAGAACAACAATAAAATACCAAGTTCACAGATACGAAGAACAGACCAGTGGTGGCCAGTGGGGAAGGGGGTGGGGGTGGGCGAAATGGAGGTAGGGAGTCAGAAGGTACTTCCAGTTACACAATAAATAAGCTATGGGATGTAACGTACAGTGTGGGGACTATAGCTAATGACGCTGTGTTGCCTCTTTGAAAGCTGCTGAGAGAGTAGATCTTAAGAGCCCTAATTACAGGAAAGATAATTTCTTTGCAACTATACATGGTGACAGATGTTAACTAGACTTATTGTGGTGGTCATTTTGCAGTATATATAAATACCAAAATCATTATGTTGTACACCTGACACTAACGTGTTACATGTCAATTACACCTCCATAAAATTTTTTAATTTTAATAAAATTTTATGCAAATTATGTGAATTTATTTAAAGTTAAATTGTATTATATTTATTTATTTTTATAAAAAATAACTTTTTTCATTTTAAAAACTCTGCTGTCTCATTTTAGAGATGAGGAAGTTGAGTCACAAAGAGGTTAGGTAACTGGCCCAAGGCATTACCTTCCCCAGAATTCAGGCCAGGCAGTCTGGCTCTAGATCCTGTGGCTCTAGATCGTCACATCTCTTGGCTGGCTCTTTGCATCACCAGCATCCTTGAGGTCCTGCTGTCGCGTAATGAAAGCTTTTGTTCCAGAATGGGGGACTGCACTATCTGAACAGGATCATGCACTTGGACGCGAAGCTTGAGTTCCAGTTCCTCATTTGCAGTGACTTTGGGTTGAAAGGCACCTATGTCTGTGTTGAGGATGGTGGGGGGCAAATCTTTAGGTTGCCCAAATGTTCACATGCAGGGTCCCCACCACGGTGTGGACTGCCCTTCCCCAGCACCTGGGGAAAAAAAGACAGCAGTAAAACTCCTAGCCTTAGCGACCTGAAATGGTGGAATAGACTCTAGAATTCCGCAGAATTTTAATTAAATGTTCAAGATATAAATCATGCATTTAACACTCTTCAAAAAGTCCATCGATGCTTGTGGTTTAGGGACTATTAATAAAAGTTTCTGAAATGCAAAAAAAAAAAAAAAAGCTGCTCTGCTCAACCCCTATGAGCGGCGATTGCGGGGGCAGCACTGTAGGAATTTAGTGAGCTCTGTCTCATGTGCTCTGGGCTGGTGCCTGGGCCCAGCAGGATCCAAACCACAGCAGAGAAGGGGGAGCCCACTTGCGTGTGCTTTCTTGGAGGGTGCGCTTGAATTGGGTGTCCCCAGAAAGACCTGTCTGGGGACTGCCTGTCTCTTTCAGGGGTTTGTGTACAGAATGTGGGGAAGGGGTAGCGACTGGAGAGGAGAAAAGCTTTTTAGGAAGGCCCATGTCCCCCTACCTAAGCAAGCTACCCACAGCTTCTTTCCTACCCTGCCATCCCAAATCTCCGGACTCCTCAGGGCCCCTCAGGTCTCTAGGCAGAAGCACTCTGGGGAGTCAGGGAGCAGACCACTCTGCAGGGTGCCCCCCTCCCATTCCCCAGAGCGCCCAGAGTGGACACTCGGGAAGGGGGACCAGTGGGATTTGAGGGAGGGCCCAGGAGGGCGAGGCGCAGGCAGATCTGGGTCCAATGCCTGCAGGAAGCCTCCCACATCGTCCTCTTTGTGACGCTGGTCTTTGCTGCCCATGGGCTACCACAGCCATCCATTTATGAGGTCTTGTCATCGTACACTCTAGCCATGCCATAGTTACATAAATAACCTCTCTGAACTTGACACCCCTAAGACCTACATCACTCTGATAACAAAACAGCATTGATGGAGTCCGTCCACACGCTGGGCAGACAGACACCTACCTGACGGCTCGAGTCGGATCCTCCCAGCAGTCCCATGGGGGGCTGTGCCCCAACGGAGGGGCCAGGAAGCCGGGGTCCCACAAGGGGAAGTTGCACAGCTGAGGTCCCAGACGGTCGCATCGTACGAGTCCCAGACTTGGAAGCCTATCCAGGGAGGAACCTCTCCAGGGAGGGCATCCGGTTGAGGGAAGTAGAGTATAGTGTCTTCAGATCTCCCCGAAAGAGAGAGCATGTCCCCACCAAGCAGAGTGGAGAGCTTCTGCGGGACCAGAACGTCACTAGTTGAAGCCGCAGCCCAGCGAATTGTCCAGGCACCTGACTGGAGAGACCGCGCAGGAGCGGAGGGCAGGGCGGGGTGGGAGGTTTAGCTACAGTGTGTGAGCAGGTCCAGCCGTGGTGACGGCTGTCAGTACACCTTCTGCAGGGACAGGGAAGTCGCTCAAACAAGGTAACAGCGAGAGCTACTGTTTATTATGTGTTGCTATACCTGGGTCGCCTTTTCCACTCCTCCCAGCCATCCTGGGTTACTCTAGGATTATCTCCTTCGAGCAGATGAAGCAGCTCAGGTTTAAGTAACCTGCCCGGGACACACAGGCAGGCACGGGTAGTGCTAAGATTCCAACCAGGTCAGCTCCAGAGCCACCGTCCCCGACGCTTCTTAGCCTGTCACATGTCTCTGTCTCTCTGGGTCTGGCAGACTGGGAAGGCCTTCACGCTGGCTGGGCTAGCTCCTTTTTTTCTTGTCCTGCACTCAGGGGTACCATGGGGAGATGGGGTGGGGGAGGGGTGGCTCCCACAAATTCCCAACCCCAGCCTTAATGACAAAAACTCGCGCTCGCCTGTGGAGGGACACCCTGGCACTCTGTGTTTGGGAACCTGAGCCAGGCCTCCAGACACTCATCCCACTCTGGTACCTGAGAAAACAAGAACAAGTTCTAGACCTGTCAAGCTAAGTCAGGCCCTGTTGTTTTCACCAAGGTCTTGCCTCAAGCGTTTGGGGTGGTGGTGGGGAGGCGGGCTTTCTGAAGAACCTGTCAAGGCTTGGCTTATGCAATCAGAGATCTTGGCTGTGTATCCTGAACTAAGTTACTTAGCTTTGCTTTTTTTTTCTTTTTCTTTTTCTTTTTTTTTTTTTTTTTTTTGAGTTAAGTTACTTAACTTCTCTGAGCTTCATTTTCTGATCTACCTCAAAGGTATGTATGGTATGGTTATTTTACATACCTTTGAGTTATTTTACATACCTCAAAGGTATGTAAAATAACTCCAGAAACTAAAGTGCTTTGTGGTCTGCCCTGAGTCATCATGGGCCCCAAGTCCCACCAGGCCAGGAATCGCACTGGGGCCTTGTCCCTGTCACCTGCCTAGACAGCGTCCTTGCTTCCTCCAGGTTTCTTCGTGGCTGGCCCTCCCGGGTACCTCTCCCTTCAGGAGGCTTCTTCAGGGCTTGTCCCTCTGTGGTGATTGTCCAGCACCTGCCCTGTTCTCTAAGCTCTTTATCCCTGCCCCCAACTTGGGAAGGATGGTCACACAGTGGTCCTTCAGTGGGTGTTTAAGAGGGGACACTCTGGGCACCTGGGTGGCTCAGTTGGTTGGGCGACTGCCTTCGACTCGGGTCATGGTCCCGGAGCCCTAGGGTTGGGTCCCGCGTTAGGCTCCCTGCTCCATAGGGAATCTGCTTCTCCCTCTGACCTTCTCCTCTCTCATGCTCTCTCTGTCTCTCTCTCTCTCAGATCAATAAATAAAATCTTTGAAAAAAAAAAAAAAAAGAAGGGACACTCTGAGGAGTGCGGAAGTGAGAGGAGAGCCAGCTTCTGACGGGGAGGTGGGAAGGGCCTTAGCACTTTGTCTACTTGGCAGGTTGAGTTCACCGGCTCTGTCCCCGAATAGCCTCAGGCCTTTTTCGAAACAGCCTTCCTTGTCCTGGGTAGAATATCATCCCACAAGCAGCTCTCTCCTGAAGTTTCCTGAGGGGCTGACAGCCTGTCCCCCTCCGGCAGGAGCTCCAGGGCAGAGGCCCTGCTTCTGTCCTGTCCCCATCAGACCAGCCTGCCTGGGCAGGGGCCACTCCCAGGACCCTGCAAGTGGCTGAGCTCAGGCTGGCTAATTTGACTTGAGCAATTACTTCCCTCAGGGTGAGACAGTGATCTAGCTGAGCTTTTTTGTTTTTTGTTTTGCTTTGTTTTGTTTTGCTTTGTTTTTTGTTTTTGTTTTTGTTTTTGTTTTTGTTTTTGCCTTCCCTTCCAGGAACCTAAGAGCTGTTTTGCAACCATTTGCCCCTTTCCTCTGGCCCCAGAAGCAGGGGAGACTTCCTTCGTCCTGGGCCAAATTGGCTGGAGAGCAGGAGCAAGGGTGGGGTGTGCGTGCAAGGCCCTGCCTTCAGGGCCTTTCTCCGGAGTCCATCCGAGGGGGTCCTTCCCATCACAGAACCTACAGAGAGACTCAGCTGAACACAGAGGCCAGTAGTTCTGGACTCTGGTCCAGCACCAGGGGGATCCCTCTCCAAGCACAGGAAACGTGCTGCCTGGCCACTGCCCAGAACCCAGAGCATGGCTGACAAGAGAAGCCCCCCTGCTGAGGATAAAGCCCACAACAGGCATTTCCTCCACGCTCAGAAGGTCAAGTTCTTTGTATTCAGGCACGTCCATCCACACACACACACCCAGAGGAAGTCAGACAGTGAGAAATGGTGACTGGCTTTAAATAAACACAATCAGCTATTTTAGACCTCTGGGGACCGGGTGCCTTTTCTGGGCTGCCAGACACACCTTTCCCAGAGCAACACCTGTTGAGGCTTGCCCAGCCCCCAGCCAGGGCCACGCAGACCAAAACAGAGGCCCGGCGCCCCCTGCTGGTGAGTCTGGACACCCACGCCAGTTTGGGTGATGCACACACACCTGGAAAACTCGGCCGTCCTGTTTTTGTGGGATACGGAGATGGGCAAGCAAGGAGAGTTCCCATCTTCTTCTCTCCTTTCCTTCCAAGGATCCAGATGGATTTACGTCCATTCATTCTCCGAAAGGCAGGATTCACCTCCCTGTGGTGTGGAAGGAAAGATGAAGCTCAGAGAGTTCAAGCGACTCTCCCCATGTAACACAGCAGGTTGGAACTTCCCAATTGGGAACCATCGAGGAGGCAGAGGGGCCCATTGAGTGTCACTAGGCCCACTGGACCCCGCAGGCAGAACTCACAGTGTCTTCTCATCTCCATCGGCCAAGGCCTCCTCCTTACCATCTTTTCCCTGGCTGGACAGTAAAGACCGTAGCACCACTGACATGTGACCTGTCTGAACAGCATATTCTGTGGTGGCTGTGTGATGTGGAAACCTTCTTTGGAGGATAACGAGGAGCCATTTCTGTATTCTGGGTCCACTTGGTGAGTGTCTAGGCCAAAGAAATCATTAATGTTTCAACAGAGACACTGTCAGATGGGGCAGTGAGATAAGGCACCCACCCCCCCCTTGACGGTAGGGGGGTCCTGGTGTAGGAACTGGGGGTCCAGGAGAAGGAGCCCGCCATGTCCTCCCGTGGGGGAGCTCTCAGTCATGAGAAGGGCAGGCCAGATAGAACTACCAAGAAATCACATCCTCAAGAGAGGAACGTCACTGAATTTACACATGGAGGTGAACTGGGGGGACTCCTGAGGCTGAGGTCAGGTGGGCATCTCAGGCCTAGATCATTCCTACCATGTCAGGAGTTTCCCATATCATCTTTGCCTCTGTGCTTAGCATCTCCAGGATGATAAGGGGCACTGGGCACTCACTTGTCCTTCTAGCAAAGGGCCCCTCTTTGAGGACATACAGGTTGAGATAGGGTTCATGTCCTGCTTTTCTTGGGCCCAGGCCACCTTGGTGTCACTTCTCCTGGACACCCCTGGACTCCAGGCTGAAATAAATCCTAATAACTGACTGCAGATCACGTAAGAGCTTTTTCTTTTCAGAGTTGCTGGTTAGGGATCAAAGAGGCTCCCACCCCTACCAGGTCCTGGCTCTCTGCCCTTGAGGCCAGGGCGATATGGGGAGTGTGTAGGTAAGACCCAAGCTAGTCCTGTGCTATTTGTCATAGCGCCTCTCCAGCCTCTGGGCATCTTGCTGGGCTGATTTGGTGGTAACTACAGGGGACAGTGACCCACAGTCCCCAAAGCTGTCTCCTCACCTGGGAGAGGCTTCTTCTGTGGCCCTTTCTCCTCACTAATTCCCCTGTGTGGCCAAGATCCCTTGGTAACAGATTCTATCACTGGGTCACAGGTAACCCCTACTTCCTGCAGCATGCTAACAACAGGACAAGGATTTGGAACCAGACAGACTGGGATCCGAACCCAGTTCAAACTGTTACTCTCTGTTACCTTGGGCAATCAGCATTACCTGTCAGAATAATGTCAGTTTACAAATCTGTCAGTGAGGATAATATAGAGAACCCTTGAACAACTTGTGGGCCAGGGGTATCAACCCCCTGCGTGGTCGAAAATTAAAGTATAATGTTTGACTCCCCAAAACTTAACTACTAAGAGCCCACTACTGTTGCCCAGAAGTCTTACTGATAACCTAAATAGCCGATTAGCAATGATTCTATTTGCTTTATGTATTCTATACTATATTTTTACAACAAAGCAAGCTAGAGAAAAGAAAATGTTATCACAAAAGGGGTAAGGAAGGGAAAATACATTTATGGTACCAGACTATATTTATCAAAAGATATCTGTATGTAAGTGGACCCATGAAATTGAACCCCATATTGTTCAAAGGCCAACAAACCATGGCGTGTCCAGCATGAGGTGGTGTAGGAATGGAAAGGAATAATGCAGTGACTCCACGGAGCATGTACGCCGGGTCAAGGAGAGGGGAGGCTAGAGGATAAACATGGACTATCTTGCTGGAGTGTTCATTTTACCAGGAAAAATTAGGGAAATGTGTCTTGGAGTAAATCAGCAAAATGTAAATTCTGAGTGCATTTTCAAGAAGAAAGAGCAGACTGAAAGAAATGCTGTTACTTGTGGTCACTTGTTGGGTTACTCTCTAAATTTAGGGGTAGGGGTGGTGGTTAACAGTCCCTCTCTCAGCCTTCTGGAGTCTATGGTAGAAGAGTCTGAGGTGTGTGAGCTCCCTCTTCAGGCACAGTGGGACAGATCTCTTCAGCGGAGCCATCTCGGCCCATATCTGAGATCTTTCCTGGGCCTCAGCCACCAGCACAAGGACGAGAATCGGAGACCCCAAGGAGAGACTGGGGTAGGTGCTCTCTTGTGCAAAGTTGCTAGCTGATAAAGATGGGTGGGGAGAGTCTCTTTTTGCAGACTCCAGGGTGGGAGGCATAGGGATAAAGCAAGTCGCTTTGGCTTACTCTAGTATTCTGAGGCCCAAGGCAGAAGACCTGGGAAGGTTCAGGCTGACTCTGGGAATTTGGTTGGGGATGGCACTCAGAAAATGGCTGTAGTGGTTCTGGTCACCTTTGAGAAGAGGAGAGCTATCAATGCACATTCCAGAATCCTGGAATCAAAAAGGAACCAAAAGGTAGTGTGTGCATGGTATGTTTTTCCAGGCTCTGGGCAATCCGACAACATGTATATGGTAAAATAGCATACTCTCCATGCCCCGGGAGGTCATGAGACTTGCCCAAGGTCACACACCTACTGTGGTAGAAGCTATTAGTAGTTCCCCAATAATTGTCTGCTACTTCATCTCAGTTGCCAAAGCAGAGCTGCCTAGATAGAAGACTACATTTCCCAGCCTCCTGTGTGGCTAGGTGCGGTCACGTGACTGAGTTCTGACCAATGAGAAGTAAATGGAGTGTCCTGTGGCAGTTTCCAGGAAACTTCCTTAAGGTATAGCTTGTGTTTATGTTTTCTGCCCTTTTCTCTTTGTTCCTTCTAATATTTTGCTGTTTAGTAGGTGGGTGACACCTAGAGCCATGAAGATGAGGGCCACCCACTACGAACAGCAAGACAGTGAGCTTGAAGACCAGGACATGGTATCAGCCCCCGACTCGTACCTCTAGGCTTTTATGTGGGAGAGGAATAAACATCTACCTGTTAAAGATACGTTGTTGTGGGTTTTCTGTTACCTTCATTTGTACCTCATCCTAACTGAGGTACTTGGTAAGTGATGGAGTGGGGAATTTGAACCTGAGTCAATGAGGTTTTTTTGTTTTGTTTTGTTTTGTTTTGTTTTGTTTTAATTAGAGGGAGAGAGAGAAAAGGGCTGAGGGGATAGAAGGGAGCAGGCTCCATGCTCAGCTCAGAGCCCAGTGCAGGGCTCGATCCCATGAACCCCAAGATCATGGCCTGAGCCCAAATCAAGAGTCAGCTCTTGAACCAAGGGAGCCACCCAGGCGCCTCTCGAGGAGATCTTAAACCCAAGATTTCTCACTACAATGTGGTGTTTCTGGGGCCCCTGTATGTACTCCCACTGTACTTCCATAAGCTCTTAGTGTGAAGCATTACTTGGAACTACAATGGTGTGGGGATTGAAGGAGGGGGAACCTTGTCTGTAACTCTTCACACACATTTATTCAAGGATAGCCCAGCCCTTGAATGAATCCACAGGCACCTTGGAGCTAAAACCCAGGACCCTGAGAGGATGGTGGAGGGAACATTTCCCTTAAGATCCAGGAAACTCCATTCTTCTTCCCTTGGACTTGACACACAGCCACCTCTTGTGACAAGTGCATTCACGGAGCCCCCTCTCTCCGACCCCAGACTCATCGGACAGAATCTGGTCACTTGGGACACCTCTAAGGTAACTGTGCTAACACAGGTGAGCAATGCCAAAGGGGCATTCTCTTTCTGTTGGGGGATTTTGCAGGAGCTTTGAAGCCCAGCACAATTTCACGTAGGCAAGGCATGACCCACTTTTGGTGATAAGGTATATTTTCTCTTACCCAATCTCAATAGGGGTGTTAGAACTTAGTCTGAGTTAAAAGGGCTTTGAGATCCTACTGTAAGCCACCAGACCTCCATGTTGCCAAGGAGAGTCTGAAGTGGGACTCACAACGGCTGGCTCTAAGTCTGAGAAGATGCTCCTTGCAAACAGAGAAGACATTTAACTAGCTGGGTGACCTAGAGGAAGTCTCCTACCTTGTCACTTCCTGGTTCCTATGATGGGAATTACAATCACTATCTCTCAAGGTTACTGCAACACTGAATGAAATGCTAAATATGAAAATACTCCAAACTTCGTAAAGCATTTACAAATGTGAAAGATCATGATTATTCCTCATTTGTATAGTTGTTGACACCTTGTACCCAACCAGATCCTCTTTCCTGGGTTGATGCACACACCCCCTCCCCGAACTGTGTGAGGACTCGTGCTAACAGCTCACAGCTATTCCCTTTCCAGAGAATTCCCTTGGCTGAAAGGAAGCTGCCTTTCTTGGGAGCCTGCAGCCAACGACTGCCTGACACAGGGGTGGGAAAGGTCAGCCCCCTTTCCCTTGAGATAGGATTATCTCTGGTTCAATCCATGCTCCAGGACTCCCCAGAGAATCAAGCTGATTCTGGTCCTCAGTGGAGACCCCAAACTAGCTTAGCTCCATCCTGCCCCATCCTGCTTTCTTCTCTTTCTCCAGTAGATCACACGTGCTGAAATATGCTTTTAGGGAACTTGACCCAAGTGTCTACCTCATAAAATTTCTGTGAAGATAAAATGATATAATAGAGAGAAAGAAGTTAGTCCCAGCCTGGTATGTAGCGAGTGTTTAATGTTAGAGATTGTTATCTGGGAGACCTGAGTATTAGAAACATCCTAATGTGATAGTAAAGGGTGGAAATATGGTGGGTTGGCCAATGGATTGAATTTCACCTGCTAAGGGAATAGGATGAACAGAGAGGGGCAACTGAATTTTCTTGGCTGTCACTGGTTCTCTCTGCTTTGGTCCTTACGTAGCCAATGAAAAAAAATTTCAATCATTGCATACATTCACCAACAGAGGGCGCCATTTCAACACAAATAAGTGCGTTTCCTCGGCTAATCTGAACCAAGTTTCAAAGCTGCGGAGGAGGTCGGTAGGGATGATCAGCAGACTTAGGAAAATGCCTTAGAACCAGTACAGATAATAAGAGAGGACAGAACAGGGAGAAATATTGAGTCGGGCTGGTGGGGAAGCTTCCTGGGAGGTGAAGTTTAAGTTGGGCACTCTGGAGCAAAGGGAGTGGTTGAGAGACGTCCCCAGGGGAAGCCATCAGCCTAGGCTAGATGATGGGGCCTGGGCAGAGCAATGGCAGCAAGGGTGGCTAAGGGAGTGGTGTGAAGGACCTCAACAAGGGAAACAGGACTGTAATTCCAGCCAACGGGTTATAAGAGAACAATGGGCCCACTGATGCAGGGGCAGAAGTCAAGACGGACCCTGACAGCATCTTCTCCAACCGGCTTGGCTGCCTTGTTATGGTGTCCACAGTGATCTCGCCCTACAGAGCACCTTCCCAACAGGCCATAATTCCGCAGGATTCCTGCTCTGTGTAGATTCCAGAAACCAGCTCAATATTCAGAAATGTTAATAGCATTGTAAGATTCCATTGGTTCTTTCCTGTTCCGTGTAGGGAAGGAAAAAAGTGACCCATAGCTGTCTCTAGCCTCTGCTCTAGAAGAGAGGAATCGTGCAGTAATTTGAACAGCGAAGGTTTCATAGAAGAAATAGTAACTATTTTCAGGGAATTAACTACCCAGTGGGAATAGAAGATGGAGAGTGTACGAAGAAGAAACACACTTAGACCCGGAGGGAGCACCCAAGGCTGGGGTTCCGCCCTTGTTGGAGAAGGCGTGGCTGCAGCTCCCTGATGGCAGAGAAATTGTCTGGGTTGTTTCGGGACAAAGTTGGTCCACACTCAGAGAGCCAAGTCTGGAGTGCAGAGAATGGCAGGCTAGGATTGCTGGCCTGAAGCCTCTAGGGCGGGTGGCCATATACCTCCCCAGGAAGTGGCTTTTGGGAGATGCTAATGAGCTCATGGCGAAGCCACCTCGGGTTCACTGAGAACTCCTTGGAAAGCTGCTCCGGGAAAGCACTGCGTGCTGCACTTCCCAGGAAACTGGCTGAGTCACCCTTGCTCTTCTTTGGGTGCACCATAGAGAGTGCCATGGAATTGGGAAACCAGGTGGGACACCCACTGACGTAGCCATGAGGAGGCCAGCAGGAGTGATGCCGAAACTTGCAGGGAGTGAACTCCCCCAGGGTCCACAGTCCCGCCAGCAAGTAGGGAAGCAGGTGCAACGGAACCACGAACCCAAGTTTCCTCTTTCCACTCGCCCTGTGTCTCTAGCGCCCTCTACTGACGAAGCTTAACGTGCACCAGCTGGCAAGGGAGAGGGCCTCCAGGCGTCTATGAAGGGTGGATTTGGAGCTGAAAGGCAATACGTTGATAACTGATACGGATGTTAGTGGGTTCCATGGGGGTGCGGAGGGGGGGGGGAGGGTGGGACGGCTCTTACTTTTGGAAATATGCTTGCCGGCTGAGAAATAAATGGAGAACTCAGAAAATGAAGTTATAAGAGAACAGGCAAAGAAGGATTAAATCAGTAGAACTAAATAACTACATAACAATGTATGTTACTAAATAACGTACATTACTGTTATGTTATACATAACAGTATACATAAGTAACTGTGATTCACATGATGCAAAACTCCAGAAAAATGAGATAAAGATAATCCTACAATCGTATATAATAAAGTTTGCACCATTTACGAACTGAGGACTTTGACAAACACTGGGAAGTCGCAAAGTTTAATTTTTCATCTAACATGGGAAACGTCCATAGTTGTGCAAGTGTATGGGTTTGAAGACAGGTCAGAAAAAGTTACTGGGGAGAACAGAACAGAGTTCTAAAATAAACTCACATACATACTCACAAACCCACTCACATTTAACAATACATATGTCAAATGATATCCTACATGGGATATTAAAAAACCATTAACCAGAGAAGGAATTCTTCTTTTATGAAGTCTCAGAATTAAATATGACTTACTAAAAATTAAAGACTACTGTTCATCCAAAGACTCAATTAAGAAAAGAAATAGAGAAAACCACGAATTGGTATAAAACAGTCACAATACATACATCTGAACATGCTATCCAGAATATATTAAAAACCTCCATAACTCACTAACAAAACCAAACAACTCAATAAAAATGTGGATGACAGACTCAAGCAGACATTTCACCGAGGAAGACATGCAAATGGACAGTAAACACATGAGAAAGTGTTCAACATCATTAGTCAGCAGGAAAAAATAAAAACCACAGTGAGCTGTCACTACACACCCACCAGAATATTTAAAATTTTTTAAACAGCCAACACCACATGTTGGCAAATATTTGGCATAATTGGAACTCTCACACATTGCTCTTGGATGTGTGAAATGGTACAACTACTTTGAAAAGCTGTTTGGAGTTTTCTTATAAGGTTAAACACATATCTACTCAACAATCCTGTCATTCCGCATCTATGTATTTATCCTGATGTTATGGACTGAATGTTTGTGTCACTTCTGTCCCCAGTTCATGGGTTGAATCCTCACCTCCAGTATGATGGAGCCTTTGGGGGGTTAATTAATGAAGTCTTTGGTAAGGAGGACGGAGCCCTCATGAATGGGATTAGTACCTGATGGGATGTTGAAGTCTTCAACTGTAACAGTGAATCTGTCAGTTTCTCCTTGAAGTTTTCAGTTGTTGCCTCAAGTATTTTGATGCCCTGTTGTTAGGTGTACACACATTAACTATTGCTATGTATTCTTGGAGAACTGATACTTTTATAGTTCAATAATATCCCTCTTTATCTCTGATCATTTTTTGTATTCTGAAGTTGGCTTTCTGAAATTAACATCTACTTCAGGTTTCTTTTGATTAGTATCAGCATAGGATATCTTTCTCCATCCTTTTGCTTGTAATCTGTGTCTTTATATTTAAAGTGGATTTCTTATAAATAACACAGGTGGGCCTTGTTTTTTAATTCCATGTATGTTAAATCTTTTGTAATTGTTCCACATTTCTTGGGTGGAACATGGGTGTTCTATTCCATTCTTGTTTTATTCCATTTCTTAGAATTCTTTTTTTCTTAGTTTGTGAGTCTGGGTAATTTCTATTGACATATCTTCAAGTTCACTGATTCTTTTCCTAACTGTGTCTAATCTACTAAAGAGCCCATCAAAAACATTATTCATTTCTGTTACGGTGTTTTTTATTCCTAGCATTTCCTTTGCTTCTTTGAGTTTCCACTTCTTGCTTATGTTACATACCCATTCCTGCATGTTCTTTTTTAACATATTCATTGTATGAATTTGAACTTCCATAGCTGATCATTCCAAAATCCGTGTCCCTTCTGAATTTGGTTCTTTTCAAACTCTGTTTTTTCTTGCTTTTTTGTAATGTCTTATAATTTTTTTTGTTGAAAGCTAGAGATAATGTACGAAGTAATAGAAACTGAAATAATAAGGTTTTTAACATAATATCAAGCAAGGAGCTGGCCTGAGTTTCATGTTTGATGTGGTTGTACCAGTGGCTTCAGTTTCCTTTAGTTTCCTTGTTGTTTTTTCTGCCACTCCTGTTGTCTTTGGGTTTCCCTTAGAACTGCTTTTTACATAAAGTCTGTGTCCTGCGTGTCCCTCAGTTGAAATTCACTGTCATTACCCTGGAGCTTTCTTGATGTGGGGGTAAATAGGGAGGTGAAGCATTCTATAATCTTATGATTAAATCTTAGTTTTTTAGTGGACCTGAGCCTCTGGGCTCAGCTCTTCAGAAGAATTTCTCAGCCTTTGTGTTTTCTCCTCTTAAGACAAGGCTAGAGGGGCTGGAGTGGGCTAACTGATTCTCCAGACCTCAGATAAGACTCTAGCAGAGTAACCTTCCTTAGAGGACAAACTTTTGTTATGGACAATGCTCAAGGCATATTTCCAAATAGCTGCTTTCCCCCTCCACCTGAAGGGAATGTGAAGAGATTTTTTTTTCTAAATTTTTAAAAAGATTTTATTGATTTGATAGAGAGAGAAAGAAAGAGTGCATAAGCAGGGGGTAGTGATAGGCAGAGGGAGAGAGTGAAGCAGACTGAGCAGGGAGCCCAATATGGGGCTGGATCCCAGGACCCTGGGAACATGACCTGAACTGAAGGCAGACGCTTAACCAACTGAGCCACTGAGGCGCCCCTTTTTCTTAAATTTTAATGTGAGAAGCAGGTGGGGCTTCTGGAGGTAAGCTCTAGAAAGTGCAACACCACTATGAGACTGGGCCCCCGGCAGCTTTTCATTCTCCAGCTAGCCCAAGCTCAGCCTCCGACAATTCATTACAGTTGCTCTTTAAGTGTTCCTACCAGTTGATTAAACTTGTAGAATCAACTAACAAACATATGAGATTGTGTCCTTTAAAAGATGAATGAAATACACAAAGCTTTGACATGCTAGTTGTTTGTTTGTCTGTTTGTTTGTTTTTAAGGGAAAAACTCAAATGCCCAGAACTGAGAGTGAGAATTATAAACATGGATATAAAGGCATCCTGCCAGGTTCTGCCCAGCCCAAGTCAGAACATGGGATTAAAGCATCCCGTGATGATCTTGGGGGAGCTCATGGGAAAGGAAGCTGATACTCAGAGTCACTTAGTCAGCGGGGAGGTAGTGGGTGGAAACCCCCAGAATAGATGACTGAGCACAGCCCTTGAGTGGGAGCTGAGGAACCCTTCTAAGGCTGAGATGCTCCCACATCTCGGTCCTTTTTGGCCAGTACTTCCTGCCTGGCTCCTCGGAGGCTGGGTAGAACCCATCTCAGAAGAACTAACAAGTTCTGGCCCAGGGTCCCAAGCTAAAGGCCACCACCATTGCGCCACATGTTCAAATCCTTAAATGATAAGGAGTCTCAACTTCAAGTTTGGGGGAAGATGAGAAAAGCTTCAGAGCCTGGAGTTGGGACCAAAGATGCTCCCTACAAGAGGCAGAAGTGTGAATTACTCAGAAGGTTGCCCCTCCCAGGGGGATTTGCGTTTGAGAAATGACCTCAGCAAAAAACAGTGCTTAACCCTGCAGCCTGTGAGCTCCACAGAGACAGGGGCTATGAATTCATCTCAGGGTTTCCAGTGCCTGGCTCATTCTTGCTATCTAGAAGGTGTACAGGAAACAAGTTAATTTTAAAAAAAAATTTTTAAATAATAAAAGTAATGTATGCTCATTGTTAATAGGCGGAACATAATTGAGGTTAGAAAATTACATGCCCTTCCTGCCACCCACTCTCGTTTCTTTAAGTTCCTCTTTTTCTGTTTGTTTTACTCTATCTTTCACTTGGGGCAAGAGTCTGGTGAGCCTAGCTTTTCTTCCATTGCAATAGTGAGTCACCACTATTGGAAGCTCGGGGGCTTGGGTGGTTTCTTATCTTGGGGCCCCACCTTGGGGTGATGGGACAGAGACACAGCTATCCCAGCTAGGGGCCCCCCAGATGTCATTGGAGTTTTGGAGGTCTGAGCTTCAGTAACTTTTCTTTCAATCTGGCCAGATTTCCTTGAGAGGAACTTTCCAGTGCCCTGCATGGAGCTCTTGTGGAAGGAAGGACTGGGGCCTGAGCATCCCACATGCAGACTTCCATGTAATTCCTTGAGTCATCAGTCTCTGCCTTCAGTCTGGCACCCACAACGCCATCTCCACTCCCCTCTGTGTTGGGCAAGGTGTTGCCAAGTCTACAGTCACTGTGGTCCATCCATATTTTATGGCTGGCTCCCCAGAAGCTGGGCAGAACCCATGTGGACAGGCAAGGCTACAAGAAGATGATCTGGGGGGTCTGACAGTTTTCTCACACTTGTTGTCCACCTCAGCCCACTTCACAACATCCTGCCAACTCCTGAGTGTCCTGCTTCCCATGGGCTCCCCACCTACAGTGGGGCGTCTTGGCTTCTTCAGGCTGGTTAAGTCCATTCCACTTGTTCACTCCATGTTCAATATCAAATGTGAAGGTTAGAACAAATGCTCAAACATTTGTTGACATGTCTCACTAATTTTGGTCCCCCCTCCCATTGGCCTTGTTTTAGTTTCTTTATACCATTTTATTCATTTAACTGCTATTTGGGGTGTTTTCAAAAGAGTGGAGATAAATACCTTTGCTCAACCTGCCATGTTATGGGTACACCTTGCTTGTTTTCTTTAACGATTGAGAAAATCTTTCTTCCTTTCTTCCTTCCATCTTCACTCCTTCCCTCTTTCCCTCCCTCCCTCTCTCTCTTTCTTTCTTTTCTTATCTTTCTTTCAAGATTTTATTTTTTAGTAATCTCTACTCCCAACATGGGGCCCGAACTCACAGCCCCGAGATTAAGAGTCTCATCCACCATCTGAGCCAGCCAGTTACCCCCTTTATTTCTTCATAATGGGACACAGAATTCCAAGCTCCAAGAAGCCAACACCTAAGCCGGTTTTCAGTTTATGTTACATTTTTGAATGTTGCAAGGAATGCAGTGGACATTATTGTATATCAATAATTATGTGTAGAAATATACAAGGGAGGGAAGAGGAGAGGGAGAGAGAAAGAGAAAATGAACGAGCAGGGAAAGAGTCAGTGTCTCCATCTAGCATTTGAAGCAGACAGGATGGGGAGAGCCTTGGGGGGGTGAATAGGCTGTATTTCTCGTGTTGACCCACTCTAGCTGGACCCAATCCTTCTCTCCCTGTTCAGGTACCCACTGCATGCCAACTGCCTCCCCCAAACCTGTTATTGATAAGAGAAGCAGCTTCCCCCAGGATGTGGTCCACTAGGATCCAAAACCAAGCTGACATTTGGATGGGCAAGGCCACTGTCCGCATGACCAGAGAGGACCCAGTGTTTCCTTTGTTTCCAGAGGGTGTCCTGACTCCCAGACGTGAGTTTCAGCATGACTGAAGGCCACGTCAGCCAGCAACCATGAACTGCACCCTTGTCCGGGACTCAGGCTCATCCAAGGTGCCCAGGGAGGAAAGGGAAGAGCTCAGAAGTCTCCACGCCGCCCTGGATCTTCTTTTATCCAGCTTTGGGTGAGGCTGCAAATTCTCTCTCCTTCCTCACCTAGACTCAGGGGAGAAAGTCTTCTGCTAATACAGTAAGAGGTTTTGATTTGTATATTTAGACCATATATGCATCTTTGTTTATTTAGGGAGATGGTTGCATTTCTCCCATCAAGCAGCTACTTACTGAGCACTTGACATTGATCGAGCATTGAAGGATACTGAGAAGTAACATTCAGTAAATAGTTCACTCAACACATATTTACTGAGGCCTCCTGTTCTATGTGCCAGCCTCTGGGGCAGTTGGCACATAGTAGTGGACAAAAGGACTTGGTCCCTTCTCTTGGAGCCTCTGGTCTAGTGAGAGACACACACACATTAAATACACAAACTTACAAAATAAGTATATAATTGCAAATTAGGATAAGGGCTTGGAAGAGAAAGTGCGTGCTCCTTCAGGAGAGGGTATCAGGGACCCAGTGGACAGGGGAGGCCTCTGGAACAGGTGACAGTTGAGACAACACCTGGAGGACAAGAAGAGGGAAGAAAGCACATTCCAGGCAGAGGGAACAGAATGTGCCAAGTCCCTGAGGTGGGAGAGCGCTGGTCATGTTTGTGCTCACGAAGGAGACACAGGGGGTGTGGTGACCAGAATGAGGATGAAAGGTGGGGCCGATCCCTTGGAAGCCTTACTCTCTCTCTCTCAAGTTCTTTCCTTCTCTCTCTCTTCCTTTTCCCTCCTCCCTTCCTCTTTCTTTTCTCTTCTTTCCTCTTTCTTTCTTTCTTTCTTTCTTTCTTTCTTTCTTTCTTTCTTTCTTTCAGAGAGAATCTTCAGCCAGCTCTACACTCAGTGTGGAGCCCGACGACACGGGGGTCCATCACATGACCCCGAGATCGTGACCTGAACAGAAATCGAGAGTCGGAGGCTTAACCGACCAAGCCATCCAGGCACCCCTCTTTCTTTTTTTCCAATAGACAAGGATAAATCATCTGCTATGTGCTAGGGAATGTTTTAGGCACCAGAATGAAAGGAATAAACAGGATTAAGTCCCTCCCCTCACAGAGCCCGCCCTCTAGCGGTAGGAAACGGACCTACCTACCTACCTGTGGACACATAGATGATGGATGGATCAATCAGCTTGGGGAAGAACTTGGGAGAAAACAAATCAGAACAGAAGAAAGAGAGCCTTGAAAGGCAGGCACTGCTTTACATGGATGTCCAGAAGTCTGAGTGGGGGCCAGGAGCCAGCCGTGTGAAGACCACAGAGAAGAACTTTCCAGGTAGAAGCAATGGCAGGTGCAAAGGCCTTAATGAAAGAACAGACTTGGAATTTTCAAGAGACAAAGTTAAGGAGGTTGTATTTTATTCTGAGTTCGGTGGAAACCACAGAGAGGTCTTAACAGAAGAGTGACAGGACTGGACTGAAGTTTCTCACAGCTCGCCCCAGCTGCCGTGTGGAGAATGGAGGGCGGAGGGCAAGAGAAGGAAGGAAGAAGGACAGTTATGAGGTGGACGGGGGCTGGGGGTGGCGGAGGAGGTGGAACAGGGGGGAGGACTCCTCGTGGCACCCGGTCCTGTGAGGGTGGGGAAAAGGGGAGGTCGGGGAGACTTCCTGGGTGACTGGAAGAACTGGCTGGAATGTGGGAAGAAGCAGTTAACGGACTTAAGTGAAGGCTCATCACACGCTCAGCACAGGGAGGCACGGAGCCGTGGGAGGGGAGAAACCCGGGCCCGCCCGGCTGGGATGCCAGCTGCCAGCAAGGGCAGAACAGCGCACTGCTGGCCCTTGCGCTCATGGTCTCATGATAAGATCTGGGTGGTGCTCGGTCACTTACAAATCCCTCCATGAATTCTCTATCAAGTCCCTTCACAAGGAAGACAGGGAGTGTGATGTCCATTCTGCAGATGAGGAAACAGAGGCTTGGAGAGATTGTAACTCACCTCGGCTGGGACAACCAGGATGCGTGTGAACCAGAGGAGGGATTTCAGCCTCGGAGTCTGCTCTCGGGTGGGGCAGGCTGGGGGTTTATCTTGAAGTTTTATTGTGTATCAGGCACACGGGTCTTACTTGAATTTGTGTTTTTGGAGCGTAGGAGAGGGTGAGAGAAGCTGTTGGGGATGAAGGTAGGATATAAAGCCGCCTGATGTCGTCTCTTGGGAGATCCAAGGATGCCCACCCAGGTCCGTGGGCCTCCAAGCGGATGCTTTCCTGCTCCAGATGGGAGGGATGGCTCGCAGGTGGCAGGAGCTGGTGCGAACACAGCATGACTGGGGAGGAGACAAGCCTTGACTCAGATGATCCCTATAAGATGTGCGGGGCCAGGAAGGCTGCCCCAGGAAGGGCAAGGTCAAGGAGCAGAGGCCTGGCCTGCTGTTGATGAGAGCCTGCTGAAAGTAACATGGATCTTTCATCTTAGACATGGGCCCCTGCCCTAGAGGCCGAGACCTGCTTCCTTGAGTTAGAAACTCACGGGTGGGTATTCTGGATCAGTCCCTGGGGAAGATCCTTCCCCAGGTCCACTGGACATGGGCCTGCCTTCTGCTTGCCAGGCTTTGATCTCCAGGCTGCAGCTTTCTACTCCTTGATATTTTGCAGTCTAGGTCAGGTCTATCAGGTCAGCCTTGAGCATGCTCTATGCAGCCTGAGACATCATTGCAACACAGCTCCTTCCTCGCCAGCTTGCATGTCCAGTTCCTTCCCACCTAGAGCCCCTTACCAGAGATCACCCCAGCCTGCTGTCCTCGATCACTGCTTCTCAGCTGAGGGCATGCTCTGTCACTGTCGCTGCAGTGTGATGGGTGGCTTTGTCTGAGAAGACCCATCGCTGAATATCCCATGTGCTGGCCAGAACCATCTTGCCTTTCTCTCTTTGCCTTCCACCCTACTAGTTCTCAGAGCTCCGCCCTAGCACCCCGCCCCCTGGCCTCCCCTTGCCCTATCTAGCTGGGTTCTGCCACCCCCTCATGTCCAGGGCTCCCCTCTGTCCTACCCTTGTCTTCACTGCTATATATGATATGCAGGGCCCAACCTTAATTCTTTCCAATTTGGTAAGACAATTAAGTCATTGACATCTAGGAAACCTGTTTTTCCTGCCCAATGGAAAGATTGCCTTTGTTGGACATATGTTTTCATATGTGCTCAGATCTACCTCTGTTTGTTTGCTCTGGAGCCAATTCCATGCCTCGATCCCAACAGATTTATAGTAAGCTATATATAGTATGTCCCTAATCAGTACTATCTTTTTTTTTTTTTTTAACTTGAGGAGAATTGACATTTTTTAAAAAAGATTTTATTTATTTATTTGAGAGAGAAAGAGAGTATGTGAGTGGGAAGGAGGGGTAGGGGCAGAGGGAAAAGCAGACTCCCCACTGACCAGGTTGCCCTACACAGAACTCAATCCCAGGACCCTGGGATCATGACCTGAACCAAAGGCAAGTGCTTTAACTGACTGAGACAGCTGGGTCCCCTAAGGAGAATTTACTTTTTAAAAAAATGGTATTATTTCCCTGTGCAGGCAGATGTTTGAATCTTGTTTGCGTCCTGCAATAAGCTTTATAGATTTTATTTTTTAAAAAATTTTATTTGTTTATTTGACAGAGAGAGATCACAAGTAGGCAGAGAGGCAGGCAGAGAGAGAGAGAGAGGGAAGTAGGCTCCCCACTGAGCAGAGAGCCCGATGTGGGGCTCCATCCCAGGACCCTGAGATCATGATCTGAGCCGAAGGCAGACACTTTACCCACTGAGCCACCCAGGTACTCTGTTTTATAGATTTTAGTATCAAATTTATTATTAAATTTGGTCCTAAGTATTTTATAGCTTTTGACACTTCTGTAGATTAGACATTTGCCCCATTTCTATGGGGACAAATGGTTTCTCTAATATAGAGAAAAGCTATAAATTTTTGTATATCCACCTTAAATCTAGCAAATTCTGTTTTATTCCTGGTCTATTTTTTTTCCAGTCTAAAAAATCGAAGGATTTTGCAGATATCCAAACATATCTATAATTATTGGCAATTATATCATTCATACACTATATATAATTTCCCCTTTTACTAGTATAATAGCCAAACATTTATTTATTTTTATTTCTTTGAGAGAGAGAGAGCAGGAACATGAGGAATGGCAGAGAGAAAGGGAGAGAGAGAATCCAAAGCAGACTCCCCACCAATTGTGGAGCCCAACACGGGGCTTGATCCCACAACCCTGACATCAGGACCTGAGCTGAAATCAAGAGTCAGACACTCCACTGACTGGGCCATCTAGGTGCCTCTAGAATAGGCACAATTTTTAAAACAGTGCTGAGCAACAGTGGTGGTAGCCTTCGAGCTTTCTTTATTACTTATTTTAATGGAAGTGCTTTTAGCATTTCAAAGTTCATGATGTGTATTGTTGGGTTTTAGAAAACAGGGCCCACAGCTGCACTTGTCAGTGTCCCCAACCAAAGACAAGCCCTTACCCCGCAGGGGGTGCCCTGGGAGCTGATGTGGAGAGGAGCTGATCTTAGTGTTAAGAGGACAAGGGTCAGAGCCCCGGACCCTCACCAAATTTTTACCAGAGGAACTTGGAGGAGCTTGTTTCCTATGTTGGGTTTCTACTTCTTTTCCTTTGAAGAAAGGGTCTGGGACAAAAATTCAAAGAAAACAATATTAAGAAGGAGAAGGAGGATCAGCTGTGTTAACCAGGGTAGCGATGTTAATGGTGGGCTACTGGGAGAGTGGGGACCCTGCCTGAGTCACAGCAGGTGGGTATTTGGAGCAACTCAGAGCCCCGGGCCCCTGCAGTGCAGGGTCCTCTTGGGGTCAGAAAGCTGAGTCAGAAAAGCTCCAAGCTGACAGGTCAGTTTCGTTTGTGAGGGTGGCAGGCAAGTGAAAAAGGCCACCGGCACCTCTGGAGATTCAGTCTTCACTCCCACGTTCACCCGCCCCTTCCCGCTCACATGCAGGAGCTGAGGGCCTCTGCTGATCTCAGGGGGCCCTGAACTCCTTTGCAGGGTCCCCAAGCAAAGGAAACAGAAATGACCAAAAAAGAGGCAGTGGCTGCGGCAGGGCCTACCCATCCCGGTACTGCGGTTCCACCCTCTCAGGGACCTCACAGAGGTTACCGGGACCCTGAGCTCTGACACACCCAGAGACTGGGCAGAATTGGGAGTAAGAAGAGCTGCTGGCATGCAGTGCCTTCCCCCAGCGATCCTCTGCGGATTTCAGTTTATAGATGAAGAAACTGGAGCTCAGAGAAGGTAAGGAAATGGCTCGAAGCTGTGCAGATAGGAAATGGCAGAGTGGGGATTAAAATCAAAGCAACTTGACCCCAGATCCGGCTCCCACCGGACATTCCCACCCAGCCGGCCAGGGCATTCAAGTTAAGGTCAAGGGCCAAGGATCGGATCACCTAAAATCGGCCACGTTTCACCTGGGACCCTAAAGTTCATGCACACACCAGACATTGTCTGCAGACAGAATAAGTAGCACAGACATGGTTAGATCCTATAGTGGGTTGAACGGTCCTCCTCCCCATACCGCCCCCCCCCCCAAAAAAAGAAAGAACCTCGGAATGTGACCTTATTTGGCGTAAGGGTCTTTGCAGGTATCATTAAGGTAAGAATCTCAAGATGAGATCATCCTGGGTTAGGGTGAGCCCCAGATCCAATGGCAAGTATCTTACTAAGAGGTGACAGAAGAGACACAGAAGACACAGGGGAAAGGCCATGAGGCAGAAGGCAAAGTGATGCTACCACCAGCCACGGAACACCAGAAGCTGTCAGAAGCTGGAAAGTGCAAGGAAAGATTCTTCTTTAGAAACTTCAGAGGACGGATGGCCCTCCAACACCTCGCTTTCAGACTTCTGGCCTCTACCACCGAGAATGACTTTCTGTTGTTTTAAGCCTCCCCAGTTTGTGGGAATATGTGACAGCAGCCGTAAGAAATTAATATATATATAATTTATAGGAAACAAGGCATTTAAGGGACACCTGGCTGGCTCAGCCAGTGGAGCGTGTGACTCTTGATCTTGGGGTGGTGTGTCAGCTCAGGTTGGGCATAGAGCTTACTTTAAAAAAAAGAAAAAAAAAAAGACAAAGAAAACCAAGACATTTAAAACTCCTGCAAGCTCATAGTTGCTGTTTGTCATTAGATATTTTTCTCAATCAGTGGAGATAAAATGTATTACTAGGCTTGGAGGGTCACAAAATAAGATTTTCATGAAATACACATTATATTTGCAACCCCACCATCTTACAGAGAGGGCAAGTGAATTCCAGAGGGAACAGTGGAGAAGGAACCACCAGGCTGGTCAGGCGTCCAGCTTCCCTGACTTATGAATCATTCCTCTTCGCGCCCCCCCCCCACCAAGCCCATTAAGCAATAGGTCACTCGCGGTCTTCATCAACACCCCACCAAGGAAATCAGAACCAGGCTGATCCAGCAGGATGCTTAGAATCACTTCCTGCTTCCCTCTCTTGACCCACGCAGTTGGATCATGCCAAGGGCCCAGTTTACACTCTGTGATTGTTCCAGAGAACTAAGAATTGCTAAAGGCCATTGTGTTAGGTTTGCCCAATCCACGATATGTGACACCCTAGCCCTTCACGCCACACCCCAGCTCCCCTCTCCCGCCTCCGCCACCCCCGATTTCAACACTCCAGGCTTCAGTGGAACAGTGCAGCCCGATAAAAGGAGAGAAGATCTAGCAAGCCAGTGACACTGGCTGGAGTCTGATGCCGAGCCAGCACCATGGCACGGTCCATGGCCTGGGCAGGTGAGTGGGCACTGTCTGGGAGAGTGGGCTGGTTACGGGCAGCTGTGAGGAGGTGAGAATGTAGCTATTAGGTGGCTTTTTGGTGCTGTCTGCAAGGAAGCAGGAACATTCGGGAGAACTTCAGAGGGTCATTCCATTCCTGTGGGGTCCCCCTGGGCTCTTTCAATCCAAGAGTCTTTGTGCTACAAGAAAAGGCTTTTCTCAATGGGCTCAAATGGACTTTTCCTCCTCCTGTCCTGCAAGCCCAGAGTCGGTGAACACCACGGCAGTGGGTGGTTTTCTCTTTCCATGTTCTTAGGCTTCTGTGTTTGGCCTTTTTCAAGGGATGCCCACTGGCAATGGATTCTTCCCACAAGGATTCAACCCTGTGCTGGTTGTTCCGTAAGAAAGAGGACAGCCCGGGAGCCATGACCTGGGTGTCCTTGCAAGTGTTCCCGTAGGTTCTATTAGGATAACAGAAACATCCAAGGTCACCAGAAAGGTGAAATAAATCTTTCTAAAGGAGTCCTGCTGGGCCTGAGGTCTCCAAGGATGCTGGTAATTCAACCAAGCTCTTGTGAGGTGCGTCAGGAAAGCAGCACAAAGTAGGAAACTCGTGGAGGTGAGCAGAGGCACAGAGGCCGCACGGAGAGACGGTGTCTCTGGCCTTGCTCTTCCACCCTGGCTCGTAACAGCCCCAGGACAGGTTTTCTGCTTGCTCCAAAAGAGAAACATTCTCTCTGAAACCT
This sequence comes from Mustela nivalis, assembly GCF_964662115.1. Classification (NCBI taxonomy): domain Eukaryota; kingdom Metazoa; phylum Chordata; class Mammalia; order Carnivora; family Mustelidae; genus Mustela; species Mustela nivalis. Next base: position 42,929,851 of record NC_139035.1, on the reverse strand, counting down.
CACGAGTCAGGGGTTTTCCTAGAATCTTCCTAAATACACTCCACTCTCCACTGAGGGCTCTAGGGACGAACCATCTTCCCTCGCAGAAACTTCCCTCAGCTCTGGGGCTAGTCCAGGCCAGGGAGGGGCCCCTGCCATCTGGCCGGGGCGAAGGGATGGACCCAGTACCCTCCTGGGTCCCTTTTGGACAGAAGTGTGATTCAGAGAAAACCATCCTTTGCCTACCCCTCTCTGACCACCCCTACCTCCCAGGCTTCAAGAAGCAGACAGGGTCCAGGAAAAATACGAATGAACAGTTAACCTCCGCCTTCTCTCTTGTGCCGCCTTAGGTTTGATGGTTCTGCTGACAATCCAATGGGGTGAGTGGAGTCTTCTTTGCAGTTGTGTTGTTTCTTTGATTTGTTTGAAGTAGGCTCCACACCCAGCGTGGAGCCCAACACGGGGCTTGAACTCACAACCCTGAGATCAAGACCTGAGCTGAGATCAAGAGTTGGACACCCCCTTTTTTTGGAGGGGGAGGGTAAGCGACACCTTCTTGAGGCTAGCCCTGGGTTCCCTCAGCCCCTTCCCTCTGCTCCCCCCGCACTCACTCCGCACCCCGACCCCCACCCCACATTGAGAGCGCTTGCCAGATTTCCATGGGGCCTCTCCTCCAAAGGTCAGACCCCTACAGGTGTCCTTGTGCCAGAAACAGGTTCTTACTGCCTTACCCACTAGCTGAACTGCGTGACCCTGGGGCCAGCTTCACTGTCAAGCTCCCTCGGGTCTTCCCTGAGGTCCCTTGCTGCAGCCTCTGTGCTCTCACAGAGCTGAACACATTTCCCTATGTGTACATCAGGGTTGCTAATGATCAGTGTAGATGTCTCCCTGACCAGCGGTGAGCTACTGGAGGTAAGGAGCCCAAGGCTCACCCAGCTCCATGCCCCAGCCCCTTAGCTCCGCCTGGACAACACACTCACTACTGTTTCTGTTGGACTGATGACATATAGGGCTCGGGAGAGCCCGAGGGGACCTCTTCCCATCTCGGACAGGTGCAAGATCTCCGGAGGATGCTCAGCAACTAGGATTCTGGTTCCCTTCCCACCCCACTCCTTGTGCGTCAGCGGCTCCAGGAATGCTGGCTTCTCAGACCCTCATCTTGAGGCTGGGCTGTGACGTTAGACAAACGGCTGCCCTCCTCGTCTCAAAGGAGGCAACAGCCAGGAGCCACAGAAAAAACAAACGTGGGGAAGAAAGGTTGAAGATTTCCCTAAAAGCTTCAGCCCAAGTTACTCTGGGCTTATGGTCTGGTGTATATATTAACAGAGTCTTGTGTGAATGAAGGGGGAACACATGTAAAGCACTTAGAATAGAGCTTGCTGTCCGTTAGCACTGTTCTGAGTATTTAATATAATATATTTACTCTTTCTTCATACAACAGTCCTTTGAGATAGAAACCATGATCATTCTCATGGTTTGGAGCAGGAAGCTGAGTAACCTGGCTGGAAGGTGGTAGAGCTGGGATTTCAGCCCAGGCATTAGAATTCCAGAGACCCTGCTTTTAACCACCGCATTTTATTGCCGCTATAGTACAAAAATTCATGCGCGGTATTAGATATAACAAGATATGATGTAAGAAGAACCTCCATGCTTCCTCCTAGATAGTCCTAGGATGTATTGTTCCCCAGGTTAACCCTTTGCTTTGAGGAGTTCACCAGTCCTCCCCCTACATCAGTGCAAGCTACACTTCCAGTCCTCACTGGCAAGTTCTACTCCTGCATGGCCTCTGGCTAGAGCTGGTGACCCCCCAAGGACTCCAACTTCTCCTTTGGGAGCTACCCGTCTGCCCAGGGGAGTTCCAGACTGCCCAGTCCCAGTCCCTCATGTTCTGGGTTTCCACACAGCCTCCTGTAGACACTTTGCACCTCTTCTCCCTCGCCTGACTTCTCACTAGCCTCTTAGAAGCCAAAGGGGACTGCAGAGAGACCCTGTCGGGGCTAAAGGAAGTCCTAGGGTCTAGACACTGGCCATAGATGTGCTCCAGTACAAACCCATGATTCCGCCGTTCGTGGCGTAAAATGTTGGCTTATGCAAACCATACCCTCATAGACCACATGTTCTGGAAGAGACCTCAGAGACCACACAGTCATTTTCCAATGGGGGCCCTGGGCCAGAGCTGAAGAGGGAGTCGCCCCAAAATACATTTCTGACAGATGCAGGAATAAAAAGTCAGCCTTCTCCATGTCTGGTTATCTGGTCAACCTAGCATAACGCTGGCCTCTGTGGGGGCCGTGACTGCTAGACCAACCCCCTAGAAACAGGCATCCCTCCCCCAAAGTTCCCAAACTTTCTGGGGATTCCAGAAATAAGCTGCCTTTTCCTAGATTAATTTTTTAAGCTTTTATTTATTTATTTGATAGAGAGAGACACAGTGAGAGAGGGAACACAGCAGGGGGAGTGGGAGAGGAAGAAGAAGCAGGCTTCCCTCTGAGCAGGGAGCCCGATGCGGGACTTGATCCCAGGACCCTGGGATCATGATCTGAGCCGAAGGCAGCTGCTTAATAACTGAGCCACCCACGCGTGCCCCACCTTTTCCTAGATTAAATAAGCTCTTCATTAGAACCGTATCAGTGATATTAATAAACCTAGATCCTCTGCAAGAAATAAAACTTTTTTAAAAGCAAGACTAAAACATGAATGCAAGCATGTAACTGGGCCCTCTTTCCTGCTACTTCATGTGTTTGCGTTTGAATGAAACTTCTGAAGTATTCCATGCTGCATTTTGAAAGTTCTGCCTCCCTGCCTTCAGCCGGTGCAGAGTCTCTGACATTATGTAGTTCTGCCCTGGGCGGAAGGTGCCGGTCCTCAGCGGACCTTTATGACCGCCATTTCTTTTCTTTGTCCCCAATGGCCAGGCTCTGCCGCAAAGCTGGTTTGCTACTTCACCAACTGGGCCCAGTACAGACAGGGGGCCGCTCGCTTCTTACCCAAGGATGTGGACCCAAACCTGTGCACCCACCTCATCTATGCCTTTGCCGGCATGAACAGTCACCAGCTCAGTTCTCTAGAGTGGAATGACGAGGTGTTATACCAGGAGTTCAACGGCCTGAAGAAAATGTGAGCTGCTCTGGAGGGGGATGGGAAGTAGAGAAGCCAGGTACCTCCTCTCAGAGCCAGAAATCTTCCCCAGCACTGCAGTGAGGCTATAGACCTGCTGTGTGGCTTTGGGCAAGTCACATCACCTCTCTGGGCTTTCCCGTGCTTATGTGGAAGAGGTAGGCATAGACAGGGACTTCTTAAGGCCCCTTTCAATTTAAGTCTACGTGGGCTCTGGGTTGGGAAACTGCTTCCTTCTGCTGGGAATGCAGGCCCTTCTTCTTCCTAAAGTCTATCTATCCTCTAGCTCAAGCACCATCCCCACTTTGACAAAGCCTTTCTGTGGATCCACCTGATCTCTCATTTCTGAGTTCTTTGTGTGTCTATCTCCCCAGCGAGATGGGAGCCCTTGAAGGCAGGAACATGCCTTTTCTTTCGCAATCTAGAGCTGTGCATAGGGACTTACACAGCCCCCACCCCATCAGTGCCCATCAGAGCACCTACCACCCCTTGCTTTCTCCATCAGTGAGGTGAGCCCCAAAACCTGGCTGGGTGTTAAAATCTGTAAATACCAGCATGTGTTATCTTTCCTAGGAATCCCAAGCTGAAGACACTGCTTGCCATCGGGGGCTGGAACTTCGGCACCCAGAAGTGAGTTGGCCGTGGGCACCTGTAGGGCAGAGCCACTGGGTGGGGACCTGACTCACTGGCAAGAGAGAGCCCTGGTCAGGGAATCAGACCAGGCTGAAGTGTAATCAGAGCAAGGGGGTCGGGAGGGGAGCCTGGAGTCTGGGGGCTGACCTTCCTCTTGGGCTCTTGGTACCTCCCTGGGAGGGCCGTGGAGGAGGCTGAGCTCCAGAATGTTTGTTACACACCCAGCCTCACCAGCAGCACAGGACAGATTCTGACCCCATTCCAGTTCTCAGTCTCTTCCTCCTAGAAATGGGTCAAGGGAGAGTCCTAACTAATCCCAGGGAACACAAGAGTGTCTATATTTTCTGAGCTCTAAAACAGGATACCTTATCTGAGAATTTTTGTTCCACTTCTGGGTGTCAAAGGCCGTTTGTGAGAGCAAGCTTGGCTGCCAAAAATACTGGCATTTCTAGGACATTTTTGAGGAATTATAGAGATAACAGAATGAGGTATTTGAACCTAGACGTTTCCTAGAAAGTCCAGAATACAAGGTTCCCAAAGTTCTAAACTATTCTTTCTAAAACTTTGTGTGTGTGTTTTTTTAAGATTTTATTTATTTATTTATTTGTTAGAGAGAGAGAGAGAGAGAGAGAGAGAATGAAAGCACAAGCAAGGGGAGTGGCAGACAGAGGAAGAAGCAGGCTTCCCACTCAGCAAAGAGCCCGATTTGGGGCTTGATCCCAGGACCCCAGGATCATGAACTGAGCTGAAGGCAGACACTTAACCAACTGAGCCACCCAGACATCCCATTTCTAAAACTTTCTGGATCATGGGCCCTTTTGAAAACCCAATGAAACTTATGGCCCACCTTCCCCAAATACTATATATATGCAGATTTTTTACTGGAATAAGGAGTTCTTAGCCTGGGGATCCGGGCACGTGGATCCCACTTCAGAACTAATTAGTTAAATTAATTAAATTAATAAATCAATAGAAAACCAACTAAAATAAGATTAGTCTATAACCTTGAGACACTTCTTAGAGGGATCCTGGCAGTCAGGAGGATGGGGGGGAGAGGGTTCCTCAGGCGGCGCGGGATTTCGCGGAGCTCTGATCTGGTAATAGCACAAGCCTTTTACATATGCGAGTTTGAAGAAAATGACCATGTGAACCGACCAGGGACAGAGCAGCCGGCTCTCGGGTTGCCCAGATCCTCACTCACCTTGCTGTACTCTCCCCGTTCATTTTAGAAACTGATCTTTCTTCTTTTCTAAACCTCCCCGCTGGGCTGACAGCTAGCTCCAGTTCAGGGTAGGACAGTTCCCTGAGCAAGGACATGGCAGCAGGCTGGTAGAGGGAATTAGGGAGGCAAAGCTCCAGACAAGTCAGTGTGCCCTGGGGACAGGACACACTTCAGATCGTCTCTTTTCCAAGGCCAGGCTGATAGCTCCAGGGCCAACATTGCAACAGGCCTCTGACGCAGCCCTCCCAGCATGCCATGCCCCCCACCCCCGGCCCAATGGCGGACCACCAATATCCAGAGGAGTTTTTCACTTGCGTCTGAGGGAGAGAGAGGCCCCCCCTTGTCAGCAAGGCAGGCCCACAAAGCCCTTCATCACCCCACAGGTTCACAGATATGGTGGCGACAGCCAGCAACCGTCAGATCTTTGTCAACTCAGCCATTAAGTTTCTGCGCAATCATGGTTTTGATGGCCTTGACCTTGACTGGGAGTACCCAGGAAGCCGGGGGAGCCCTCCTTCAGACAAGCAGCGCTTCACAGCCCTGGTGCAGGTGTGGCTGGGCGGGGGAGGGGGTCAGCCTGTTGGCCAGGGGGGCCCAGATCAACGGCCTCAGGGGACACATGAGAGCTGCTCTGTCCCCAGGGCCCGCTGTCTTGTGTGTTAGCATAGCACAGATCAACCCTGCGGTCGGTTTTCAGACTCCCAAAGGGGAACATCTGCTTGGGGCCCCCAGGGACCTAGCTGGTCCCTGCCTCTGGCCTCACCCTGAGCTGCCCCTGCAGGACCTGGCCAAAGCCTTCCAACAGGAAGCCCAGACTTCGGGGAAGGAACGCCTTCTTCTGAGCGCAGCCGTCCCAGCCGGGAGAACGAACATAGATGCCGGATACGAGGTGGACAAAATTGCTCAGTGAGTCTCAGGCATATTATATGGAACCTGCGTGCTCCGAAGCTGAGCTGCCCCAGGAGGAGAGCAGGTGCTCACCTGCGAGGTGTCGTTCTGGGAAAGACCGGCCCCTCCAGCAGCGGACCCAGGAAGGATCTGCTCCCCCTGTCTGCTGCTCCAGGGTCCCGATGCTCTCTTTCGGAATCCTTGCCCTTTTCCTTGGAAACTCAGTCTTAACATCAAGTACCGTGGGAGGGCAAGTGTGAAGGCCAGAGGACGAGTCAGCTCGATTCCTGCACACTGATGTGCTGTGTGTGCACCCACGTGCCTGTTAGAGACGCAGAATCTGACCCTACCACGGGCCTCCTAAAGTAGGGCCTGTGTTCGGATGAGGTTCCCAGGTGATTCGTGGGCACACAAAAATTTGAGCAACACTGAGCTAGATTTCCCTCCAGAATGGTGAAAGCAGGAGGTGTCCTGAGCTTGCTGGAGGAGGGATGCCAGAGATGGGAGTTGCTAACCCCACAGTGTGAATGACAATGACCTCAATACTGGGAGCTTGGGGGGAACAAGGCAGTGCTGTCTAATCACCTCTTACAGACCGGGGATGACCTTGTACCCCTGCGTCTTACCATGAGGGCCCGTCCTTGGCCCCACAGGGAGGGCAAGAAGGAGCAAAAAGGGGTTGCTCGCCAGCCCCTCACCCTTCTCCCCACACCTCCTGCAGGAACCTGGACTTTCTTAGCCTCATGGCTTATGACTTCCATGGCTCTTTTGAGAAGACCACCGGACACAACAGCCCCCTCTACAAGAGGCGGGGGGAGAGCGGGGCAGCAGCCGAATTGAACGTGGTGAGTGGTTGCAGTGGGGAGGCAGGACTCCTCATTCCCAGGCCCTGTCAGGTGGCTTTTTTTTTTTTTTTTAAGATTTTATTTATTTATTTATTTATTTGAGAGAGAGCAAGAGCCTGGGCCGGGTGGTGGTGAGGGACAGAGGGAGAGGGAAAAGCAGACTCCCCGCTGAGCTGGGAGCCTGATCCCAGGACCCTGGGATCCTGACCTGAGCCAAAGACAGAGCTTAACTGACTGAGCCCCCCAGGCGCCCCCAGTCTGAGGCCCTAATGGAAACAAAAGCAGGATAACCAATAGCGCAGAGTTGCTGGGACTTTCTCTTCCTTTGCTTGTTTCTTTTCTCCTCCTGTGCAAATGCTGAGGGGAAACCTTACTCCTGTTCTCCTGTTTAGCATCCTGGCTGATAGTAGACACAGCAAACCAATTTAACGACATCAAACAAAGTAGTGACTTGTTGGGGGGCTGTCTTTGACCTTCAATGTCCTACAAAAATGACCTCGCTTTCTTCAAATCCCCCACCGCATTTTCTTTAAGACCATGGGTTAACTTTCCCTCCTGGTCACTCTGATTGACCTTGTGGAAGGTGCTTTCAGAGATGGAAGCTTTCCCAAGCTAATAACACATCAGCGGATATCCCTCGGGGTTGGGCCTCCTCCTCCCCCACCCCAGACCCTGGAAAGGGCAGGTTTGGTTTCAGGCAGGGGTGGGTGGAGGCTTCCTGCCCGGCTCACCCTGGTGGAGCAGCCCAGAGGGTTGTTTATAAGCCCACTCTACATTTTTTAAAAAGTTAAGAATAACCGAATTGTTTCTATTCAAAATAGACAAACAAAAACACCCTAAATAAAAATGCTTTTTAATTTGGGGGAGCCCACATTCTAGTGTATCAGCTAGGATAGAACATCTTCGACTTCTGGGGCTCTTTCACAAATAAGGGACACATCTTTGGGTATTTGAGTTCACACTGAGCCCAGCCCCTGCACCCCCATCTGGAAAACTGTGCAGATCCCGGGGGGAAGCCAGCCCAGCCCAGCAGGGAAATACCCAGAGATGTTCAGCTGAGAGTCGAGGGCCCGGAAGTCCCACCAGCACTAGGCTGTCCAGGCCGTGCGCCTTCAATCCACGTAGGGGAGGGGAGGCCCTTCTCCTCTTACGAGGAGGCCTTCTGCTCTCTGTACTGTGTGTCCACGACTGCTTCTGGCCACAGAGTGACTTTTCCAAACGTGCACCAAGTGCCATAGAGCTCAGCAGAGGGACCCACCCTCTGCCTTCGGAAAGCTCCAGTCTGATCAGAGATAAATCATGTAGACCAGCAGAAAGATAGAAATACAGATGCATTTAGTGAGAAGTGTCCCTTCCTTAAGTGCTAGGAGGGGACGGAGTGACAGGAGGACTTGGATTTGAACGGTGCAGCTTCCTGGGGGAAGCGAGCCTGTAATCCTGACCTGGGGGCGGGGTCTTCCCTATTCATTTATCCCAAATCCTTAGACTGGGCACCTCTGCATGTCACAGGCAGGGGGTGTCACGTCAAGTCATGCGTGAGGGGGAAAGTCCTGGCGGGGACACATGAGGACGCCGTGAACTCATTGGTTCTTCCTGTTGGAGCACCCAAGTGTTGAGCACTGTTCTAGGCACGAGGGACATAGAGATAAAGGAGACGAGGTTCCCGGCTCCCATACTGGGTGGAACTTCAAATGACTATGAGCTCAAGCGTGATCACAGCTTCCCCTGGCTGCGTTTTGCTGGACCTTCTAGCTGCGCCATATCTTGCAATTCTTGCCATTTTAATTGTTTTCATGTTACGGACAGGAAGCCTGAGGCTCAGCAAAGTGAAGTAGTGACGTGGCTGACCCAGGCCTCAGACCTGACCTGACCCAGGCAGGGATCTCAGCCGCTTTGCGCTTTGACGCATCCCGAGCATCTAGCCCGGTTCCCAGGGCGGGGGGGTGCGGGGGGCGGTTATCCATAAATATTGGCTCTGTAAATGGTTGTCAGACTACAAAGCTCATGCTCGTCGGCCAGAGTGCCATGCGGCTTCTCTCTCTTTGGGGTCAATGATCTAAGACAGGACCTAAAGAAGACAGGACAGGCTTGGAACACTACTAAAGCCTGTGGTGTTCCTCTGAAGCTCCTGGCTTTGGACGGCCAGAACCAGGCCAGAGGCAAAGTGAGTTAACCCTGCTCCTCCTCATCCCTCATCAGGACTCCGCCGTGCAGCTGTGGCTGCAGAAGGGGACCCCTGCCAACAAACTGATCCTTGGCATGCCCACCTACGGACGCTCCTTCACCCTGGCCTCCCCATCAGACACTGGAGTGGGGGCCCCAACCACGGGGCCTGGAACCCCTGGCCCGTTCACCAGAGAGGGAGGGCTACTGGCTTACTATGAGGTAGGACAATCCACAGCCACCCCTCATATGGGGTGGGGTGGGGGGCTGCTGCTTCTCCCATAGTTTCTGAATGAGGATGCCAGGCAAAGTGAATTCTGGCCTGGCGAATTCCATCCCTATCTGTCATTTTGTATCATCGTTAAACCCCAGTGCCTCATTGAATCCAGGGTCTAGGTCATTCAATCTGGAACCTCCTAGGTCCTGCAGGTTCCCTCAGACAAGAGTTTTCCACTCTCTGGTCTCCTCTCGGCCAAGGAGGCACAGGTCCCTCCTCCCCAGGCTCCCCAGCTCTGCCCTCTGCTCCTACAGGTCTGCTCCTGGAAGGGGGCCACTCAGCACAGAATCGAGGACCAGAAGGTGCCCTATGCATTGCAGGGCAACCAGTGGGTGGGTTTCGATGACGTGGAGAGCTTCAAAACCAAGGTGAGACCCAGCCCTGCTGGGAGGGGGTGGACCTGGGTGGGCCCGAGGCTGTCAATAGCACTGAACGGTAGCATTCAGAACCTCTTCAAAGAGAAGTCTCCTTTAAAATATCTCAACATGTCACAAACCTTCTCGTGATAGCATTTTACATTTTTACCACCTATTGATTAAGAAAAGACGCAATCACAAAAAGTCGCTCCACCATGAGTAACACTCTTGAAAGAATTTGTATTTTATGACATACTTGCATTTGTATTCAACAAAATACAAATTCTACAGACACAGGGAGAGAAGAAATACATACAGTGAGGTGTATCCTTTTATTCAGCTCATTGACAGTATTTAGTGCATGTTCAGAGTATAGAGTTTTTCGTTTACTTATATGACCCACCCCAACCGACTCTTGCTCAATATCAGTGGCTGAAAAAGAGTGCATTTATGTATTTCTTTCTTTTTTTTTTGACATTTTTAAATTTAAATTCAATCGAGTAACATAAAATGTTGGTTTCAGAGGTACAGATCTGTGATTCATTAGTCTTATATAACGCCCAGTGCTCTTTACATCACATGCCCCCCCGCAAGGTCTATCACCCAGTTACCCCACCCCTGCATTTATGTGTTTCCATGACTCTCTCCCCCATGAGATTGTGACCTCCTATAGAGGCACCACAGGGTGCCTTCTGGACAAGTCACTTCCCTTCCGATGCAGGGAATGACAGGTCTTCCTAGAGGAGTAGATCAAAGGCTCTGGAAGAATTGAGCAGGGAGTGTGATCCCAGCTGGAGGAGACAGGAGAAGGGGTCATGATGGAAGGGTCTTTGAGAAAGTCTGAAAGCAGAGAAGGTGCATGGGCCTCAGACCTGCCCTACCTTCCAGCCCCCGCCTCACGCCAGGGCCTCCCCCGACCCCTGGCAGGCTTAGAGGGATAGGGAAGCCCCTTAAGAGAACACACAACCCTTTCCCAGGGACGAGTTGGGGATCTAGTCGGGGAGAGAAGGCCCTCAAGGGAGGACAAAGACCTGAAGATAGGGAAATTGATCAGATTTCTGGGGAAGCTTTGTTGTCCCTATGGTAACTGGATTCATCACAACCAGCCCCCAAACATAGCAGCTCAGCCCAGGAAAGACGGAGATGTTAAAGCTTCCAACCTAGGGAAGTCCACACACACCCACTTCTCATTCCTCCACCCTCACCCCCACTCCAGGCCATACTCCTGCTGAGATGAGAGGATTCCAGAATGACTTGTGCCCAGTGGGGGGTCAGGTCTCAGTCTCCTGGGCTTCCAGCCTGGGCCTGTGTCCCGAAGCCTGGACTGCTCCTGGCCTGGGGGTGCTGGAAACAAGAGCCCTGTCTCAGTGAGGAAGCCAGAAGAGGGACTGTGGGGCGGCCTGCCCAGGCTGCCCCAGACTCCACCACCTGTACCTTGCTCCCCACACAGGCCAGCTACCTGAAGCAGAAGGGCCTGGGCGGGGCCATGGTCTGGGCACTGGACATGGACGACTTTGCTGGCTTCTTCTGTAACCAGGGCCACTACCCCCTCATCAAGGCACTGCAGCTGGAGCTGAGTGAGTAAAGAGCGGGGGGCAGAGGCAGAATCTGTGGCTAGGGTAACAACACCCCCTCTGTGAGCTGCAGGTCCTGGCTCCTTCTGAGGAAACAACTTTGCCCAGTACTGCAATTTCCCAAATTTCATGCGCTCCGGGGGCTAAGGAAACTGTTGAAATCATTCTCTTTCCAGGCTCTTCTTCCCCTTTCTGACTGTGGCAATGCCCTTTGGGAGTGTTGGTAACCCGGGCTTCCCTCTGGGGGCCCTCAGCCCGGGAACCGCAGCTCGCTCCTCTCCTTTTAAAGGGAAAGTTTGCCCTCAGCCTGCAGTGCGAGACCCCCGGTGGTCCTTGCTGGTCTGTGCAGATAGGAGATGGCTATTGACTGCCTCTTGCCCACGGCCTGCCCCCACGTGTCCCGCTGAGCAGTGCCACAGGGCATGGCTGCTTTCAGGCTGTTCTCCACCTGGGGCACCTGGCCGCTCTCTGCCTGTGGGTTGGGATCCCTTGGGGGAGACCTGGCTGAATCTTCCCTCTCTCCCCAGGTCTTCCCTCTATGCCTTCAGGCACCATAAAACCTGAAGTCCCCATACCAGGCCGGCCTTCTGAACCTGAGCATGGCCCCGGCCTCAAACAGGACACCTTCTGCCAACGCAAAGCCGACGGGCTCTACCCTAACCCTCAGGACCGGAGCAGCTTCTACACCTGTGCAGGGGGGAGACTATTCCAGCAGAGCTGCCCGCAGAGCCTGGTGTTCAGCAGCTCCTGCAAATGCTGCACGTGGAGATGAGCACCTGAGACCCCTAGAGCCGCGGCCACCAACCAGGCCAGGGCCCAGGGTCACTCCATGGCCTGCCTTCCCAGCTCTCCGGGGGTGGGGGGCCTCCAATCCCCCAGACCTCTCAGCCTTGCTTCCTTTTGTCCTGGCTCTCCTGGGCTGCCTCTTCTACTTGCAAAATAAATCTGGTTTGCACTCCACTGTCCTGAGTGCTGTGACTTACAGTGCCTCTCTAAGCACCCTGTTGATTAAAACAGGGGAGGTGGGGAAGCCACGAGGAAAGGGTAGCGTAAGGCACGCAGAGGTGTGAACCAGGTGAGAAGGCTATCCATTTGGGGTGTGAGAGGCCCCGCATCACGTCTCACCACATCCCAGCCAGCAGCTCTCAGAACCCAGGTGACCACCAGAGAGCTCTTTCTGCCTGCCTCCGCTCAGGTGTCATCCCCAAGATTCACACTAGATGGCAGGAGAGAAGAGCTTTGCTTGGCCCTCGGGACTCCGTGGCACCGATTAGCAGGAAAATGGGATTCCAGGCCCCAGGTAGGTACTGAGAGCTCTCTTTGAGAGGACTCCTCTTTTAAGCCCCTCCCTTGCCTTATGTCTCCTATGGCTCTGATGGGCCAGAAAAGGCAGGGACAATGATATCCTCGTTTCACAGGAATTTAAACCGAAGACTGACTGCCCCCCCACCGCGTCTGAGTGCAGAAGGGAGGCCTCCAGGGGCCAGGATGGGCCGGCAGAGCGCCACGCACAGCCCCCGGATAACTGAGCCATCCGGATGCCCCTTGCAGCTTTGGGTTGAAGCCTGGTCATTCAGTGCGCATCACCGAATGGTCCTTCCGGCCTTGCACTTACCCACACTGGGTGTTAGGGTGGGACTCAGGGCAGCAGCTGGAGATGGGTGGGCGGGAGGACGAGACCTGACCCTTCAGGTGAGTACGGCCAGTCCCGGATTCCTAGAAAAATGCCTTCCCCGCTTCTCCACCCTGCCCGTCCTCAGGCCTTTGCAAATCCGTTCTTCTTCAGCCCAGGGCACCGGTCTGCTCTTACACACTGTCCCTTCCTCACTCAAAGGAAATACGGCACATCGGTGCCTGGCAGGAGGCTCCTCACTGCTCCGAATGGGGTCCAGGGTGGCTGTTTCCTTTTGGGGAGCGCGGATCTGACTTCCGGCTCCGCCACCTACTAGCTGTGGGACTTCAGGCAGAGAAACAGAAGCCCGTGGACTCATCCGGCAGGTGGGGTTAACCCCTCCTCTTCGTGACGCACACTCATGCCTTCCGTTCCTCCTCCCTTCTCTGTCCTTTCTTTACCTTCTGGAGGCTGGATAAGTCAAGAATTTTGCGAAGAAGGGCACCTGGGTAGTTAAGTTGGTTAAGTATACAGAGGCCTGATTTCGGCTCAGGTCATGACCTCAGGGTTGTGAGATCGAGCCCCCACATTGGGCTCCACACTCAGTGGGGAGCCTGCCTGTCTCCTTCTCCCTTTGCCCCTCCCCCTCTCTTTAATAAATAAATACATCTTTTAAAAATATAATCTATCAGAGAGTCTCCTTTTGGCAAAATGAGCTCTTGCATGGATATCCAAAGCCCAAGACCCCCTAAATACACAGTATTGCCTTGGTACTAGCTTTAACCCTGGGACAGTATTAACCACAGCCTCTCTCTGGTCTTCTCCAAATCCATGGTCCCTGTGTTAGCTCAGGCCAGTGCCACCTGTCACCGGCCTTCTTCCTGGTCTCCCTGCTTCCAGTCCCTCCCCTATCCTGGCCAACCACCACACACCCACCAGATCGATCTTTCTAAATTTTGGATCGAATTCCAACCCTCTCTGTGCTTAGTAACTGCCAGCAGCCTCCACTGGCTGGAGAGCCGGGTCTCCATCATCAGCACAGAGTCCAAACCCTTTATCGGGCCCCAGCTACGTCTCCTGGTCTCACTTCCTTTCATTCTACCCTAGGGTGGGCGTCAGATATCCCCAGACACCAGCATTTACCTCAGCCATGCCAGCTTCTCACAAGAATCCCCCAGATGTCTGCCATTACCCCCCATGAGGTTGAGCCCCACCCCCAAAGCGAATACTATTTAAAACAAAAAATTTTTAAATATTTATTTATTTATTTTAGAGAAGAGAATGGACTGGGAGGGGGGGTGGTGGGAAGGAGAGAGAGAGAGAAAATCTCAAGCAGACACTCCACTGAGCAGGGAGCCCCATGGTGGGGCTCGATCTCAGGATCCTGAGATCATGACCTGAGCCAAAATCAAGAGTCGGTTGCTTAGCCGAATGGTCCACCCAGGTGCCTCAGCAAATACTACCTTTTATTTTATTTTTTTTAAAGATTTTATTTATTTATTTGACAGAGAGAAAGAGATCACAAGTAGGGAGAAAGGCAGGTAGAGAGAGAGGTAGGGAAGCAGGCTCCCCGCTGAGCAGAGAGCCCAATGCGGGACTCGATCCCAGGACCCTGGAATCATGACCTGAGCCAAAGGCAGAGGCTTTAACCCACTGAGCCACCCAGGCGCCCCAAATACTACCTTTTAAACTAAACTTTATCCTTGTCCATCAGCCTGCCCCACCAGCCCCCCACACTTACTCATAGACCAGGTGACGCACCCCTGTGCAGAGCCGGCCTTTGAGTCAGGTGTGAATGCTGCTTGGAATATTGGTGGAGTGAGCTTTGAGCAATATCGTTTGAAAGGAAATTTTTGTATCATGCATGTTTGGGTGACGTCACTCATGAATAATATCTGGCCACTCTCCTAACAGGGATGACCACTGAGCCCTGTAAAGGGCAGGTCCCTCTGGCCTTCTCTCTGAGCATATCCATAACATTCACCACCATGACTAATACATGTGCTGGAACCCCAGGCAAATACTTAACCCCCATCCCTCCTCCCAACCCGGACCCAGCTCTCCTGGTGGACCCAAAGCTCTGCGCCCCCACCCGCACCCACTTTCAGATGTGCTACACCCTACCTAAGCAGTGAGAGCTGAAACTCTATTGTGTTTATTTTGCTTTAATTATGAAATCTGCCACATAGACAAAAGAGTGTTTAAAACATGTATGTTCCATATGTCCCATAAGTCCATCACCCAGGTAAGGAAACACAATATTACCAGTACTTTCCAAGCTCCTGATGTGCCCCTCCCTAATTCTACACTCTTCTAGCTAGATTTTGGTTGTTCAGTCCTTCATTTTCTTATTTACTGACTGTGTATATATTCCTAAACAAGATATTGTTTGGTCTAGACTGTCTTTGTTCTTACATGTGTAGAAACATACAGTGTGGGCTTGCTGTGGCTCACTTCTCTTCACTTAGCTGGAACCCGCTCCTTTTCACTGCTGTATAGTATTCCACCATGTGCCTAAACCATGACTTACACATTCTGCGGTCAGTAGGCATTGGTGGTGTTTCCACTTTTGGGTTCATGTGGACAACACTGATATGAGTACCTCTGAACATGTCCATTGGTACATATGCATAGAATTTGGGGCACATGTCAAGTCAACTTTACTAGGTATGGGCAGATATTTTCCCAAAGTGGATGTACAGCCCTTCCCTACCACTGCAGAGTTCCTAGTGCACCCATCCTCACCATTCCTACCCTCTCTCTATGCCAATCTGAGAGGTGTAAAATGGCATCTCACTTTGGTTTAAACTCCCATTGCCTTAATTATTTATTAACTTAGTATCTTTCTATGTTGGCAAACTATCTGTGTTTGTTCTTTTGTGAACAATCTATTGTGTCATTTGCCCATGTTCCTGTTGTGTGGTTTGTCTCTTTCTTGTTGAAATGTAGGGGTTCTTTACATATGCCAAACCCAGACCCTTGATAGTTACAGGTTTGACTGTACCTTTTCCCGGTTTGAGGTTTGGCTTTTCATTCTTATTGTTTAATGTAGTTAAATTCACCAAATTTATCCTTTATGGTTTGTGCTTCCAGCATCTTGTTTAAGAAATCTTTTTCTAGGGGTGTCTGGCTGGCTCAGTCAGAAGAACGTGTGATTCTCGGGGTACCTGGGTGGCTCAGTGGGTTTAGCCTCTGCTTTCGACTCAGTTTATGTTCTGAGGGTCCTGGAATCAAGCCCTGCATCAGGCTCTCTGCTCAGTGGGGAGCCTGCTTCCCCCTGCCTCTCTCTGCCTGCCTCTCTGCCTTGTGATCTCTGTCAAATAAATAAATAAAATCTTGAAAAAAAAAAAAAAAAGTAGAGCGTGTG
The DNA here is from genome assembly GCF_964662115.1 of Mustela nivalis. Classification (NCBI taxonomy): domain Eukaryota; kingdom Metazoa; phylum Chordata; class Mammalia; order Carnivora; family Mustelidae; genus Mustela; species Mustela nivalis. Next base: position 42,913,818 of record NC_139035.1, on the reverse strand, counting down.
ATTCATGATCTCAAGGTTGTGAACTCAAGCCCCACACCCGGTGAAAAATCAAAGAACTTAGAAAAAGAAAGAAATCTTTTCTAGTCTAAGATCAAAAAGATGTTTTCCTAAATTGCCATCTAAAAGTTTTATAGTTCTTTATCATTAGGTCTTTAATCCTTCTGAAAGTGACAGTTGAATGTGCTGTGAGGTGAGATCCTATTCTCACTTTTTTTTCCATATGAAAATTCCCAGCATTATTGACTGAATAATCCATCCTTTTCATACTAGCAAACAGATTTCTAAATATGCATGGATATCTTTCTGTTCCTTGGTCTACGTTTCTATCCCTGCCCCAGTAACTGACCGACTTAATTACTAAAGCTTTATGATCAGTCTTGAAATCCAGTAGGGCAAATCCTTCCATGTATTATGCTCTCTGTTTTGGGAACATTTTGGCTATTTCTTGCCCTTACTTTTCCATGTATGTGAATTTTCTTGCCACGTTCAATTAAAAATTCTGTTTAGGTTTTGATTGGCGTCTCGTTGACTCTACAGGTCAATTTGGGGAGAATTGACATCTTTATGATATTGAGTCTCCTAATCTAAAAATATCTATCCTTTCATTTATTTACACTTATAAAATATATCTTAATTAAAAAGTTTATGATTTTCATCTTAAAGATCTCATACGACTTTTATTATACTTACCCTATATTTTTAATGTTATTGTCATGGTCATCCTGTAGACGATCATTATAGACAATAGACAACCATACCATCTACACAAATAAGTTTGCTTCTTCCATTCCAAAAATTATGCCTTTATTTATTTTTCTAGTTGACTGTGGCAGTTAAGATCTCCAATAATGTGGAGAATAAAAACAGTGAGAATGGGCATTTTATCTTGTTCCCGGCCTGTAAGGAGACGTTTGCAACATTTCAGTGTTAACTATGTTATTTATTGTAGGTTTTTCACAGATGTTTTTTATAAGACTAAGGAGGTTTGCTTCTATTCTTGGTTTCCTGAAAGTTTCCATAAGAAGGAATGTGAATTTTGTCAAGTGGCTTTTATTTATAATAAAGTTTTGCTTTTATTCTATTAATAAAGTAAATTATATTCATGAGTTTTCTCCTGTTAAATTCATCTTGCATTCCTAGATTAATCCTACTTGATCATGATGGGTTATCTTTTCTGTACTTTGCTGGATCTGGCTGATGTGTGTTTCACACTTTTGTGTTTATATATTAATGCGTAAATTTATGTATTAATGAGTAAGACAGGCCTGCGTGTTTTCTTTCTTACACTTTAGGATGCAGTGGCCATCGCTGCTGCTGTCCAGGCTAATAATAAACTAATTTAGGCTATCTGTGTTTTACTAGCCTCATAAAATGAGTTGGGAAGGTTCTCTCTTTCCACTCGCTGGAAGAGTTGTGTCATAGGACTTACCTGTTCCTTAAATGTTTGGTAGCTGTCACCAGGAAAGCCATCTTGGTTCCATGCTTTCTCGAAGATGACTTGTAACTGCTGAGTCACTGTCTTTTAGTGGTCACAGAACCACCGCATTTCCAATTTTCCCTTGAGGAGGTAGAGAGTTGAACTTACTAAGAATCTTAGAGACCTAAGGATGGTAGTTGGTGGCGTTAAGGCTGCTTTTGTTTTACTCAGAACTCAGTATCCATGTTCCCCAGAGAAGAGCCCTTATCGGAAAGAAACTCAGAGAGGTTGCCAGTCCTCCCTCCCTTCCATCTGTCTCTCCCAAGTGGCCCTGGAGGGGGTTGGGTCAGGCTGTAAACCTGCTATTTTCCCCAGAGGTCTCAGGAATGGACCTAGATTGTAGAAGGTCCATGGACAGTCATGAGCCCCCTGGAAAGGTTGTTCATCAAGAGGTCATTTTGGGAGTCCACAGATTTCCCCCAGGGGGATCTAGGTTCGATGAATCATCTTCCTCCTTCCTCTTGGCTTCCTTCCTCTTTGCTGACCACCCCCTGTCACCCCCCCCCCCACAGACAAGGTGAAAGCCTAGGAATGCCATTCTCCCTGCCCTGTAAGCCCGCACCTGGGGGATCCCTGTGTCTCCCTGCTCTCCAGGGCCTGCTGCCGCTGAGTGCTGGGGGAAGCTGAGAGGACCCCGACGGGGGAAACTGTGCCCGCAGAGACACAGAATGAAAAAGGATGGCCAATCATTGTAGAGGGAGCTTCCTCTGAGATGGTGTCAGAGGGCATTTTATCAGGAATGGGGAGCAGCTGAAGGACCCCCGGGCACCCCCCTTGCCAGGTCACACACCTGCTCGGAGGCCAGCACCTGCTCCCCTGTGGAACTACTGCACGGACACTCCTTACATGCACTCAGCTCTCTGTCATTGCAGTGAAGCCCATTAGCCCACGTTCAGAGTTTGGTGCAAAGAGAAAATAGCCAGATTCCTCTTCGTTAATTCAGTCATTTGGGCAAAAAAAAAAAAAAAAAAAAGTCTCAAGGAGAGAAAGATGGCTTCCAAAGCTCCACTGTTAAATTCCTTTTGGGCCTTGTCATTCCGTTTAGCCTGGGAGTGGAGAGGAGAGACGGGACAGGCATTCCTTCCATTCCCCCCGCCCCCATCAACCCCCACCACATGGCATGTGAGATCTTGGGAGCTTAGGACGGCCTCAGTACCACCCACTCCCTCCTCAGTGTGCCCTGGCCATTCCCAGCTGTCGCCCAGGCCAGTAATAAACTGATGAGGCCAGGCAGCCAGAAGTCCAGGCTTAGAGGAGGACACCCTCCCTGTCTCCACACTCCCTGGCCCCTTCATTCCAAGAAGGGACACTGAAGGGGCCACCTGAGAAGGAGAGGCGTCAAAGGAAAATAGCAGGAGGACCCAGTGCCCGTAACTTCTGCCATCACTACCACTTGCCTTTGATCTTCTTCTGAAGCGGAACAGCTAGGGCATCAAGAGGCCAGACCCCTCCAGACCAGCCCAGACCCACTGCCTGGTGGTCTTGTTTTGCCTAAGCTCCTTCCAGGCATCTAATCTGAGATCCTTGAGCCATAGTAATAGTTCAGGCCGACTTGATTTCAGCCTCTGTGGGGATGAAGATCTCCACCTCATTCATTTTTAAAGTTAGTTCTCAGTTTGCCACATGTAGCTTATTTGTGTCCATGGATAAGTTTTGGGCCACCTTCCAGTCCACGATCCAGGGCTCCACTCAGCCCCACCCCACTGGAAGGCAGACGTTGAGTATGAGGGGCTCAGCCCCTGGACCATGAGCCAGGGCAGGACTTGAAGCTAGACATCTGGGATCCCGAAGTCAGAGTACAGAAAGATTGTCACCCTACTGTACTCCTACTGCCACCACCCAGACTCAAAGGCGACCTGGTAAAAAGGAAAAGTACACTAGGCCTTTACCTTTGCCTTCTTGTGCAGCCTTGGGCAAGTCACTTCTCATCTTGGGTCCTCAGGGTCCTACTGAACAGTGTGCGGTTGGACTAGATGACCTACCAGCCACTGGATGTCCCTTCCCAGAAAATAGGAAAGCAAGCGAGGGCCAGAGCCCCCGTTTGGCTTAAGTATTGGCCCCCCTGCTCTCCCACCCACAAGCCCCTTTCAATATAAGCCTTGAACAGAATGGAGGGGGCTTTCTCCACGCTCCCTCTTCCCACCTGACCCACACACATACTCACACCCACGAAACTTATCCTTTCTTGGCCTTTGTTTATAGGCAACAGCAACAATGGGAACAGGGCATCTCACATCACCCTTCACGCCATAGCCTGTCTTCCCCCATCACTCCAGGCCTCCATCTCCACCAGTAGACCCCAGCCCGCCCACCCATACCCTCCTACCTGTCCTTTGCCATATCGGCAGGGACACCCACAGACCCCAAGCCAACCAGAGGCTGAGCATGATGTCCAGGCTGTGTCCCAGAGCATCCGTGGGGTGACTCAGAGCTTACGGCCTGTGGAGGGCCTCCAGCTCTCCGCTCCCCAGCCAGCGGAGATCTTCTCCTGGTGCACCAGTCCCCAAATGCCTTGAGACAATCTCTTTCTAATCCTTTAATCCAGCGGTAGGAGCCATTTTCTATTAAGAGACAGTGATCTCAGTGGAAAAAAAACAATCATGCAGGGGCCATACAATCATATAAAATTACTTACTTTAGGTGTGGATGCTGCTGCTAGGTTTGTATTTACAGAGATCTATGACGCATTAAAGCCCTGATTTTTAAAGGAAGGCAAAACCATACTCAACAGTCAATATTTTAAAGTATGTCTTTATTCTATCTTTTTAAAGATTTTTCATTTATTTATTTGACAGAGAGAGAGAGATCACAAGCAGGCAAAGAAGCAGGCAGAGAGTGGGGGAGGAGCAGGCTCCCCACCGAGCAAAGAGCCCAACGTGGGACTCGATCCCAGGACTCTGAGAAGATGACCCGAGCCAAAGGCAGGGGCACGACCCACTGAGCCACCCAGGTGCTCCAAAATATGTCTTTATTCTAAATTTAAGACAGTTGAGCTGATGTGATGTGAAATAGCATGAAGGAAACTGAGTGTCAGAAATTATGGTAAGAAAAAAAAGAAACATACAGAAGGTAAGAGGTAAGAAAGATGGTAAGGTAAAGAGGTAAGAGGTAAAGCTGGAAGAGGTAAGAAAGATGGAAGGAGAGAGGTCAGGTGTGGGGAGGAAGCGTGAGACAAACTTAGGACAGGGCCATAGAGCCTCCTCGGGATGACTGCTAACCCATCCCCTCTCAGCCCTGGGCTCCCGGTCCTCCCTGACCCGGTCAGTGCTGGGCGCTCACGTTCTAGCTTGGATTCCAGGTTACCGTTCCTAGTCGACATGGTGGGGGCTTCTTTCCATTGCATCGTCTAATTTCACAAGAACTCTGCAAATTAGCCATTTTATAAAGAAAGAAGCTAAGACTCAGAAAAGCTGCCCAAGTTCACGCATGAGTAATAGAGTCAGGACCGAATCCAGACCTTGGTCCAAAGCTCGTGCTCTGTGCACTCCGTCCCCTCCTATTGATCATCTCACCACCATCGCCCTATTGAACTGTGGATCATCTATATTCATCACCTCCTGTCCTCCAGGATCCTGTCACTCTTGCCTGCCTTCTGTACCTCATACCCATTAAAATCATCCCATCTCGGTCCCTGCCTTCCCTGACCTCAAAGCTTTGTCCTATCTCTTCCCCTTCTGGGACTGCTCACGCCCAGCCCTCCCCCCAGAGCCACCTCTGCCCCTCTGCAAGTGTCTCCTTAGCGTCCCTTCTTCAGAGACCCCTTCCAACCCCTTTGCGGTCACACAAGCATAGCACTCTGACTTATTTTATCATGACACTTACCACAACATGGTATTTTCTTTTTTTTTTTTTTAAAGATTTTATTTATTTATTTGACAGAGATTACAAGTAGACAGAGAGGCAGACAGAGAGAAGAAGGGAAGCAGGCTCCCCGCTGAGCAGAGAGCCCAACATGGGGCTTGATCCCAGGACCCTGGGATCATGACCCGAGCCGAAGGCAGAGGCTTTAACCCAACATGGTGTTTTCTTTGTTGATTATCTATCTCCCTAGGCTAGGACGGAATCTCCACGTGAGCGAGAACTGATTCAGCCTTATGACTCTATTTCCAGGATCTAGCACCATTTCTAGCATAGATGCTTAATAAAGATTTGTCCAAAGGATGGATGGATGAACGGAATAATGGACAAACTACTCTCTATCCCTTCATAGACTCTCTTAGCAGAAGAGCATTTTCCCAGGGAGCCAAAGACATCAAGCCCTAGGCTGCATTTCCCACATTGGCACCTGACCTCATCCACCCCACAAGCATATTCAAACTCTTTGCCGAGGCTGTGGATGGAGATAAATGAGATTCGAGCCCAGACACACACTTGATCTTCTGGAGTTTATAGAGTCCAGAAGGGGTGATAAAGCATACCCATGAGGCATTATGATTCAAGATGAAAGGAGCCATAGGCAATGAACTGGGAACACACTAACCATGTTTGAAGGAAGAGAAAGCCCTCTGGATGAGTGAGCCGCGAGGCTTCAACAAACAGAGGTGCCACCCTGAGGCCGAGCCTCAGTGCCGATCCAGACCCTCCTCAGTGTCGGAGGCAGAGCATTAACCCAGGCGAGTGCTGAGAGCCAGGAACCCCGGGGCTTGTCCAGACTGGACCAGGCAGGGGGCACAGGAAGGAAGCAGCAGATCAGGATGGAGGGAGAGGTTAGAGCCAGACTGTGTGGGTTCCTAGGCTCAACATAGGCACGGGAGAGTGAGCCACGAGGGCACTGTGACCTGGGCAGCAAAGTGAGCAAGAACAGCCTGGTCCCCTGCGCTCAGCAGCTGACAGGAGCGGGAGGTTGGTGGGTGGAGGGTTGCCTGCAGTCACGAGGGGGCTGACCTCGTTTCTCCCTGAAAAGCTCAGTGAGACAGATTTCTCTTTTCTTCAAGCAGTGTGAAATACAAACTAGTCAACAGGCATGATTTCTCAACAGCAGGAAATAAAGCAACCGTTTTCAAGACGACAAGACAGCCTTCCTGGAGCGCTGTTCTGCTGTGAAGTGAATCCTGTTGCAGAAAACAGTTCTCTTCCTAAGGGTGCTGGCCTGTTGGGAAGGGGGAGAAAACCTAGAGGCCTGGAGGTGGGGTGGAAGTGAGGAATGAGCAGGGCTCATGGACAGTGGGGGCTCTGGTCGAAGGAGGCTGGGGTGGGCAAGCAAAGCTGGGTTCTCGTGGATTCAGGGCGTCTCAAGGAAGGAGGCTGCATCCAGCAGATTTCCCTGCCCCGTATCCTTTCTCCATCTTCCTGAGGTTCATGGTACCTTCCATAGACGCGGCCACACCTGTTTCTGGGACCTGAGACTACAGACACGTCCCGTACCTTCTCCTGGGCCCATCTCTATACATTCTGTACCACACTGTATGTAAATATTGGCTCACAAAGCTGCACCTGCCTAGACTGCGAGCCCCTGGAGGGCAAGCGCCTTGTCCTACTGCCACCTGGGGGCTTGGTAACTGTGTGAATGGGGTAGTTGAACCTGCACCTTCCAGGTCTAGCCCACGGCCTCAAGGAGGCCCCGGTCCTTCTGCCCTTCCCTCCTTAGATGATCTCATTCACTTCCAAGACTTTAAATAGCATGGTTATGCTAATGACTCCCCCCACCCCACCCCTACATTGTATCTCCAGCCCGGAACCTCCCCTCCAAGATGCACACATCCACTGGCCCACTTGCTCTCTCCACTCGGATGAGGTGTAAACAGCCTCTGCCCAAAATAGAAGCCCTTATTATAAAAGCTTTCCGCACCTCCAACGTGCCTCTCTTTAGAAAATTGCCATCAACCTCTCCACGTGGCTGAGCTGGAACCCCAAGGTGATTCCTGCCTCCCTCTTCTGCCCCCCCCCTCAGCTTTTGCATTCAACCCCTCAGTCCGTTTCATTTTCCCTCCAGTAAACGTCTAGCATCTGCCCGCTTCTCTCCATCTCCCTCCTCACCAGCTAGCCCCAGCCGCGGTGCCAGCGGACTTGAGGCGGTCCCTAAGAGCTAGTCGTGCTCTCACCTCTTCCACCCCAGGAACCCTCCAAATCTGGTCTCTGCAGAAAGCAAGAGTGGCTTTTCAAAACATCCATCCTACGGTGTACGCCCCGTTTAAACTTTCAATGGCATCTGACCACACCAAGCGCCAAACCCCTTCATGGTTTACGAGGACCCCTGACGCGGACCCTTTGCTCTTGTCCTCATGCCTCCGGCCTCTTTCCCTCTAGCCACGCTGGCTAGAGGCTTCTTTTTTTTTTTTTTTTTTTTTTTAATTTTTAATATCCAAACCTCTTTCTCACCCATGGGACCGTGCATATTGTGTTCTCTACCTAGCCCTCTCTCTCCCTGCTTCTTGACATGGCTAATTCCCCTCTCATCCCCCAGATTCTAGCTTCAGGACACCTCCTCCGGAGAGGCCTCCCTGACCATCCGAACTAAATCCCACCCCACCCCCGCCCAGCTTAGCCCTGGATTGACACCTCACGGGGGCTCAGTAACTGTTCCTGAGAGGGTAGGTGTGGCCTTGATCCCAGGCCACCTCCTGAGAGGTCCTGTTTCCCTCTTTCTCTGCTACTCAGGATGCAGCGGATGCAGCGCAGGCTCCCTTTATTTTTACAATTTCTCAAAACTGCCCACACAAATACCATATTGTAGGGTTTCTTTCTCTTTCCAAATTAGCTGCAGAACCGGACAAAGACTCCTTGGCGGCTAGCTTCCTGGCTGTCTCTTTCAGTTTCAGGGTTTAAAACTAGTCCTGCAGGGGAGCAGTGGGAGAATGGAAATTCACCAGCAGGGAGAAGACCGAGTCCGGAGACCAGCTGAGCTCCCACAGTCATGGTCGTGCTCTATAGTTAGCTCCTGACTTCCTTTCTTGGCAAGATCTTACCGGTTATCTAGGACAGTCCCCGTTTCAACTGTTCTGTTCTATTGTCTGACTATATATCATGAGTTTTCTTACGATACAGTGGCTCTGTCCCTCTCCACCTGCTCTCCTCCGCACCCCGACAGCGTTTCTTAAACCACACCCACACGCAAGAGTGAAAAGGCCATCGATTCCAGTTTCAAGCCTTGCTTCCCCATGCTAAAGTCTGTATTGCGTTGGGTAAATTAGCCTCCCCAAGACTCAGTTTGCTCATCTGTAAAATAGGAAGAACAGCACCTTCCTCCCAGGCTTTGGCTGGGAGCTGACTGGCATAAAAGGCATCGAGCCTTTGGCGCTCATAGAAGTCCCCCACCTCCCCTCTCAGGATGGACGGATGGCATGACATTTTCAGCCAAAAGATGCCTGGGCTCCAGTGAACAATTCAGTGCTTCCACCAAACAGCATAGGTGGGTAACTGAGAGGGTGTTGAGGGACAAGTCCTTTCTCCCAGTTCTCCTGGGGTCTCCGTGGGGAGCCAGGTCAAATCTGTAGATGGGGAGCTCAGTCCTCCTGATGAGGAATGTTCCAGAGTTCAGTCTCAGGGAAAGGACAAGTCTTCATTGGAAACCAGAGCTCAGAAGACTGGCCTCAGGCAGAAGGGAGAGGGCTTCCCATCTCTTGGGACCGGTTCTTCCAAGGCCGGGCTGAGAGCTGCAGTGCCCCATACCCGACAGGGGCTGAAAGATGGCTTCTCCACGTGGAACCAGGGGAGAGGATGGGCCTCTGTTTATCCAGCACCCATCTCAGTGGGAGCTTCCCTTGGAGACCCTGGAGCTCCCCCTTAAGGCTTATTTGAATGCCCTGGCTCAGATTCAACTTTGCAGACGGACAGGGTGCCAACTCCTCCTGGGCCAGCATGGGAATGGACGACCAGTGTCCCCAAGGCCCTCTCGGTGACAACCTTCCAAGGGGAAAGGTGCATCTTGGCGAATCTGGAGAGAGACAGAGGAGGGATGGTGCTGTCTGCTGCCCCTCCCCACAAGGGAATTCTTCTTCTGGTGGCAACCCAGGCAGTCCCGCCTGGACTTTGCTTTTATTAAGGGCGCTGGCCCTTCCATTCAACACATCAGGGGCACTCGTTCCAGACCACGCAGGCTTCAGCTCCCAGAGGACCCCACTTAGCAGGAGAAGGGGCACTTTCGGGCATGTCCTCACTGTGCCCGCATGCACACAGGTCTGCTAGAAGAAAACGGAGCCAAACCCTGAGGCAGGCAGCCGAGAGACCTGGAAACAAGGCTCTCACTCTCGGCTGCCTTTTTAGATGGAGCTCACCATTTCTGGGTTGTTCTCCCGTGGCTGCTGTAACAAATACCACCAAACTTCTTGGCTGAAAATAGCATATATTTGTTACCTGACCATCAGAACTCTGAAACAAGTTCATGAGGCTAAAGTCAAGCTGTCTAATGGCCTCGTTCCTTCTGGCTCCAGGGCAGAATCCGTTTTCTGTCTTTTTTCACCTTCCAGAAGCCTCCTGCTTCCCCTCCATCACCATATCTATCTTCTGTGTCTGAAGGACTCTTGTGAGTCCCTGGGCCCACCAAGGGTATCCGAAATAATGGCTCTTTTCTTAGTTCTTCTTAACTTCAACACAACCTTGAAGCCCCTTCGGCCATGTAAGGGGAAGCATCCCCAGGTGTGGGGGTACCAGTAGGACAAGGGTGCCTCCGGGGAGCCATTATGCTGTCAACCATAATCTTCTCACCATATAAGCTGTTCTCTTCAAACCTCGTGCATTTCCCAGGCTCCCGAAGGGACCTTCTTATGTCATCTCAAGCCAAAGGACCCCAGGCTGAAGATCCCTAAGACAGAGGCTCTGTAGAAACCTCTCATGGCTTCTTTTCATGTTGAAAGCCCTTAAAGGAAGTTCTCACTAGTCTCGGAATCGTCTCCTGGCTATAGCGTCAGAGATCCGTACATCTCACCCCAAGCACTCCTCAACGTCAGGGATTAGCGGAGGCCCCCCAGGAGCATCTCAATGGCAGAAGATGGAAGAGCCAGAAGGTGAGGTAGGGAGCAGGGGAGTAGAGAAGGAAGGAAATGAGCCCCTGCCCCACATCTGCAGATGCACCAGAGCCTGACAGTCAATGTCTCTCATAATCCTGACCACCACCCTGGGAAGAAACCAAGGCTCAAAGGGGGAGAATAATGTTTCCAAGGTCAGCAGGAGGCAGAGCTGAATGGGGGTGAGAGGTTCCTCTCTGAGTCTACCACAGCGTAGCATAGGGTTGGGGTCACTGGGCCCTGGTTTTGTATATTACCAGCATTTCCTTTCTCCGGCATGATAAACAATCCCAGAGAGGAGACTGTGGCTTATGAGGACGAGGGCTATTGAGAGAGGTCAGGGCCATACACTCGAGATGGGATTTAGAACTTGTGGAAGTGAGAGGGTACGTGTGTGTGTTTCATTAACTCCTACTTACTTCTGGATATCTGAATGGAGAGGAGAAGGGGGAGAATGTTTTGGGGGATGGGAGTGTACGATCATCGCCTGGACAGGAAGGGAAACCCAATGAGGGAATACTAAAAACACCATCTGTATTCAAGACATCCTTCAGAACGGTGGCTTGAAATCACCATCATCATTATCCAAAGACATTTCCTGGAGACCGCGGTCCTGGCACTGAAGAGATCCGTTGAGAGTCAGATTCCTGCACCAATATGGCGGTGGAGAAATTCAGCGGGAGACACAACCCCTTCCCCGAGGAGATACCAGATCTGAGAAGAAAAGGGGAGAAAGAGTCCCTGGCTTCGGGGAGATCCCCGTGTGGCAGATGGAAAAGAGAGCTCCCGGTTTAGAAAGAGAGAACACACGGGAGCCAAACACACCACCACACAGGAGTTCCCAAATCCCCACGACTCCATGGTGGTAGAGCCGGAGGCAGAGGAAAGAGCCGTTAGAGGTGAGCTTGGTGAAACAGGGGACGGTTCCAGGAGGAGGTGAGTCTGGAAGCAGAAGGAGAAAGACTGAAGTGGGGAGTTCACAGCAGAGGGTTGGGGAGGGAGAGCTCACTGATCTGAGGGGTCCGTGGAGGTGAGAGAGGGAGCGAGCCAGGCAAGACCGTCTGCGGGGAACTGCCTGGAGGAGGTAGAATGGTCATCCCTCTAGGACCTCTACAGGGCAGGGGTCCTATAGGAAATCAACACGCAGGTCACTGATGTAGGGGTCCTCAGGTGAGTGACAATTCCTGGTCCCAAGTTTTTGAGTGCTTCCTCACCCAGCTTTCTCTGCCTAGTGACTACCATGGAGGGGCTCTGGTTCCCCTAGGGAGGTGCCCGCCCCGGCCACGGCCATCCCACCCAACCAGGCAACAATGGTGCCTGGGTCACTTCCTGTCCTGTCTGCTTACTGAGAAACCGATGACACGTCTGCTCAGGGACCTGAACTTTGACTTGTCCGTGATCTTCATGTGGTTTCCCTAGAGAGGCCCATTTTCATAATTCTATAAGTAACTGTCAACTTTCATTAATTCACCAAGTATGTCTGAGCATTGCAAGAGCAAGAGGTGAACCTGTACCCAGTTTCTTCTTTGTTTGTGGGGTTTTTTTTTTTAAGATTTTATTTTATTTTTTTTTTAAGATTTTATTTATTTATTTGACAGAGAGAGATCACAAGTAGGCAGAGAGGCAGGCAGAGAGAGAGGAAGGGAAGCAGGCTCCCTGCCGAGCAGAGAGCCCGATGCGGGGCTCGATCCCAGGACCCTGAGATCATGACTGAGCCGAAGGCAGTGGCTTAACCCACTGAGCCACCCAGGTGCCCCAATATTTTATTTTTTTGAGTCATCTCTACACCCAACGTGGGGCTTGAACTCACAACTCCAAGACCAAGAGTCATATGCTCCATGGACAGAGCCATCCAGGTGGCCCCTGTGTCCTGCTCCCAATATGCCTGGGCACTTCATAGACCACAGTCAGGAAAAAGAGGGGGAAAAAAATAAACCAACAGGGCTGACCTCACTGGCTCTGGTTCCCCCAAATGACAAGCCTTGAACACGTCCCAGAAATGTGGACTCCTAACAAAAACAATGTTTGATCCCTAAGTTTGGCTGTGCTGAATCCGAGGGTCTGTTATGAATATGATGGTCATGTGAGAAAGCTGCTCTTTTCCACCACGAATGGAATGTTTAAACATGGTAATCTTGGTCATTTTTCACATTTCCCTTTAAATACTTGTCCTTTATATTTGGTCAGTTGGGTCGGAAGACCGACTCGCTCATACTTTCCACAAGAGACCGTTTTCTTCCCTTTTCTAAAAACATTCGTCTCTGTCCTGCTTTGGCAGCTATTCCTAGAGGTCGCACTACAGGTGTCAAGGTCACGTGCACCTTGTCCAGACCTGGAGCCCTGGAGAACTCAGCTCACCCTCTCCTGGCTCCTCGGGGAGTCTTCTGTGAAGTGATGGAGCCCAATCTGATTCTCGGCCAAGTTAATTTCTGGTTCCGAAGGAGCACGACCAGTTGTGCTCACACAGGTGACGGTGGGAGTGGAACGTGGCTCCAACACCGGGTGATGTCTGTCCCAGGGCAGCAGCTGGGATCTCTGGAATTGGATTCCCCCAGGGAACCTTTTTTTGGTGTGGGAAGGCGGGGGATGTGATTTGAGGATTCTGCTATTTTCTGGCATTTGAGAATACAGGGTTGAAAAGGGTTTCTGTGTGTGTTCCTTGAACTATTGATCGAATTCTCTGTGTTCACGTGTTTTGTCTTGGTGCCAGTGGACATTCTGTTCACTCTAAGCTCAGAAGCTTTTCCTCATCCCAGAGTTGTGGCTTGTGCAGTGTACTCATTACGGTTCCAGGAGCTGGGGATAGTGACAAAGGTGAAAATCCTATACCTGAGATGAAAGGAAACAAAAGAGCTCTCTTTCTCTAAATAATGCTTCAAAATCAGTGTTTCTTCTGAAATTTATATATAAGCTTAAAAGGAGATTGTTATCATTGTAAGCAATCTGGGTATTACGAGGGAGAGAGGGGTCTACTAATTCAGAAGGAAACTCCCAAATTACTCGAATTTTCAACACTGAATCTATCCCAAAGACCTAATGGTGCTTAATGAGAGAACTTAATTGATCAGCTTTCTTAAAAGATAAGAGTGGTGCCTGTTTCTTTTTTTTTTTTTTTAAGATTTTATTTATTATTTATTTGACAGAGAGAGATCACAAGTAGGCAGAGAGGCAGGCAGAGAGAGAGGAGGAAGCAGGCTCCCTGCTGAGCAGAGAGACTGATGCGGGACTCGACCCCAGGACCCTGAGATCATGACCTGAGCCAAAGGCAGCGGCTTAACCCACTGAGCCACCCGGGCGCCCAGTAGTGCCTGTTTCTACCTCAGATTCTCTTCCTTCATCCAACTTGTACAAGAGTTGATAAAATTATCTATTTTATAAATATGAAAAAATTCTGAGCGAACCAGTTGATAGCTTAGTCACTTCTGGCAGGAGATAATAAATCAGATTACGGCATAAAATCTTTTAAAATCTAGTGGAGTAAGGTCCTATGCCAAACATCTTTTTTTCTGAAAGAAATATTACCATATCAACCACTCACGTAACTGTGAAGAATCCAAAGATTTCTAAAATATTTTTCGACTTTCATGCTTTAAATCTATTGACTTTTTGAGAATTTTTTTCTTGCTGAAACTTTAATGTAGGGAGAAAAGGGGGAAAACCCCCCACAGTTTGCGGGGTTTAATTAATGGGTTTAATTAATGGCCTTGGTTACTAGGTTATAAAATAAGCAAAAGTATTACAGTTAAAACAATCTAACAGTTTAGGGGCACCTGGGGCTCAGTCATTGAGTGTCTGCCTTCGGCTCAGGTCATGATCCCAGGGGACTGGAATCGAGCCCCGCATTGGGCTCCCTGCTCAGCAGAGGTTGCTTCTCCCTCTCCCGCTTCCCCAGCTTGTGTTCCCTCTCTTGCTGTGTCTCTTTCTGTCAAATAAATAAAATCTAAAAAAAAAAATAAGAAGAACAAAAACCAACCCAAGAGTTTTAAAATCTAATCTGTAATTGTATAAGAAGAAAAATTTGTATAATACTCTAATCAAGGTTATTCTTTGGGAAAATTAAACCAGTTAATAATTTTGGTTCATAAACAGCTCTAGGCCTTCTCCCTGATTCTACCACCATCGTAAAGCCAATGTGAAGACAATATTCTTGCCTGTACACTCATGGGTTTGCTTTCTTGTAGAAAGTGCAGTTATTTTGAATTGCCTAAATTTCTTCTACTGTTTTTTCTGGTCACATAAACTACAATTAATTTATTTAAGATTATAAAATTGCAAAATAAAAAAATCCAGCTACATTAATAATAAAAGGTAGCATTTTTAGAAAGAGATAATTTTGTATCATTTTAAAGGAACACACAGTATGTTAAATTATAATTTCCAGAGCCTTAGTTAACTTTAAGACCTTAAACTAATATTAATTTGAGTTAATAATAAACAGTCTTTGGATACTTGAACAAAATAATTTTAAAATACCCCTGTGGTTACTTAATACAGCATCGCATAGCCTGCAGTAACAGGTGCAAAGCTTGAATAAATGCCTTTGGTTTATGTTAATGTACATATAGATATTTTAAAGAAGGGTAAAAAATGTCTGTTACAATAAGATGTGTATGCAAGATAACGAGTATGTTTTGTTTATCAAGAGGGAAGAAAAGAATAATTTTATCATAAACTAAAAGCATCCTTGCGCCAAAACATAAAAGAAGGCAGTAAGAGAAAAATTTGAGGTTGTGTCACCAGCTTAGATGGTCTGAGGGGAAGCAAAATTCATTTTCTTGTGTAAGAATAGCTATTAATGGGCGCCTGGGTGGCTCAGTGGGTTAAGCCGCTGCCTTCGGCTCAGGTCATGATCTCAGGGTCCTGAGATCGAGTCCCGCATCGGGCTCTCTGCTCAGCAGGAGCCTGCTTCCCTTCCTCTCTCTCTGCCTGCCTCTCTGCCTACTGTGATCTCTCTCTGTCAAATAAATAAATAAAATCTTTAAAAAAAAAAAAAAAAAAGAATAGCTATTAATAATGACTTCGAAAGGAGAAATCATATGATAATTTTTTTAATCAGTTGGCTTGATGTTAATTACATTACTCATTAGTATTAAATATTTTTACTGTAAATTATTACACTAATGATATATGCAAGGAGCAAATGTAGAATTGAGATTTGCTGCCTGTTTTTATACCAATGTAATCCATCCCAAACGATGCAAATCCCTTTTTATAAACATACTCTGTTAATTCTCTGTTCTTTTGTTATATTTCTACATTTTAACAAAAATTCCTTCTTTTTGAACGTGTTCATGTTCCTAAATTATTACTACCTACTGTTGTGTGTTTTTTAAAAGTACTGTTTTATGATTGGTTTCTGCCATTAAATACTTAAATAAATTCATGTGTTGTATCCTCAGACAACTTTTTCAAATTTGACCCTGCCCTAATTCAGGCCCCATATGCAGAAACTGTGAAGACATCTTTTACACCAAAGATGGCCAAAGTCAACACAAGGATTTAGTTTCACTCTATGAAATGGGAGATATGAAAAATAGGAAGTTCTATTTGCCATTCTCCAGAGGGCTGATTAGCCTGATACAGTTGTCAGAGCCGTCTTGTTTATTCCTATTGATCAGAAAGAAACATTCAGCTTTATTAAGGTTGAGTAGTAAAATGGATTGATTTCAACATTTCAATGATTCTATTGGAAACAGTCACGCTCACATTTCACTTTGAAAAGAAACATTCCGATGTTCATGGACAGTGACCGACACATTAATTGTCAACACAGTCATTTACTTTAAATTTTGTCCTGACGCTTAATTGTTCTTGTCAATTGGTAACATTCTTACTTTATGGCGTACAATAAAGGCCCTTGAGATTCACTAATGCCCTCAGTCTCACAAACTGATTGCATATTATCCCTTCATAAAAGACTCCAAGCTCCTCTGTTCTTGCTGATTAGCCAGAACCATTTCATCTCATTATTATAGATAATTAATTAATTAATCTTACAATTACAGATGATATTTCCTTTTTCTGTGCATCTAGTAAAGGCTCCTGCTACAAACTCAAGAGCAGGAATTGAGTCCTCTGGAAGAAATTACAAAAGGGCATCAATAAAGAATTGAACTGTTGACTTTTGATACCGCAGGACAAACCCCCATGGGTACAAGCTTCCCTGTGCAAGCTGCCCTCTCTACTGTGGCCCTGGTAGACTGAATTAAGGGATGAAATCAGAATCTGTGGAGTGGTTTTGGTCTAAATTTAAACATGGGTCAGCCACCTGTGGCCCTCCGGACGAACGCAACTAGCTGTATCTTTTTGTAAATAAAGTTTTACTGGAATACAGTGATACTCATTGTGTCACCGATATCTGTGGCTGCTTTCCCGCTTCCACAGCAGAGCTGAGTGGTTGTATGTGGGAACAGTGGAAAACCATACAGCTCTGTAGAAGAAGACCGCCTAACCCAAGAGCAGCACAATAAAAATCAACTTCCTAGAACTAAATGAACTGATCTTGTTATGATTCATATTTACACTAACGGACATAAAGAAAAAAAAAAAACCTTTCTGTTCCATCAATTTCTTACCCTCAACAGATTATACCTACACAAACTAGAATGAAGCACTTTTTAAAAATATTATAATAGGGGCGCCTCGGTGACTCCATTGTTAAGTGTCAGTCTTCGGTTCAGGTTATGATCCTGGGGTTCTGGAATCAAACCCCGCAATGGGTTCCCTGCTCGGGGCAAAGCCTGCTTCTCCCTCTCCCACTCCTCCTACTTGTTTCCTCTCTTGCTGTGTCTCTCTCTATCAAATAGATAAATAAAATATTTGAAAAAATAAAAAAAAATATTGTCATAATATATTTTATTTAACCCAGTATTTCTACAATATTAACATTTCAACATGTAATCAATCTAAAAAAATTAATGAAATATTTTACAAGTATCATGGAATACTATATCAAAAACTAATGATATACCATATGGTGACTAACATAACATGATAAAATTTTTAAAAAGATAAATAAAATAATGATACAAGGAGAAAAAGAAAATATTTTCCATGTTAAAACTTTTATATCTTTGGGTGCCTGGGTGGCTCAGTGGGTTAAGTCTCTGCCTTCAGCTCAGGTCATGATCTCAGGGTTCTGGGATGGAGCCCTACATCAGGCTCTCTGCTCAGCGGGGAGCCTGCTTCCCTGCCCCCCACCTCTCTGCCTACTTGTGATCTCTCTCTGTCAAATAAATAAATAAAATCTTAAAAAAAAAGCTTTTATATCTTCAAACCCAGTGTTTATTTTTATGCTTACAGCCTATTAAAGCACCCTCAGTGTCATTTTATCCCAATTGAACTTTCAAATTTCAAAAGAAAAAAAATTCCACGAGAGATCTTAATATAGATTATAAGCCAACATGTCATCAGGACAATGAGAAAAATAGTTCTGCAGATTAATGATGTGTATTGATTGTTCTCACCTACAAACCAATGTCAGATAATATGGAAAGTGAGTTTACTGATTTCCTTTCCTTTTTTGTGACCAAATTTCCTATTTTATAAGTTTGAGGGGGAAACTATAACCAAATCGCTATAGTTTATCTGTCTTTAGAGGGAATTGATACTTACAATCATGGAGGTCATTTACATAGGTTCAGTAAGAATCTGTCCTTTTTCTCACCAGGATATAATTAGATATTGACTATGCCAAAAATAACGCTTAATTAGGTAGGATGAACCCATTATTCAAGAACGTAGACTAAAATTCACATATGGGAATGACATCTATGATGAAGAAACTTCTCAGGAGCAAGCCTTATGACAAAAAATTCCAGCATTACTGGAAGTGAGAAATTTCACTTCCTGGCAAGCCAGAACTATTAACAAATATGGGAATCTTAGAGAAAATCATGCTAATAAAGATGGTAAAGGGCACCTGAGTGGATCAGTCAATTGAGCAACTGGCTCTTGATTTCGGCTCAGGTTATTATCCCAGGGTCCTGGGACTGAGCTCAGAGCCGGGCTCCCTGCTTCTCGGGGAGCCTGCTTCTCCCTCTCCCTCTGCCTGCAGTTCCCCCTGCTTGTGCTCTCTCTCTCTCTCTCAAATAAATAAATAAAATCTTTAAAAAACAAAATATGTTTGTATTAATCAATGCCTCTTAATATGCATATGGAAATAAACTTTCATCAACTGAAACAAAATATTAATTTAATGACGTTGAATTGGAAGAGTGTTAATCATCTTAAAGTTTTCTCAATGGCAAGAACTTGCACACGAGGAAAGAAAACCAGTAGAAGCAAAACCTGACCCTGATTCCTGACTTTACATCGCACAAGACTGGGGGGAGGCGAGGGGTGGGGCAGACATAGTGCATCAGGATAAAAACCCAAACAACAGGTTTCCTGACTGGTTCAGGGCTTACGATGAGCCTTGACTGGTTGTCGTAAGTATGGGCTTTCTGACAAAAACAATTTTATCCCTGACAAGTGAAGATAGGTCATAAATGAGAACGTATAAGAAAGCGGCTGGTTTCCACCGTGAATATCGTAGCCTTGGTCGTCTCGATTTTCCCTCTAAACGCTTGTGTTTTGTATTTGACGATCCAGTCTTTCTTCCTAAAGTCTGATTCCTTTTCCCTTTTCCCAAGTAATTGTTCTCTTGTCTGACTGAGTGCTTCTGTCTCTGAGTCGTTGATGGCATGGACAAGAGCCAATGACAACATTGAGCCGGAGCTGCGGATTTGGAAATGAACTTGAACTCCTGCCTGGCAGAAGTCCACATCTGGAGGAGAAGACTCGCCTGTAAAATGAGGACTTCCCCTTCAAATATCTTGCGGGAAGTTAATACTGCATCTGTTTGCTTTGACACCTCATGAGAAAAGAAGGGATCCTCAAAACAGTTATGCCCAAAAGGCCATCCCAGGGGGTCAGGAACTTGTCCCGGGAGACATGGTTCTGTCCACACTCCTGCTCCTGGTCCAGCCCCATCCATGCTGCCCTCATTCTCCTCCCCGCCTCAACCACTCTTGAGGTCTTTCAGTTCCTGAAACATGGCGGCCTCTTCCCACCCCAGGCTTTTTCTGTCTCTTCTGCCTCCCATGCTCTTTAGCCAGACCAGAAACCTTCCCTTCTCTCTCACCTCTGTTTACACATCGCTTCCCATGGAAGCTTTCCCCGACGACCCACACCACTTACAAAGTCTCCCAACTCCCTCTTGGTAAACTTCTCACAATTCTAATAAATAACTTACTATGTGATTCTTTGTTTAATGTCCATCTTCTCTGACAGACCATATGCTTCAAGAGAATGGGGACTGACTCTATTCTCACTCATCTCTCTGTCTCTGTCCTCCCCTACAGTGCAAGGTAAGGGCTCGGTAAGCATTGGTCGGATGAGTACATGGATGACCAGGGTAACATGGGGGCTTATTCAGAGTGACAAGAACTATTGAATGAGATGAATGCCAGGTTCCAAACTCAGAATAGAGGAGTTTGGAGATATGGACCATTCTTGAGATCACTCATTCATTCATTCATTTATCTAGTCATTCAGTGAGTATTTTACTAAGCATCTACTCCGTGTCAATAAGTAAAAATGGACACAATAGTGAATAAAATTAACCCAATCCCAGTTAATATTCAAAATATAGAAAGAACTGATACAACCCAGCACAAAAAAAAAAAAAAACAAGTAATCCAACTAAACATGGGCAGAAGTCATAAATAGACATTTCTCCAGAGAAAACATACAGATGGCCAACAGACGCATGAAAAGATGTTCATCGTCACTCATCATCCTGGAAATGCAAATCAAAACCACCATGAGATATCACCTCACAACTGTCAGAATGGCCAAAATCAATAACACAAGAAACAACAGGTGTTGGCGAGGATGCGGAGAAAGGGGACCCCTCTTGCACTGTTGGTGGGAATGCAAACGGATGCAGCCACTCTGGAAAACAGAATGGAGGTTCCTCAAAAAATTAAAAATAGAATTATTATATGATGTAGTAAATCTACTACTGGGCATTTACCCAAAGAAAATGAAACCATTAATTGAAAAAGATACATGTACCCCTATGTTTATTGCAGCATTATTTACAATAACTAAGATATGGAAGCAACCCAAGTGTCCATCTATAGATGAGTGGATAAAGAAGATATGAGATATATATTTTTTTCTCCATTGAATGTGTGTGTGTGTGTGTGTGTGTGTGTACACACACACACACACACACACACATATATATATATATATATATATATATGCAATGGAATATTACTCAGCCATAAAAAAGAAAATCTTACCATTTGCAATGATGTGAATGGATCTAGAAGGTATAATGTAAAGTGAAATAAATCAAAGGACAAATACCATATGATTTCACTAATATGTAGAATTTAAGAAACAAAACAAACAAACAAAGGGCAAATTAAAAAAAACAGACTCTTAAATACAGAGAACAAACTGGTGGTTACCAGAGTAGAGATGGGCAGGGGGATGGGTGGAATCGGTGAAGGTGATTAAGGGTACACTTACTGGGATGAGCACTAATGCATAAATTTGTGAAATCATATAATATATGTCTGAAATTCATATAACACTGTATGTTAATTATACTTGAACTTAAAAATAAACTTCAAAAGAATTGGCCAAGTCCTTGCCTGCAGTCTGAAGGATAAATAGGAGTGAAATGACCATAGGTCAGAGCTGGGAGACGACTGCCCTTGGGTCTCTTGCATTTCTGCACATCCTAGGAGCAGAGGACCAGGCTGTCTTTGTTCTGGGCTACCTTTTTGAGGACGTTTGTATAGCAAACAGCCCTGGAGGACAGAAACAGTGTCTTCCCCAGGAGCAAAAGGCAGCTTCATTGTCCAATATAGTAAAGATAATATCTCCCTGCAGGTCCAAGGAGAGGCAGGCTCGCTGCGCATTGTACAAGCTTTGGGTTTCTTAAACTCAAGAGTTCCTCTGCTGTGGGGCAAGACATTGCATACACAGCACCCACCTGGGCTGCTCCGACGTCACCCCTGCCCACCCCTGGAATGTGGGGCCAAGGGAAGTGTGTTGGGGGCCCGTAGCTGTGTGTTAAATGAAGTAAATGCAGATTATGACCTGCTGAAGAAAGAGGCACAAACCATCCCCAGGAGGTCGGCCGGTGGCACCTCCAGCATCAGAGCTCCCATTCTGGGAAAGTGAAAACCCTGGGGTTATTTTGACTGGAGGCATGGTTTCTATACCGTCATATGAGGAATGTCAAGACACAAGATTTTTTACTTAAAAATCCCAGAAACAAGGATAAATGGTCATCAGCAGGAAGAAGGGTGGTCCTCTGGAGGCAGGAGATAGAGAGCCAGCACCTATTACTTACAAGGTGGTTGGGGTGGAGGTCACTAACTATTCATGGGCTCAACTGTAAATGGTTCTTTTAAAATGTATGTCAGGAAAAGCAAAGCAGGAACTTGTGGCAGGAATCTGAGCTCGGGTCCTTATCTGAATGTCCAGACTCTGAATGTGAGCAGCATTATCATACTAGAAAATGTCCAAATTGCAATTCAAAGTAGCTGCTTTCTCATCATAGAAAATGGCACAAACATGAAATTCATGCTTCTTGTTGTGCAAATAAGTCCTTTTGTCTCTGACCTAGGATTCTTGTGTCTTCTGCCAGAATCCAGGAAACTGGCTGTCTCATTAGTTTGCAAACAGCTTAAAACTTCAGGACCTTCGGTTGTTGATAGGCAAGTGCAAAGGCCCTGTGGTGGGCAAGGGTAGAGTATATATAAGGATATAAAAGAAGGCAGGCATGGGTCGAGTGCAGGAAAGAGGGGGACATGAGGTGAGGTTGGGAGAGGCTGAGCCATGGGACCCTTAGCCAGTACTGCTGAGGCTGGCACAGGGATATCTTGGCCATTTTTTGTGACAATGCCACTTTCCTATAGAACATGTGGAATTAATAAACTGGTTTGAAGAGGGACGCAGGACAAAAGACTTGCGCCAGTCTGAGCCTATGGGCTCGTAAGTATGGGCTCTCTGACAAAAACAATTTTATCCCTGATTTTGACGAGGCTAACAAGTGAAGATAGGTCATAAATGAGAACGTATAAGAAAGCGGTTGGTTTCCTCCGCTTTTTTTTTATTTTACCGATAATTTTTAACAAAGGAAGATTGAAAATTGGAATTCATACTTCACCCCGTAATGAAAACATTTTTTAAAAAGATTTTATTTATTTATTTGACAGAGAGAGAGAGATCACAAGTAGGCTGAGAGGCAGGCAGAGAGAGAGGGGGAAGCAGGCTCCCTGCTGAGCAGAGATTCCCAATGTGGGGCTCGACCCCAGGACCCTGAGATCATGACCTGAGCCGAAGGCAGAGAGAGGCTTAACCCACTGAGCCACCCAGGCGCCCCTGAACACATTTTTATTGCATGTGACTTTGTAATACCTCTTTTAACAATTAGAGGAAGTCCCCTTCTCAGCGTGCAATGAATGAGGAAAAGTTATCGCCGACTGGTATCGTCTACCCTGAAGGGTCCAAAAGGAGGCAGACGCCTCAGAAGGGAGAGGCAGTGGCCCTTTGGTATGCAGAGAGTGACTCTGGACAAAGCATTTCTTTTCCACCCCTCGACCAGTAAAGAGGAGTCGTTCCAGTTTTACAGAGAGAGGAAGGGAGAGGAGCAGCAGGAGGGGAGAGACCTCACTCACAGAGAGAGGCCTGGGAAACCGCGGTGGCCAGAGTCGGATTATTACCTAACGTTAGGGTACAAATAAAAGAACTGTGTGAAGAAACCCTCTGACCCACTCTGGCTCTTGGAGTTTGGAAATGTTCACTCACTGCCTATTCATTAATCTGCAGCCTGAGGAGAATGGAGTTGTCCTGGATCCTTAGCCAAAGGAAGTATCCCCAGACAAAGGGCAAAGCCTGCACAGCCTCCTTAAGAAGTTCCATTCTTACCCTGACAATGATAAGGAGTCATTCAAGGACTTGGGGGTGGGGGGGGGCGGTGACATCGTGAGGTCTGGGTGTCAGAAGCATCACAGACAGACATTACAGAGGTTCTCAACCTTCTGGGATTATTTGCTCCTGGGGGAAATCTGGAGCAGCAGGGATTAACTCCTTGGTCCTTCACAGCAGCCCTAGGCTTGCGGGAGAATACCTCCCTCTCCCTGGAACCGCCATTTCAAAAAAGAAGCAAAACAGCTTCAGGCCTCAGAGCAGCCGGGGGTGGGGGGGGGGATTAATTTTCCATTCCTCCCCTGGTTTCCCTTAAATTATCAGCACAGCAACCAGGCTGTGGGAACCAGGGTTGGAGAAAGAAAGTCTGAGGGGGGAGTGAATCAGGCAGGATGTGGCAAGCCTGGGGAGAAAGTAAATAACAGCCTGTTTGGGGCGCTACGGGTTACAGAACTCAGCTGTGCGGGCTTTCCACCTGGCCAAGGGCCTGCGTGGAGGGCTGGTGATGCCGGCCGAGAGGCAGCCAGAAAAGTCTGGGAACTGCAGGCAGAAAAGTGAGGGGAGGACGGGGTTGGGGAGGTGCAGAAGGCAACGAGGAAGGTGGCTGCGAAGGAGGCTGGGTCACTCACCCAGGAGCCACCAGATCGTCAGCCCCGTGGGTGGCAGATGCCCCCCAGAGACCTGCCCCAAGTTTTCAAAACTCTCCAGGGTTTCTCAATCTTCGGGTGGCCCGCAGTGCTCCTCCTCCCCGGCCACGTCCCAGCCCCGTAGTTCCTTCCTTGACACAGCTCAGTTCCCGTAAATGGGATGTCTGGGGGCCCGTGGGAGTGGAAGGGGACAGGTATAAAAAGGAAGCATGAGGCCTTGGGAAGAGACCCCTGTCTCGGCGGCTGGACGCAGGAGCTGGGCACCCCAGGACCCGACCACACCCGGGCCCGCTCTGCCGCTGCCAGGATGGTGTTAAGGGCGGCTCAGACAGGTCTGGGGGCCGGTCAAGGCCAGCTTGGCTGTGGGTTTTCAGCCTGAGAGGCCCAAACAGGCCAGGGGGCCTGCAGCACAGAGGCTGTTAACCCCTTGATGGCCTGGGTGGGGGATGGAGCAGCAGAAGGGAGGGCAGGAGGTCCTCGCAGGGGGTTCTGACTCTGGGTTTCTCTTCAGGCTTCGTGGTCCTGGTGCTGCTCCAGAGCTGTAAGTACCCCTCTTTGTGGGGAGGTTGATGCGGAGGAGATCCTGGCAGGGGGAAGAACTTTCCAGTTTCTCCTGTGCATCAAATGACTCAGAAATAGTAACATTGGTTAAACCGAGGCCATATGCATACGGATGATTATGATACTATCCTCTATTTTCCTGTGTTTTTGAAATTTTTCGAAAGAAAAACCATTCCAAGGCTCTGGTCCACTTAAGGCCTGGACTTGTGGCCTGGTGGGCACCGCAGATGGGCCCAGGGGCAGCGGGGGGTATCAATGCCCACTGTCCTCCCTCCGTAACTGAGAGGGCGGAAAAGGCTCGCTCTGCAGCAGGCGGACTTGGAATGAGGAGAGGAAGAACTTCCTGGTCCGCTGTGATCATGCCCCAGCTTGGGGGACAGGCTGAGGGGGACTGGGGACCACGCCCCCCGGGCGGGTTACAAGTTAGGGACACTCCCGCAGGAAGGCAGAGAAGAAGCAGAGCCTCCCAGATCGACGACCCCTGCAGGTTCCACGAGGCTCCACTCTGATGGCCAGGGTCTTCTGACACTGGCTGTTTGGGGCTGGGTCTCTCCTCTCCTGCCAAGCCACTGCCTCCAGGAAGCCTTCTTTACTTGCACCGAGTCCCCTTTTCCCTTTATTCACCAGCCCCCATGCTCACCACACACGGTGCCCTGTCCTTAGTCTGCGGCATATTTACCCACTGCATTTAGTCGTTCAAAGCATTTTCAGAATAGGCCTTAATTTCATCAGAAGCAGAGGGAACCGAGACAGCCCCTTGTGTTGAGAATGCTAACTTGGCTCACATCCGGCCCCCAGTACCCCGTCAGGGCTCAGTGAGGGGCTCAGCCAGAGGCTCCCAGCTCTGTCCTGGCTCAGGCATCACCCCAGACTTCTCCTCCAGGTTCTGCGTACAAACTGGTCTGCTACTACAGCAGCTGGTCGCAGTACAGGGACGGTTTGGGGAGCTGCTTCCCAGATGCCATCGACCCCTTCCTGTGCACCCACGTCATCTACAGCTTCGCCAACATAAGCAACAACGAGATCGACACCTGGGAGTGGAATGATGTCACCCTCTATGACACGCTGAACATGCTCAAGTTAAGGTTGGGCTCCAGGCTGCCAGGACCGGAGGGGGAGAGAGGGCTAGACCGGCTGGCTGGTCCCGGGGCAGGGTGCCTGGGCTTGGGAGGCTGCGTGATGGTCCCCGGGACCCTGGCTGGGGAATTGGAGGGCCTGGGCTTTGGGGGGAGCAGGTGACAAGGGCACGTGCTGGGCCATACCCAGTGATGACAGAGGCAGGCTGTAGAGCAAGGCCAGCTGAGCTCCCCTGGGGAAGGGGAGCCCTCTCTCCCCCCGGGGGTGCCTCTTGAGGGAACCTGGAAAATACTCATGACCCTATTTTGCCATTTCCTGGCTTCCCCGCTCAGGGGAAATAAAAACGGGCAGCACACCTCAGAGTTACCCGCACCCCCCACCAAAGTCTATGCCTCCTACAACCCTGAATCTCAAGGGTTGGAAAGGCCTAATGCTAGAAGCCTGCAACAGCCTCCCACCCATGGGGCCAGCCCATGTTACAACAGCTTCACTCCACCTGGCCCTCCTGCCTCCCTGTGCCCCACAGGAACCCCAACCTGAAGACCCTCTTATCCGTTGGAGGATGGAACTTTGGTTCTCAAAGGTAGGACCCAATCCCCAGAGGGTGATGGAATGTGGGAGGAGGCATAGGTCTCCCCTACCCACTGGAGAGGGCCACAGGGGCTGCAGACAGGTTCGGCATGGGGGCCCAAATGGTTGTCAGGGGGCACCCCATGTGCAGCGAAGAAACTGGAGCCCAGAGAGGGGGGCACACAGTACATTGCCGGCGGGTCTTCTGACATACTACAGATGCTCCACTTACTGCCTCTCAGACCTGAGAACACAGAACTTCTGGGGGATACTGCCTTTAGGTCTGAAGGAGAGAGAGGGAAGGAATGGAAAACCGGGGAGTGTGGAGAACCTGGGGGTGTGCCCTGGAGTGGGTAGGGTTGGAGCAGGCCCAAAAAAGGGGGCAAGTCATGGCCCTACTTGCTCCCACTTACTGGGTGATCACTGGGCATCAGGCACCCCATCCAGCCACGATCACAGGGGAACCCCACCACAGCACCGTGAGACACCCTAATGATCCCCACTTCACCGACAAGGAAACTGAGATGCGGGTTATGACCCTTCCAAGGCCGCTTGGCTAGTGGGCGTGAGCACAGAGCCTGGAACCCAGGACTGGCCGCTCCAGAGCTCTGCTGAGATGCCTGGAGGTGGGTCCTGTCCCAGCCACGCCCTTCTGGAACTCGGGGTTCAGGCCCCCACTTCACAGGCCTCAGAAACCCCTTGAGATGCCCGAGACCACCAGCCTGTCCACGCTGAGCACTCCACTGGGGTGATTCGGGCCCTAGATTTTCCAAAATAGCATCCAAGTCCCGGAGTCGCAGGACTTTCATCAAGTCGGTGCCACCGTTTCTGCGAACCCACGGCTTCGACGGGCTGGACTTGGCCTGGCTCCACCCTGGGCGGAGAGACAAGCGCTCCTTCACCAGGCTGGTCAAGGTGCTGGCCGTGTGGGGAAAGCGGGGGTGGGAGCGAGGTGGACTGGCTCCAAGGGGCTGCGTGGGCAGGAGCTGTCTTGGGCAGCTGGTCCCCTGAGGGCAGGTGGGGGGACGCTGAGGCCTCCAGGCTGCAGAGTCCGGGGACCCACGGGGGAAAGACAAACTGGCTTGTCTTGTGACTGCGGTGGGAGGTGCAGTGGGGTCCTTGGAGGCAGAAGGTCACTCAGCAGAGCGCCCACCTAATGGGGGAGCAGCATTTCCCACTGTTTGGTTCCAAACAGATGTCACTCACCAGCACGCACAGCCTTGGGGACACGTGGCCCCCTCGGATGAGGGCAGTCTGAGCGTCTCTATGACCACAGGCGCAGAGGGACTGTCTAAACGAATTGTCCACAGCACCAACAGCATTTTAATTTTAAAAACAACTGGATATAAATTTAAAGACCACTTGAATTTTGTGGTCTCCTGTACTGGCATGAACAAAACACAGACTGAAAAACAAATCTTTTCCAAGATGATCTGTGGGCCAGTGAGGTCCACCGTCAGTCCTCATGGTCCCTCCCAGGACAGGGAGCAAGTGAATCCTGATGGATGTGCGTGGGGTGTGGGGACATGACGGATCCAAACAGCTTTTTAGGAGAAGGGTGGGCGAGGCCAAAGTGGGACCACCCATTGGCCGCTCTAGCATTTCCCCCTAAAACCCAGACAGGGTGGGGGTTCCCACAGATAGGGAAGGTCAATCACATGCTCCGAGACCTCGGCCTCTGTCACAGGGCTCCCTCGCAAGTAGCCGGGGCCCCTGTCCCTCACCTGCCTCTCCCCCAACCAGGAAATGAAGGCTGAGTTCGCGAGGGAAGCCCAGGAGGAAACAAAGCAGCAGCTACTGCTCAGTGCCGCCGTGTCCGCGGGGAAGGTGACCATCGACAGTGGCTACGACATCACCCAGATATCCCAGTGAGTCTCCTGCCCCACCCTGCCCCAGCACTCCATGTGGAGTCACAAGACTGGGCTTCGAGCCCCTTTCTTCCAAAAACTGGATGTGTGGCCTTGAGCAAGTCCCTGCTGCACTCCCTGCCTCAGTCTCCCCGTTTGTCAAATGGGGCACCATAATCCCTGTCCTTCCGTTTTCTTTCTTTTTATTTTTTTAAGATTTTATTTATTTGACAGAGAGAGAGATCACAAGTAGGCAGAGAGGCAGACAGAGAGAGAAGAAGGGAAACAGGCTCCCCACCGAGCAGAGAGTCCGATGTGGGGCTCCATCCCAGGACGCTGGGATCGTGACCTGAGCCAAAGCCGAAGGCCGAAGCCCACTGAGCCACCCAGGCGCCCCGTGCTTCCGTTTTCATATGGGATATTGTGTTAACGCGTTGAGAGAGTTTCTATGAATTCATTTGTGGAAATGATACACAAAGCAGCCAGCCACCTCGGGGCATTTCCTCGGCTCCAGGCATGCCCCCATCCCCACCATCCCCACCACCCCCACCCCACCACCCCGCAGAGCGCTAGTCACTGGAGACACAGCGAAGCAGCAATAACACTTTGCATTGCTAGATGCCTCCAGGTGCCTTCACACATGCAGGCGACCCTCCCCTGTCCACAGCTCCTCCTCTTCCAGCCCTCTCCCGCATGTGGAGAAGAGCAGTTCACAGCCTCACCGGGCTGATGTCTCAGTGGACTCAAAGACACAGATTTTAGGAAATCCAGCAGGGCATGGCACGGCAGAAGAGGCCAGGCAGCCCGGACAGTGGACCGCAGGGCTCTACGGGGCCTGCCTCGGGGTCGCCTGCCTGCCCTTCTCCCCTCGTGCTGGGGTGATGGATGTGAGGCCAAGAGCCGTTCTAATTCCCTGCCTCCCCCTCTGACCTCTCTTCTCCAGACACCTGGACTTCATCAGCCTCCTGACCTATGACTTTCACGGAGCCTGGCGTCAGACCACAGGTCATCACAGCCCCCTGTTCCGAGGCCAGATGGATGCGAGCTCCGACAGATTCAACAACGCTGTGAGTGTCTGGAAGGAGAGGGTGGCTGGCCAGGAGGGGGCCACAGAGACCCGCCACCTGCCAGTGTTCACACATCAACCCTTTGCCCCTCAAGGA
The DNA here is from genome assembly GCF_964662115.1 of Mustela nivalis. Classification (NCBI taxonomy): domain Eukaryota; kingdom Metazoa; phylum Chordata; class Mammalia; order Carnivora; family Mustelidae; genus Mustela; species Mustela nivalis. Next base: position 42,884,598 of record NC_139035.1, on the reverse strand, counting down.
GGGCTTACGGGGCCCACTCTGCAGATGAGGAAACTGAGGCCCAAAATCTGTGAGTGCTCCATGGCGGCAGAAGGGAAGAGGCAGGAGCCTGCTCTAGACCAGCCTTGCACTTGGTGTGTAACCTAAGCCAACCACCTACCAATAGTAATAATTGCTTCCTGTACCTAAGACCGTTTTTTTGAGAATGCAGCTACAAAATACATTTTCGACTGCAATTATCAGCTCCCAGAAGGAAGCGAGTCCTAGATGGCAGGCACCCCTGGAGCTCCACCTGTCCAGGCGGCGGTGAGAACTGTCGGGTCTTGCCCGCCCTGCACCCGCAGCCCCGCTGACAACTCTCCCCTCCCCTCCCAGGACTATGCCGTGGGCTACATGTTGAGTCAGGGGGCCCCAGCGGACAAGCTGGTGATGGGCATCCCAGCCTTTGGAAGGAGCTTCACCCTGGCCTCCTCCAATTTCGGTGTGGGGGCCCCAATCTCAGGGCCCGGATTGCCAGGCCTCTTCACCAAGGAAGAAGGGACCCTGGCCTACTATGAGGTATGAGCTAGGGAGAGCCCCACACACCCAGAGGCCCTGAGGGGGAGCCACCCAGCCCACCTCCTTTTGTTTCTTTGGGAATAAAAACATATGTTCTGGGGAACCTAGCACCCTGAGGAAGAGGGAGGGGGAAAGTCAGGACTCTTGCTACTAAGCCTCCTTGCTGGCACACCTGTTCTGCACCACCAAGCTCCCAGACACCCCTCCAGCCCTAGCTGAGATTTTCCTGCCAGCCCAGAAAAGAGCAATAGCCCAAGGCAGGTTCTTTCTGGACCCTTGCCTCTGCGGCTGTGTTTTGCTTCGGGCCAGTCCTTGTGTCAGCCCCTCATTTCCCACATCCCTGTTTAAGATGCCAGAGGCAGACCAGAGTCCCCTTCATGTCCTCTGGCTACGGCACCCCGAGAACCCTGGGACATTTGCATCTGGTTTACATACATTAGCCTGAGGATTGAGGCCTGGGGACTGGGGGGATGCCCTGAGCGGGGTGGGGGGGGTGTGAAGCAAGGGGCTGAAAGAGGTTGGGGACCGACCTCTCCCTGGTGACCTGCACCATCTCACCCAGCTCTCCACGCCACCCTGCCCTGTTCTCTGCTCAGATCTGTGACTTCCTCCACCAAGCCACGGTCCACAGACTCACTGACCAGCAGGTCCCATATGCCACCAAGGGCAACCAGTGGGTGGGGTACGATGACAAAGAGAGCGTCCAAAAGAAGGTAGGTTCTCAAGGCCATGTCCCAGGATGAAGAGGGAGAGGGAGGGCCTGCTCCAAGCAGCCAGAGTCAGGTCCCCTGCACCCGAGGGCACCCCGTGCTGGGTCATGGGGGAGGGGTGGGTTCAGGTCTCGGGTGCCTGCTATTCCCTCCCGTAGGCAGGGGCCCAGGCAGCACGTTCGCCCCATGCACACTCTGGCCCCGGGAAGCCAGCTCTGCCCCCTCTGGGTCTTCCCTGCAGGTGCAGTACCTGAGAAACAGGCAGCTGGCCGGCGCCATGGTGTGGGCTCTGGACTTGGATGATTTCCGGGGTGCCTTCTGCAGCACAGGCGTGCGTTTCCCTCTCACCAGCGCCATCAAGGACGCGCTCATTGCAGCTTAACCTCTGTCTTGCACACCGTGGGGTTAGGGGGCATCCCTGCTGGCCCAGAGCCTCACAGCCCGCCCTGCAGAGTGCCTGACTGAGCCTCAGTCTCCCTCCTTTGGACCCCACGCGGACGGCCACAGAGGAGCCGTCTGAGCTCTGCTCCAGGGGACCAGCATGTAGAGGTGGGGCCGTGGGCAGCTAAGGCCCGGAGGCCAGCACACTGTAAGACACGGGGTCAGCACATGCCTGCTGACTTGTGAAAATGCTCCATGACCCCAGCCCCACACAAGGAGATTTCTTAGACTCTCTTACCCCCAGGCCTCCTTGCCAAAGGGCACTTTGACCAGCATGAGCAGCCAAACATCTCTCACGAAGCAGCCACCACACTAATTACACCCGCTGCAAAGCCCCACTTGAAACCTGCACCCAGCAACGGGATCCCGTGGCCCCTCCCGCTTCCCTTTGTTAATTCTGCAGCTGCTGCTCAATAAAGCTCCAGAACCCAGGGCTCCCCACATGTTGGCGATTTCGCTTCGGCTCTTTGTGGCCCCATGGGACCCCTGGGCTCACCTCCCTCGTCTCTTCTGGATTCTTCTCTCGGGCCTGGGGGTTTGGAGCTTGTAGAAGGTGCAGAAGGTGACGCTACCCTGGCTTCTGCTGGGCCCCAGAGAGTCCCACCAAAGAGGCCAGCCTCCTCAGATCCATCTGCCATGGACCATGGCCTTCCAGATATTACGGTAGTCCGGACCTCTTGACGTAGTTCCTCATTGAAAGAAAACTTTTCTATTTCCTGAAGGCCAGCAGGTAGGAGGAAGGAAGCCACATTCCAACCCTTCATCTCCTCTGAGCTCCTGGGAGGGGTAGGGAGCCAACCTAGGGCCCGGGGAAAGAGCCCCGACCCTGGCCGTTCAGGGCTAGAAGGAGACCCCAGTGTTCTCCTGCACCCTCCCTCCAGCCCAGGCCCAGAGCCTCCGCAGGGGGGTTGAGACATGGCCATCCAGGTTCCTCTGAGACTCCCAGAGACCGGTAGGTGATTCATGACCTGAAGGAGCCCCTTCCATTGCTGGGCTGAAATAAGTCAGATGTCCTAGCGCTCTACCCTCTGTTTCCCAAGGGACATACTCGGTCCTTAACCCAAGCAGGGACGAGGCTGCTGTGCTCAGGCGGCCTGGGGACATGAGATGGCAGGCAAGAGGGCCAGGAATACAGATGTGACCGGATGGGCTCAGAAAACCTACAGGTCTTCCAGCCTTTATGATGTAGAGATGCTCTCATCCGGTTGCTAGAGAGTTCCCAGGGCCCCAGGCATGCATTGTGTCCAGAGTCCAGAGGCACACTCCAAAATCAAAGAGAATTTATGTGCGGATTCCCTCATGTTCCAACCATCCGTGATTTGGCCTAGTGGTCTGTGACACTAGTTTGAGGGGTAGGGAAGGAAGTACCTATTGGCCACCCTGAAATCTGAACCAGCTGGAGCTGAACAGATGCAGCTGATCCCAAGGTCACAGCCTTGCTAAAGGCAAAGAAAGCAAGAACTTGGCCAGAGACTCAGGGTGGTACCTGGCATTTCATCATGGACCAGTGGGGCCAGGAATTCCCCAATCTCTGCTCTTTGCCCATCCCACCACACCAGGGTCTTCAAAACCCCCGGGGCTACAAGCCCTCCAGGACAGCCAACACCCCTCCCCCTCCCTAGAGCTGCCCTTCCCCCAGCCTGGGACAAGCTCTGTAGGGCTGACTCAGGGTCCGGCAGAGTTAGTCACATTCACTTATAGCTGCGGAGTCAGAGGCCAGGGATGGGGATCGGGTCTCCAGGGCCCGCCTCCTGCCTGGCAGGACACTGAGTCACCTGGCAGAGGGCACGGGCACCCAGGCAGGGCCCGACCCAGGCCCTCCACTGCCACTCCACAGCGAGGAGAGCCAGCCGTGAAAGGCAGCCACGCTCCTGTGTGGCCAGCCCTAGGGAAGGGGGAGAGGCTGCGTGTGGCCAAGGGCCGTGAATAAATGACATGTGTATTTACTTTTAAATGCCAAGATGTATGATACATGCTAAAGAGGGCACAGAATGGATATGTTTCATTTAAAGAATTACTAACTGGTGCGGGGTGCCTGGGTGGCTCGGTAAGTTAAAGCCTCTGCCTTTGACTCAGGTCATGATCACAGGGTCCTAGGATCGAGCCCCGCATGGGGGGGTCTCTGCTCAGCGGGGAGCCTGCTTCCCCCTCTGTCTCTGCCTGCCTCTCTGCCTACTTGTGATATCTCTCTCTGTCAAATAAACAAATAAAATCTTAAAAAAGAAAGAAAGAAAGAAAGAAAGAAAGAAAGAAAGAAAGAAAGAAAGAAAGAAAGAAAGAAAGAAAAGAAAAGAAAAAGAATTACTAACTGGTGAAAACCTGTGTAAACCCCCACCCCAGGAAAAGAAGTGAAACCTTAGTAGTGCCCCCCAAAACCTCCCCAGCACAGACACCCCGTCCTCCGCCTGGAGGCAGCCACTCCTGACCTCCCCTGCCTCCCTTCGGCATCTTACCACCTACAGAAACCCCTGGAAGAAGAAAGCCTGGGGTTGCCTGAGTTTGAATTTAAGATGGACCAGGTCCCACGGTGCTTGAGCCTTCCTCCTCCTGTGCACCATGAAACTGTTAGATCCGTTAGGTCGCCTGGGGCTGCAGTTGGCTCGTCCTGTCCTGTAGTTTGGATTATAGGTGGTGGGCACATGGTCACGGGGAGCTGCGGAGGGCCAGCTGCTTTCCCCAGGTTTGGGCTATTACGAATAACACGGCTGTGCACATTCGCATGCGTGGCTCCTGGGCACAGGTGACACTTTGCAGGGCTGTCACTGCTGGGTCGCAGACATGCCCATTTCCCATTTTTACCAGATCCCATCACCCTTTCTCCAAAGGGGTGTGTTCGACTGCTGCTCCCACCCGCAATGACGGTTCCCATGGCCTCCCCTCCTCCCTGAAACATGCTATTTTCCGGCTTGTTAAATGATTACCAGTCAGAACGTTTTACTGGGTGAATGAATCCATGAGTAGACGTTTGCTTGTACTTGCCTCATAACACCCCCTGTACACCCCCCGCCCCCCGCTTCGAAGAGCCTAGAAGTTTCAGAGTGCTGTCTTCCTCTGGGGTCCCTTCCAGCTCTGCCTCATGCCTTTATCTCACTGCCAAGGGCTAGGGGGTTGTCACAGGGACTGGGGAGACTTGGTCCTCTCCAGCCTCTCCAGCCAAAGCAGTAACCAGGGGTCTTAGGTCCCCTTCCTGGGGTCCCACTGCTGGAAGAATCTTCCTCCAACCCACCTTGGATATCGCAATCCCCTCCTGGTCTAGAACCCTCAACCCCACACAGCACATGGGAGAGTGTCCAGGGCATGGGAGGCCGAGGGGAGTGTGGGATCCCAGAAACAAAGCTGGGAGTGCTCCCCCGGGGAAAACTGTTTCAGGCTGTCTGGGTCCCAGCACCCAGGCGGAGAAGCCCCGGGGACAAGAGGCTCCACAGAGACCAAACACAAGAAGCATGACCTGGGTTCCTTCTCCAGATGGAAGCTCTTGTCCCCGTTGCCCTAACCCCTGGCACCGGCTCTCGGCAATGCCCCTTCTCACCCATCTGGGCCGTCCTTCCCTCCGGGCTCCAACACCCTGGCTGCTGAGATCCAGTCGGAGTGATGGACGAGCTACTGCGCTCCTCAAGGGACCCTGCGTTCCTCCCCCAGAGCTATTCCTGGCCGAGGCATCTCCCTGCCCCCCAGTCCCCCTGCCTGACCTGACCCCACAGCTGGGAATCATCCTTTGGCTGGGGGTGGGGCTGCCCTGGCTATATAAGCCTGGACCTCGGTGTCCTGGCACCCTGGAGGCCCAGCTCCTCTCCCACTGACCCCGGCACACTCCAGCCTGACCACAGCCAGCCAGCCCCGCAATGACTGAGAAAGCCACCTCGGAGGCCCCCGACTGTGGTCCAGAGGAGTCTGCCTCTGAGTCGGCCCAGGCGCCCACCACAGAGCCCGCTGGAGAAGTGGCAGCGTTGGAGTCTGCCGGGGAAGAACGGGCTCCCACGCCGCCACCGGAGCCGGCTTCTCAGGCCCCAGCGCCTGCAGCCCCCACGGCCCCCACGGCCCCCACGGCCCCCCAAGCCACTAAACCCGCACCTCCAAGTGAAGGTGACAAGAGGCGGGCCAGTTGGAGGAGGGAAGCAGGCATGGCAGGGAGTGCGGCGGGGGAGAGGTCCCCACCACAGACCTCCTCATCTCCCCCTACTTCTCCCTCAGACGTGCCCAGCGCCCCACTGCTGTTCGCCTTGGAGGATGTGAGCGACAGCTCGGTGACCGTGAGCTGGGAGCCACCGGAGAGCCTAGGGAGGCTGGGGCTCCAGGGCTACGTGCTGGAGCTCTGCCGAGAGGGAGGTGAGCTCTGGGCTAAGCCCTGTGTACCCCCAGGGGAGGTGGGCTTGTGGGTGTCGTGGAGACAGGCCCCAGCCCCTGCAGCTGGGCCAGTCTTGGGGGGACATACCAAAGGAGAAAGTGCAAGTGGTCCCCTCAACCCGCTCACCCACCGCTTCTTGCTCACCCCATGGATCTCTGAGGCAGGGGGGTGTCCAAATGACACCCCTCTGGGAGACCCCCACCCCCATCCCCCAGCTCCAGGGATCCTCTGAATGAGTAACAGGGAGAGAAGGGTCGGGGCCGCTGGGGTGCTGCCCTAATGAGAGGTGCTGAATCCTGGGGGAGCCTGCTTGGGGGGCAAGCGGGAGTGGGGAACAGAGAAGCTGGGAGTGGGAAGACTTAAGAGGAAAAGACCGGGAAGAGAAACAGGGAAACAGGGCAGTGGCCCAGTTCCTGTTGCCCCTGTCCTGTTCACCTTCATGGTGGCCAAGTTCAGCCTGGCTTACGCCTTTGCTCTTACCTTACTGTGTGACTTGGCACATGTGTCCCACCCTCTCCAGACTCTAGCGATACCTTCTCTGAGCATCGTTCCAGGGTTCTCACACCAGGTATCTTTGATACCGTTTGACAAGAAGTCAGGGAAAGAGAGCAAGGGGGAAGTAAGGCCCAGGGAGGGAGGTCGGCTGCCCCAGATCACCAGGGAGGAGAAAAGCCCCACTGAGACGGATGCCGGTGATCATGAAGCCGGGGCCTTGCCTGCTGTCCATTTCTCCAGCCTCAGAGTGGGTGCCCGTGAACGCCCGGCCCCTGATGGTGACCCAGCTGACCGTGCGGAACCTGGCTCTGGGGGACAAGTTCTTCCTGCGTGTGGCTGCGGTGAGCTCTGCGGGGACTGGCCCGCCAGCTGTGCTAGAACAGCCTGTCCACATCCAGAAGCTCATCGGTAAAGCCCATCCTTTCATCTCCTGCTCCCCAGCCCTTCCCAGGCACCTTGGGTGATAGGTAGGGAAACGTGAGGCTAAGGCGCAGAGGACACAGGACAGTCATCGTCCCCCATCTCACCCTCACGTGCACAAGCCACATGCTATCACCCATCTTGCCTTAAGAAAGTTCCAAGTTCCTCAGTAGCAAGCCTCTGGAGGCCAAACAGGCCATTTCCCTGAGCGGCCCAGCCCCCAAACATTTTGAAAGGGGCTCCCAGAACCCCAGAAATGAAAGTTCAAGCTCCCCAGGTCACCTGCCTCAGCGTCCCAATGCTAAGAGCCATTCTGTTCTTCCTCCTGTCTAATCGGAATCCCTCCAGCGACCGGGGAAGCTCATCTTTTGCCCCTTTTCTGCTCGTGTCCTATGGACTGGGTTCCAGATCCTCCCAAAGATTTTGGAGTAGAGAGAAGTCTTTGCTTGCCTCTTATCCCACCACGTCTCTGGTGGGAGAAAGACGGGAGCCTGCAGGCCTGCGAAGTGGTCTCCATCCCCAGAGGGCAACAGTGTGCGGGGACCTTGGAGGCCAGCTGCTGTCCCTTTGCTAAGAGTTCTATTTGCAGGGTGCATTAGCCTCAAGCCTACCCTTGCTCCCTTCCCGGAGCCGATCGGGTTTCAGTCTGTTAATGGCAGTGAGTCATTTAGGCTGATCTGAGGTCTCTGGGGACAGCCCAGGGCCCAGGGTGAAGAGAGATACAGGCCAGCAGGTGGCCTGAGGCCTTCTCTACCTTCCTTCTTGTTCCCCCACACCCTCTGGCCCCCAGAGTTTGGGACAAAGCCTCCAAAAAGAGTGGGCTTCAGAGCCACAGGAGAGGTCACATTGGGATTCAAAGAAATACTTCTCAACTTCAGCGCCCAAGAGATGTGGGAAGCATGGGGCCAGGGAGATTAGAATCATAGACTGTGACAGCTTGTCCCTCCAAGCCAAGCAGGTCCCAAGGGACCCAAGCACTCCTTGAGGTCATTGAGCCTATTAGCAGCAATTCCAGAACCTGCCTCCCACACAGGACCATTCCTGTGTCACCAAGCATCGGGGAGTCTTCTCTGTTACCCTCCCATCCTTTGAGTCTGGGCGAGCAGCCACTGTATGGACAGGTGGGCTCTGGCCTGGAGGTGCCAGGAAGCCCTCCTGACCGGGAAGATGCTGGAACTATGCCAGGAGATCAGACTCTGAGAGGGTACAGAGGTCAGGGCCCTCTACTCCAAGGCCCAACCTGGAGGGAGCCAGCCAGACTCAGCACCCACGACTCCATTAAAATTCCTCTGGCAGGAGAGAAGGGGATTTCCTGGAGAGAAGGGCGGGCCGGGGGGGGGGGGGCTGTGAACAAACGGGGACCAGCCAGGCCCTCCTCACGGGCAGGGCAGGGTGGGGACCTTGTCCAGAATCCTCAGCTGCTCAGCTGTCCCTTCTTAGCCACCTGGAGCTGCCAAGCATTCCTGGCCCCCTGCAGCTGCCCCTGGAGCACTTCACTCCTTATGCTCCTAGGGCCAAGTGCCTGCACAGCTAATCCTCGGAGACACAGTGTTCCTTCTCACCGCCTCCTCCCCTCCCGCCTGTGTGCCACTGACCAACTGCTGCCACCTGTTTGCCACTGAGCAGCCCCCCGCTGCTCCTGCTCCTGTCCCCACCCCGGGGGGCACGATGGTGGCTGCAGCCTCCCTTGGAAGGTCCAGGGGCTTTGGTGTTTGCATCTGATTAGTCAGGAAGGTGGCTCCCCGCCCTAGCATGGGACTGAAGTGAGATTTCAGGAAGGACTTCCCAACTGCGAGACTGAAAGGTAGTGGGAGGGGCGACAGAGGTGAAGGGGGTAAAACGGCTCCAGCCTCATTTAAGAAGGGAAAAGATCCTAATCCTCCCATATGGCCCCTGACAGAGAAATGGGCAAATGGATCTCCTAGGAGCTTCTCTGGAGGTTCTGGGCTGCTGTGGAATGGAGGGGGCTGGATTAGGAGGAAGAAGGCATGGCCACCTTTCCCCAGAACGAAACGCAGAAAGCAGGCCGGCAGGTGCAGCACCTGCTCCCCACTAGGGGGGGCCAAGGAGCCGTCCAGGACCCATCTGGAGCCCAGGAATGCCTGGGCTGCAGAGTAAATCCCAGCCTTGGCAGGCTCAGGGCGCCAAGGGAGTGCCCGGGATGCTTACTAGTTCACACCATGGGGGCCCTGCCCTCCTGGAAGCTCCCCGCTCTCAACTCCCCAAGGGCCTCGGGGGATTTGGGCCCCGGGATCTCCACTAGTGAGCTTTGCCTTTCCCACAAGCAGGCAGCCCCAGAACACACCTAGGATCCCCCCTGCCCAGCCAGCAACCCTCACCGCTTGCTTCCTACACCCTCCATGGTAGCCTCCAATCAGCAACCCCACGTTGTCCTAAACCCGGCCTCTCCCTTTGATGCAGAGGCCCCCAAGATCCGAGTCCCCCGCCACCTTCGTCAGACCTACATCCGCCAGGTGGGAGAGCCAGTCAACCTGCAGATCCCCTTCCAGGTAAGTGCGGCCCCTGCTCAGGATAACAGCCTGGATGGAAATCAGGGTCCCTACTTGATGCACGGCAGAGGGACGCTGGAAATGTCAGGATCCTCATGGGGGTCAGTCCTCGTGGACCCACCAGGGGAGCTTCACCCTCCCTCCATTGTACACATGACTCAGTTGTGATTCTCCAGCCTGTGGATGGAGTAGGTGGTCCTAGGGCTGGCTGGACCCCTGGAGAGGGAGGCTGTGAGCAGCACCTGCGTCTCCTGGGAAGAGCTGATGGGGCCAGCTCCGGAGGTCCCCGGACTTGAGTGGGCAGGGGGATGCTGGCATCTCCTGTACCTGAGAGCTCCTCCCTCCCAGGGCAGTCCCAAGCCTCAGGTCTCCTGGACCCATAATGGCCACGCCCTGGACAGCCAGCGGGTGAATGTGCGCACCGGGGACCAGGACTCCATCCTCTTCATCCGCTCGGCCCAGCGCTCCGACTCGGGCTGCTACGAGCTCACCGTGCGTCTGGAAGGCCTGGAGGCCAAGGCAGCCATCGATATCCTGGTGATTGGTATGAGACCAGGGGAGGCAGGGCTGCCTTGCACGGGACCCAGAGACCCCACCTCCTACCCCAGAGCTGGTGGCTGACGGGATCAGGCCCGGGAGCGTGACAGGAACCAGATCGTGGGTGTGGGGAATTTGCAGCAAGCCCAGACCTGCCCCTCATCCCGCCTTCGCACTCTGGTCCTGCAGAGAAACCTGGACCCCCCAGCAGCATCCGGCTCCTGGACGTCTGGGGCTGCAACGCTGCCCTTGAGTGGACACCGCCCCAGGACACAGGCAACACAGAGCTCCTGGGCTACACTGTGCAGAAGGCAGACAAAAAGACAGGGGTGAGGCCTGCTGGAGCAGAGTGGGGCGGGACTGGGGGAAGTGGCCAAGGTGGCCAGGAAGGCCCAGCCCTCCAAGAGTCCAGGGACCAAGTTCTAGTCTAACTACCTTTAACCTGACTCCTCGTATGACTTTTTAGCAAGATCCCTTTCCTCTGTGGGCCTCAGTTGCCTCCTGAAGACTGCAAGAGGGGCTCTGGGAGGCCCTTCCAGGTCTAGAGCAGCGCTTCTGGAAATGTAATGTGCCAATGAGTCACCTGGGAATCTTGCTAAAATGCTGATTAACTTGGTAGGTCTGGGGCGGGCGCTGAGATCCCGCACCTCCCAGGAGTTCCCAGGTGATTCTGACTTGGCACGTTCTCAGACCACACTTGGAGTAGTAAGAATCTAGAACTCTCCAAGGACCCCAGTGAGGTCATCTGAGTGCTCCAGGGACCCCTTCTCCCAAAGCTGGATGGCTCAGCTCCCTTGGGATAAGGCATGGAATGAGCCCCTCTGAGGAAGGGGCTGCAGGGCGAGCTGGGAGGGGAAGGGCAGGGGTCTGAGGAGAGGATGACCGGGCTGGGGTCCCCGCAGCAATGGTTCACGGTGCTGGAGCGCTACCACCCGACCACCTGCACCATCTCTGACCTCATCGTGGGAAACGCCTACTCCTTTCGGGTCTTCTCCGAGAACCAGTGCGGGCTCAGCACCTCGGCTGCGACTACCAAGGAGCTAGCCCACATCCAGAAGGCAGGTGGGTCTGGGCCCGGGACCAAAACCAAGTCAGGCCTGCCTGACGCACCCCCTCTGCCTGCCCCTGGCTGGGCTCGGCCTGTCCGGGGGCATCAGCACCCCTCCTGGTGGGCTCCTCACGGGTGCGGCTCACCAGAGTGTCCTCTGCCCTCTGCGTCCTGACTCTGCAGCAATGCACATGCTCACCCGTTCCCACGAGGGACTGTACAGAAGTGGATGTGGTGGACTGATTTTAACAAACACATCAGAGCAAACCCATGGGAAGGAGACGCGTCTCCCGGGAGGCTGCGCGTCTATTCCAAAGTTGCTGGTGGCTGCCGACATCACAGGGGTCACAGGGGCTCGCGCATGGTGTCCCAAGGGAACTACTCTGGGGGGCAGGATGCGTGGGGAGGTAGAGTCCGGTGAGTTGGCTCAAACACAAGCCTTCTGACCCTCATATAACACCACAGAGATGGACAGGAGAGATAAGGGTATTTACTGTGTCCACACAGCCCTGTGACATGCTTGCGTCAAATATGAAATGTCAAACCCTTGTTCCCTGTCACCCTGCGATCTCCGGGCCTCCTCTCCCCCCACCGCGGAGTCTGTGTGGGCTCGGGAAAGCACACGCAAATCTTTAACACCAGCCTGTGCTGCACAGAGCTAGGAAGACATTTTTGTTTAAAAAAGGAAAACCAGTCAGATCTCCAAAGACGAACAGAAATGAAGGGTGTGTCTCTTGGTTACAAGTCCTCAGCCTCAGCCAAGAGCATCTCATCTACCCAGTCTTCCTGCCCGTTGCCCTCTCTGTCTTCTCCCTGACCCACCCAGGCACGGTGCCGGCATTCCTCTGCCTCTTTGAGGCCTTCTGTCTCTCAATTCCCACATGCTATCCACGCCTGGCTTCTCGAGAGCCTCCCGAGAGCTTCCCCGCCGTGGAGCTCCCGCATTCCACAGCAACAATGAAATGGCTTGTCTCCTGACCTCGCTGATGCGAAGATCGTCCTCCAGACCACCAGCTCTCTGCCCAAAGAGCCACGGTCATCACGTGATTGTCTACCCTTTAAGCCCCAAACGGCCAAAGTCATATTGGGCAAGTCACTCATCCATGAAGGGCCTTAGTTTCCCATCTGTCAAGTAGTAATCACAAACTCGCTCTTGCAGAGGGACGCTATGTAGATTAAATAAGACATCTAAATGTAAGCTACAGTGATTATTTTAGGAAAATGGATGAAGTCAGTTCTAGAACTGACTTCATCCTGGAATCTCAAATTTGCCCCCTTTTATCCTCTGAACCCAGATATTGTTGCCAAACCAAAGGGGTTTGTGGAGCGAGACTTCTCCGAAGCCCCCTCATTTACCCAGCCCCTGGCTGACCACACCTCCACCCCCGGCTACAGCACTCAGCTCTTCTGCAGCGTCCGAGCATCACCCAAGGTTAGGGCTGAAGCCCCTCTGTGTCCTGGGCAGGTGGGGGCAGGGGGGATGAGGAATCTTCCCAGGCAGCAACTTCAAAGCCCATCCCAGCCCACAACCTCCTCAGCTCTCCTCTGACCATGCCCCCCTAGCCCAAGATCATCTGGATGAAAAACAAGATGAACATCCAGGGTGACCCCAAATACCGCGCCCTCTCTGAGCAAGGCGTCTGCACCCTGGAGATCCGGAAGCCCAGCCCCTTTGATTCCGGGGTCTACACCTGCAAGGCTGTCAACGTGTTAGGGGAGGCATCTGTGGACTGCCGGCTGGAGGTCAAGGGGAAAGGTATGGGGAACGTCCTTCCCTAGGGACCGTCCCTTCATAGAGGCCACTTCTTCCCCTGCTGGGCTAGATGAGGCTGGGTGCTGGAAATCAAGGCAAGACAGAGGGCTAGTAAAGATGGAGAGGTCCGGCTGGTGGAAGGATTTTCCAAGTGGGAGGACGGCCCAATGTAGGGAACGGAGGTAGCAGAGTCTGTCACCCAAACTGATCGACTGCCTGGGGTGAAGATGTATAGCCTTGAGCTCCTCTCGTCCCATTCCCTCCAACTCGGGTCCCCTGCAGGTACGCCCCTCCCCCACTCTGACTGTGGCATTTTTTCCAGCGTCAGCCACACACTGAAGAGCGACAGGAGGCTGGGCGAGGAGGATGGTAAATGGCTGGGCCCGGGGCCTCTGGGGACAGAGTCAGAGCTGGGGGTGGAGGGGACAGAGTCAGAGCTGGGGGTGGAGGGGACAGGGGAAGGTGGCAGTTCCTTCTGCGGACAACTCTGCTGTCCCTGGCAATGTGCACATAGGACAGGGTTCTAGTCCAGGGCATTCCGTTGGGCCTGTTTCCTTTTCAGCAAAGAGGGGCAACATCCTGTGTCCCACTTTCCCTCCCAGTTGGTTCTGAGGCTCCAGACAAGTAGGGGAGGATCCCAAAGCTGCAGGGGCAGAGCTAAGTGCTGAGCATTGGGCCCTTGGGGCGGGAAGTCTGGGAAGGAAAGAGGGCCTCTGTGTCCCTCTGCCCCATCTCACTGCTTCAGTAGGACAGGAAGAGCCCAGCTCTGTCAAACCCTGGGCTCATGAAGCGTGTTCTCTGCCAGGTGCTGCACACCTAGGGGGTCGGGCCCACAAGACTCAGAATCAAGCTCCATGAATGCCCCAGAGCCCCGTTTCCATGGTGACGGCTGAGGGCTTTGCTCCCTGGTACCTGCCTAGTCTCCCTCCCCCAGAGGCTGGAGCCCAGGAGCCAGGAGTAGGCCTGGCAGGCCCCAGGCCAGGCTTCCTGGGCACAAGGGGGCCTGGAGGTGCAAAGATTGGAGTGCCCCTGCAGAGCGGTGCATTCTGGGTGAGAACCGTTCAAATAAAAGTGTGTGATGTGTTCCGGTGCCAGGGCCTCTGACAGTGAGCATCGTTGTGATGGGGGAGGGGTTGTGTCACAATGAGGGGGGTGGAGCACGTCGTCACCACGAGGAGGTGTCCACAAATGACACCAGGAGGAAGGTGCCAGTGGGAGGGGACTCAGGATGTAAGTGGGGTTTCCAGGTTTCCAGACAAGAGATTTTTTAGCATCTGGCTTTCACATTCAGGGTTTGCTATGCCAAGAGCATAGCTATAGGAAGAGACACACTCTTCTCTAGAAACTTCTTTGCTCTGAATGCCTCCATATCTCCCCTCCCTGCACCACCCCCCTTCGGTCTGGTCCGTGCTTCTCCCGCATGCCACCACTGCTCTCCTCCGCTGAGGTCTTCTGCTGCCCTCAGATGGTGGTGGGGGTGGGTATCCAGGGGCATGCTGTCAATCAAGTTTCACAGTCTTTATTAGTCAGGAGGCCCTCCCTGGGAGCCAGGGAACATCCCACCTCCAAGAACGGGCGGGGCCTGGAATCACGCGCAGAACCCGCCCCCTCCCCTCTGTACAAACCCCGCCCTCCAGCTTGGCCGAGGGTGGACACTTCCCTAGATGCTCTAAAGCCTACACCGTGCCACAGAGCTCCAAAGCCCCTGAAAACTGTGCTCAGTGCCAGGGACGCTGGGGACATTTAAATGCCAGCAAGCTCTTTCTGCCTCCCCCTCAGCGGTGTGGTCTCCCCTGGCCTGTTCCAGTCTGGCACAAGTCACTCCAGCACTTTCCCTTGTCCACCCCCTCCGCAGGCAGGCTTAATGCTCCTTCGTGTTGTCATTTCTGGGGCTCTCCTCTCCATCTGGCCCAGAAACAGCAGAGATGGGTGTCACTTAAGAGAGTCCAGGCCATCATCAGGGCCCAGTGGACAGGTAGTTACCGCCCAGGCCCCTTCTTGGGACGTCCGGGGCCCGAGCAAGGGCTCAGTGCTGCCACCTGGTGGCTGTATGAGGCCTGCACTTCAACTCCACATGAGCTCTAAGGGGCTTGGAGCCCCACCCCAGTTCAGGGTCCCAGGGCTAGTGGAGAATAAAGCAAAAGTTGGGAATGATTTCTGGACCTGCTCTTTCTGCCTCTCCCAAGTATAAACCTGGGCTCTCCAGGGCAGGGAGAGCAGGCACCCAGGCACCCAGCATGGCTAGGAGCTCAGGGTCCTGGGAGGCGGACACTGAGTTTCCTTGATTCCTGCCTCTCAGTGGCTCTGCCAACTTCTCCCACAGCAAGAAGAGAAGGCAAGACCACGATGTCCAGTTCCTCTCCCTCCCTCCATCTTGGAGGGGATCCTCTCCTTTCCTCAGGCTTCCCAGGGTTGCCCCACTACCACCAGAGACAAGCAGGCTCCCCCAACTGCCATGGGAACCCCAGCTTGCCCTCCCAGCCCACATGGCCCCTTTGCAGCCTCAGGCTCCCCAGGTCCGTTCCAGCCCAAAGCTCTGGGCTCTCTGCATGATGGTCACATGGCTGGGGAGGCTCAAGCCACTTTCCTCCTCTCCTCAGGTTCCCTGGTTCCTTCCCCACGGACCGCCCTCCCAAACCTCCTCCAGGACCTGAGCTGCAGGGCACCCACACCCCACAGCCCTGCCAGGAAGGCTCAGGAGTGGGACCAGTGGGGAGGTGGGACTGGGCTGATGCCCCCAATGTGGGCAGCCAGGTGGGAACAGAAGGTGGAGTCTAGTCGTGGGGCCCCTCTTCTGGGGGGTCCTCGTCAATGGGGGGTGAGGGCTGGCAGCGGAAGTGGTCATTCCAAATCTTAAGGAAGGTGACCCGGAACTTCTGGATGCGGAAGGCGTAGACGATGGGGTTCATGGCTGAGTTGCCGTGAGTGAGGAAGATGGCGATGTAGATGAGGACGCTGGGCTTCCGGCAGGAAGGGCAGAAGAGGGTGATGCAGTTCAGAATGTGCAGAGGCAGCCAGCTGAGGGCGAAGAGGAAGAGGATGAGGGCCAGCGACTTGGCGATCTTCAGCTCCTTCCCGTAGTACTTCTGCGGGTCCCCGGAGGAGGCCGACACCTTCTTGTTGAGCTGTTTGCGGATCAGGTAGAAGACCTCCAGGTAGATGAGGACCATGAGCAGCAGCGGGGGCAGCACCCAGACAAAGAAGTTGAAGTAGACCATGTACTCCATGCTGATGACCTTCTCGAACTCGCACTCGATCACAGGCTCGCCCTCGCTGCCGTTGGCCGCCCAGGCCCGCTGCACCTCCCCCAGCCTGTTCCAACCGAACAGGGGCGTCAGGCCCACCACGAAGGAGAGAATCCAGCAGCCAGCGATGGCCACCGCCGCCCTCCGGGGAGTCACCACCGTCTTGTACCTGGGGGAGGGGAGGGCAGAGTGTGAGTCCCCCCACGTAGGCTCCGCCAGTCCCCAGGGGTCTCTGAGAGGAGGGCCCCTTCCCAGCCAGGGCCCAGGGAGTGGGGAGCTGCAGGTCTTTGGCTAGAGGTCCAAGACTTCAGGATCTAGGATTTGGGCCAGAGCTTGCGACACCCTGGCCATCCCGCCTGCAGCAGATGGGAAACCTGGTTCACGTAAAAATCATGAAGAACAAAAAAATCAAGATAAAAATCATAACGTAAAATAATAAAGGACCTCCTGCAGAAGTATCAATAAGATCACCAGAGTAAAACTCAGTCACATGTGCCTGGCACGTGGCTATTGGTCCCCTCATCCTTGCTGCGTGACAGTCCTTGCAAGGTAGGAAAGCCTTGACGGATGACTAAGTGGAGGTTGAAAGTATCACGTGATCTGCCCAAGGCCCCATGGAAGGCAGGAGCACTTTCCTGAGCCACGCTGACCCAAAACAGCCAGATCATTGGTGAAGCCCTCTTTCACTTAGGCCAAAAAGCCTTCCACAGCTCCCTCCTTCCGGCCCTGCCCCACCAGTGTCCCCTTCCCAGCTTACCTCCCCTTCCCCTTTCCAATCACAGCACAGTGCTCATCTCCTGAGGGCTTATGCTGCTGCACCAGCTCTGCATCCCCAAGCTAATGGGAGAATTATTCTCAGAAAGATACCTAATGCTCATGGAGCTTTTGTGGCCACCCAGGCACTCGCACGCAGGCACATGTAGGTCCATTTGCTCAGCAGAGCACCTGAAACACGGGTGCCTTCTGTGCCGGCACTGCTCCCTGTGCCTGGAGAACAGATCCCAGCCTCTCTGCACTCCCATTTTGGGTGAAGAGGCGGACGACACAATGTCCTGGGAGCTCTGCACTTCCCTTTAAGCCAGTGCAGCCGGCGGCCAGCATGGTCTTCTGCCCAGACGCTGCCCTGGAGCAAATGCCAGGGGATGGGGCCTGCCCGGCTCTGTGCCGAGGAGTCGGCTCAGCGCGGTCGCTTGCCCAGTTGTTATTTTCCAGTGCGGCTCCTGGAGGGAGCGCCCCCTGAGCCTGTAAGCCACTACTGAGACCCATGGGGGTGAAGGCAAAGCCTCCCCCCCCCCCCCGACGCTGGTCTCTTCTGTCCTGGGCTGCAGGATCAGAGGCTTTCTTTCTCACAGCGATGATGTTATGGCCCCTTTCACCCTGGACATCTGTCCACCCTCCAAAGCCCCCACTGCTCCAGAAGGCTTTACAGGGATGGGGAGGGGCATGCCTTGGCAGGGGTGGTAGGAGGAACCAGATCGCCATCAAGGAAGCAAGAACTACAAGGGATCACGGAACCTCTTTACCAATCTCATCATTCCAGTGGGGAAAGGAGGAACCTAGAGAAGCCCAAGACCTCACTGGGGCCCTTCCTCTGCCTTGTGATCATGGGGTCCTTGTGCCCCCAAAAGCACCAAGGTACTTAAAAAGCACCCAGTTCGCGTGTGTGTCTTTCCGTTTTCTTACACGTAATCCTTGCTATCTTGGAACGGAATCCCATTCCCGCCTTTCGGATCCCCGGCAGGAAGGCTGGCCTGGTGTACACGCTGGAAATCAACCTGTAATCTACTCGATCAACTCCCAACGAGACAGCGGACCCCGCTTCAGAGACTAAGGACCAGATGAGAAAACATAAGCGACAAAGTCTGTGAACAGCCCACGGATATTCCTGTGCCAGAGCCCCTACCCCTCCAAACCCCCAGTAACACTCACACTTGGAAAACCTCCAGCATCTCTAGATGCTCGGCCAACATGGCCTAACAGCTCTGCAAATATCTGGCTCAGGGCTCGGTAGTGATGGTCTCAAAGTGCCCTCCACACATCCTTGAGTGAAAGCAGCTCTGGGTGAATCTATGGGCCAAGACTGTAGGAGCGGCGATCAGTCTGCTGAGGGCTGAGGGACCCTGCCACGGCAGTCATGGGAGGCGGGGGCGGTTCTCCAGGTGAGCCTCAGCAGCTAATCAGGCTGCAGCTGCAGGAGGAAGGTGGAGGCCAGGCCCCTGCCCTGCCCCCCATCCTGGCCCATCGCGTGTATGATCTACATCACGTTTATTGTGCACAAAGCCCTTTATGTTCGTGCCTCAGGTCATCCCCGTAACCACCCCGTGATGCAGCACCTAACGGGATTACCACCTCACAGATTAGGAACCCCAGGCCCGGAAATGGCCCCAAATGACCCAGGTCTCCTGACTCCAAGACCAGCTCCTGCCGAGCACCAGGCTCATCGTGCGTCACTTAGATCTGGGATGGTTGGCAGATTGGGAATGTCCCTTTCCTAAGAGCTTTAAAATGGGAACATCCAGACCCTGTTCAAAGAGGGTGTGCCCAGAGATGGACAAGGTGACCTCGTGCTGCCGTGCAGCCTGAGGACTGGGGGTGGGGGGAGGCTGCCCAGGACCCACATCTGAGCGTCCAATGACCCACTGAGAGAAGACGTGGTCTTGACACTGACCCAGGTGCGAGGGAGGGAGGAGGCAGCGTCTCACTGGGGAGGCCCCCACTGCCCTCTTCCTGTCGCCCTTCCTGACAGCCTAGAGCCCCAAGGTTAAAGCTTTCCTGGGGCTCCTCCAGGGCCGGGTCCCAGCAGACCTGCAGCTTAGGGTATCAGTTCTCATCTGTTTTTCTTGCTATTTTCTCCATGGTGGGAAAGGACTGGACCCAGGACCTCGGCTGAGGTGGGGCAGGCTCTCACAGGAAGGGCTGCGCCCCAGGGCCAGGGAGAAACTCACCTCTCCCCACATGTGGGAAAGAGAAGCAGAGGCTGCAAGTCCAGCGGGGGGGGAGGGGGGAGCAGAAGGGGGGGCATGTTGAATGCGTCTCCAATGCTTGGGCTCTCCCTCCCAAGCTGGGGTCTGAGGCCTCACCACCCCCAGGACTGTGCTGGGAACGAGCCAGAGAGATGGCTGTCCTCAGGAGGGCGCAGTCTCTGGCAGACACAGGTGGGGAAGCAACAGAATGGGGACGCTGAAACACCAGGGGGCCTTGTCCACGGGCAAGCAGGGCGGGCCACTCCTCACCGAACCAGCCCCATCGTCTCCCGTGTCTCCCTCACAGTGCTTGGAACCCACCACGGGTGAGACGTTCCTTCGGGTTGAGAAGTGCCCCCCCACCCCGTGTGTTATTTCTGAAAGTCAAGACAGTACTCACTCCAGAGCGTGAGCTTATTGCCCTCAAGGTCCTGACGTGGTGATAACATGCAGACCGAGTACCTGGACGGCAGGAGGGCAGGAGAGGGAGAGCTTCAGGAAAGAGGTGGAAGGCGGTTCCTGGCCCGGCTGAGGGGGGATGTTTCTCCCGTCACAGATGCTGCCCGAGTTGGGTGTGGTTCAGGGGTGGGCACGGTGGGGGCCTACCAAGCCCACACTCAACAGGGCAGGGGAGGGGACAGCTTTGCCTCACCCCTGCTCTCTGGCAGGGCTGCCACACAGAACAGGGAGGTTCTGAAGGCTAACATGGCAGGAAGGGCCTTGAAAAATAACAGCTAACGGGTGCCTGGGGGGCTCAGTCAGTTGAGTGTCTGACTCTTGGTTTTGACTCAGGTCATGATTTCAGGGTTGTGAGATCGAGACCCGGGGCAGGCTCTGTGCTCAGCAGGGAATCTGCTTGAGATTCTGTCTCTCCCTCTCCCCCTCCCCCGCACTCATGTGTCTGCTCCCTCTCTCAAATAAACAAATCTTTAAACAGAAAGAAAAAATAACAGCTAACTGATCAGTAATAATGACAACAATAATGCTAACCAGAGCTAATATTTACTAATACTTTCCATGGGCCTGGCACTGACTAAAGGTAGTAAAGGTAGCCCCGTGAGTTAGGTATTATTATAATTATTATTTTCATTTTCTAATTATAGTAACTGAGACTCAGATTATGAGACCTGCCCAAGGTCCCTTAGCCACAAAGAGGTAGAGACAGAATTGCTAAGGTTCAGATCTGTCCAAGTCCAAAGCCCAGGCTGGACCCGGCTCAGGCAGTCCAATGGGATGGGGCGGAGAGGTTTGGAGGGTGTGGCCTCAGAGCAGCGGGAAGCCAGGTCGAGCTCCCTGGACTGACCAGGTCTGAAGATGCCATCAGACCTGCCTGGAAGCCTCCCTCCTCCCTCAGGTCTGAGCTCTTCACAGACCCTGGACTGCTCTGCTGAAGAGCTGCCTGTTTAGTGGCGGGGGCGGGGGGGATTGTTGGGGAAACGAAGCAAATACGGTACCTCCCTTTGACTCATTAAACGGATATTCCTTGAACACCTTTAGGTTCCAGGTACCAAGTGGTAAAGGTAGGGTTCAAAAATGCTGAAGAGAACAGGCTCTCATGAAAGTAACTTTCCAGGGGCAGGAGAACAAGAACTAGAGGTATCCACAAATAAAGGATCATTTCAGAGAGTGAAATCAATAGGGCCCCCCGAGAGTGAGTAGCGGGCAGCGGAGAGACCTCTCCGGGCAGGATATGCTGAACTGATCGCTAAATGATCACCAAGAACCACCCAGGCAAAGATTGTGGCGGGGTGGGGTGTGGGGGGGGGGGTGGTCAGAACCTTCCACACAGAAGATCCAGCAGGTGAAGGCGCTGAGGCTGGACAGCAAGGAGGAGAGAGCTGCTGGGGAGGCCGGTGAGGACAAGGGTCGGGTGGGTCAGTCCCAGCTGTGGTCAGGGACAGCCACCTAGGGCGGGGAGGGCCACAGTCAAGGGTCAGGGCTACATTCTAAGTGCAGGGAAGCCCCTGCAAGCCATGGGGTAATATCCTCCAATTTCTGTTTATAAAAGCTGAGTCAGACCGCCCTGTGGAGAACGTGTTGCAGCCGGGAAAGAAGACAACCAATCACACGTAGGCTACTTTAGCCATCCAGGCGAGACAGGAGGTGGTGCGCTCTAGTTGGCACGGCGGCTGGGGCGCAGTGGACGGCTTTGAGATGCACTTGGGAACGGACCCAACAGGATCTGCTGCCCAGTCTGGCTGTCCGGCTGACGTTAGGAATCAAGATGGTGCTCAGGTTTTGCTCCTGGCCACCAAGTAGAGAGAGATTCCATTTCCTGAGTCTCCCGGACCCCTGTCTCCACAAGGGGCTCCTCCCCTTAGTCTGAGCCCCAACCCCCTCAACCACGAGGTCCACACCACACTGCAGGACCCACGTTTGTGTCCCCCTGGGGGCCTTCGCCCTTCCTGCTCCTCTCACCTCATTCAGATCCCAGCTCAGATGTCGCCTGCTCAGAGAAGCTTCCCCGACCGGCCTGCGAAGACCTCCCCACCACTCTGTACCTCTCGCCGTGTGTAACTGTCTTGAGAGAGCTGATCACTTCCTGTCTCTCTCTCTCATTCTCCATATATAGGTTTGCACTGATCATCTGTTGCTCTCCAGAAGACTACCAGGTCCCTTTAGGACAGGGTCTCTATTTTGTTGGTTCACCCCTGCAACCCCAGTGCCGAGAACAGTGCAACTCTCTTTCTGCCGAAAAAACAAACACGTACGTGTCGCAAGGGGCAGGGGAGTCCTTACACCCACTTGCACAACCGCTTAAGATCTATTCAATGAGAAATAAAATTCCGTGATAAGTAAACATGATTTATTCAATCATTTGCGATTGATTGAGGACCTAGCCCGTGAGCACCTCTCGGGAACCAGAAGTGAAGAGGAACGCGTCGCAGCTCAGTTAGAGAAGGCCAGAGGAGGAAGGCTCAGCTGTCACCCTGGAAGCCATCACAGTGCCCTGGGTGAGAAGAAAAGTTCCCTGGGTCTCTCCCTGCCACACTGGGAGCTGTGGGGAGCCCACTGTTGACCTGGGAAACCACTGGAGCCCTACACAGGTCCTGCGACATAGGCTGCTCTGACGAGGGCCTCTGATGAGAAGCATGAGCCGGCGCCAGCCAGCACCCCCATGACAGCCCAGGCCCAGCACTGCCCGGCACACTGTGGGAACAACAGAGGTGCCCCTGGCCAGAACCAGTTTCCCCGGAGTCTTTCAGCCTATGGTCCGGAGAAGTCTTGTCTCCAACTCAAGCTAAGTCCTCATGGGACCCATGACCATGCCCAGGCCCCAGAGGTTCCTGTGCCCCATACATAGGGCCCTTTCACAGTTAGGATCACGTCCAGTCAAAGTCCCTGGCTAAGTGCGGAGGGCTGGCCTCTCCTGACCACAGCCTCAAAGAGGGGCTCTTTCCTGGACACCGCTGGTGACCGACTTTCAGGCTGACCCTGAGAATATGAACAAAAAGCCTCCTATGAACAGGAAAAGCTCTGAATGTCATCAGGTGATAAGCAGACCCTGAGACTTAGGCAAGAAAGAAACAGTTGACAGAGAAAAGAGAAGGGCAAGACAGAGAGGCCCTACAGAACTCTGTCTGGTGGACAGAGAACAGTCACACAGAAAAAGGTGCTCAGAGCAGCTGCTCTGCCACTGCTTGAACAAGGCTGGAGCATACTGGTCCTGAAGCCGGCTCTCCTCGGCCTACTCTCCTCGCCCTGCCCTGCTCTGGATCAGCCGGGCTGAGCCTCACAGGCTGCCTCTCCAGAGCTGCTGTATCAGCAGGGCCACAGGAGGCACTGGAGCATGGAAGGAGGAGAGAAAACCAGGATATTTCCACCTCTCTCTGCGCCTCGGGCAGCTGTTACATCTCCTCCCTGGCCTTACCTCCCAGCCAGCAGGCCCAACTCGGTTCCAGCTCTTCCCTTTGTCCTGCAGCCCAGGGCTAACTTCCCCTTGTTGCTAATCCCTGGTTTCCCTCACTATCCCCACAGGCTTCTGAGACACTTCGTCAACCGCATAACCAATTCCTCCAGTGTAAACACCTTAGGGACCTCTGAGCTCCAGGTTGGACCCTAGCGGCTCAGGAGTGAAGCCAGAGCGGGAAGAGCCAAGTGTAGTCATCACGAAGGACTCCCTGCCAGGGACAGCAGAGAATAGACCAGACTCTTAACAAATCCACGGGGACTCAGAAGGGAGAGAGAGAGAGAGCCACATGGTCAGTTTGGAAAAGGGTAGACACGGCTCTGTTGGATGACACGGGTGACGAAGTGTCCTGTCGACTGCCGAGGCCAGGGCTGGGTCGTCAGGCCCCGCTGGCCCTGTTCCCCAGGCATGTGGCCAGAGCCCAGGCCGAGGGCTGGAGTGGGGAGAAGAGAGCCGGATGCAGGGAGCATGTTTCTGTACCCCAGCAGTTTGGAGGGTCAGGAACTGAATTCTCCGTCTCTCCTTCCCTTGCCCTCTGCCCTCCGTGTCTGAGAAGAAGCAATGCTACAGAGCTCTGGCCCCCTCCCTCCTGCCTCCCTTTTCATTAAGGATCTGGGCCACTTGCAACGGGAAACCTGGATTTCCAGACCAGAGAAGTAAGGCTTTCAGACTATTAAACTACTTCCTGCAGAGAAATTCTTCCTCCCCAAGGAGAACAGGAAACGAGATACAATCAGCGGTGCTGGGCGCACTCCAGGGGCCAAAGATTTACTAGTAATGTTGCCCAGGGGAGTCTGGATCAGGGGCCGGAAGGGGAGGTTGGGGGGGTGGCAGGAGGTCCTGATCGTCCTGCTTATTGGAGTCTTGCCCCCCTCAGACCCTGCAGCATTGGCTACTACCCCTGTCAGTGTCTCCCATCCCCAGGAGGGCAATCAGTCTGACACCTCCAGGGCCGGCCTAAGGTCTGCCGAGAGGAGAAGACACTCGGGGCTTCTGGAAAGACCTGGGTAAATTGGTTAAGTGATTAGTGTAAGTGGGCCTTGGAAATTGCTCCTGGTCTCTTGCTGGGGACAGATGAACTCCACAGCCTAGTGGGAAGACCGTAGAGGACACGTATGTGATTCTGGGACCAACCCCCTCCCCTCCCTGCTGGGAGAGAGAGCCTCTTCCTTGGATCTGGCAGTGAGCAGAAGAAACGGAGCTCCTGCCCTCAAGGAAGGTTCTGTCCAACAGGGGGACACAGCGCCTGCCCAAAGGGAGCAGCCAGTCTGAGCAGAGAGCGGCTGAAACAAGGCCAAGGTTGCCGGTGGGACCCCCAGACTCACAGGCCACAGGGAACCCAGCATGGCCGTCCCCTCTCCCCCACAGGTGCTCTGCTCTCTGGGCTCATTCTTTCATCCTTACAAGGAGGCCTTTGGATGTGCTCAGAGCTCCGAAGGAGGCTCCCGGGTGGAGGCGGTGTGTAGGGAGCCGGTCTGCAGATTTGGGGGAGCGACATCTTCCAACTACATCTGCTGCCATCCCCAGTTCTTTCCACTGTCCCCAGTGAATCAGGATGTCCCTTCCTCCTCCACCCCGCCCCCCCCCACACACTGGGAAGCAGCTCTCTGACAAGGCCAGGTGGAGCCGCACATCCCAGTGACGGGGGGTCCTTGATGAGGGTGCCTGACCTGATCAGGAAACGGGCCCAGACTTTAGCACTCCAAGCCATTTCCTGCCCTGAGACTTGATTTTCTCCAACTCTCAGGTAAGGCCAAGGTGGCAGAGACCAAGGACCAATGGCCCCACCTGCCGCGGGTGACTCATCCGGGGGGTGGGACGGAAAAACCCGTCCTGTCTGTGTGCGGGTTTAATGACCTGTGAGTGGCTGGTGCAGTGAGGCCTCACGGTGACGACCACGGTAGGA
This sequence comes from Mustela nivalis, assembly GCF_964662115.1. Classification (NCBI taxonomy): domain Eukaryota; kingdom Metazoa; phylum Chordata; class Mammalia; order Carnivora; family Mustelidae; genus Mustela; species Mustela nivalis. The sequence goes on along the minus strand of NC_139035.1, from coordinate 42,859,778 downwards.
AAAGGGCCAAATTCCTTTTCCAGTGAGGCAGAAAGGCCTGCTTCTGGGGAGAGGGAGCTGACTGGGTCATTCCCACAGTGCCCTGTGGCCTCTGCAGACAGTGGTCACTTCCAAGAGGAGGCCGAGGATCTGCCGGTCCCCCCGGCCCATCAGCAGGGCTGGTGTGGGAGGTCCTGGGAATGTGAGCACCTCGCTGGGCCCACGAGCACAGAGGGGCCCCTGCTGCCCATTGAGGGGTGCCTGCGGGCATGGGAGCAACACCAGGTCCCCCCAAAACAGGAGAGTTCCCCCCCTGGAGCACCTCCTCCAGGGTGGAGTGGGTCAGGAGACCCAAGTTCTGGTCCAGGCCCCACTGGGAGTGAGCAGGTCTGGAGGAGACTCCTCCCTTTTGGGGCATCCGTGTCCGCATCAAGATGATGTGAGACTAAACCAGATGTCTCCCAAGCTCTGCTGGTCGTGCCCCCCTCTTCTGGAATGATCATCCTATAGGGAGAGCTGAGCTTGGCGCGAACAGAAAGGTGGGGGAGAGCCCTGCGGCCCAAACTCCTTTCCCAGTTTGGGGAGGAGGGGCCCCGGGGGCTGTGGCTGTGAGGCACCCACAAGTCCCCAGAAGACAGTCCCTTCCCTGAGGCATGCTGGGGAGTCAGATCGGACTTCTCGCTGCAGGTCCACCAGGTGACTGCTCATGGCCTTGAGCGAGTCACCACCCCTGCAGCCTCAGTTCTGTCCCCAGCACAAGGCTAGAGAAGATGTGCTTGGCAGGCTCACTGTGACCACGGGGCTGGTGTGCCAGCTTGCCGGGGCCCTGGGTACATAATAGCAACTGGTGCCCAACCTTATCAGCTCTCCGCCCCGACGACATCCCTGATTCCACTGGAAAATGCAGTCAGCTCCGAAAGAGATACAAAACAATTTGCAGGGGTGCGGATTGGAAAAAAAAAAAAAAGTGACTTGTTTCCTTTTGAAGGACTGGTCACACGGCTTTAGTTTCTAATTTCCAGCCAGCTCTCCCACCTAACCCAGCCTTGGTCCAGATTGAGTCTGTGTTCCTGAGCTGTCTGGGGTGGGGGTGTGGGAGCTCGCTCAGCCCAGCCCTGAACCCCACGCAGGGCCCCGGAGAAGGCATGCTCCCTGGCGGAGCCCAGCAAAGCTTTCTTGGAGGCAGTGGCCGGTGTGAGGCTGGAGACAAGGGCAGGCTGACTCAGGGGGAGCCCCTGCCCTTTCTCCTTCCTCCCTTCTGAGTATCTCCTGGCCTGTCAGATAGGACGGGATACTTAGCTTCAGCCTGAAAGCCTATGTGGGCCAGGGACCATAATGTCACACCGCAGCAGGGAGACCCCACACAGACTGCAGTGGCCCAGCTGGGACCCAGGAGGCAGGCCTTCTGCGCAGGCGCCCAGCCTGGAGGGACAGGCAGTGCCCCTTCCAGACCTTCCCTGGCCTAGGAGACAGGGATTCTCCCCCTGGGAGGGAGAGGGGGCATGGGTTCTTTCTCTGGGTTTGTTACCTAGGCCTTTGGGCCTTCCTAAAATCATACCCTCTCTTCTAGAAAAGATGTGACAGATGGTAGGATATATGAGGACAGAGGGAATTCTCCACCTTGGACATCTTCCCGAAGAGTCCACTCCCACCATCAGGCCTCCACTCCAGAGCATCTCCTCATCTGTCAGAAAGTCCTTCCTGGGTCTAACTTCAGTCCCTCCTGCTGCCTCACAACCCAAGGTGGTACTTAGCTCTTCAGGCCTGGAAGAAGTTGCATGTTCTCCCAGGTCCTGGCCCTTCTTCCCCCCGACGCCCAGGTCAGTGGAGTTTGGAGCCCAAACCCACTAACAATAACAGCAGTCAGAAAGCCAGCACTTCCCAGCGGTGGCTCCCAGGTGTCTCCTGCTGTTTTGTTTGCCTCATGTCTCACGGCACGCATGCACATTCGCCCAGCCCTACAAGACCAAGTCAGGGCCAGGCCCAGCCCAGGCTCCAGTCCTTCCAGACAGCAGCGTACAGCAGCCCTGGTCCTCACTCCCCTGAGCACCCTCCTCCGTGCATCCACTCTGGTTGCCCCCTCTATTCTGCCCCAGCCACAGAAATGAGCAGGGGATTGGCAGTGGGGGCCTGATGCCCAGTGGCAGGGGTGTGTGTGTGTGTGTGTGTGTGTTGCAAGGGAGAGCCTAGATTCCCATCCCCAGGATGGCAGGTAGCAGGAGGAAGGATGTTGGATCTGCTGGGTCACGGCTGGAGGCTGATGCTCTCCTCCTCCCCACGTGGGACGACAGATTGAACTCTTTGCTTTCGTCTCATGCACGAAACTGCCAGTTCCCTGAAAGCACGACACAGGTGCGGTTCAGTGCTGTAGTCCTAGGAGCGGCCCCAGTGCCCGACACACAGTAGGTGCCCCGTAATAATTGCAGAAGGAAAATGGATTCACATACGATGCTCAGTTAAAACCAGAGGAGGCAGAAAAAGAAGGGCAGGAGGAAGGAATAAGGAACAAATCCAATGAATAGAGAACAGTTACAGGCATGGTAGGTACTGATCTGATGCTATCAATTATCACTTTAAATGTAGATAAAGTCAGAGGGAGGGTCAGAGGTCCACTGAGTCTCCCCGCTCCTCTTCACACCATCCCTCCAGGCAGGTACAGGAGCTTGCTCCCAGCGCACACAGATCGGGCACCTTCCATAGGACCTACAGGACCCTCAGGTCCTTCTTCCATCCCTGACCCCTGGTACATTTAAGCCATGTAATAAGGTAGTTCTAGCAAGAGTCTAACCACACTTCCTCCTGCTACAAGACCAGCCCTTCTCCTCACTGCCAGCCCTGGGCGGAGGTGGCGAACAGCGTGTTCTCTTGCTCTGCAGGGAGCTGGCCTGCACCCCTGTAGGCTGCACTGCACCAGGAGAACAGAGCAGGCTGAGTCGTTGGCAGCGTCCCCATGCAGGGGTCTGGCGAGGCAGCTGCTCTGAGGGCTGATCGATAAACTCATTTTCAGTCCCTCCCACTTCTGCAAAACCCTCTAAATCACTCACATCTGCCACGACCCTGGATGGGGGAATCTCACATTATGATGCGTGTGGGGGAGGAGGAAGCTTATTAAATCAAAGCCTTTTTTTTTTTTCCCATCTACCATTCACGAAAAAAAACTTCAAAGTGCCGTGCTGGGAGCTGGAAAAAGAAAATGCAGAGAGCTGGCGGTAATGGGCCTTGGGGATTCAGCCAGCCAAGAAGCAGGCAGGACTGGCACCACAGCCAGGAGGGTGAGGGAGGCGGGGCTGGAGCTGCCCTGAAGTGGCTTCCCTGCTACCAACACTGACCATCTGGGCAGTCTGGAAGGTCCTCCTTCAGGGCCCCCAACACTGCAATCTTGCAGAGGCCTGACCACCCACACCTCTCCCGCCCCGGACCTCCACGCTGGTCCCCACGTCTCCAATGGAGTCACCCTGGTTGGCCAGGGAGCAAGAAGCTCCGGGCAACACAGAGCTAGCAGGCACTTGACAGGCAGTGGAGGGTCTGGCCTCCGGTCAGGTTCAAACCCGCCGCATTAGCAGATGGGCCCACCCCGCAGCGCAAGGTCAGAATTTCCTTCCCGCATCTGTAAAATGGAGCTGAGATCTTTCCAGCCCAGCCCCCACTGTGCCCCTTGTCACCATCTGACACCGAGGTGTGCGCACGGTCTCTCCTTCCTTTCCCTCAGTCATCCCCGGAGACGGAGTGATCGCCCAAGGTCAGGTTGGCTGCCTCCAAAGGTGGTGTTTTGTGTTTCACACATTGACGTTCCAGAGGACGGTGAGGGAGGTGAGGACAGGGACTAACATCTCTCACTCCTTAGTGTCCCATATTGTCTGAGCTCCTCGGACTAGAATATGCGTGAGGGGCAGGACCCAGGGGCATGCAGCACAATATCTGGCGCAAAAGTAGCCTTCCTCGCCTTTGTTTGGGGGAGGAGGCTGACTCAGGAGGCTACAGAAAGGAAAGGCATTGTCTTGGATCCTACAGGAAAGAGGAACCAAGACCCCTGCCAGGTCCCTTGCAAATCCACTTGGGTGACCTGTTTCTCTTAATGGATGGCTACCGCCACTGTGCAGGGAGAGAAAAGGCCAGGAGCCAGCACTGGAGGAGAAGGAGGGGAGAGAAGCTCCCCATCTTGGCAAGGTGGTAACGACACAGCCCAGCACGGCTTGCAAAGTGCTTCCCAGCCAGCGATCCAACTTGTTGCAAATATCAGCTTGCCAGGTAAACAAAGAGCAGATTGTTGCCAATTTGCAGATTGGAAAACTAAGGCCCAGCAAGATTTGGTGAGTGCCCAACGCCACTTGGGGTCTGAGCTGAGCCTGAAGCCAGGCTCCTCTGACTCTGGCCCAGGGCTCTTTATAGGATGCCCTCTACCTATGGGTGGCAGAGAAGGTCCTTCTGAGCCCCTCACTGCGCCCCGCCAAGGGCCCGCCGGGCTGCCTCTCTAGCCCACCTCCACCACTCTCACCTCCGTGGATCGTTTCTGCTGCCATGGTGCTGGCAACACCTCCGGATTTAGCTTCCCTGCCCTTGTGATTGAAGCAGCCGCGCAAATGAGCACATGCAGGCCCGGGGGCTTGCGAGGAAACAGGCGGCGCCGAGAGGAAACCAGGCAGCAGGCCAGGCCTGTGCCCACTGGCAGTCCCTGCCCTAGAAGCCTCGGCCATCGTAGCTCAGCCTGTGCTGATTTCTCTCACCATCTGTGGAACCTTGCGTTCTGTGCCCATCTCAGCCTCGAAGCCCCCTGAGGACGGTCAGGGCTGGTCTGGAAATCCCCAAAGCTGGTCAGGGTCCCCGGTCTGGAAATCCCCGAGGACAGTGGCAGTGGCAAGTGGGGTATCAGCAATGACATCCGCTTTTGCGATTTATGAGCTGGGCAACCATTTTCAAGTGACTTTACCTCCCCAGCACCTTATTCATGTGTAAAATGATGCTGATCTCAGCCTTGCAGAAAATTACATATGCTGCCAAAGAAGGTTCTGGGTGATGCTCCGGACACTGAGGAGGTAGTCCACACCCCAACACCCCTTCCAGGGAACCCTCCAGGATCTAGCCGGAGTACAGAGGAGGAGCCTGGAGCAGGAAGGGAGGTGCCCAAGGCTCTGGATCCAGAACGGGATGGAACACAACCTTACCTGCCTGTAGGGCTTCGGGCACCTCCCAGCCCTGCCACCCAGCCACTTCCCCAAGACCCAGCTCACCAACGCCAGACCTCAGCATGCACACAGAGGACGCCCTTAAGCCCCACAGGCAGATAATGTCAGCTGCCCACCCCAACTACACCGTGGACGAAGAAACACACACACACACACACACACACAACCACACACACACACCATTATCCATCCATCTCCATCTCCCTCCCTCCCACCAAACAGCAGGAAAGGGAAGAAGGAGCCCCATGATCCTGCAGGGAGATGCTGGGCTTAATCTCCCTTTTCATGTGTAACAACAGCCAATCTTGTGCACTGGTTACTGTTCCATTTTCATTCGTAGCGAGTGAGGCTCAGAGTTTGGCTAAGGTCAGATTACGGAAGTAGCAGAGGCCAGACTGGGAGACCAGTATGGCCAGCCTGGTGGGGAAGCAGGGGGCCCGTGAGCTCTCTACCAGTGGAGATGCAGGTCCCGTGGGGTGAGGCGAGGTTGTTTGTCCCAGTACCAGACCAGGCCCCGAGATCTGGCCTCCTGGTTCCCAGCTGCCAGACTCCCTCTGTGCTGGCCAGATGGGGAAATCACGTCTCCCCCAGCCTCCTCTGGTTTGGGAGAAGGCTCCCTGGCCTGGATTCTCCTCACAGGTGTTTTGCTGGAACATTTTTTTTTCTTCAAGGCTTGCCTGTGGACTGAGCTCTGGCGCGGGCCACGTTCCAACAGGAAGAGTGGGGCGCAGAGAAGGCCCTTCCTTGCCTACATGATTCCAGCAGCGGGAGCAGACACCCTCTCCTGTGCAGGTAACCGCCCCCCACCCCCGGGAGCATGAACAGTAGCCCCCCACCCCCCGGGGGACTGCCCCGTCACTGAGGCGTGAAAGCCCCGCACCAGCCTGCAGACACAAGTCACTGTCAAGTCCTTCCCCGCCAACCTCAAGGCACACCTCCCCACCTCGGTGGCCCCAGGGAGTCTTGATGGGATGCAGCCTCCATTCTGCCACCCTCATGCTCCTGCCCGGGGAGCGGGCTGGAGCTGGGAGCTGTCGACAGCTCCACAGGTGGTAGACAGCACGGCCTGACACCCGAGAGGGAAGAGCTTTCTCTTTAAACATCAGCTCCCAAGGCAAACTTGGCTCCCCTGCCAGGCGTGTGGCAGCACCCACTTCCTGACCCTCCCCGCTTCCTCGTGGCAGCTCCATCTGGCCCTTGGGTCTCTGCTCCCCTCACGCACCTGCAGCCCCGCAGAACACATCGGCTCCTTCTGCTACCTCCATGCCAGGCCGCCAGGCCACCCCTCGGGCAGCACTTGGAACTACAGGCCAGAGAGCAAACTTGGGCTGGGGCTGAGGGTCACAGCAACTCCTCCCTCCCCCACATACTCCCCAGAACCAACGGATCCCCAAACAGTGAAGCCGTCCTCCTGTCCATTCTAAGAACAAGAACACTGCCTCCCAGAGAACTCCTTGCAGTTGGGACTGGAATTAGGCCCATTTTATAGATGGGAAAACTGAGACCCAAAGAGGGCCGTGATTTGCCCCAAATCACCCAGAATAAATGTTGGAGTCCGGGCTCAAATACAGATCTTTTCACTCATCCATTCGGATGTTAACTCAGCAATTCTGGTTCTACTTAGCCATTATGTGCCTGAACTCACATTGTCCAACCTTGCTGAACCTCAGCTTCTCAGAAACTGCGGACATTAGGACTATACTTTACTACTGACAGCAAACACTCTTAGCACCTCTTCATAAAATTGTGCATAGATTTCAACAAGAGAGCCCAGTCCCTCTCCCTCTGCACCTGCCTCTCTCACACACTCTAAATAAAGGGAGTCCATATAAAACATTTAGCACAAGGCCTAGCACATATTAGGTGCTCAAGAATCACTTGCTACTATTACCATTCATTTACTGATTCACTGCACCAGTCGTCGGATATCAAAAATGGGCAGAAAGCACACTGGGCATTACAGAAACAGGGAGGAATAGGCTTAGCTCCCCCTCCCAACCCATATGCACGCACACACACATAAACTGCTCACGGGCAAGTGAGGGAGATTACCTCCACGCAATTTGACAAGAGCTGTGTTTGAAGCCCTTGAGGAACTGTAAGAACATGAAGGCAGATCAAAGAAGGCTTCCTGGAGGAGGTCTCATCTGAGCTGAGCATTAAAGAAGAAGTAGACAAGAGAAGAGAAGAAAATAGCTTTCTGGGGTGTGTGTGTGTGTGTGTTTAAGTCGTGGTCTTACATGTTAAGCCCTCTTTATCCTTCTTCTCCCCTCCGAGGATGCACAGGGTAAGAAGTGACTGGCCTCGAGGCAGGGAAAGTGGGTTTTGAGCCCAGGTACAAGACGGTATGGGTCTGAGCATCCTGGCTGGGGGAGGGACCTTGGCTTTGCGTGCCTGGGTGCAGGCCAGGCCGCTCAGGCCTCTTGCTACGTGGCGGCTGGTAAACCATGTCTCACCACACAAAAGCTGAGCAGACTGTGGGTCTGGGCCCTTGAGGACGGGATCCGTGTTGTCAGAAAACACTTGTTGACTTGAACCCATAACCTGTGTTCTTAGGTCAAGGAGGATTCATGGTGGGGGGTGGGGCATGAGGACTGGGGTTTGGGGGAGCCACAAACACTATAAGAGACCAGCTGTGCTGGGATACTTGTCTGGGCCTCAGAGAGGGAGAGCCGGGTGGGGTTTGGGGAGAGACCCTCCAGGATATTATTTTTTTATTTACAAAAAGAAAAAGAAAAAAAAAAGTTGTAACCCTCTACATACACACACACACACACATACACTCACTCACAAGCACACACCCAGATGTGCACGTGTGAATGCACGCACACACCCCGCTAAGAGCCTCCCCAGCCCTGGCTGGCTCCCTCCCAGACTGTAAGCGCCCCCCCCCCGGCCCCCTGGGACCTGACACAGCCGCTCTGAATGGTGTCTGTGTCTCTTCCCAGCCCCCCTGGACCACTGTCATCAAGGCAGCCCTGGGAGCCCAGGATGTGGGGGTTGGGAGCTGTGTTTACCCCTTGGTGGTGTCTGCTGGGCACTGTGAGTCCCCAAACACTCTGAATGCTCTACGCCCCCACAGAGCAGTTACGGAGCCGCCACCCCCCAGGGGAGCCCTTGCTTCAGCTCCATCTGATGGATGGATGCCAGGCCCCTCGGGAGGACAAGGAAGGCTCAGGAGAGGCTGCTCACACCCTCCCTCATAGAAACAGAAGCATGGAGACCAGAGGGAGCCAGGCTGGGTCCAGACACCAGGATTCTCCCTGCAACATGCCAGGGAAGCTCGGGTGAGACCTTTCACCCCTCCGCCCCCCGCCCCCCCCCCAAACCTCTGATCTCTCGGGAATGTTTTCATGAAATAACACTTCATGCTCCACTACCTGCCTCTGCCCTCTGTGGATGAACATGAAAGATCCGAATGACTTCTTCCGAGCAGGCCACTCCATCTGGTGCACAGAGGCCTCCTCCCTCCGTGCCAGCGAGCATTCCCGGGACAGACACTGACTCAGCCGCCTACCAGGAGGCAGGGGTGCATGTGTTAGGTACTGGGATACTATGAGCAAGACCGAAGGAGAGAACCACGCCCTGCCCTCACTGGCAGCGGCACCCATCTGACACGGACCTGAACCCGGTGGGACCCCAGCAGTCGCCTAACACGGAGCTGTAGATGGAAATCGAGTCAGGATTATGGGACAATAGGAAACGCCCCCGCTCCCTGAGTGCCTGCTATGCGCCAGTCTTAACCCAGCTCATCTCTAGGCCTCCTGATGACCACTGGGAGGAAGTATTAAGAAGCCTCTTTGGCAGAAGAGCAAATGGAAGCTCAGAAAGGTTAAGTAAGCGCTCCACAGTGGCAGAGCCCTCCGTGACAGCACCATCGGCCTGGGGACACTGCTGTCACCCTTCATTCCACTGATGTATCTGCGTGAAGCAGGGCGAGAGACGCCTGCCTGAGAAGGGGATCATTAAGATATCTGGGGTAGATTTTTGCAAACAGACCCCCTCTTGTGCCCGCCAGAGAATCATTGCCTGGTGAGTTCCCATTCCAGCTGGGTGGGTGGGCCTCGGAGCTCCTGGTTCTGTGGGGACAGGCAAAAAAAGAACTGAGAAGAAGCTCTTGTCTTGCTGTAGTCTGGGCCCCTCCTCAGCGCAGAGAGGGGAGTATTGGAGCCTGGTGGCGTCTGAGGTCAGGCTGCCTGCCGTGAGGTCTGGTCTTGGGTGCCTGTGCCCACTGTGCCAACTGCCCCGCAAAGCAGTCTCTGCTGCACAAGGCTTCTTCGTGGAAGGACAGATGGGGCTTCTCTGAGCAGCCCAGGTGCCCCCTGCTCTGCCCATCAGGGCGGGGCCAGAGCTGACACTGGTTCACTGTTTCCTGACCGACTGTCCCTTCTGCTGCCTTGGTGGAAACTGCACTGCTCAGCACTCCACCGTGGCTCTGCAGGGGGACCCTGTTCTAGGGTGGAGGAGGGACGGCCACCACACAGGGGATCAGCACAATCCACAGTGCCAGGCCGGGTGGGTTGCAGCAATGCGGGTGGGAAAGGAGGTTCTGGAGGGACGCAGAGAGTCCGGGGACAGTGCCACCGAGGGACACCACGGATAGGCAGAGACTTGGGGGCCTCAGCTATCCCCAAAGCCATTGCATCTCGTTCTGAATGGAGCCTGGCAGGAAAGAAGAATCCCCAATTCTGCTGTCTCCTTCTGGAAGATTTAGGGAGCCCAAAGCCCCACGTCCTTGTTACGGTCATTCCAGCCTAAGAAAGCCAACAGCCTCCTAAGAAGCAAGGTGGGAAGATAGCAGATGCAGCAGCTGGAGCCCCCCAGGAAGCCGGCTGGATACTTGAGCGGCCCCTTCCTCAAGGCTGTTGGGGGTGGGGGGAAAGGGCCCAGGTCCTGGACTCCGAGCACAGGAAGAAGATGACCGGAGGACCTGAGTCCCTACTAGGCTCTGAATCTCCTTCCAGTTTCTTCCTTCCACACCCTCTCTCCAGAATCGGCATCACCATCTACCCAATGGCTTCAATCATAAACGTGGCAGCCACAATTGACTCCTTCTCCCGGCTTGCACACCCTGTCCATTACCATTTGGTTCTAACTCTCCCACACCCTAACTCTTTCCAGTTCCTTCCATCTCCACTGCCTCCTGGGCTCCCTGCCTGCCCCTAACCCCGCCTATAACCATGAGCTCTTCCAGTCTTCTCTTGCCCCCTCCAACCCATCCCCCACACAGCAGGCAGAGTGACCTTTTCATGTTAATGTGCTGAATACACTGATTGAGTTTTTTCAATGTTATACCACCCTTGCAAGGATGCAATAAACCCTGTTTGGTTGTGATGTATTATCCTTTTTATCTATCACTGGATTTGATTTGCTAATATTTTGTTGACGAATTGTGACCTTTAAAAATGTAATTGAGATTATGTCATTCCCTGCTGAAAGCACTCAGTGGCTTCATTGCACACTTAGAATAAAATCCACACTCTTGACCATGAACCACAGGGCCTACACGGCTCTACCTAAGTCCTCAGGCACCTGTGGGTTTCCTTGGACACTGACTCAGGGTTTGGAGACACCAGAGTCAGCCACAGAGAAGAGCACGATGATGGTCACGTTCCTTGAATTCTCCTCAAGTTATGATTGTAGCCACCACTCGCTTATCGCTTATCGGTGTGCTGGCTCGCTCCCTCCACCAGTTCCTAAGCCCCGGGGACTGGGGCCCACTCCTTGACCATGACCATGATGAGACACCTAATGCCTGGGCCAGAATCTGGCCCTTCTGTGCGATGCAGGAATGAACTCTCCACCTTCTCCCAAGCCTGTGTCAGCCCGGCTGAACACGGCTGTGATAAGCACACAGCCATGCCGCTGGACTCTCCCCTCAGATTCATCACCTTGAACTTCAGGTGGGCCCTTCATGCCGCCCCCGATTATAGTCCACTTCCCGAGTCTCGTCCCTCCTCCCCCACTTCCAGAATATTATTCCACACTTGCTACTCTCCCTCCCGCCTCCTCCCACCTCCTCCCGCATCCTCCCTCCCAGCCGGCGACCTTGCTTCCCACTTCCTGGAGAAAGCTGAAACACGCAGAAGAGAGCTTCACCTCCCGGCATCTGCACCCACATACTGACTTCCTGCCTGACAGATGACCTCCGAGCCTCTCTAAGGCGGCCCCTCTGCGTGGGTCCCGACCCTGCCGGCCAAACCAAAGCCATCAACCCCAAAATTCTCTCCTTGGCTCCAATGTTAGTTTTGCGGTCTCCACTGGATGGTTAGTCATCAACACACAAATGTACTAACGTCCCTCCAATCTTAGAAAACAGCACAAAACAAAGTACCCAGTTTCCACTTCTCCCAGTGGCTTCTGCTCTGTTTCTTTATTCCCTTCATAACAAAATTCTTCAAAAGAGTAACCTACATTAACTGTCTTCCATTCCTTCCTCTTCTCTCTGGAGCCTTCTCGAGCCAGGCTTTCTGCTCCCACCACTCCATGACATTGCTCTTGCCAAATCCACTGGTAATTCTCGGGCCTCATCTCCCTGGACCCATGGGCAGCCATCCGCAGCAGCCAATTCCTCGCTCCTCCTTGACATACTTTCCAAGCACTCACTCGGGGCTCTAGGTTTTCCTCTTACGTCTGCCTCTCAGTGCTCGGGCCTCGTTTCTTCCCGATCTGTACTTTGCTTCTGAAGATCTCATCAGGGTTCCTTGGAGACGCATACACCATCGACCTGCAATGGTTCTCACCTTTATATCCCCAGCCTGCATCTCTCATCTGAACTCCATCCTTGCACATGCATCCAACCTCCCGCTCAACATTCCAGAGCTATTCGACAGACACCCCAAACTCAATGTGTCTGAATCTGAACCCCATTGCTCACAAAACCTGTACCGCCCAGCAGCCCTTCCCACCTCAGATAATGTCATCCTGCCAGTGACTTAGGACTGAAAGTCTGGTCATGCTTGACTCTTCTTTCTCCCCCATCAAACATCTAGTCCATAAGCAAATTCCTTGGCTCTTCAAAATACATCCAGAATGTGAACAAATCATCGTACATTCATACAATGGAATTCTAGCAATGAAAAGAAAAACCACAAGCCATCCAACAAACAACAGAAAAAGCCCTACTGTTTTGTTCAATAACAGTGATGAATCTCAGATGTAATTTTAAGCTTCAGAAGCCAGACACAAATGAGAACATACTACTGGATTCCCTTTGTAGAAGTTCAAGATCAGGCAAAATGAGTCCATGGGAATGAAGGTCAGAATAGCGGTGACCTTTCCGAGGATATGGGAGGGAACCAAGGGAACCTTCTGGAGTGCTGAAAAGGTTGCAAATACTGATGGGGTGCTGGCTACATAGATACACCTACATGCAAGAGTGTATCAAGCTATACGCTTAAGACTTAAGCATTTCACTATATAAACATTTTACCTCAATAAAAAGTAAAATTTGAAAATGCACAGCCAGAATGAACCACTTTTCACCACCTGCTGGGCGCCATTCTGATTCAGGCCACTTCCCTCTTCCCTCGAGCCATTACTGCAGTAATGAGACCCCTGCTTTCCCGTACAGTGCCTTCTCAACACAGCAGTAGAAGAAGCCTTTAAAACCTAAGTCAAATCATGTGGCTTCTTTGCTTTAAACCCTGCAATGGCTCCCATCTCCCTCGGAATAAAAGCCAGTGTCCTTCCAGCAGCCTCCAAGCCAGGAGATCATTATCTCTCCAGTCCCGTCTTGGACCATTCTCCAGCTGTCTCACTCCACCCCAGCTGCGCAGACCTCCTTGCCAGTCCCCAAACCCTCCAGGTACATTCCTTCCCTAGGACCTTTGCTCTAAGTATTTCCTCTGTGTGAATGTTCTGATGGCTGCCCAGCGTAGGTTCTGCTCAGATGGCATCTTCTCAAGGGAGTCTCTCCCGACACCCCCAGTCCCACCACAGGCAGGTTGGGAGTTTGTCCTCGGCCACCTTGCCCTGCAGGAATCCACAATGTCGACAGTGGCTAAGAGCCTCCAGATGGAGCAGAGCCCGGACCAGCCCGCTCATCTTTGTGTCTGCAGGTGCAAAGCCTGCAAAGTGCCTGGGACACAGCAGGGGCTCAATGTCAGTTTATGAAATAGGTCTGTGGAAGTCACCATCTCTCTGACCTTCTGCCTCTACTAGGGGTAAAACCCCAGGGTGAGGAGCAATGCAGGAGAAGGTGCCTCTTCTCCTCTTCTCTGGGCTCACAGAAGGCCTTTGCCAGCTGCCTCCACCTCCCTGCCTACCCCCAAGCCAGTATCTCCAAGGCCACTTGAGTGCCAAGGCCTCCCCTCCCCCACCGCCTCCTCTTCCTCCCCCATCCCACCACGACCCACCAGCCCCTTCTTTGTTCTACAGCAGCTGGCAGCCTCCTCTGGTCCGGAGCAAGGAGGCTGAGGCTGAAGAGGTAATTCATGTAGCCCAAGGATGTCTCCATCCTCCTTCCTCTCTGCTCTGTACCCACCCTGCCAAATAGGGCCAACTAGGAAGTGCCACGTTCCGAGCCTCTCCCCAGAGGACTGCTCTCCTCACCAAGAGGCAAAGAAACAGGATGTCCAGGCCTCCGGGAATAGAGACGAGGCAATGAGAAGGCAGCCGGGCTCGCCAGTCCTGCCCTGCCTAGCCCGGAAGAGCAAATGGGCAGAGGAGTACCAGACACACTCTGGGGATCCGCAGTGTCCGTGGAGGTGGGCCGGAGGAGTGGGGAGAGGTGGAGTAAAGACGGGAAATATTTAACCCCATTTAAAATTCCTGATGCACACCCAGGGCTCTGGACTTGGCCCTGACCGCACAAATGATGGGAATTGTGAGCACCCTTGTAGAGTTAATTGCAATAATACAAAATCAGTAACAATCCAAACAGCCAAAAATGTAAGAATGAATAAATAAAACATAAACTTCATTTATTCAAAACATGTGTCTGGCATGCCTACTCTGGGCCAGGCACAAGGGATACACACACAGATGGGGTCCTGGCCCTCTTGCTGTTTAGCAAGCTCGGGAAAACCACCTAGACCATGAGCGACCGGGGAGAAGTAGAGGCAGCCTGAGTACCTAACAGAGGAGACTGGCCCGGTCCAGGGGGAGAGGGGGGCAGAGACATCCTCCCGGAGGAGGGACTGTGTTAGCTGAAACCTACAAGATGAATGAAAGGACAATACAATATTTTATCCTCATAAAATTCTTACAAAACTGCTCTTATTGACATAGGGAAATACAAGACAGCAAGTAAATAAAGTGGGATAGAGAGCCACACATGCTCTCCACCATGTAAAATTATATTTTTATCTATCTATCTCTCTCTCTCTCTATATATATATATTTAGAGATACAGATATATATGGAGATACATGTGGAAAGATTTTCTGGAACACCAAAATGTTAACACTAGTTATCTGTAGGTGGTAGAATTACTGGTGACTTTACCATCTTTCTTCTTCCCTACATTTCTCAACATTTTCTCCATGAGCATGGATTCCATTCATGCTGAGAAATAAATATCAAGTGTCAGGGCACGGCCTCCAAGATTCCACCCCCATGACCCTTGGCCAAAGGCTTCTCTAGAAGGCATCGTGGCCATTCCCCTGCTTCCAAGCAGCGCTAACTCCTGCAGTACTAGCACAGGAGACACTCTGGTTATCAAAAAAGACCCAGGCTCACCACTGTGGGAAAGGCTGACTTGATTCCTAACAGCAAACGGGTCCTAATCTACCAGATTTCTCCCCTGCCCCAGCATGCTGGCCTCCAGCACTTTCTGCTGGGCTCTCCGGGGTCAGCGGCCCAGTTGGGCAGGCCTCCAGCTATGGACAGAGGTAGGCCGGCCTGGGGCTCCACTGCCTACTGGAGGGAAGGTGAGGAAATCTGAGAGGGAGGCACCCAGCACGGCCGAGCCGAGTGCAGAGTCCACTGGCAAAGATCAGAGGAGAAAAATCACCCCACTGGCAGCCTTGAGGAAAGTCCTCCATAAATCCCATAGCTTTGTGGGTCTGATTCAAGATACCTGCAGGCTCACCGCTCAGAGACGTCTGTTAGACAAGCCCAGATTCAAATCCTGTCTCTGCTCCTGACAAGATGTTTGGGCAAATCACTGAACTCCCCTGGCCCTCAGACTTCAGTGTATCTACAGAAATGTCTACAGAATGGGGATAGCAATGCTGTCTGCGAGTGAGAGGCCAGAACACTAAATACGATGAACCATGTAAAAAACAAACAAACAAACAAACAAAAACACGTAACACTGTGCCTGACTCAGAACCCCTGGGAACTAGAAAATACAACCCAACACACCCCTTGCATGATCTCAGCACCAAACCAGCCCGAGTGGCGATAAGGAAGAACCATAGAGTTAGAGTTGAAAGGATGCTCAGAGGCCTCAGATCTAGTCCCATCACCTAACGGATGAGGTGAGGGTGGGGCTCAGAGAGGTTGAATATTTCAGCCAAGGATGCACAGCTAGGTAGTAACAGAGCAAGGCTCAAACTCAAGGTTTTCTGACTCCCAGAAGCCTACCACCCTTTCACGCCACCCAAGCCTCTCTGGCCAAAGACAGCCCTGGCTCAGGGCTCCTTCCCACAGACAGGGCTTTGGTCGGAGAGCCCCCTGTTGGCACCCCACCCCATAACCAGCCCCCTGGAGTCACAGGGCCGCCAAAGAAATTCAGGGTGAGGGGTGGTGGATAAACACTGGAGATTCCCTAGAAGTAGGAGCTCTGGGGGAACAGGGTTTAGATTACCAGGCATGCAGAGGTGCTATGCAAATAAGATACAAAACACATGAAAATGACCACACGTTATTGATGAATCAACAGTTTGAGCTCGCTCTTCTTTCTTTCTTTCTTTCTTTTTTTTTTTTTTGTAACTCGATCATACTATGTGATGTGAAGCTTTTTTCTCTCTTGGCATTGTGCCAAATGGAATGAAATAAAATTTGTGGTTGGCTGACCAAACCACACTTTGCTTGGTGAGGGGCCCAGGCTCGCTTCTGTCACCCAGCCACCCCACAGAAGCCTCCCCAGCGCTCAGGCACTAGTACTCCCCAGTGTCCGCAGCATCTGCCTCCGTCTGGCTCATCAGGGCAGCAAGCCCAGTGCAGGGGGACCTTCGGCTGAGAGATATTCTCCCAGGCCCAGCAGACTGCTGACTCTAACTCATCCTCTTTCTCCTGTAGGGGGACAGGGAAGGGATGGGGCATGGTCTGGAGTGACCCAGCCCATCAACCCAGGCTCCAGGATCCTGGCCTTAGGAGCTAGACCCCAGCTGCCTTTCTCTCCCTGAGGGGACTCCTGTCCAGCAGCAGGACCTCCCAGGCACTGCTGGGGCGTGGCTCCAAAGGAACGGCCTGAACTGTCAGGGCAGCTATGGTCAGATCCCTGAAGGAGAATGCAGGGGAGGTTCCCAGCAAGGAGGTTAGAGGTCAGACATCTGGAAGGCCTGATGGAGGCTCAAGCCGGTTAGCTCTGAAAACTCATCCAACTCAATCGACATTTACTGAGTGTCTGCCTTGTGCCAGACACTGAGCTAGGCGTTCTGGAGAATTTGCAGAAATGGACAACATGCACCGGCTGCTCAGGTCACTGCCTTGAACACACTGGCAAGCCACCAAGGAGGAAGAGACATGTATAAGTATAACGTAGCAGTATTTTGAAACCTCCCTGGAAATGCGGCGTGCGTGTGCGTGTGCGTGGTGTGTGTGTGCGCACATGCGCATGTTGGCGGGAGGGCATGTGCGTGGCTGCAGGAGTGCGCAAGTGTGCGTGGGGTGCGGCGCCCGGGCTGGCTTGTTCACACCCACTTTGAGCCAGATGTTAATAATGTTAATAAAGCTACACACATAAACATACCGCTTATGGCTTGTAGGTAATACTAAGTGCATCATATCATGCTAAGTGTTTCATATGTAGGAGTTTATTATCTTCTTCCCATCATTTTAGGAAGAAGGTACTACTATTTTTTAAATGATGTTTATCATTTTATAGTTTTAAGGAGTTTATTTATTTACTAATGAGCGAGCACAAGCAGGACAGCGGGGGCTCGATCCCAGGACCCTCTGATCATGACCTGAGCCGAAGGCAGATGCTTCACCAACTGTGCCACCCAGGTGCCCGAAGAAGGTACTTTTACTAATGTTCCCTTTTGTAGATGAGGAAATTGAAGCTTCACAAGGTGAAAAAGTGGCTTCCCCAAGGGCACACAGCTAGGAACTCACAGCAAGGATTTGAGCCCAGGCCCGTATTCTTTGTCTCTAGGCACCCCCCTGCCTTGGCCCTCAAAAGGCAACTCCCCAAGACTCCCAGCTCCTGGAGGCTGGAGCAAGGAGCAACCACAGCTGCCGCCTGGAAGACGGAGCCTGCGGTCCTGCCGCCTCAGCCACCCCCACCCCCACTCCCACAGGGCGAGTCGGGCACATTCTGCAGGCTTGTGACCTCTGTCACATCAGGATCAGGCCTTGGGTTCACCTTGGCACCCGCTCAGCAAACAGGATTTCTCGAGCAGCCCTCCTACATCTGCATATCTGAGTGAGTTTCCTAATGTGGCAACACTTTGCTAGAATGGCCCGGCTGGGAGGCCCAGGCGGCCCTAATGGGCTGAGACTGGCTTCCTCTGCACAGCCCAGCCACCGGCCTGGGACGAATGGCAGCAGGAAGGCACCTCCACAGCCACGCCCATGGGCGACTCCAAGGCCTCCTTCTCTCCCTCCCCCTGTCCCCTGAGCAGCAGTTTTCACCCACCTCCCCTGGGAACAGGGAGGCTGTGAGGGAGGTACACAGGGCATGGGGACTGGCGTATCATATCGGCGCGGGGCCAGGGAGAGTCAGGAAGGAAGGTGGGCAGTGGAATCTAGGCTGTGTTCCCACCCGGCTTCGGGAGACCCCCTGGGTCTTTCCAAAGTTTCTCCTTTACCAGCTCCTACTCCACCTCCCTTAGAGGCTCGTGAGGAGGCTAGGGGAAAAAATGTTGCACGAAGAAAAGCTTTGAAAAGGTAAACGTGCGCAAATGTAACACACCCGGGAGAAATGTGGGCGCCTAGGCCTGCCCGGGGAAGTTGCCAAGGAGGCCAGAAGCCCCGTGTCCCAGCTATGGAAGCTACTCTGGGGATGGCAGGTGCCAGAGCTGGCCGGAGCTCCCTAGTAGAAAGGGAATCTGTTGGTGACCAGACCAGACCCGGTAGAAAGGGAATCTGTTGGTGACCAGCGGGCCTCCCGAGAGTGTCCCAGCGGGGCTGGCAAGAGACTGGCCGTGAGCCCAGGCATTCACTGGCACTTGGTAGCCCAGGCACTGCCTGGTGACGAGATTGCGGCCTGGCAGGCCCCAGCGTGGACGGGACGCCTGCCTGAGGACCGCCACTCTCAGGCCACCCACCCTGGCACTGCCTGGACCCAGCGTCAGCTCTTCAGCAGTGACCGGCAAAGTCACACAGAGCTTAGCCACAGAATGGGGGCTTCAAGACCAGGCACCAGCATCTCCCCCCACTCCTGCCTGCAACCGAGATCCCGTGAGTGGAAGTTGGTCAGAGGTGATCAGACCGCTAGGCTTCCACGGGACAGCCGAGGAGGGTGGAGCTGGCTGCCGCAGAGCCAGAAACACGAGAGCTAAGGAGTGTGTTCAGGAAGCCTGTCGGGGTCTCTAGCTGGAGAAGCAGCTCTCTTGTCCCTGGGAGGCCACCATCCTGACACCTTCACCCCACTCTAGCCATCTGCTTGGACCCTTCCCCATCCCCACATGGGAGCTTGGTTTATTCCCACCCAGTGCTCACTGTGATTGTCTTGGTGGCCCCCTCCAATCCCCCACCCCAGGCTGGACAGGCAGCCTGGGCTTCCCTGGCCACACAGGAGAAGCAGCTCAGGAGAAGCAGCAGCAGCCTCGGCTCTGGGGTCCTGGGCACTCCCAGGTTCAAATTCCTCCCACTACTCAGCCCCCTCCCCACCCCCACTTCCACTGAGGCTCAGCACTGTAGAGGGGATAAGAAGGCAGAGTGAGGGCTGGGGCACAATGGCCCAGGGACTCTCTGGCTTCCATGGGGTCTTCTGCTCTACCTTTTATCCTCTCTCAAGCCACCCAGCCTGGGGCGCAGGGTGGGGCACCACGGGTCCCTTCAGCGGCTCTGGACTCACCGGAGGGGGATCTTGACCCGGAGGTAGCGGTCCACGGCGATTGCCAACAGGGCCAGGATGGAGCTCTGGGTGAGGATGAGGACAGGGCAGGCGACCATGAGGCAGGTGTGGAAGTAGGTCCGTGGCCCAATGTTGATGAGGATGGCGAGTGGAATGACCAGAGCGCCCACGGCCACATCAGCCACCGCCAGCGAGACGATGAAGCAGAAGGTGGCATCCCGCAGAGCCTGGTTCACCTTCACTGCCCAGATCACCAGCACGTTCCCGGGCACAGAGACCAGGGCGATGAGCACCTCGATGCCAATGTAGGCGGCCTGGAAGGCCGAGATGGAGGGCGGCATGGCAGGCGCAGGCCAGGCACATCAGCAGCCGGGCACCAAAGGTCAGGAGGCAGGCACCTGTGGTCACAGAAGCCTGGGGTGGGGAGGCCTGCCTGGGAGCTGCAGGGGGAGCCCCACCAGCTAAGAAACTCCGCTGTCCTCTGGAGTGTTACCCCAAGTGGCATATACATAGAGTGCCTGCCCAGGCTGGAGGGAACCCTCCCTGGCCCTTTTTCTGCCTAATCTTTGTCCCCTCTCTTTATCATCCCCAGAGGTTCCATTCAAAAACTTAAAATAGCAGTGCTCACTCCTCCATTAGCTTTTTTATCAGGTGTGAGGCAGCTCCCCGCTGGCACACACCCCCCACGGGGGTCCCTGTGCCTGGCTCTGCCCACCCAGCCCGCAGAAGAGGCCGCAAGGAGCTCACCATCCCGCCCGCTGGCCACCAGGGGGTCCCGGAGGCAGTGCCCAAAGTTCTGGGCACCTGGCGGCGCGCAGTGCTGCGGGGCCGCGCCGGGCAGGGCTGGGCTCCAGGCACCGCGAACGGCGGCTCATCGTCCTCGGGCTCCCGCCGCAGCTCTCCCAGCCCGGCCTTTCAAGCAATCACATGGTGTGGCGGAGGCTCAGCCCCGGGCGCTTTTAAAGAGGTAGCACCCCTATGTCGCACCTGGGACGGGGCTGGCAGGCGCGGGGCTGGAGAACCGACCGAGCCCAGCCGCAGATCGCGGCGCAGACGCCCCTTTGCCCGCCGGTGCGCACACGTGCCTGGCGCCACCCACCCCAGCCGCGGCTGGCTCCCACCTCTCAGCAGCATCTGGTCCCGCTCCAGGGACCCTCCCAGGCCAGCGACTCTCCCCCGCTCCTGCCCCAAAGGGCGTTCTGGTCGCCCCTCTCGGCCCTCTCCTGCATCCTCATTGCGGAGCCACGGAGGCGAGGCACAGACTTACCCAAGGTCACCAGGGCTGGCAGAGCTCCTAGCCACCTGAAGGGCTGTGTCCGAGCGCCCTCCCCGCTCGACGCCTTCGGCAGCCGCCCGCTCCGGGGATGCCTGCACCATCCAGGGCCAGCCTGTCAGGTCCAGGGGGATGGTCGCTGGCTGGGACTCCACTCGGGCGCCGGCGCCTCCGTCGCCCCCGGCTCGGGAGCTGAGTGACAACCCGGCTCTGCACACCGGGAGGGGGCGGGGGCGGCGGCAGCACCCGCGGGCCCCTCCCTCCTCGCCCTCCGTCTCCTCCCCCACCCCCTCCTCTAAACAAAGGAAGTGATTCTGGGTGAGAAAAGCTGGGAAAATGTGAGCTTTTCGCAGGGTCTGGTGTGTGAATCCAGACTCAGGAGTGGACAGACGGGAAGCCTCCGTGTATTCACTGGCTCGCTTCTCAATGCGAGATGCCCGGAGCCCCGGTCTGGCCTCAGGGGACCCCTGCACCTGGCAGCGGCCTGGCCTCTCACCTGCAGGGCTCCCCCCACCCCACCAGGACCTCCTCCCAGCTGTCAGCTAGAAGCAGCCCCTACCCTCCACCCCCCCACACGCAGGCTCCTACCCCTCACTGCTGAAACCCTGCTCTCCCATGAAGCCAGCCCCTGCCTATTCTCAGAAACTAACGTCCTTCCACAGCACATTACTTTGTAGGCTCTGTCCTGAGTCATTATATTCCTTTCTCCTCTATCTTTTAGAACTGCTTGTTCACCTATTACAAATGAGGGCACTGGGACTGAGAGGAGTGACCTCTCTTCCTAAGATGATCTCTGCCACTGTCACTCCCTCTTGTGCCCCTTGTTTTTCCTCCTCCTCCTCCCTCTTTGTGACACAATACCTAAGCCAAAAGGTATCCAGTCCAATCCCTTCATGTTATAGATAAAGAAGCAGACTCGGGGAAGGAGGGGACTTCTGCCAGATCGCACAGCAAAATCCCAAGGGGGTGAGAGTCAGAAACCAGGCTTGCGACTCCTGACTCCTGTCACAGTGCTCTCCACACTGTGCCCCATCCTGATCCCTCCCTTGGCTGCCTCCTGGTGCAGTTACAGTTTAGGAGGCCTACTGGGACCCACCGAGGGCCACCTGGGGGCAGACCCTCACCCCAGAACACTGTGTCTTGCCGAGACTCTGACCTAAGAAATCCTTGTTCGTGGACATTGGAAAAGGGCTTGGGAGGGCAAAGAGAGTCGGGCTGTCAGGCAAAGAGAATCAGTGCCATCCGGCCAACACCCCGGCCCCTATGGGCACCACCCCCTTGTTGGGTCTCCGGATCTCCAGAAAAATGTTCTGCCCAGAGGAGGGTGAGCATAAGGCTTCTGTGGAGGGGGGAGTGGTCTGGCTGAAGCACAGTGGGGATGGGCTGGGGCTGGAAGCTGAGCAGCCTCAAGGAGGTAAGGGCAGGTTGAGTCTTCCTGGGGGAGGTGGAAGAAACTGAGCTTGGGGAAAGATCACTTCCATTTCTGCCTTCAGGGAGAGCAAGGAATCTGTGCCTTGGGCAGTCAAATTGCAGTCTTACCCAGAGCCCAGCTGGAGAAAGGGGGTAGTACCCACTTTCTTTTCCCTTCCTTTCCCTCCGATTCCTCTGCAGACTTCCTCAACACTCCCAATGACATCCCGACATTCTGCTTACTCCCCATGCCACGTGAACATGCCAACCTGTGTGTCTGTCCCCCTGCCTTGAACCCTTGTCTTGGCCCAAGTTCTTTTGGGATCAAGGCTGTCTTTTGATTTTCACTCAGCCCCCTGATTTTCACTCATGTAGCTGATAGAAAACCTCTGCCCCCCCCCAAGACCCAGGCAGGTCCAGCCTGGGGGGCAGGGGGAACGGGGGAGCGGGGAGGGGATTGAATCACCCTATCCAACCTTCTAGCATCTTCTGCTCTGGAGGGCACCTGAGCCCACCCCCTATTCTTCTTACTGTGGGCGGTTGATATGTAGTGGCTATATTTGTGTAATACCTGTAGATCGTTTGTTTTTCTTCAGTTCTAGGTAAAATGAACCCAAACCCTCTTCCCTTCTTTCCTCTTTCTTCTCCCTCCCTCCCTTCCTCCCTCAACCTCTGCCTGTTCCGGGGCCAGGCCTCCTGGGGGATTAGACTGGCCTGTTTGAGAACTGAGCTGGCCCAGTCAGCGATGGCCCAGAGAGTTGTTCTGGGAAAAAACACACCATCTCCTCAGACCCCTATGGGGTCTGGGCAGGAGGGAGTGTGGGAGTGTCTATGGCAAACACAGCACTCCTGGACATCAAAGCCATTTGGTGACGTGAAAAGAGCACTTAATTAAGAGTCAGAAGAGCTGAAAGCTGACTTCTAGGCCTTACTCGGCCACTCCCTGGATGCGCGGTCCAGGCAAATCATGTTTCTCCCTTGGCTTCCGTTTAGCCATTGGCCAGCTTAGACAACTGACATCTTTCATCCTCTCCAGCTCCAAAAGCTGGTTAGTTCATTCCAAGGTGGGAAACGTAGCCAAGGTGGAGACCATGGGTGCTGTGGCTTTCCACCTAGAAACACTGTGAGTCCTTGCTACTCCATCTGGAGCAGATTCCAGGACTAAGAGGAAGAGAGTTTTGTGGCAGGGGAAGGGGGTCGTTGGAGGTCTACAATGGGAAAACGACCGTGTCGGAAAGTGTAGGCGCAACACGTCGAACAAGATATCCAGAATTTACATTGAGCCAAAAACTCTTCTGGCTTTCGAAGTATGTCCAGGACCATCAGACGGGACGACCCTCCCTATGGGGTCTACTCATGCATGACCCTCCATGCTTTCCCCCGACTTGAACAGCTGAGTCTTGGTTTTCTCATCCATAAAATGGGCATATAAATACCACCTCACCGCAATTGCGAGGGCTTTGTGAGCTGACTTATGGAGAGTGGCTAGCACAGAAATTTTCTCCACAAGGCAAGTAGGCAGCACCAGGCGGTGGTGTCGGCAGTGGAAGGAGTAGGGGAGTGCAGAATTCTAGAAATTGCTCGGTGTGGCTAGTTGTGCTAAATCCCACAGGGACCCGATTTGGGGGCCCCTAAAGGGATCCAATGAAAAGCTTCTATCTAGCATGCGGCTCTGAGAGTAAGATAATATCACAATGAGTCTAAATGCTCCCAGGGCCTACATTCCTCCCCTCTCCCCTTTACCTCTTGATCCTCTTCTTTCCTTCCACCCTATCCTGGGCTTCTCCAGGCCCCTCCCCCGTGCAGTCTCTGTGCTGACGCAGGGGTGTAGAGAGAAGACAGAGGGCTGAAGTGTAGCACTCCTGAGGGGCAAACATCCATGCCCCCCTTCCTAGAATTCTCCAAACTAGACAGGGGAGGGCCTATCCAAGGAGGGAAGCCATTCCCAGGGAGGGGGCAGGGTAGCAAGGATGGGGTAGCAAGGCCTCCAGAGAAGCCTGGGGGACTGGATGAGGTTTTAAGATGTGTCGCTTTCCCTTTCCAGCAGGCAGGAGGTTATTTTGGTCCCTCTGGTGTTTCTCAACATTGTTCCCGGCGGTATGTGCACAAGGAGAAGGGGGAGGAGGGCGGCACCAGGGCGGGCAGGTTGGAGGGGGAGGATTTCTGGATGGCTGGGAAGCCCCTGGCCTTTCCCCTGGGGAGCCCACTTCCAAGGCCCTGTGGTGACTTCCCCCAAGTTCCCTCCCTCTTCAGATATGGAATGTCGGTCTCTCTGCCTCCTCATCTCTTCCCCCCTCTCCCAGGTCAGAGGCTCCTGTTGGGGAGATGCTGGGGAAGGAGCTTCAGTGCGGCCTGAGTATCCCGTGTGCTCCTGAGGGCAAGGGATGCATGGATTGGGTCGGGGCTAGTTAGTCCAAGTTCTCCAGACAGCGCAGAGCTGTTCCTGAAGGAGGATGTCACTTTCATGTCTTTGTCAGCCTGATTGTTCCTTTGTTCATTCATTCATTCTTTTACCCTATTCAACAAACATTTATTGCACCCCTCTTTTGTATCAGAAAGTGAGCTGAGCCCTGGGGATAGAGAGATAAGAAAACTGAAGTCTCCCCCATGATTTCCAGAAAGCTCCAATCAGGTGGGGAACACCGGTTTGAGCAATATCCATGCCTCCTGCGAGGATCAGGATGTCTTACCAACCTGGCTCTTTCCTCCCCATGCCCTCCCCCTTCCTTCTGCCCCCGTCTTGTTGAATTTCAGCAGGGATGAAAAAGAGCTCAAAATGCCAGGCCCAGAAGAGTGACTGGCAGCCCTCTCACCGGCGGCGTGGGGTGGGCGAGTAGCACTAGGAGCTGAGGACCCTTCAGGGCTTGGCAGAGCCCCTCCCCCCAAGGCTGGGAAGGAGGGTCAGGTCTTGGAGGCTCGCAAAGCCACCCATACTTCAGCTAGAGGATCTGTGCTCCGACTAATCTTACAGGTGGCTTCCTGGTGTGAGATTTTATTTGAATATAAGATTTAATGGGCTGTGGGGCTTTAAAAAACTTGAAAATCTGAAGTTCAACCCAACAGATTCATGGTATAAATAAGGAAACCGAGACCCAGAGGGGCAATAAACTTGGTCAAACCCACCCATGAGATGGGACAGAGCCTGGTGCCAGGGGGAGACATCCAGAAATGAGCCCTGCCCCAGCCCCCGGCCCCCGGCCCCATGGATCACTCAGGGAACCCCTTGAGCACCAGCTCTTCAAACTCCGGTTGGTGTTCACAGCCTCCCCCGCTCACCCGGGGGGGGGGGGGGGAGGTACTGCTAGCACACTCGGCAAAACCAACATCGAATGGGTACATACTTCCATGAGAATAAAGGTGCGCCGGGTACACAGCAACTGTTTATAAAGACGTGCATTACGTCCCATATAGAGCATCCCATTTAATGGCAGGTAGCAAAGCCATTGTCAACTGAAGCCTGGCAGAGCTGGGACTGACCCAGATGTGCTGTGTTTTACTCCTGGAAGGATGAGTGAGGGTCGGGGGGTGATTGGAATCACTGAACCCATTGGTCTGGAAGGAGCTCCTGGAGAAGAGACTCTCCAGCCGCCTCGTCCATTCATCGGCTTGCACAACTAGTATTTATTAGGGACCTACGATGAAGATGGCACTGTTCCAAGGTGCTGTCCAAGAGCTCAAAGTGTGGCACCCAGAGGACAGGACTAGAGTCAAACCTACTCAGAATTAGCTAGAGCTCCAGGGGGTATGTTCCAGATGCCACAGAGAAGGAAGAGAGCTCACTGGGCCAGCCCGGCCTGGGGGCCTTGGAGGAGGAGCCGGATGCTCTGAGTTTGGGGAGAAGTGCTTGGCATGGGGGCGGTGTTTCTGAGCAAGACCAGGGCTGTGGCTAGGGTGCTGACCTCAGGCTGGGCAGCAGGGTGATAGCGGAGGGCCATGCTGCTGGTGGCCCCCTGGGGGAGGCTGAGAAGACTTGCATGGGCCATGCACCCAGTTGAATCCAGAAGGCCTCAGCCTCAGTCACAAACACCCCCTCCCCCAGAGCACTAGGTGAACCCCAACCACTCACCGAGTCCTTCTAAGGCTTGGTCCTTCTTTCCATAAAAGTGGAATAATTACTGGGGCGCCTGGGTGGCTCAGTGGGTTGGACCCTCTGCCTTCTGCTCAGGTCATGATCCCAGGGTCCTGGGATTGAGCCTGGCATTGGGCTCTCTGCTCAGCAGGGAGCCTGCTTCCTCCTCTCTCTCTCTCTGCCTTCCTCTCCACCTACTTGTGTCCTCTGCCTGTCAAAAAAATAAATAAAATCTTAAAAAAAAAAAAGAGGAATAATTACATTACCTGTTTTATTTGTTCAAAAGTGCTTTTCAGGGTGTAAATCACTAGACAGATATCAGGACCTGCGCTATTAGTGATGGGAAGCCTCCAGGCATTTTTGAGCAGGAGGCAGAAGGATCTGAAAGATGCTTTGGAAAGACTGTTCGGTGGACCAGAGCCAAGTGGATTGCAGGAGGGAGAGGTACAACAGGAGGACCTGTCTTGGCCAAAGATTAAAAGCCAGACCTAAGAGGAAGCTGTGGGAGCAGAGAAAATGGACAAGAGAGATGTCACATGGGACTCCCAGGCTCCTTGGCCAGTGACAAAGAGCAGCCGGGGAGAGCGATGACTTGGATTTCTAGCTGGGGCTCCTGGGGAGTGCTGGAGACTTCGAGATGGACAGGAAGCAGGAGAAGCAGCTTTCAGGGGCGGGCGCGGGAGGACAGGTTGCGTGGGATGTGCTTAAGGGGACATCCAGGCGCAAGGGCGTGCAGGCTTGGGGACATGACCCAGGAGACGGTCAGAGCTCCAGCTGGGTTGTCTCCATCAAGATGGAGGTCAGAGCTCTGGGAGAGAGGAGACCGCTCAGGGGGAGCCTGTGGAAGAAAAATTGGAAAGAAGCTGGCTGTGCCCACGGCACCGCACGGGGAAGAACAGCCAGAGGGAGGAGCAGGGTAGCAGGTGTTTCGGGAGGAAGGGTGCTGAGTGGTTCGGGCCTGGAGAGCAGCCGTGAAGGATCTGAGGGGGAAGTGATAGGATTTGGTGACAAGAGGGGGGAGGAGCGGGGGGAGAAGCACTATCTCCAGAGTTAGCGCTGGAGCAGGTAGGAAAGGGGGCGGGGGCGCGGGTGCAGACAAGGCTTTGAAAGAGAGTGGCAGGGAGGAGAATAAAAGATGGACTGTTAGCTGCAGGAGAGTGGGGTCACAAAGAGGTTGGTTTTAGGCGGGAGATCTGAGCATGCGCACAGCCTGAGGGAGCGAAGCAGGGGTAAGGAAGAAATGAATCAGAGCGAAGAGGAACCCAGAACAGACCCCACTTGTCAAGTCTCCGAAGTGGTTGGTGACAACGGGCTGGGCACGGAGCTCTGGATGCTCACACACCTGGAGGTACACCTCCACCATCTCCAAGCCCCTCCCTCCCCGCCACACTGAGTGTTGAGGGCAGGCCCCTGGGCCTTCTGCCCCAGCCTATCTCTCCCCCACTCCCCACCCCACCCCCACCCCCACACAAGACCGCAGCCAGCGGTTTGCCTAGTCAGGCTGTGCACCAATTAAAGACTCAGCCTTCTCCATTCACCAGCAACTCCTCACAGGGCAGCCCATGGCCTGGATCCACACCTGACCCCAGCCCACAGGGCGCCAGCCATGGATTTTTTGGTTTCTGTGGCCAGGACTGCAGCCAAAGATGTACCTCTGTGCCATCCCCCTACACCCTGCCACTGCCGGGAAGACCCCGAGTCGGCTCTACCATGTACCAGACTCATTAGAGCTGCCCGCACAGCCCACCCCATCCTACCATGTTCCCCACCTTCCGGGATTCCGCAGGCACCATCTCTGGGATACAAGGGCACGGATCCCCAGCTTCCTGTCCTCACACTGAGCAGAAGGGGAAATCGAGGCAGGGGTGCTCCTGTGGCTTCTGTTGTAGGTCAGGCAGGGTAGATTCCAGATTCCCTGATGCTTGCCTAGTCCTTCCTGCACATCCAACTGTTCCCCTGCCCCTCAAGAAAGAGAAGTATACCTGTTAACCTTCTGTATGTTCTGAGAACGAGAAGAGGGCCAGGAAGATTGGAGAAAAGAGAGAAGGGGGGGCAGAAGAAGAGTTTCTAGATTAAATTTAGGACACCCAGTTGCATTTTTTAAAGCAGTTTTATTAATCCCTAACTTACCTATCATAAATTTCCCCCATTTAAAGTGTACAACTCAATGATGTTTCAGCATAATTACAGAATTGTGCAGCCATCACCATCGTTTGAGAACACTTTCGTCACCCTCAAAAAAAAAAAAACCCTTGCACTCATTAGCATTCGTTGCCCAACCCCTATCCTCTCCTACACAGATCCAGGCAGTTACTAATCTGCTCACAGTCTCTGTGGGTTTTCCTCTTCTGGAGCCTTCATATGAATGGAACCATACATGCAGTCCTCTGTGGCTGGCTCCTTTCAGTTGGCCTAAGGTCTTCAGCATTCACCTGTGTAGTACATGTGTCAGTACTGCATTCTTTTTGAGGACTGAGGAATATTCCAGCCCATGTCTGTACCACACTGTGTTGACCGATGAGTGGGTGGACATCTGGGTGGTGTCCACGTTGAGGTTATTATAAACAATGCCACTATGAAATTCCTATATGAGTTTCTGTGTGAACATGTGTTTTCACTTGTTTTGGGGAGATACAGACAGAAAGAGGGGCCAGACCACGTGCCTGGACCTTTGTCCCATCTATCCAAGGCATCGTCCTGCTGCCTGCTGCAGAAGCTCTCATGATCCCCCTTCACAGGTTAAAACACAGAGGCTCAAAGGGAGGCCTGAGACCACCAAAGGCTGATATTGAAACAGGTCTCCCATTCAGGTCCATGGTTCTTTGCAAAACATCCCCCAAGGGAACAAAATATCTGGAATTTGAAAAGCAGCATAACCAGTGTGAACAGTCACCTTGTCACGCTGAATTCTTCATCAGGTGCTTTGGGGACCGTGTCCTGGGGGTGGGGGAGGGCAGGGCAGAAGAAGCTGAGAAGGAAAGAGCTGGAAAGCCCGCCCGCACACAGGCTTCCACAGAGATCCATCGGCTGACGGAAGCCCCGCCCAGCAGGGATGGGAGCCAGGAGTCCAACCACTAGGCACTGACTCCGTGGTCGCACAGCAGCATCCAAATGGGGCCACATTCTTGGGAAAAGAACAGACAAGAGACCTTTGAAAAATCTCAGGCTTGGCCACAGATCCTGGCTTCAGCCCATTCTCTCAGCTCATCTCACCCTGATTTTAAGCAGATCTCTGAATGCTGCTCAGGGATTATTCCATTCACGTCTGCCTTGCCGTTCTGCCCCGAGCCCAAGGCTCTGTCACCAGAGAGCCCTGGGTCGTGTGGAAAAGCTCCTTGCAGTAAGTGCATTTTCCTAAAGTCAGGGCAGAGGGGTGGGCTGTGGCCTGGGCTCCGTGCATCTTCTAGGGCCCACCCCAAAGCCCCAAATTCCAGGCCAGAGGAATAAACAGGAGCTTGCTGGAATGCCCTCCACTCTATGGGAGCCATCCACTCTATCTGGTCAGGGGCAGGGGAGGCACAGAGGAGCCCTCCCGTTGCCAAGATTTTCCATTGTAACCTCTGTCTGCGACCCGCAATTTAAGACAGGCTTCATCCAGGACTGAAAATGGGTTTCTAGCGCCTAGCGGAGCTCAAGAAACTTTTACTGAATGCTGAATGTCCAGAATAATAAAGTACAAGAGAATAGGAAGAGAGTCTAGCAACACTTTATTGTCTAAAACTCATTTAACTCCCACAGCTTTGCTGATGAAGTATTTCCCATTTCTCAGACCCGGAAACTAAGGCTCAGCGTGGTGGGTGGATCCGTTGACCCATAGTAACGAGACCAAAAGAAACCGCCCCGCTCGGGGCTGTTGCCTGGGCCTCGGGCTCCCCCTGCTGGCCGGACGGTAGTCTGGGCGTGCAGCGAGGAGCTGCCCTGGGCTGCACCCGCTCCCGCTCCTCTCGCTCTCCCGGCTCTGAGCGGGATTCCTGAGGCTGGGACAAGAAGCCGTACCTGGGCTCAGGCTAGGGCAACTCGCAGGTGCGCTGCGCCAGGCGTCACGTCAGGTGGGATGTCCCACGGGCAGAACGCACCAGGCCAGAGGGAGACACAGTCCGAGCCCCACCCCAAAAACTCGACCCCCACCCCCACCCCCGGCTCCATGGCTCTGTCTTGCTCAGACAGAAAGCTCTAAAATAAGACCAAGAGGCCTGGGGTCTAGGCAAGCCAGCAATTCTGCCCACGCAGAGGGAATGGGGAGACGCCTGTCTCATGATGCCCCGCCCAAAGTGCTTGGTTCCCTTTTTTCCAGGCCAGGTGTCCTAAACCAGCCCAAAGGGATGAGATTGTCCTATTGCAGAAAAACCCCCGAGAAAAGGATTTTCTAGCTTCCTTTACCTTCCACCCTATCTCATCTAACTGCTCTTCGTTCTGACAATGAAAAAGGCTAATTTAGGCCCATCCCAGTTCTTGCTGTTTCTGGAAATGGGAGGAGTGCTGGCTCTCCGTGAGCGTTTTGCTCAATCAGTTCTCCTCAAAGGTTATGGGTTTGGTCTCTTGTGCCAAACAAATATGACATCAAATCTTCTGTCCCTTCTTAGTGTCTGACTTCGAGAATGTTACTTAGCCAAGAAGCCTCAGTTTTCTCACCTGTAAAATGGAAGTTACTATACTTTCATAGTGGGCTGTTGGAAGGATACAGGGAGAAATTATGAAATCAATAGCCCTGTGCATACAGTAAGTGTTCTGTAAATGTTACTGATAATTATCACGATATTCATAGTTCCCTTCCCTTCCCTTTCCTAATCTTCACTTAACTAAAGAGAGATGGGGTGACGGGTGCAGTAGGCAGGTGGGAGTTTTGGGCGTAAAAGCATGGACTGTCCTCTCATGTGTTCAGGACTTCCCAACCTGGTCACCTCATTGCGCTCCTCTCCCTGGTTGCAAGGGGAGGGGTGGCAGCTGCTTCCCTCCCCTGCCTGGGCCCTGACCCAGCCAAAGGCCTGGCACAGCTGCTGGAATGGCCCACATGCCTCGGGTTTAGGGCTAGGTAGCAGACAGCTGGGGATGGGGGAGGAAGGCAAAGAGGCAGAAAAGGAACCCTCGACTCCCTCACCATGTCCACTTATCCTGCTGCTCCCGAAGCCCTTCAGGTCAGCCTGGGGCCTCTGACCTCCATCCTGCCCCAATCTCCCTGGTGGGCGGGGGGGGGGGGGGGCGGCGGCAAGAGGAACTCTCCCTCTTTCCCTCCCTTACCCTCTGCCCTCTCGTGCCTCCTCTCCATGGCTGAACCCACCCACCCCAGCGCACCCCCTGGCCCCAGCTCCCTCTCCAGCCCACGTGCTGCCCAGCTGTCACCGGCCTTGAGCTGGGCACTCCGCCTGCCTGCACCACTCATGAATCGCCAGCAGAGCCTCCACCTGTTCCCCTCGGTCTGAGCAGCAAGGCTGTGTGGCCCCATCTGTTGTCCTCCATCCAGGATTCAGCACAGGAGACTACACTTCAAAACCCTCAGCTTCCACCTGCCGGGATGGGGGTGGGGAGCACTGGCTGAGAGGCAGGGACTGAATCAGTGGCATCGTCATCTCCTGGATGGAAGAGCTTCCCCACCGGGCTCCCCCAGTACCGTCTGAAACAGCCTACATACCAGCAGGGGCGGGGTGTGGGGGGAGAAGCAACAAGCCCCCTCTTCCCAAAAGAACATTTGTATATTTAGCAGCATTCTCTTATGAACGTTTCGTTTCTTCACAGACAGCGCCTGAATCTGGGCTGGTCAGTGTACAATGCAAGCAGAAAGATACAACAGGGGCAACATTTAATTCATTTAATTAATGTTTTGTTACACAAGCAACACGTGAATGCAGTTTCCTTGATTAAAACAAAAATGAAACCACTGTAGTTCAGGCTCCGATTCCCTTCCATTGGTCACCCCAAATTCACACTTTTTCTCCTAAACAGAGAGGTGATCACTGGTACCAGCTAGACTGATAACAGCCTAGCTGTATGTAGCCATAGAAAATACAAGGTACTATCATGTGGGTTTGGGTTTTGCTGGTTTTTTTTTTTAATGTAAGTTGTAACTACAAATATTCTGCAACTAAATTCACTTAAAAAAAAAAAAAAAAGTCTTATCTACCTAAGCTGGTACCTACATATCTACAACAATATCCTTATTTTTTAAGATTTTATTTATTTATTGAGAGAAAAAGAACTCACATGACAGCACAAGCAGGGGGAGTGGCAGGCAGAGGGAGAAGCAGCTGAGCAAGGGTGGGGTATGTGGAGCTCAATCCCAGGGCCCTGGGATCATGACCTGAGCCAAAGGCAAACACTTAACTGACTGAACTATCCAGGTGCCCCTATTAATCCCTTTAAATGATACATAATATTCTGAGCATAGACACATCATGATTTCCTTAGCTATTTCCCTATCAATAGACATTCAGGTCGTCTCTCTTTTCCTTCCCTTACAAACACTGAGTCCCTGTCATAGGCTTGAGCCTTCTCTTATAGTCCTGCCCATCCTGT
Source organism: Mustela nivalis (assembly GCF_964662115.1). Lineage (NCBI taxonomy): Eukaryota > Metazoa > Chordata > Mammalia > Carnivora > Mustelidae > Mustela > Mustela nivalis. Next base: position 42,827,223 of record NC_139035.1, on the reverse strand, counting down.
GTTCCTACCCCTTGGGGGCAAGAAGGTTAACCATTTACACTGTTTTAAGGGTACAAAAATAGCAAAAGTAACCTTAGGAGCATTAATACCAATTCGTAGTCTTTATTTTTTTTATTTATTTTTTTTTTCCAAAATCCTGGGTCCCTCTAAGATGACCTCCATATCAACTTGGGGACAAATTAGTGTTCTAGAAAACAGCTATGGTCAAGGAGATAGAAGGAGACACAAGATAGAATGGAGAGAGAGAAAGTGAAGAAGAGTGAACAGGGAGGAACAAGAAAGAGAAGTAAAAGATCCTGGCTATGACAGCACTCTGCCACAGGGAAAAACTGGAGCTGTCCAGCAGAAAGGAAATAGTTAAGTAAAACTTGGCATATCTATTCTACGGAATATTATGCAGCCATTAAAATGATAATTATGAAGACTATGTAGGAGCATGGAAAATGCTTCTGATATTAAGTTAAAAAGTAGACTACAAAATTAAAACTGCATTATGATTACAACTCTGAAAATGATGTGGGCATACAAAGATGGGAAAGGAATCTAGACAAATGAAAACAATCAGATTTGTTTCGGTAGCAGAATTGTGGGTACGCTATTATTATCACTTATTCCCATTACCATTGCCATAATATTGTTTTGTGCAATATAGGATTAATGCTAAATAGCAACAGGAAGAAGGAAGGGCAGGAAAATGAATAAAAGAGAAGGAGAGAGGGAGGGAGGAGGGCATAGACGGAGAGATGAGGCAGGGAAGCTGGAGTCAAAGTCCATGTTCTGGGAGTTGGACCATCTTCACAGCCATGTCAGCCACGGTGTCCACTCGGGCTCTTCCTCCAGGGTCTTTGGGCTGAAAGCAGTTTTCACCGTACACAGATGTACACCTCCCTCCTGCTCCTCCTCCATTATCTTTTTTTTTTTTTAAGATTTTATTTATTTATTTATTTGACAGACAGAGATCACAAGTAGGCAGAGAAGCAGGCAGAGAGAGAGAGAGAGGAGGAAGCAGGCTCCCCGCTGAGCAGAGAGCCCGATGCAGGGCTCGATCCCAGGACCCTGGGATCATGACCTGAGCTGAAGGCAGAGGCTTTTACCCACTGAGCCACCCAGGCGCCCCCCCCTTTTTTTTTAATTTATTTGACAGACAGAGATCACAAGTAGGCAGAGAGGCAGTCAGAGAGAGAGAGGAGGAAGCAGGCTCCCCGCAGAGCAGAGAGCCCGATGCGGGGCTCGATTTCAGGACCTTGGGATCGTGACCTGAGCCTAAGGAGAGGCTTTAACCCACTGAGCCACCCAGGAGCCCCCCTCCATTATCTTTTTAAAGCTTACCAAGGAGATAGGGATACCAAGCTCAGGATCTCTCGCTCTCTTTTTTTTTCTTTTGTAAGATTTTATTTATTCACTAGAGAGAGATACAGAGACAGAGAAAGAGAGAGAGTGTGCACAAGCAGGGGGAGCACCAGAGGGAGAGGGAGAAGCAAACTCATCGCTGAGCTGGGAGCCTGACATGGGGCTCAATCCCAGGACCTGAAGATCATGGCCTAAGCCACAAGCAGGCATTTAACCATCTGAGCCACCCAGGTACCCCCCCCCAAGCTCAGGATCTTTAGGGGCTCAGAGTCTAGTAGGTAGGAAGGGGGACATTGATCTATAAGCAGTGACAATCAACAAATGCTCAACCAGAGATCTAATCTTGTGAAGCTGGAAGCTCTAGAGTCCAAGAAGCCCTCACAAACTGGGTCTCAAAGGATGGGCAGGAGATTAGCAGGCAAAGAAAAGGGGCTAGCATCCTAGGTAGAAGGCATATGAGCAAAGGCACTGAAACCTACACACACACAGAGCACACACACACTCCCATTTGGCATGGCCAAACATAACTCAGGAGAAACAGAGACACGTGATGAGACCTTGAATTATTCAAGGGCAAAGAGAAGCACTGCAGTGTTTAATGCCTCTTGAGAGGATGAGGAAAGTGGGTGGTAAGCCAATGTGGAGAGAAGGACCATCAGTTGGGAGGTTACTTGAAGAGTTCTGATGGGAAAGAGCAGGACCCTCAACTGGGATGGTTAATGGGATGGGGACAGATTGGTTAACCTGAGAAATTCTTATGTAGAAATGATAGAGTATTATTTGTTTATGCAGTGAACATATTTTGAGGGTCTGCTATGGCATCAAGCATTCAGAGATGGAAGACAATCTCTGTCCTCAGACGGGAAGATGGACAGGGAGATAGATGGTTCCAGATCAATGTGAACAGTGCTGTAATAGAGGTAAGCCAGTGAGGGAGAGACCATGAGGGGCCAAGAGCATATGGGATGTGGGAAGGAAAGGAGGTCCTTCTAGATCCCCGCCTCGGATGCTGGGTGGACAGTGGGGCCTTCAGGAAGTGCCAGGAAAAGGTGTGTCTGCAGGAAGATGATGGTTGTGACTGGGACCTCTCCTGCTTTGCCCCTACCCTACTGAGAAGAACCAAATGTGGCTTAGGCTTTCTATTGCCTTCCCAGTTGAATGAATCCAATGGAAAGCACCTAGAATAGCTCCTGGCACAGAGTAAGTGCCCAACAAATGCTAACTTAAAAAAAAAAAAGAAAACAAGCAAAAAGTGCAGAAACTCAAAGCAAGACCCACACTTATCAGGCCCGGCTCTCTCCATGAGACCAGGGAAACACTTTGGCCCCCTGGTCCCAAAAGGCAGTCCACCAGAGACTTCTGACGAAACCAGACCTCAACCTCCCAAGAAGAGGTTGTTAAAAAGAGTGTGGCTATAAGCATGCAACAGAGCTCACTGCAGATGGACAGGGCTCCCACAGACAAAAGCAAAGATGGCGGCAGAAGGGTCTCAGCAGTTTAGTCCCATTGGCAGGAGTTGGCATGACATCATTTTTTTTTTTGAGTATGGACCGTGCACTTGGCAAACATCACATTCATTACATGACTCCACAGAGCAAGTCACCAAAACTGAATTTTCTTTCTTTGTGGGCTTTTGCTGGTTCATTGGAAATTTGGAAGAAGATAAAGCGGAGTATGGAAACATCGTTTATGTTGATGCTATTGAGTGATGACATCATGGAAAGTTGTCGGAATGATTTATTGAACTGCTTTCCCGCCACAGAGAATTAAAAGGCTTTGAAGGACCCAACTGACTCATCAGACGTCAGGCGGCTCACGTCTCACTGATGTGACAAGACTTATAAACACTCCCATCTTGAAAGTAAAACACTGCTGATGCATTAGATGGAGGAGATGCTCGCGCGGAACTTCAGCTGGACCCACAGACTAAGTGACTGACCACTGGCATCTGTTTTCCTTTCTTATTGCTTGACTACTCTGAGTGCAGTGAAACCACCAATGGTAAAGAAATGCAACGCTCGGGGCGCCTGGGTGGCTCAGTGGTTTGGGCTGCTGCCTTTGGCTCGGGTCATGATCTCAGGGTCCTGGGATCGAGCCCCGCATCGGGCTCCCTGCTCCGCAGGAAGCCTGCTTCCCTCTCTCTCTCTCTCTGCCTGCCTCTCTGCCTACTTGTGATCTCCGTCTTTCAAATAAATAAATAAAATTAAAAAAAAAAAAAAAAAAGAAATGCAATGCTCTCTGATGGTTGTGACATCACCTTTTAGGAGAAATTCTTGGATTTTGCTAAGTATGAGTTTTGCTCCAAGTTTCTGGTTTTGGGTTTTTTTTGTTTTGTTTTGTTTTGTTTGTTTTAGATTTTTAAAGTTAACATCTACTGAGTGTTTATATATTCCCAGCACTATTCTTGGTGTCTTATGTGCACTTATTCATACACATTGTACAACAAATCTGTGGGGTAGTTTCTAGTATTAGTCTCATTTCCCGGTAGTAAAACAGAGACCCAGAGAAGTTGAGAAGCAAAACCTTTTAAGTGGGGGTGCCTGGACTCTGACCCTGGCAATCTGCCCTAAGTGCTCTTGGCCACTTTTCATAAACCTGAGGATGGATCCAAACCATGGAGCGTCAGCCCTACCAATGGGGCTTCATCTCCAGGGAACTTCTACGCTGAAAGTCAACTATGCCCATCAAGAGGACTTACTCTTCCTAGAATTTAAGAATGCACTGAATAATGCATCTGTTGTGTGGTCTAACTCTAGGTGATGTTTGGGTCCATTTCCTTCTTTCCATAAAACAACTGAGACTAACACTGAGAACAGTCACTAGCGATGTATACCCACGGTCTATGCTGACACATACCTGACCGAAGGACATTCCACAGCTCCCTTTATTAAACACCTGTCCGCATGGACTTCACTGATATTCTCCAAGCTGACCCACATCTAGGACAGGTGCACAGGAGTGTACTCAGGTATCAACTATGTTAACTCGGTTTTGTACTGCTTTTGTGTGGCTGTTAAAAATCCATACATTTGTTCAGCAGTCTTCACTATTGGTATTAATTTTTTAAAAGTGGTGGGCTTCAGAGGAGCCCAAATATAGCAGAGGAGTTTACTGATTGATCGTCTCACTAAAGGCAACTAAAAATACCAGATAAAACCACTGAAAACCTCTTTTGACTCTGCCTCATCGACTGCGAGAATGAAGACCTTTCTCAGCCCTAGACTGCCAACGTTCCAGAACATGTTGACATCACTCTGATGTGCTGTTACTCTGATGGGCCCCAGAGGAGCCCTGCAAAGAGTCTTCAATCACATCACTGTAGAACGCAGTCTCCCTGGAAAGAAAAGAAGAGGCTTCGTCCTCCAAATGGTGGGACCTAGAAAAGAACTGGCTACCATCCACACTCTCTGTAGTCATGTACGGAACACGATCAAGGGCGTTACACTGGGCTTCCATTACAAGCTGAGGTCTGGGTATGCTCACTTCCCCATCAACGTCGTTACTCGGGAGAATGGTTCCCTGGTTAAAATCTGAAATTTCTTGGGTGACAAATAGATCCACAGGGTTTGGATGAGGCCAGGTGTTGCTTGTTCAGTATCTCAAGCCCAGAAATCTGAGTTAATTCTTGAAGGAAATGACATTGAACTTGTGTCAAACTCAGCTATTTTGGTTCAGCAAGCTACAACAGTTAAAAACAAGGATATCAGAAGGTTTCGGGATGGTATCTATATTTCTGAGCAGGCTCATGAATGAGATCCAGGTCGTCCAGCTACAGAAACAGCAAAATGCCAGACAACTTTTCAAACTTATTTGTGGTATTTTAAAGATGGGTTGAAAGCCGTATTGACTTGGGGCTTTTTCTTAAAGCAAAACAAACCAAACCAACAAATAAAAACACCACTTTTTAAAATGCATGAATTGACTGGAAGAGAATGAAAGATGAATTTGGAAGCCTCAAGCCATGAAAGCAGAAGCCAGCGAGAATCTCACACTGATGTCAGCATTTACAATGAGCTTCAACTTTCACAAACTCACAGCGCGCTGGAGGGCTTGTCCAAGGTGAGGAGTCTAATGAGGGGGCTGCACTCCCAGCATAAACCTATAAACCTAGAGCCCAAAGCACAGCTTATTATAAGGGCAAATTAAAAATTAAGCCATGCTCTACCTACTTGCACTGAATAGAAGGCAAAAAAACATCTCTCGTGAGAATTAACAACTACCAGCTAGCCATTGAGCAGAGTTGCTGCCCAAATTCACACTATCTAGGTAGCCCAAGTAATCACAGTTAAGAATTTATTTGGGGGGGGGATCCTGAGCTGCCAGTGCCCTCAGGTGCTTGGCAGTTAGAAATGAGAAACAGTCTGGGAGGAAAACACTTTCAACCCAGGCATTAGAGAATTTCCACAGCCATAGTCCTAAACAACATGAGCTTATGGTAAAAAAACAAATCATAAAACACAAGGAAACAAGACCCCATGAGTGAGGTCCCAGAAGAAAAAAAAAATTAGAAAGCATAGTGGTTCACAGTCCTGGGTAATTTTGCCCTGCCGGGGGTATTTTTGGTTGTCACAACTGGAAAGAAAGAAATGTGAGTTACATGATCTAGCATGTAGAGACCAGGGATGCTGTTAAACATCCTGCAATGCCCAGGACAGCTTCCCACAATAAAGACTTGCCTAGCTCATAATACAAGGTCAAGATGCCCTGAGACAGCAGACTCAAACCTGCAAAATTTTTATTTTGGAATGATCAAAAATAGTACATTCAGGGGCGCCTGAGTGGCTCAGTGGGTTAAAGTCTCTGCCTTTGGCTCACGTCATGATCCCAGGATCCTGGGATCGAGCCCCGCATCAGGCTCTCTGCTCAACAGGGAGCCTGCTTCCCTCTCTCTCTCTCTCTCTCTCTACCTGCCTCTCTGCCTACTTGTGGTCTCTCTCTGTCAAATGAACGAATAAAATCTTAAAAAAAAAATAGTACATTCAATAAGTAAAGATGCAGACTCGAAGACATTTAACATATGATTAAAAAGCAAGGGAGTATATTGTCAAGCAGATTTGGAGAAGAACCAAAAAAAAAAAAAAATCTCAAAATGAATGAAACTGAAATTTAAAAATTAGTGGCACAACCAGGTTTGAATTATCTAGCAAAATTGAAGATAGACGTAATCTGTGACCCAACAAGTTCATTCCTAGTATATAGCCTAGGGAAACTGCACATGCACTCCAACATACATATACAGTGGTGTACATATATACAAATACATATACCAATGTTCATAGCAGCATTGTTGAAAGGGGTTCCTCCTCAACAAGGGGGAAGAACTAACTCAACAAAATAGAATGAAAATGCATAATATAGTCATATAATAGACTACCTCACAGCAGTGAAAGTAAATGAACCATTGGTACAAACATGGATTAACTTTCAAAGAGCATGTTGAATTAAAGAAGCAAGACTCCAAATATATACAAATTATTAAAGAGAACAGACAAAAATGGACAGAGCTGCTAAAACTATAAAGAGAAGCACAGACATTAATTACATTGAAGTCAGAGTGGTGGTTACCTCTTGTGGAGGTAGGAGTTAGAAATCATAAAAGGACACACAAGGGGCTTCTGGACTCTTGGTCATGTTCTATTTCTAGGGCAATTACTTGGAATTTATATCAGAATTAATGGCTAAGATGTGTGTTTATATTTTTCACACTTTTCTGAATTGTGTTGCATTTTCCCAATTAAAAAAAAAAAGTTTTAAAAATGAAGTGGCAGGTTTAACAGCAAATTAGACAAAGCTGAAGTGAGAATTATTGTACTGTAAGACAGATCTGAAGAAATTATCCAGAATGCAGGTCAAATTCACAAGAGATGGAAAGTTCGACAGAAAAATTAAGTTGGAATCCTGGAAGACATGAGATAAAGAAGGAGTGACTTAGTATTTGAAATTAAATAGCTGACATTTTCTTAGGACTGAAGAATAGATAACTGATAACCGTCCACTAAATTGGGAAGCCTAGCTAGTCACAAGCAGTATAAATAAAAAGTAATCCACATCTAGACCACATCACAGTGAAATTTTCAGAATGCCTCAATTTTTTTAATTCAAAAGAATGAAAAGATAGTAAAAGCAGTTGGAGAGAAAAGATATATAACCTTCAAGTAAAGGATAATTATACTGACTGCTTTTTTCATCTATAGTGAAAGCCAGAAGACAGTAGAGTTCTATCATTAATATACTAAAAAAAACCTCTCATCCTAGAATTATTATTCTTAGTGAAAATATCATCCATGAAAGAGCTATAAAAACATGTAATAATTCATAGGTTAAAGAGTAAATTATAATGGGCATTAAAATATTTACAAAAGCTTAAAAACAAAAACACTACATGTCAAATTTGTTAAATGCAATTAAACTGGTACTTTAGAAGTAAACCATAATCTCAAATGCTTATATTCGAAAATAAAAAGATTAAAAATTGGGGGCACCAGGGTGGCTCAGTCAGTTAAAGCATCCAGCTCGGTTTCAGCTCAGGTGGTGATCTCGGCTTCATGAGATGGAGCCCTGCATTAGGTTCCATGCTCAGTGCAGACTCTGCTTAAGTTTCTCTCCCCATCTGCCTCTCCCCCGTTCTCTCATTCTCTCTCTCTAAAATAAATAAATAAACCTTTAAAGAAAAAGATTAAAAATTAACATGTTAACCATTCAACTTCAGAAATTTAATAAAGGACAACAGATTAAACTCAAAGAAAGTAGAAGGAAGAAAACAATTAAAAATAAGAACCAGGACTAATGAAATAGAAAATAGAGAGAGTCAATAATGCCAAAAGTGAGCTTTTCAAAAGCCTAATAAAATTGATAAAATTCTGGCAAAAATGATCATGTGAAAAAGAGAAGACAGAAAAAAATGAAGAATAAAAAGGAGGACAAAATTACATAACCTACAGGGATTTTTAAAAGATAGATGATATTAAGATAAATTTTATGTGCAAAATTTTGGAACTTGAGGCAAAATGGAAAAATTTCTAGGAAAATATAACTTACCAAAACTAACCCAAGGGAAAAAATCTGAATAGTCTTATCAATAAGGAAATTGAGTCAGTAGTTTTCTCCAAAATTCAAGAAATAAATAATTCCTATTTCAAAAAAAAACTTTTCTAGAAATACAAAAAAAGGAAAAATTCCCAACTTATTTTATAAACTTAGCATAACCTTGATACCAAATCCAGATTTAAAAAAGTATGAAAACAAAATTTTCTTTCTTTTTTTTTTTTAAAGATTTTATTTATTTATTTATTTGACAGAGAGAGATCACAAATAGGCAGAGAGTCAGGCAGAGAGAGAGGGAGAAGCAGGCTCCCCGCTGAGCAGAGAGCCCAATGCGGGGCTTGATCCCAAGACCCTGAGATCATGACCTGAGTCGAAGGCAGAGGCTTAACCCACTGAGCCATCCAGGTGCCCCTGAAAACAAAATTTTATAAGCCATTTTTCTCATGAATATGCATGCAAAATCTAAACAAAATATTAGCAAGCCACATACAGCAACATATATAAATATACTACATCTTGACCAACGTTTTATTCTAGGAATAAAAGTTGTTCTATCAGTTTCTTCAAAATAAACCAATTAATGTAATTCACCACATTAACATATTAAAGAAGATAAATCATCTCACTTGCTACTTGAAAAAATATTTGATTTAAGAGTTTATGATGAAAACTCTTAACACACTAGAAACAGAAGGAAATTGATAAAAATAGCCTTGAAAAACACAGTGAACACTATACATGATGGTAAATCCTGGAACTATTTCCTACAATATCAGGAACAAGAAGAGAATATACATTATCAACCCATTGATCTGTAAGTTCTAAGCAAGACACAGAAGGTGGGAAAGGAGAAAAGGAAGGGAGGGGGAAAGCTATAAGAATTGATAAGGGATAATCAATTGTTGTTTTCCACAGATGATTAAGATTATCTGTATGACAAATCCTAAAGAATGCACAGATAAGTAATTAGAACAAATTGAAGGATTTTGCAAGATTACTGACCAAAAATATCAATATACAAAAATCAATTTCACTTAATTTTATTTCCATGACCCAGCAAAAATGGATAGAGAATACAAATTTTATAACTATGGTCATTCAAAATAACATCAGAATATAAAGTAACTGGGAATATATCTAACAGAAGATTTGCAAGTTTTCTATAAAGAAATATTTAAAACTTCATTGGAAAACATAAAAGAGGAATTATTATTTCATACAACAGTTGCACAAAACCCATATCAAGCACTTCTAATGCTTTACAATTATTAACTACTAATTCCTCATAACCATCCCTATGAGAAAGACATTACTATTATAATCATTGCATTTACAGATAAGGAAACTAAAAACTATCACAAGAAATCTATTGAATGATAAACAGAGCTGGGATTTGAACCCAGGCAGTTTAGCCATAGAATCCATGCTCTTAATCTATTATGTTTTCTTTCTTAGTAAATTAAATAGAGACATGGTCCCTGCTCTCATTGAGTTTTTAGTCTGGGTGGGGGAAGAATTTTGCTTTTATTTATAAAAACATAACTGGGGCACCTGGGGGGCTCAGTGGGTTAAAACCTCTGCCTTCAGCTCAGGTCATGATCCCAGGGTGCTGGGATCAGAGCCCTGCATCAGGCTCTCTGCTCACCAGGGAACCTGCTCCCCGCCCCACCCCGCCCCTCTGCCTGCCTTTCTGCCTACTTGTGATCTCTGTCAAATAAATAAAATCTTTTTAAAAAATAATAAAAATTAAAAAAAATAAAAACGTAACGGGCATCAGATTGTCCCTCACACTGAGAACTTTAAAAGCTAGATAAAAACGCTTAAAGGCATGAAGCCATGGCAGCCATCTTGGATGAAGGGCCAAGATCCAAAGAAAAGGGTAATGTACTCAACTGATCACAACATTCTAAAGACAATTTTCCATCAAATAATTTGCCTAAATTGTGCATATGTAAGGCAATGCTTCAAGAAACCAAGTAGAAATGTCGGCAATGCTATGGTTCAGGAGAGACAAATTAGAGTTCAGGGCCCCAGGCTTTCAATTTAGCCACTGGAAGAACTAGATCCTCGAAGTAAGGGTAACATGGAAACAGACAAGTCTCAATTGAATCAAGTTAATTTGATCATCATCTATATGCCTGCCAGAAGAAAATTAAATCCTTATCTGGAGGAAGTTAGCATCATCTAGATCTTGTACAGTTTATCAAAACCAATATCTAGCAATCAATCAAAAATTGGCAACACAAGAAATTGAAAGCCAAGAGGGAAAAAAAAAAGACCCTTATCCCCAAGAAGAAAACCCAGACCCATAGGCGATTCAGATTTGTTATTTATCAGCTACAGGCTTTAAAATAACTATGATTAATGTATTCAAGGAAATACATTAAAGGATAGTATATTTCAACAGAGGAATAGAATCTTGAATGATTCTCTTCTCTTGAAGAGATCCTAGGACTGAAAAATAGAATAACATAATGAACAACAAATAATTCATTTGAAGGGTCTAATAGCAAATTAAACAAAGCAAAAGAAAGGATTGGTAAACTGGAAGATGAATCAATGGGAAAAAAATCAGATGAAAATTAAAATCACTCTCCCAAAAAGGCAGAAAAATGTGTAAGACATATAGTATATAGTTAAAATCCTGACATATGTGTAATTGGTGCGCCAGAAGAAAAGAAAGATAGGATAGATGCAGTATTTGAAGAGATACTTTAAATATAAGCAATCTGGGGTGCCTGGGTGGCTCAATCAATTAAGCATCTGCCTTCGGCTCAGGTCATAATCTTGAGGTCTTGAGATGGAGCCCCGAATCAGGCTCCCTGCTCAGCAGTCTGCTTGTCCCTCTCCCTCTGCTCCTCCCCCAAGCTTATGCTCTTTCTCTCTGTCTCTCTCCCCTCTCCCAGCCAAATAAATTTTTTAACATCTTAAAAATAAATAAATAAATAAAAGTACGTCAAATCCTAGAACATTCCAAAATGGTAGAGGAAGTGGGTGGGGGGATGAGTGAAATAGGTGAAGGGGATTAAGAGCACACTTGCCGTGAGGAGAACAGTGTAATGTATAGAATTGTCGAATCATTATATTGTCCACCTGAAACTAATATAACACTGTACGTTAACTATACTTGAATAAAACACACACACACACACACGCACACACACACACACAGAGGGGAGAAAGAGAAATGAAGAAAACAACAACAACAACAATAGATCCATAGACTAAGAATATCCATACCCCTCCCCTGAAGAAAAAGAAAAAAAAATACATCATAGTAAAATTGGAGGAAACAAAAACAAAGAGAAAGTCTTAAAAATAGGCAAAATAAAGACACATTGTTGCAAAAGACCTCATACACAGTTAGCAAACTCCTCAACAGAAACAATGACAGCCAGGAGACAATGGAGTAAACCTTTAAAGTGCTAAAAAGAAATAATTGCAGATTTAGAATTTATCAACTGCAAACACAACTTTGGAGTGACATCAGCAAGATGGCAGAGTAGGGGACATCAGGCTTTGTTCCCCCACAAAAAACAACAGACAGTTAGTTACCCACTAACAAAAATGATCCCCGGAGGGCTCAGTCGTCCATTTAAGAACCTGCAGCAATACCACAGAGCAAAAACAGAAAATACCCACAAAGAAAGACTGCTAGGGACACTGCCTTACCTGAATGTCTGAAGATGGCCAGGAATAAAGAAGCAGCATAGGGACTATCTGTATCAGTCACATGGTAGTGCCATCAAGGTCCCCGGTGGCCTGCTCTGTGAGGACACCAGCAGCTTTTGTCACTGGGGACACCAACAGCCTCACACTGTATACAAAACTCAGTTCAGACATAGAGACCCAGATGTGAAAGGTAAAAAAAAAAAAAAAACAAAACACTTCTGGAAGAAAACAGAAAAAGGTATCTTCTTGACCTTCTCCTAGGCACAGATTTCCTAGGCAGGAACAAAAATGCTTAACTTTAAAGGAAAAGAAGCAGAAGGACATCTTAAGACTGAAAAGGAAACCGGAGTGGGGGACGTTATCTGTCATACTTCTCTCTGACAAATGACTACCATCAAGAATATGAGGGATACCTAGGTGGTTCCTTTGGTTCAGTGTCTGACTCTTGAACTCCACTCAGGTCTCAATCTTGGGGATTGTGAATTCAAGCCCCACGTTGGGCTCTGTGATGGGCATGGAGCTTGCCTAAAAAAAAAAAAAAAAAGAATATGAGGAACTCCTACAATCAATAAGAAAATGATAAACAATCTCATAGAAAAATGGGCAAATACTTGAACAGGAATTTCACAAATGAAGAAATATAAATGACCAGTAAATATCTGAAAAAATATTCAACCTTATTCGTCATCAGGGATATGCAAATGTTAACCACAAGAGATGCCATTTTATTTTTTTAAAAGATTTTATTTATTTATTTGAGAGAGAGAGAGAGACAGTACAAACGGGGTGGGGGGTGAGTGGAAGGGCAGCGGGAGAAGGGGTAAGCAGACTGCCCACTGAGCGGAGCCAATCCCGGGACTCTACGATCATGACCTGAGCCCAAGGCAGACACTGAACTGACTGAGCCACCCAGACGCCCCAAGAGATACCATTTTAATCCCTCCCAATAAACAAATTTTAAGTTTGACAGTATCACTGTTAGTGGAAGTGTAAATGGATGCAGTCACCTTAGGAAACAGATTTTACATAGCTAACGGAGTTAGGATGTCTTTACTCTGTGAGGCAATAATGTCACTGCTCTGTGTGTACCCTAGAGCTGCCCTTCCATGCAGAACACCTGTGGCAGTATACTATCCAGTACTCCCAAACTGGGAGGGGGGATCCCTTTCCATCAGCCATAGAATTGAGAAGTTGTGGTATATTCACGCAATGGAATCCTGCACTATAATGAAAGGAAAAGTGAAGGGCCATGCAACGCGCCACAGATGAAAGAAGCCGGTCTCCAGAGAAGATGTGTCCTTTGATTCCTGTGATAAAGTATTCACAAACGTATGAAATCAAGTCATATCTCATTTGGGGGTAGAAATGTGATAAAACGGTGAGGAAAAGCAAGGAAATCATAAGCACAGAATTAATGATGAGGGTTCCTTCAGCTCCGCGGGAAGGGGACGGATAAGTTGAGGGAGCCATTCAGAGGCAATGCTGTCACATCCTGTTCCTTCAAATAGACTGCAGGACTGTGAGTGTTTGTTGAGTTTTTATTGTTATACATCATAACTTATAAATATTACTTTCTATTTGGTAAAATTTGATACATTTAACACTTTACATATCTCACATCCTTATGGATTTCTGAGCAACTGGCTTATGGTGGGAGAAACATGACTGCCCCCAACCCAGGGTTCAGCTAAGAAGCAGACCATAGTCGCTGACGTCATCTCCCAAACAGGAAGGCCTGCTGAAATGCTCTTCCTGAGAAGAGGGAGTGTTTATGGAGTACCTCAGTCAGCTCGGGCTCCCATAATAAAATACCACAGACAGGAGGGCTTACGCAAGAGAAATTTATTGTCTCACTGTTGTGGAGGCTGGGAATCCAAGGTCAGAGTGCCGCCATGATCAGGGTCTGGTGTGGGCTTCCTTCCTGGCTGGCAGACAGCCGCCTTCGCGCTCTGCTCCCACGGCCTTTCCTTAGTGGGTACAAACGGAGAGAGGGCAAGCTCTCTGCTGTCAGCTCTCTGCTGTGGCTTCTTAAAAGGGCACTAATCCCATTATGAGGTCTCCACCCTCATGACCTCATCCAACCCTAATTATTTCCCAAAGACTCCATCTCCAAATACCATTGCACTGGGTGTGAGGGCTTCAACCTCTGAATTTGGGGGGACATACGAACATTCGGTCCATAACATATAGCCACCCAGATCAGCCAGTTGTTCTATTTGGGTCATATATATGATACCTAATCATTGCAGGCTGAGAGGGGCCAAGGCACACAGGACTCCTATGTGTTTTAGGAGCAGGAAAGAGAACAAAGAAAGGGCCCGGGGACTCTCACCTTATCACCCCAACAAGGTTAAGGGTTTGCTTAGCTCTGAGGACTCTGAGAGCTAGTGCTCCCGAGCCCCTCTGCTGTGGGGTGGTGGGGGCACGTACCCCACAGGCTGGCAGGTTTTCTGTGCACATTCCATCTGCCGTGTAGCTGCTGACCCTGCCGGGCCGTGGGTTAAGAGAGGGAGCACAGTGCTTCTGTGCAATTTCTTTAAATGGGCATTTCCTTCCAAAAGAACCATTCCCCAGAGAGTTCCTCGACATCTGCAATGATGGAGAGTCCACACGCAGGCTTGGGAAGAGTTTCAAATTCTAAAGCAGAAAAAATAAAAATCCTGCCAGAAACAGAAGAAGATGGGTAAGGATGGAGACAGGGATCTAGGAAGCTTCTGCTTTTGGGCTCAGTATTGGGGTTTCAGAGAACAGATGGCTGGGGGTTATTTATAACTCGCAACAGGCAGAGCTGAGATCCGTGAAATGCCACCGGCTTGTTTGACAATGGTTGGGGCCAGGGTAGGGACTGAAACCTCCCCAAGGACTCCTAGAATGCTAGTCGTCTGTGTGTGTGTGTGTGTGTGTGTGTGTGTGTGTGTGTGTGTGTGACGGGGAGAAAGGGGTACCATCAAGAAGTTTATGGAACCCCAGCCCCTTCTCCCAGCTAGGTGGAAAATCCCCCCAGAAAAGCACAGAATAATGACGGTCCCACTAACAATAATCAACGGTAACTAACGCATTATCAGCCGACTGGGTGCCAGGCACCAAGCTAAGTGTGTTATTATGCCCATTTTCCAAATGAGAAAGCTGAGGCTCGGTGACGGTAAGTGACAAACCTAAGGCTTCGCAGCTCTAAGCGATGAAGCTCTCTGTCTGGCATCCCGGCTTGTGCAGGAGGGAAGAAAGGTCAAGGGTCTGGATACCTTCCACAGTCACATCAGCCCTTAGCCACCTGAAAAGGCAAGACCACAAGGGATCAAAATCTGGACCAGGAGCTTTGGTGAGGGTGGAAGGGGACAGTGAGCTGCCAGAGCCGGGGGAGGTACCGACGGGGGGCTCTGAACGATGTGTGTGTACACGTGTGTGTACACGCATGCGTGCGTGGTGTGTAGGTACACTCAGGTGATCACTCAACTGGAGGCAACGTGATTAGACATAGAAGACTTTACATGTATACTAAGTGAAAGTTTCCTGGCTCTGGAAGACAAGGCAGGCAGGCTGCTGAAGTCCAATATGGCTTACCCCACCCTGCCATCTGTCCCCTTAGGCAAGTCACTTCCTCCTCTCTACTTCTCAGTTTTTCCTCTTTAAAATGAGACAGTTGGTCTGAGATTCTTCCCAGCTCTGAACATCTATGCAGCTATGGTTTCACTGGAGTTAGCAAGTGTGGGGGAGGGGGAGGGTTAGGGTGTCAGAGGTGAGAAGTCAAGCTTCTGGCTACCAACCTCCATGGCCAAGAACCAACCCTGCCCGAGGACAGCCAGCAAGAGCAAAGCAAAAGGGAGAAAAGTCAGGAGGCTTGTCTCCATCGGCTCCATGTGGCAAGGAACGAGGCACCATGAGCATCGCCGATCATGCCAACACCCACTCCCAGGGCTGCAGGCACTGGTGCCAGGTGTGCCCGCCAATGGGTGGATGGCGTATTCCTAAATTCATGACTCTAGGAGCGGGGCTGTCTGTCTCAGAATAAGCATATCCCCAGGCAGCTCGAAGCAGCTCACCATTTCTGCAGCAGCCCTTTTGAAGGTCAACGCGCCCGGCCTGCTGTCTCAACCTGTTTACAATTCTCTGCCCCTCTGCACGACATCTTCACTTTTCCCACTTTTCCCACCGGCACCCAAAGAACCAGGAACCCACCCCAGGTCACAGAGCGTGAAGTCTCTGACATTCAGGTCAGCCCAGAGAAGGAAAAATGGCCCAAACTCTCAGTCTGTGCTGAAGAAGGGACTTGCTTTGATGACGGGGGCTCCATTGTTTAGCTCAGCTAATCAGTAAGTATGTAGTGAACGTCTACACGTGCACTTGCCGAATGCCTACTGTATACCCACTGTAAAGGAGAGTTGCTCACCACGGTCACCGAAGGCTGGAGTCTGAGGTAGTAGACATTCATGGAGGAGACCGTCCACCAAATCTGGAGTCGGCCAGGCTGGGTTCTAATCCTGCCTCCACCTTCTATCAGTACTGTTAACAAATATCTTAACCATAACTCCCGGTCTGAAAATTGAGGTAATAATACTTACTTCAGAGAATTATCGTAGGGACAAATAGTTTGTGTGTATAAAGCGTTTATCACCGTGCCTGGTAAACAGGAAAGTCCTAAATGGTGAGGTAGTTGTTGATGATGACCTAGCAATGACAGTCACATTGTCCCCCTGAGTCAGTCCTGCTCTGGCCCGGGGTACTTTCCCTGACCAGCCCATGCCCACCAGGCGACACGAGATGGAGAAGGCAGCTGGGGAATTTAAGAAAACATTGCTCCTCACCCCTGGGCCAAGAAGTGTGAGCGCTCACTAGCCAACAAAGGAAACAGTCTCTTTCAAAAATCTGGTTACAGCCAAGAAAGATGAGAAAGAGGCAACTGGGGACTTGGAAAGCCAGACACAATGTTGGGAAAGCAGCCCTATTGAAAGACAGGGGTGGGGAATGCAGGCAGTTGGGGGAGGGCAGGTGCATGAGTTCCTGTCCCAGTCCGAGC
Organism: Mustela nivalis; assembly: GCF_964662115.1. NCBI lineage: Eukaryota > Metazoa > Chordata > Mammalia > Carnivora > Mustelidae > Mustela > Mustela nivalis. The sequence goes on along the minus strand of NC_139035.1, from coordinate 42,810,143 downwards.
CCCTGACCCACTTCCCAGGGCCTCCACTTCCCCAGCTATAAATGCAGAAAAGCAAGGCATAGGCTGAGGGGAGCCATGGCTAGAGACCTGAAGTCAGGGCTCCGTGACCACTGTGGGGGAGCCAAGAAGGGCATGGCACGTGTGAGTTAGTGAACTCCATCAGTGGTCTGAGGGTGCAAGGCTTGGCACTTTAGGAATGAAAACAGCCTACAGAGGAGAAGTCCCTGGGCCTGGGAAGCAAGCCCACCCAACCCCACCCCTACCACCAGGAGGCCATCTGCTTTCAGACGCAGAAAAGCAAATGGGTCCTGCCTTGGGCTGGCCCAAGCCCCCACAGAGAGGGGAATGCAGACAGGCAGTATGGCTCAGGAAGAACACTCCAGGGCCGGAGGGCAGAACGCAGTGTTCCCACAGCCCGCTATTCGGGGAACGCAGCAGATGTATCTGCCCCAACTCCAGGGAAACATTTGGTTTCTTGTCTCACACCAACTCACTGAAGAGGATTGTGAGGACGGGCCTGGGGATAGACAAACAGAAGAGAAGGTCAGAGAAGAGCAGGGCAGCCCAGCCAGGAAGCCAAGCACCGATTTCTTGAGATCCTTCTAGAGGGCTCGAGCAGGGGGTGACAAAAATGCCAAAGCTGGAAGGAACCTTCCAGAACACTGAATCCAATCCCCTTGTTTGAAAGATCAGGAAACTGAGGTCGCTAGAGAAGTCAGCATAGGACAGTGGAAAGAAACTCTGGAGTCAGAGATGGGAACTCATCATTTATAAGCTGCGTGATTTGATTCAGCTTCCTTAATTTCTCTGAGTCTCAGGTTTCCCCTTGTAAAACGGGGACTCTGTCTTCACTCCACATACTTGTGAGGAATGAGTGAGGTAATGTACTAGGACCAGTTAGCACTGTGGCCAGAACAAGGTAGAGACGCAGCAAATATCAGCTTCCATTTCTCTAGGCCATGGAGGAGTTAGCCACAGAGCTAGGAATCAAATATGGATGTCCTGACTCTCAACCCAGTGAAACACCATATTCCTATCTCAGCTACAGAAAAGAGTCAAAGACAAGACATGCTTACGATGTGCCCTGAAGGGGGGAGGGTGAAGTGATGTTAGAAGGGATTTTCTCATGGCCGAAGCATGGGAATGCATTACCAAGGGTTCCATTTTGGGAGCTCATTTAAGTGTGTGCCTTGCATGGATTAAAGGCTGGGAGTGAGCTAAATGTCATCTCAATGACCTGTTCAGCCCACAGATGTTAGAATTCAGCTTACCAGAAGCATAGCTGGTTACACCACTCCCCGAGCCTTGCCCCCAAAGAAAGGAACAAATATTCATTCATTCAAAAAACATTTATTGAGTATATGATGGGCCGGAAGAAACAGGTTTTCTAAAGAGCATTTCGTCTGTGATTAAAACAGTTTCCAAGATATTAAATGAATAAAAGGTCGCACAACTAGCAAGCAGCAAAGCCGGATTCAGTGTCATCTCAGGCCGTTCTTTACCACATGCCATCCACACCTCCCGTCTTCTGATGGAGAGAGAGGAATAAGGTTGTGCCGAGGGTTGATGACTTCAGTGGTGAACGTGGACAGAAGGTCTTGGGACAACTCCTAGTTGGCCCCTTCCTGAGGACAGAGGTAGCCCTTGGGAGCTATCTTGTGACATCATTCCAAGAGCTGCCCTACTCTCTCTGGGGGCCACCCTGCCCTGGGTAGGAATCTGTCTACATGGTTCCCTCAACAGGACCCCTTCATGCACCATCCTTACCTCCTGGGAGCTCCCCTAGGCCTGCCACATTCACGTCCCTGTCCTGAGAACAGAGGGGCAGGCAAAGAAGGGTCTGTGGACACAGACACAGTTCCTATTTAATGGTAGAGACACATGTTGTGTCCTTGGGGAGTCCTCTGCTCGTTAGAGAAGATGGAGCCCCTCTCCCCAGAGGGCTCCCAAGATGATAGAGTGATAGAAAAAAACACTACAGCTGCTCTCAGGTAGCTCCCAGTCCGATGGAGGAGACAAGGACAGAAGGCAGGTTCAATAAAAATAATGAAGCTAAGTTAATTGAGTAGACACTAAGTGCCAAGTGCTTTATGAATATGAACCCATTTAATCTATACAAAAATTCCATGAAAAGGTCCTATTTTTATCCTTATTAAAAGAATTAAAAAGTAGAGGCACAGAGAGGTCAAGTCATTTATATAAGGTCACAAAGCTCAAAAGTGACAATGCCAGGACTATAAGCCAGGCAGTCTGGCTCAAGGGTCTCTCAAGTAAAAAACCAAGAAAAAATAAGCCACTGAGCAGTGCTGGACAGTCTAAGGATACTTTGATTACCGTGGATTCCAGGCGACTAGACACAGTGGGTCTGGTCTGAGAAAGCTATCTGAGGAGCAGTGTCTGAGAGCTTGCTTGGAACGGAAGACCTGGGGATAAGGTTCCAGAAAGGTCTGAAGCAGAGAGCAGGCTCACTGAGATCAGGATGGGGGAACCAGGCTGGGGGAGCCAAGATGGGGGCAGTAGAAGTAGGATCCCTGGAGGAGAAAGATCAAGAGCACTTGGAAAGAGATTGGATGGAGCATCTGCACAAGGCCAGTGAGCCTGCCATGGAGAGAGCTGGCTGGGGACGGGAGCCCCAGAGCTGAGAGGAATTTTTGGGTGGGGAAGAGCACGAAGAAACCTCCATTGTGAAACTTTCCATAGGGAATGTTCTTGAGCACTGAGCCTGGAGGTGACTCTGGGGATGGACAGCTGAAGAGGAGGCAAGCATCCTATCAACAGCTCAGCCACACACTCCTCCATCCCAGGCCGAACAGGGCTCTCCCAGCACAGAGGTCTCTGGGGCATCCATTTCAAATGGATGCCCGTCTCTAACTAGTTGACTGTTGAACAACATAACTGAGTGCAAGCTGGGCTTTGGCATGAGACGATCTCAGTTTCTGGCCCTGGCTTTACCATTTACCAGCTGCCTACCCTCTCTGGGCTCTGGATCCTCATTGGCAAAATGGTGACAAGAGTAATGATCTCATGGGGATTATTGTGAGGATTAAGTAAGACACAATTTATCTAGCAGCACAGGACTTGGCAGAAAGGGCTCAATAAGTAATGACTCAAGGGTTCTCTAAAAGTTTAATTTCCAAATATTGGGGGATTTTCGAGAAACTTCTGTAATTGGTTTCCAATTTAGCCACTGCAGTCAGAGCATATGCTATTTATTGTGGTATTTTTAAATCTATTGAGACTTTCAGTGGCCCAGCATATGACCTACCCTGGTCAGTGTTCCGTATGCCACGTACTGTTACAAACGTCAGTTGGCAAATCAATGGAATGAATGAAGACTTCTATCTCCATATTAATTTTACCTACTTGTTCTGTGAATTACTGAGAAAGGATTTTTGATATCTCTAATGAGGGCACCTGGGTGGCTCATGGGTTAACTACCCAATGCTTGATTTGAGCTCAGGTCTTGATCTCAGAGTTGTAAGTTTGGGCCACAAGCTGGGCTCCATGATGGACATGGAGCCTACTTTAAAAATAAAATGTTTTTAAAAATGAAATTTCTAACTGAAATTTGGGGTTTATCTAGTATTTCTTTCAGTTTTGTCATTTTTTGCTTTGTCTATTTTGAAGGTCTATTATTAGGTACATAGACATTCAAAAATTAATATGTCTTATTGATGCATTATTGACCCCTTCATCATGTAATGTTTCTCATTATCCCTAGCAATGTTGCTTGTCAGAAATCTGATTTTCCTGATACTAATACAGGCACTCCATATTTCTTTTTCAATTTTTTGAGATTTTTTACTTTAAGTAGTCTCTACACCCAACATGGGGCTCCAATTCACAACCCCAAAATCAAGGGTCACACGCTCCACTGACTGAGCCAGACAAGCATCCCAACATTTCTTGATCAGTGTTCCCATGGTATATATTTTTCCATCATTTTACTCTCAATTTATCTGTCTTTACATGTTAAGTTAATTTCATATAGACAGCCTATAGCTGGATATTGCTTTTTATCCAGTCCTACTAATTACATTTAATACAGTTAGAGATAAAGTTGGGGGTAAATCTACCATCTTGCAAATTGTTTTCAATTTGTCCCATCTGCTCTCTATTCCAGTTCATCTCTTTTCCTGTCTTCTTCTAGATTAACTGAATATTTTTTTAATATTCCCATGTATCTCTATTATTGGTTTATTAGCTATAGGTCTACAATTTATTTTTTAGAAGCTCCTCAAGTATTAACAATATGCATCTTTAACTTCTCACAGTCTAGCCTCGAATAATACTATACTACTTCACGTATAATTTAGAAACCTTAAAACAGTATAATTCTATTTCCCACCTCCCATTCTCTGTGCTACTGTTCTCATAATTCTATTCTTACATTACATATCCTATAGCACATGGTTACTATTTCTGTCTTAAATAGACAACTATCTTTTAAAGAAATTTTTAAATTTCTTGGGGGTGGAGTGTCATCCTTTTCATATTACTCACATGCTTAGCACTTCTGATTCTCTTCATTCCTTTCTGAAGATTCAAGTTTCCATCTTGTATCATCTTCCTTCTGCCTAAAGAGCTCCCTTTAACCCTTATTAGAGTGACTATCTCCTAGTGATAAATTCTGCCAGCTAGTCTCTGTCTGAAAAAGTCTTTACTTCACTTTCATTCTTGAGAGATATTTTTATTGGGCATAGAAGACTTGGTTTATAGTTTTTTCTTTCCTTAGCACTTTAAAGATGTTGTTCTGTTGTCTTCTGGCCTTTATAGTATCTGATGATAAGTCAATACTTTTTAAAAACTTGATTCTCTTATAGTGTGCCTCTTTTTCTCTGATTGCTTTTAAAATTTTCTCTTTACCACTGGTTTTTGGAAATTTGATTATGATGTGTCTTGGTGTAGATTTCTTTGTGTTTATGATTTTGGGGGATAAATGATTTTGATTTATGAGTTTATAGTCTTCATCCAATTTGGAAAATTTACAGCCATTATTTCTTTCAACATTTTTCTGCCCCTTTCTGGGACTTTAATTACCTGTATGTTAGTCTCCTTGATATTGTCCCATGGATCAGTGCAACTTTTTTTTATATATTATTTTTCTCTGTGTTTCATTTTGGATATTTCTATTGCTTTGTATTCAGATTCAGTGAACTTTTTTCTGCAACATCTAATTTGCTATTAATATGGAATTTATTGAAGGTTTGTGTTCTCCCCAATATTCAAATGTCAAAGCCCTTTGTGTGATGTATTTGGAGATGGGGCTTTGGAGAGGTAATTAGGTCATGAAGGTGAGTGCATTATCTGATGGGATTAGTAACCCTTATAAGAAGAAACACCAGGAGGCTTGATATCTCTCTGTATGTACACACATGCCCTGAAGAAAGACCATGTGAGCACACAGCAAGAAGGCAGCCATTTGCAAACTGGAAGAGAGCTCTCACCAGAACCCAACCATGCTGGCACCCTGACCTCAGACTTTCTGCCTCTAGAACTGTGAGAAAATAAATTTCTGCTGTTTAAGCCATCCTGTCTATGGTATTTTAGTATGGCAACGAAAGTAGACTAATATATAATCTTATCCTGTGAAATTGTAATTCCTTTTTGTATCTTCTAATTCTCTCTTATGTTCATGTTTCTCTTTAAATCCTTAAACATACTGAGCATATTTATAATAGCTCTTTTAATGGCCCTGCCTGCTAATTCTATCCTCCTTAGTATTTCTTTAAAAAAAAAAAAAAGAAGAAGAAGAAGATTTATTTACTTATTTGAGAGAGAGAGCACCTAAGCACACACACCGTGCTTATGAGAGGCAAAGGGAGGGAATCTTCAAGCAGACTCCGTGCTGAGTGAGGAGCCCAACCTGGGGCTCCATCCCACGACCCTGATCATGACCTGAGCCAAAATCAGGAGTCAGACACTCCACTGACTGAGCCACCCCTGTGCCCCCCTATCTTCCCTATCATTTTTTTAAAGATTTTATTTATTTATGTGACAGACAGAGATCACAAGTAGGCAGAGAGGCAGGCAGAGACAGAGAGAGGGGGAAACAGGCTCCCTGATGAGCAGAGAGCCATATGCGGGACTCTATCCCAAGATCCTGAGACCATGACCCAAGCCAAAGGCAGAGGCTTTAACCCGCTGAGCCACCCAGGCACCCCTTCCCTATCATTTCTTAATCCATTTCAATTGACTCGTTTTTCTCTGCAGGTCACAGTGAAACAAAACCTTTAGAGAAGATAAGGGCTGATAGGATCGAGGGCACAGGGAGAGTTCCCAAGCTTCTGCAGTTAACAGGTGGCAAAACTATTTGCTGTTGGCAGGGAAAACAAAAGTCATCACTTCCATCTTAAAGATAGAAAAAGAAAGCCCAGGGCAAGAAAGGGACTTGCCTCAAACCACACAGCTTGGGACTTGGCAGAAGAGATCCTATCCCCCACAGCCGGCCACCTGACTTTCTATCCCAGAAGGCTCCCTTTGTCTCAGTCTAGAGGCTGGGCCACGCCTGCAGAAACCGAGGAAAAGCTGGAGGTCTGAGTTCCACAGAGGGGAATGCAGGGAGGGTCTTCCAGCACATTCTGGAAAGGGGTGGCTGTTGGGAGAGGTATTGGGGAGGAGAAGACAGAGCCAGGAGAAAAGCAAAGGCATCTCCACCCAGGCAGCAGCTGCTCCCAAATATGTCACAACTTGTCAAAGAGGCAGAAATAGAAGCTGTCCATGGAGTGGAAGGGGGTGGGGCAGCTCTGAACCCACAGGGAGGGCAGAATGTGGGGGAGTATTAGGGCATTAGAAGGGAAGGGGGCTAGGTGGGGGGGGGGGCTCAGTCTGGGGGCAAGTATGACAGATACATGCCAGCCAGTTCGAGGGAGACTGAAATGAGTCCCGAGAACCCTCTGGTTGCCTTTCAGGGAAACTGAGTTTGGGAGTAGAAGTGGAGATGGGAAAAGGACAAAAAAATCCAAGGAAACCTGTCCTCTCTCACCCTACAAGTCCATTCTCCTGGGCCAGGCTCGGTTCAAACCACTATCCAAACAGTCCCACGCTGACCCTATGAGTACTTCCTCCAGACCCACAGGCTGAGTCAGAAAAAGAATGTTACCTCTGAAGGGGCCATTTGAACCATTCAGATCAGCATCTTGATTTACAAACAGGGAAACTGAGAACCCGAGAGGAGAACTGGCAGCAACGTGCCCTGCCTCCTTATCCACGGTTCCTCCTTCCACTTGCCCTCAACTTCCCCACAGTATTTGTCTCCATCCGGAGCTGAAGGCCCACCTCACACAGGAACAAGGAATACTCATAAGAAATCCTCACCCCCATTGTCAAAGGCCCCCAGGTTCACCCAGCGACACACTGTGCTGAAACCCGGTGTGGTTATTTTTAAACCTAGCTCTGTGCTTTGTGTCCACCAATCACCACCCCCAGCCCCCCCCCCCCACCCCGTCCCTGGGGACCCATTCCCTTCCGCCTCCAGGCCCACACCTCCCCCCACCCCAAGGCCAGAGATTCTTGATAAATGAGCCTGGCCCTGAGCTCCAGATTCCAGGCAGGGACGGATTTCCCAGTGGTTATCTGATGCTCAGTCCTCAATGGAAACAATGTGCGGCCTCCGGAGGCCTAGGGCCCCCCCCTGCTCCTCACCTCTCAGCTGGGGCGCCCATCTGCCTCTAGACCTCTCCTCCTGTCTCAAGCCCCCAGCCTTCCTTTGGGCTCCCCAGCCTAGTGCCTTTCACTCCCTTCACCTGTCTTCATCTCTCCACGTCTCCCTGACTCTCCATTCCAAGCCTGGGGCCACTCCAGTCCCCTCTCTGACTGCCACCTGGAAATCATGTACTCACATGAAGTATGTTCCTTACCTGTCAGCCTCAGGGAGGGAGAGGAAACACCTGGATTCAGCCCCAAGGCCTAAAATCGGGCCGTCCAAGAGCCGACACCCTTCAGACTTCTGATACTGGTGCTCTGTGCACCCTTGGACAAGTCTGATCCAACCTCTGGGCCTCAGTTTCCAGCTTGTAGAAGGAAGAAGGTGAACCAGCTAATCCTTCAGCTACCTCCCAGCTCTGACATTCTATGATTCTGTGATGGGTTCTCACCCTGCCATGAGGCTACTGCTCCCCAAATAATCAAGCTGATTTGTATGCCACATTCATGCATCTAGGTCCTTGAAATGTACATACATTCCTGCCACCCAACCCCCACCCAGTTCTCATCCATAACATCCAGAGACCCAGGCGAAGAAAACAAAAAATGAGGTCTGTTTGGAGAAGCCTGAAGCCCCCACCCTTTCCAGACTCTTCTTTTTGCTTCTCTATTGCCAGGCACTTGAGACTCCAGAATGGAAAACTTGCTTTGATGTTGGCCAAGCAACATGGAAGCCCAGGTCAGCCCACCTGTGAGGTCGGCAGGGACTGGAAGGGGCTAGGAATCAGAGAGTAGAACTAGGAGTGTAGCAGAGGGGGAAGGAAGGATCCGCCAGGCAGGGGAAGGGGATTTCTGGGCATTTGGAAACCCAACCACTCCCATGCAGATGAGATCAGTCCAGCATGCAAACAGACAGAATTGAGTTGAGACAGACAGTGTGGGGGCACAAACAGCTTAGCCCTGGAGCCCCAGCCAGGGATAAGGGCTTCTTCTGGAGGGAGCGGGTTGGATGGAGGAGGCTACGGTCGGGGCAGGGGGCCCTGTGTGCCCAAGCCAGCAGGGGTGGGGATTAGGGCCTGACGCCCTGCTGTCAGGTTAGAGTGATGGATCACCGCTGGTGGCGGAGCACAAAGGCTGTTCTGTGCTTGGCACCAATGTGTTCCCATCCATCAGAGGGCAGCCTGCATGGGGTGGGTGAGTGTGCAGGGGAGGAAGGCCGAGCCCCGAGATGCGGCTGCTCCACAGCTCAGCTATGAAAGAGGAACAAGGTGGGAACCCCCACCAGGGTTTTGAGGTCAGAGATGCCTGGGCCACCCTAGCTTCTCAGTCCTAGGAGGGTCTGTGCCCCCCAGCTGGGCCCTGACATGGTCCTTGGGCCACTTACACGGGGCAGACAGACACAAACACATCTACAGACAGGGATTCACTGAAACCCAGGCACAGAAGACCACCCTAACCTTCCAGCCCTGCCCTCACCTTTGGTTAGAGACAAACATTACACACACAAGACCAAACTCACACCTGAACCTAGGAGTGGCCACTGAGCCTGTTTCCCGCTCCCACCCAGGTGCAGCCCCAGCCCCAGGGAATGACGCAGAGTGGGCTCCTAGGAAACCGGGTTCAGCTGAGAAAGGGGGGTAGTTCATAAACTCTTTCTCTGGATTATAGCATAGCACTTTTCCAAACTACTCTTCCGCCAGCAAACATGGCCCACTCTGGTTAGAGAACTTCGTGTACCCATGTCCCTTACTCCACTGTGACTAGGCTGCAGGCACAAAGACCACATCTTATTCACATCAGTGACCCCAACACGCAGCACAAGGTGTGCGATACATATTTCTTGATTGAAAGAGTGAGTGAGTAAATAAATACACACCTGGGATGGAGCCCGGTTTTCCCTCCCTGACTCCTGCTCTTCTGGTCCCCTGGAGGCGGTGACAGCCAGGGTAATAGCCTGGGAGAGAGGTCAGGAATGGAGAGGACAAAGCAAGGAAAGGGTCTGATACTTATTGGGTGTTTCCATGTTCCATGTTCATTGCTACGATGACCATTCCCCTCTCACACATATGCCTGCACACGCACAACACCCCTCTGCCAGCTGATCCCCACACCCTCTCCTGGTGGAAGCTATCTCCCCTCAACTTAGTGGGTTGCTCCGACCTTCAGCACCTCACTCCTGGATCTCTGCTACGGTTTTCTATGGGGTCTCTTTGTCTCAGCTTTCGAATCTGCCCATGTCCAGTTGGGCCCCCTCCCATCTATACAGACTCGTTGGATCGCCTACTTACCGGAACCCCGAGAGCCACGCAAACCCTCCACCCAGAGCTCCCTTCCCCTCCTCTCTTCTCTTCTAAATCCCACCTGTTCTCCAAGAGCCAGCCCAACACTCTCCTCCTCCTCAAGCCTTCCACAGAGAGCAGACTTTGGTGATTTTGACTTTCCATAAACTCCTGAAACGCTAGTTGGTGAGCCCACTCCTTTGCGATCGATCACGGCCCCCATGTTTCCTGCTGCATTAAAATAGCGCTCTTACATTACAATCTAACATTCACACTTGAGTGTCCGTGCTCGCCAAATAGATAGTAAGATCCTGGAAATCAGAACAAGCCCAGCTTTCCTGCTTCCATTTTTAGAGGATGTGAACACACTGTTTAGGGGCAAGGCAGACTGCATCCCAAAAGGACCAAAGGATGCAATTTTTTGGTTTCCATAGTAACTTCCACATCACTTCTTTCCTCAGGGCTCATAGGACTGGGGTGTAAACTGAGGCAAGGTTTTTCTTTTTTCTTTGCTTGGCGGGATGTGTTTTAGAAATAGCACTTCTTCTTCAGCCCAGCTGGTCAAAGCAGAGTCAAAGCAGGGTTTAGAACCCAAAGCACCCCCAGCTCCGACTTCTGTCACATTGGAAAGACCCAGAACCCAGTGAAGACCTCACTGCTTCCCTCAACATGCTTAGGGTTTTTTTTTTTTTATTGCCCCACCTCCTCATTTCTGTTCCCTACCCCAAACAGACACCAGCCGGAAAGCCAGCTCCTTCAAGCTCCATGCAGGGGCTCACCTCCCCTAAGAAGTCCTCTCTGAGGGGCACCTGGGTGGCTCAGTGGGTTAAAGCCTCTGCCTTCGGCTCAGGTCGTGATCCCAGCATCCTGGGATGGAGCCCCGCATCGGGCTCTCTGCTCAGCGGGGAGCCTGCATCCCCCTCTCTCTCTGCCTGCCTCTCTGCCTACTTGTGATCTCTGTCTGTCAAATAAATAAAATTAAAATCTTTAAGAAGTCCTCTCTGAGTCCCCAGCACCATTATTCCACCTCTTATCATCCTTGTCACCGTTTGGAACTTATAACATCAATCTCAAATATCAAGTGGAGGAGGGACCAGACTTAGTCCACTGGTTCCCAGAGAAGAAAACAGGACCAAAGGATAAAAAAGGGAGCACATCACAGCACAATCCAAAATCCAGAAGGCCTCCCCATGGCCAGAGCTGCACATCAGTGGAACAGGCTGCCTCGTGAGCCACAGCTGGACAATGGCCACCTGTGAGGGGGATTCAGACATCACAGGATGGCGAGAACTAGTTAACCATCAGGGTCTACTAATGCTAAGGTCCTAGAGGTCAGAGACCCTGCCTGGAGCATCCCTGTAATTCTTCAGCCCTAAGATTGTACTTGTCCACTGGTCTCTCAGGCGAGCCCACAGTCTTGGGAGGATTGGTCCTCTCAGACCCCAAACCCTCTGCTGAGAGGTAACCACGGACTGAGAAGCCTAAAGATGGAGTAGTCCCTCTTCCCCCTGACATTTGAGACCTACACGTTACGTGTAAAACTAATGGCTTAGATGAGAAGATGCAGAACCACGCCAGGTGGTCAAGGAGAGGCGAGATTCAAAGTGAGTCCGGCGGGCTCTGCTTTCTCCCCCTCCCACCCACCCATACCAAGCAGTCAGGAAAGGCTGGCCATGGGGCAGGAAACAGAGTTGAAGAGGCAACACAGAAGGGCAGAGAGATGATCGGGAGGGAGAGAAGGAGGAGACAGAGGGTTTCCTAGATCTTGACCTTGCTCCTTTGGGAAAGGTGGCATGGGGTAAGCCTGTAAGTCCTCATTCTTGCTCTGCCCCTGACCAGCTGTGTTAAAGGGAAGACTTCTACTGACTCCTGCCAAAAAGATCAAAAAATTCTCCTTGCCTCCACTTCCCTGTTACTGGAGACCTATGAGATACAAGACGTCCAGGCTGCTTTAGAAAGCCAGGAGCTGAAGTCATTTTCCTCTCCAGGTACCTTCTTACCCCTGGACGTGGAGCCCCCATACACACCCTGAATTCAAAGCAGTCTCATGCTTCCGTCGGACGGGGGCTGGCTGAGGTGCTGTCAGGAAGCAGGGGGACGGACACCTTGACTTCTTCAGGCCCTTTCCAGCCTGAACCCTGCCCTTCCTTGTTCCCTTCCCCCCCCCCCCCCGCCGGCTCTCCCCCACCCCCATCGCACTTCTCCAAGGAGAAACCAGGCAGGCCGCCCAGCTAGGAGTAATTGAAAGGAGCAGATGAGAGAATGTGTGTCCTCCCCCACCTCCCCTGCCCCACAGGGGCTGCTGAGAAATGAAAACTAATCAAATTACACCGACGGCCTCCCTCCCCGTGCACAGGAGCCGGCCCAGGCTGGGGCAGGAGGCTGGGTGGGGTGGGGCTGCGGGGAGAGGGAAGGGGAGTCGCATCTAATCCACTGTAAACGTCTTGATGTGCAGCAACAGCTTAGGGGGGGCTCAGGTTTCTGCGGCGTTGGCTATATTTATCTCTGGTTCCATGCCAGCGGGGAGGGTTTAAATGGCACCCAGCAGTTGGCGTGAGGGGCTGCAGGAGCTTGGGGAACGAGTCTTTTCCGACCCCATGGAGCTGTATGAGACCTCCCCCTACTTCTACCAGGAGCCCCACTTCTATGACGGGGAGAACTACCTGCCTGTCCACCTCCAGGCCTTCGAGCCGCCGGGCTACGAGCGGGCCGAGCTCAGCCTGAGCCCCGAAGCGCGAGGGCCCCTCGAGGACAAGGGCCTGGGGACCCCCGAGCACTGCCTGGGCCAGTGCCTGCCGTGGGCGTGCAAGGTGTGTAAGAGGAAGTCGGTGTCGGTGGACCGGCGGCGCGCGGCCACGCTGAGGGAGAAGCGCAGGCTCAAGAAGGTGAACGAGGCGTTCGAGGCTCTGAAAAGGAGCACCTTGCCCAACCCCAGCCAGCGGCTGCCCAAGGTGGAGATCCTGCGCAGTGCCATCCAGTACATCGAGCGCCTGCAGGCCCTGCTCAGCTCCCTCCACCAGGAAGAGCGGGACCTCCGCTACCGGGCTGGCGGCGGGCCCCAGCCAGGGGTAAGTGGCTGTCCCACCCCGGCTGCCCCGGCGGGGCAGGGGGCACAGGAGACCCTGGACAGCATCATGACCCTTGGGGGGGGGGTGCTCAGTCGGAGGGTGGGAGCAGGTGACAGGTGGGATCTTATGGGCCGGTTCCTTCGTCAGAACGGGGCTGTCCAACTGACCTCTGGTGTCCCTTTGTCCTTTCCGGCCAGGCTAAAGGCAGTGGGTAGAAGCAGATGTGGAAGGGGGTGGCAGAGGACTGAAGAAGGGGATCCAAAAGCAAGTCCAGAGTCAGCCTGGGTGGGAGCAAGGGTTCATCACGGTGCCTGGGGTTGGGGTCTGAAAGGCACAGCTAAGGACCCCTTTGTACCCCCACCCCACGCCATCCTGGGTATGTGGCTGAGTGGAGAGAACACCTACCCAGTGGCTTTCCCAGAGCCCCAGCCTACCCGCACCTGCTTCCTCCATCCTTATCCTAGGGTCAGGAAAACCTGGGACCCCTTTAGGCTGGGTGTCCTGTGAGGATGGACTCACCACCCTGGATGGAGGCCAGGAAAGGCCTGGAAGCAGGGGCTCTGTGGTCAGGCAGGAGCATGAAAGTTGCTGCCTATGAAAATCCTGAGGCTGGGGGCTGCCCTGGGCTGGAGCGCTCCAGCCTGTGGCCCACTGTCCAGCCCCACAATGGGAGCTTTCACCCCGTGGAACTGGACAGAAAGACATCACCAAAAATGGCCCATGCTCTGACCTTGGGCCTTCGCCCTGTCTTGCAGGTGCCCAGCGAATGCAGCTCCCACAGCGCCTCCTGCAGTCCAGAGTGGGGCAGCACCTTGGAGTTTGGCCCCAACACAGCAGGTAAGTGAGACCCTCCAAACCTTGGCTCAACCCCATCAGCCTGTCTCTAGGCCCAGTTGTCTGCTCCAGTCCTCTTCCCTTGGTGTCTCCAGGGAACGGCTGAACCCAGGGTCCCAAACGGTGGGCCGGAAGGCCCTATGTCTCCTTGAGATCTTGACCAGCTAAGGACTGGTCTAGGCCTCCTGCAGCTCCCCAGCCCATGCCTGGGGCCTGACCTGCTCCATGGAGAGGAGAATGTCCCTGCCTCAGGGGTCCCTGGGAATCGCTGAGTCAGTCCTGCACAACGGGGCCAGCACAAGGCAGTTCCAGTCTCCCAGGAGACGCCGTCCTGGCCCCACCATAGAGTAGCTGCTTTCAAATTCTAACCCAACTAGGGGAGTTCAGAGAGGAGGCATATGTGTTCAGTGTACACACACACACAGATACACACAAGCGGGCGCGGAGCGCTGGGAAAGGCATGGGCTGGGGAGTAGGATTCTTGAGTTTTGCTCACCCATCTGTCCGGGAAAACCTGCGCCACCCCCAAAGAGCTCAGTCCCTGTCCTGGATCTCGACACCCCCTTCATCACCCAGGTAACATCCTCCCTGCTTCTCCGTACAGATCACCTGCTCACAGCAGATCCTGCCGACGCCCACAACCTGCACTCGCTCACCTCCATTGTGGACAGCATCACAGTGGAAGACGTCTCTGTGGCCTTCCCGGATGAAACCATGCCTAACTGAGACCGTCTGCCAGGCCGGGTGTCCGTGGGAGCCCCCACGCTGGCCACAGATGCCACCGCTCCCGCAGCACGGGCTTCCTAAGCCAGGCTGTCCTGATGCCAGAAAGCCAGTCCCGGGGCTGCCGAATGCCAGAATGTCCCCTTCCTCATCCATATAAGGTTAACTCACCACCCAGAGAGGGAACGACTACTCTCCTGTAGCTGACCCCCTACAGCAAGGAGCATCCTGTTTCCGGGGAGATGAAGCAGGGGACCAGAGTGCCCCTCGTGTGTGCCCCATCTCAGGGGGCAAACTCAGGAGATTCCCTTTGTTCATAATGCCGCCAATTCCACCCCCTTGAGAGAAGAGGTTTGAGAGCCGGAGACAGTGTCCTGGCCAGCACGAGCTGTGTGCATCTCCTGTTCTTGTCTCTTCCCAATGCCAGTGGTTGGGCTGGGCCTGCCCTGAATCGAGAGAGAAGAAAGGGAGAGGAACAACCCTCTGTTCCCAAGTCCCTGGGGGGCCAAGCTTTTGCAGTGAATACTGGGAACCTTCCAGTGGTTTTATGTTTTGTGTTGTTTGTAAAGCTGCCATCTGACCAAGGTCTCCTGTGCACGAGCTGCCAGGGACAGGCAGGGAGGGGGGCAGGGGCTCTTGGGGTGATTTCTTAACTAAGCATCGTGTGGTTTTGACCTTGTTTTGTAACTTTTTTTTTTGCTAACTTATTTGGATTTCTTTTTTAAAAAATGAATAAAGACTGGGTGCTAGAAGAGCGTCTGTAATGATGGGGGCGTGCCCGCCCCTCCTGCCCCTGCCCCTCTTAGGTGCCTCCTAAGGACTGGATTTAGTGGGGCTTCAAAAGCAGCTGAGGCAACTGTCTTGCTGTGGTCACCAAGTCCTGGGAGCCCTGCTCCTGTTACCCCTATGAAGGAAGCTGGGTGTGGTGCACTAGCTGGGCAAAGACCAGATCCACAAACCACTCAAGGCCTGGAGGAAAGCCTGGCCTGTGTTCTGTGGCGGCTTCCTTATTCACGGACACGGCAACAATCTACGTGCTCCGCTTTCAAGCCCAGAGGGTCCCGTCCCTTCCAACTAATGACCATGCTCTATGCCCAGCGCTCATCCCACAGCCAGCAGGCAGAGTTGTGGAGAGGGAATTTGTGGGTTTCCCCTCCCTAATCCCTGCCTCCTCTCTGGTGTGACATTACCATGAGCCCTCCCAGAAAGTGGAAGGTGAATAAATCAGCCTGAGGGAGGTCAGACACTGCCACTTCCCTGCAGGCCAACCAGCATGTCCCCTCGCCACACCCTTCCATCCCTCCAAGCTGAAGAGGATCCTGGCCCCTGCCCACAGCTCAGAGGATGAAGGTGGTTCTGTGGGGGACAGGGCGGGGAGGTGCTCACAAGGAACAATCAGCGGAAGAGAAGCTGGGGTTCTCTTTGTGGGATGTTATCTTCCAACTACAGGCTGAAGGGAGAAGGTGGGTGGAGAATTGAGATTCTGGACAGAAATTACATAACGACTAGCTGGGGAGAGAGCAGAAGCTAGAATTTGAATGGACCATGAGCATCTACTAAAAATTTTATTAACTCCAACTGCTTTAGGCTAAATTTGTCTGATTTACTGCAAATTACAAGTTTCGGAATCATTACAGAAGTCTGGGGATTTGGAGCGTGATATATTCTAGTCCCCACTCAATTCTTCGGGGTCCCTGACAATGGGCTTTGCCCAGTTTGACCCCCCAGGCTCTGGGACCCATTCTGCACTTGCTCTGGGCTCAGCAGGGCCATCTCCCCCACATCTGCCCTCTCACCTTGCTCCTGAAAAGGGATGTCAACCCCCTGCTCCCAGAAGCTCTGCCTAAGGAAGAGAAGGGCAGAGCAGGCTCACAGACCAAGGTGAGGGTGCAGAAGGGAGCCCCGGGGCCCATTTGTTTCCAACCAGTCAAAGCTGGGCCTGCTGGGAGTCACAGACTGGCTTCATTGCCCCATCTGTGGGATCTTCTTGCGTTTGTGTCCCTGTGTTTATAATCTTACCTTCTCTGGAAGGGCTGAAGAGGAATACCTACAACATGTGCAGGACCCTCAGCATCCCCTGACTCACTGCCCTTGGAGACAAGGAAAGCCACAGGCCTGGGTGCAGCACCTTGGCTCTCGAATCTACACTCAATCCCTCACTACCCACTGAAAACGCTGAACTCCACATTCAAGGCGGTGGGGGTGGGGGGGGGCGGGGGGGTCTCCCTCAAGTTCATTTCCTCTGTCCCTTCTGCCTCCCAAGCTCCCAGGTGGATACAATCCCACCAGTCACCCTGCTTCTCACTGGGGGCCTAGGAGCAGCCAAGGACAAGCGTACTCGTCTCTGCTACACAGCTGACAGGCTCTGGAGTGGCTGGATATATTTTTTTAAGCTTATTCTTCTTCACTTATCACATCAATTGGAAACTGAGGCTCTTATCCCTAGCCTGATAAAAATGAAGAGTCCTCAGCAATGGCCATCAGGGTCAACATTCCCGACCACTGTTAGCGGTGGCCATGGTCTACCTATTTCTTCTTTGGTCTTTAAGTCCTTAAGCCTCCCACCAGAGCAACAAGGTGCTGGGATCTCACAGGTGTGAACAGCAAACTTTGCAAACAGAAGCTCAACCTCAGCCATTATTTGCACAGAATACACAACTGTCATCAACGCGCTGAGCCTTTCCCGGGCTAGATGCTTAGCCTTCCCAATTAAATTACAGATAAGACTCCAATTAATGAATAATGAGTGGTAGTTCTTTAGGGAAATTAGCTTAAATCCAGTCTCCAGTGGAAGTACCTGCAATGAATCAAACCCGGTTAATCAAATGTTACCTAATAATGGACTTCAGGGAATCCTCTAGAACGTAAAGATAAGAATTACTCAAGAATTGGCGTACTGGTTGTCTGTGTGTAAACAGGGACTTCTCAGAGTGTTTAGCTAATTAGCATGAACTGCAGAATGCTTCCAGGACTAGCTGTTGTTTCCAATACTATGGGTGGCTTAGGTTTCCAACTTCTCAGTCATCTATCTGGCAAACTGGAAAACCTTTTCAGTGCTGCCGGTGTAGTAGCTGGTTGGACCAGCTGGAGAGGGAGGTGGAGGGGGACAATGGAGGGCAAGAGAGGAGCCCTCTCAAATCAGGTGTCTCTTTCATGAATAAACCGTATCACCAACATGCCCCATCCCCCTATCACCAACATGTCCTATCCCTTGGACTTGTCTGACTTCCTGGCTTCTGGACTCCAGGCTGGAGCTGGGATGCCTGGTGGTACACCAGAGCTGAAGAAGGACTGAAGCTTCCAGGTTCAGCTGGAGTCTTGGCTAAGGACCCACAGCCCAGGCGTGGGTGGGAACCCCCAATCTCCACCCCACGACAACAGTGGCTGTGCCTCACCCCCCAGCCACAGGCAACCACTAGACCCAGGCTCTTGGCCTCTCGCTCTGCTTGGAGCATTCCTAAGGAAGGCAAAGGAAAGTGTTCTAAGATGGAAACCTAGAATCTTCTTTCTTTTCTACAAATATTGACAGAAAGTTCAGCGTGTCTACAACTAAACCTACATTTCCCCACATGCTTGCTCCTTCTACCTTCCCCATCCCAGTGGATCCAACACTGGGAAATAGTTTTCAGTCCAAAAAAAGTTGTTCCGATTCTTTCGGATCTTATCCTGCAGCCAGCTGGTCACCAAGGCTGGTCAGTTCTACCTTTGGTCATGGAGTGGTTGGGAAGGGAACCCCCAGAGGCTTGCAGGCACTAGGCCAGCATATTCCCTCCTCTGGGTGCCCTCCCTGGGTCACAGGTTGCCTTGTCTGGCTCCCATCCTGTCCCCTGTGCCTACGGACTCTGCCACCCTGTGCCATCGGTGTCTGGAATAGTGATAGCCTTGGGAAGGATACGGTGTTTTACACTGCTCTGAAGTGTAATTTAGGTGAGCAGAAGAAACACAGTCCAAAGAAGACCATAGAAGCCAAGTGACACATGAGTGTGGGTTTGGGAAAGGGAGCTGGAGGAGGCTGAGCCAAGGGACAGAGGCTTGAGCTCACTTAAAACAGAAGCAAAGAAAAGAGAGAGAGAGAAGCAAATAACACTTGGTAGGCAGTCCTGGCTTTAAGTCAGAAGTTTTAACATATATATTGTAGTGAGGACAAGGCACTGCAGTCAGAAAGCCTAGTTCTGGAACCTACATCTGTCTCTGACCAGCTGTGTGGTCTCAGCCTTACAATTTCCTGTCCTGCAAAATAGCCAATAAACACATCACAGGGCTGCAGAATTAAATGAGCTAATACGTTGAGCATCCTTAAATGGGGTCTGGCACACAATAGTTCCCAGTAACTTTTACTTTATTTAATAATAATCCTCATAAAAACCCCCTGAGATAAGATTGATTCATTTATTTACTCGAGTGTGTCCATCTAGGGATCACGAGATCGGTAAGACAGACCCAAGGGGCTTCCTCACAGCCCCCATGGGAACGGACGAGGAGAAAGCCTGCAGAGCATGGTGGTGTAGAGTGCCAGTGAGCAAAGGGTTGTTGCTTATGTAATTCTGCTGGTGAGGAGCTGGCCATGCCTCCCCTCTGATGCTCTACGTGGGTCTGGAAGGTTCATTGCTGCAAAGGAAGGCAAGAGGCATTCTTGTTGCCTTCTGGTGATGGGGTTGGGGGTCAGACATTTTGGAACTCTGTGGACTCAGACTGGTGAGGGAGGGGACACTGGAGCCAAGTCACAGGCAGCCCGTCATACCATGTGGAGGGGATGGGCCTCTGATCCACAAGCAGTGAGGGCTGCTGCAGCGTGAGCAGGCGGGGATCGAAGCAGGGGCACAGTGGCCCTGGAGGCCAGGAGGAGGGCGGAGCTCAACAGTGTGAGCAGAGAGGAAGAAGAGGAAGAAGTACAAGCCCAGCATCGGGGCTCCTCACTCCTTGTCCTCAACTCCCTTGACACAAGCAACCTGAACATAAGCTTCTCCAGCAGCCCCATGGGTAGGAAAATAAACAGAAGGTTCCTGACTTGATGTCTTTAAAACTCAGATGTTTACTTCTCAGGGGAGCACATTCCCTGAGGATGATGAAGGAAGCTGGACAGGTCTGCTGAGGTCTAAGTTGAAAAAAAAAAAAAACAAAAAAAAAAACAGAGCCACGTGTAGGCTGTCTTAAAACCAGGTTGTTTATTGGTACGTACACACGCACACTCACACTCATCCACACCCACACACCCACTCCTGATGCACTGAGCCAGTACAGTACTGAGAGGGGTACCGACGAGATACACAAGGCTGGCGAGGGGGGTGTTCAGAGCACTGGCAACAACTTTCCAAGTAGAAAATACACTGACTGTGAGGCAAGAGAGACACCAGGACAACAGCCTTCTGGCACTGTATGTGCGAGTTCTCTTGCCCCTCATCTCCCTGCAATACTTCCCAGGACGCCCTGAATAGACCCAGGTACCTGGGCAACCATGACAGGGCGAAGGTGTAGAGGAGAAGCTGGGGCTGAGTCTCTCACTTGGCTGGTCCATCAAAAGTCCCCTGCCAGCAGTCAGACGGCCTGGTGGTCCCCACCTCCACCAATCTTAGGAATCTAAGGGTTCTCCATAATCTCAACCTCCATTACCCAGGAATTGGGGCCTTTTCCCTCCATCCCACTCATTTTCTGCTCAAGAACGCCTCCAGCTCCATTTGCAGTCGACTGCCGAGCAGGGAGGGCAAGGAACAATGAGGGAGAACAGAGCAGCTGGTGCCGTGCCCACACCCGGGAGCCCACTCGGCCCCAGCACGGGTGGACATCTTCTCTACTGAAAAACAGCTCCAAGCCCTGGCATTGCCCCAGGCTCCATCACTCATTCTGGCCAGGGTGCTCAGACCCGCTATCCCACCTGCTAGCCGAGCCCCTGCTCAGAACCCATGTTGATCAGGTTGCAAACCAGCTGCTCAGTCACCTGTAGGATGGCTCGGCACTGGCGCTTCTCCAGGAAACTGGCTCCAGCTACTCTTCCCCTCCTCTTACTGGGGTCTATCAACTCACCCTGAACTTGGGTCTCAAACACTTCCAGGCATTTTAGCAGGATGAGGAAGTGAGTAAGGAGGAGGGATTTCTTGGGAATGGCATTCCAACCAAACCGGGACCTGTACTCCCAAGCCCTGGCTGCCACCACGCTGCTGAGGAAAGCAATTAAAATGATGGAGGCTGGCAGCGGTGGAGGGGGTGGGGTGTCTCTGGAATTTCCGGAGGAGGTGGTCCCTGCACACCAAAAGTGCCCTGAACCAGCGGTAGGTGATCCAGGGACAAGCAGGAGAGTGACGGCCTTCACCAACAATGGATTTCCTCGTCCTAGGACAGGACTCACGGAAGGGAAAGCTTTATTTTCTTCCCAAGAGATCCCGAGAAGAAAGCTTCACACTACATTTTCCCAAATCCGATTTGTAGCTCAATGTCTCTTCAACCCACCCATCATGTATATTCTTAGGGGCTGGATTACTAAAGAGGTGGGCAGAGGAGGACAGCAAGGGAGGGAACACTGGGAACGGAGTGGGCAGTGCACAGGTAGCTCTCTTCTGTCCCAGAGCCAAGACCCCACACAACCCCACCCCGCACCAGCCCTGCCCCAGCAGCAACTCCTTATGGCTGGGGCAGGACAGGACACCTTCCCCCTGCCTTTGAGGCTTAAGGCTGATACAGGCACTTGGCTGTCCCTCCAGCTGACCGACCTGAACCTCTCACTGGGTGGAGGGCTGAGAGTTTCCCCATCCTTTACCTTGGCTCAAAGATCAGGAGCCCGTTTCTCTCAGATTCATCCTCAAATCACGTCCGGGTTTCATCTTAAGCGAAGGCCTGGAATCACCACGTTAGTATTTCTCCTCCCCAGCCTCACCATCCTGAGAGAGTATGGGGCCTTCTGCAGCCCCTCCCAGACCCCAAGGAGGTCCTGGAGACAGGAGGTGCCCTGGTGGAGATGAGCTGGGGAAAGGTGCAATCCTGGGAGTACTGAAACCAGATGTCAGACAGTGGGATGTGCCCGTGGACGGGAAGGCCCCACGGCCTGAGCAAGGCAGAGTCTGAAGTGCCATTTTCTTGGAAGGGCCATCCCTAGCCCCTGGCACCGCATCCTGGTCTCTGGCGGAGGTCACAGTCCAGACCAGGCTAGGTCCAGAAGAAGGAGGATGAAGTCACACCCGGCCCTGGGCTGCTGTCGTCCAGTCCCTTCTGCAGAATCCCAAGCATGGACAACCCGGACACCCAGCCACAGCCACAAGAGACTTACAAAGGGCACACGGTGGGACTCAGGGTAGTGGGATGCCGAGGGGATGGAGGAGTATATTCTGAGGTCCAGGGCAACTGGAAAGTCACGGACGAGACCAGGAGTTGTAAGAAGATGGGGAACGAGCAGGAGGGGGCAGGGCCGGCTGAGCCCACTCAGCCGGAGGACGCTGCCCCTGGGGGCCGTGGCTAGTCCCGGAAGGCGGAGAGCATGTGTCCATAGAGATAGTGGGAGCGAGCTGAGAAAGAGAGGGAGAAAGAGGAATTGCGCGGTGAGCGGGGCGTCGTCTTGGCCGGGGATGCAGGCGAGCAGCGAGCTTGCAAAAGCACCAGGCGCCCTGGCGGCGGCGGAAGCGGGGTGCGGCGTGGGGGTACAGCCAGGCTGGAGGCAGCGCGCGCGAGCGGGGGCCGGCGGCAGCGGCGGCGGCGGGGGGCGTGCGGCCTGGCCCGGCCCACTTACCCCGCGCCACGGGCACACCCCCGCGAGGGCCGGGGCGGGAGTGGGGGGTCAGCAGGAGTAGGTCCGCACCGTGGAGGGCTCCAGTCTCGGCGCGCCCGCCGTCCCCGCTGGCAGGAGTCGGCGGCCGCGGGAGAACACAGGGCGGCGGTTAGTGCGCGCTCGGCGGGGCCCGCCCGCCCGCCGGCCCGGCGGCAGCGTTAGTGCAGCGGCGCCCGCAGGCCCCTCGCGCGGCCCGTCACTCACCCTCCGGCGTGACCTTCTTCGGCGGCGCGGGCGGGGGCTGCAGCGGCCCCAGGCTGGCCACGCGGAAGGCGGCCGGGAGCGTCTCCGCCGAGGCGCCGAGCAGACCGCCGTGCGGCTCCCGCGGCCGGAAGCGCTTCCTCCAGGACGGCGCGCGCCGGAACACCTTGTCCTCGCCCTGCACGCGACACGCGGGGGCCGTCACTCCCTGCTGCGCGGAGGGCCCCCGCGTGTCGCTCCTGGGGCTGCTGCGCCCGTCCCGCCCGGGGACGGCGGGGGGGCAGGCTCACCTCCCCCACTGGACCCCGGGCTTCCGTCTGTCAGATGGACCGGGAGGAGGGTGACGACGCCCAGGGGCCCTAACAGGCTCTGAGGCTCCCCGTCTCCAGGTGGGGTGCGGTCCCCGCGGTCGGACCTGTCACCGTCGGGCAGCCTCCTGCAGTTGAACTGTTTCCCTGCCCGCCCCGTCATCTCAACCTGGGCTGCGGATGCCCACGAACCCTCGCCCCCACCACTTAGTCTAGTCCGTCCCGTGGGAAACTGGCAGCGGCCAGCCCCCACCCAAACCCTCCTGCCTCCACTCTGGCTTGGGCCCCGGGCGCTGGAAGTGCACCCATTTTACTAGCTCTGTGTCCCTGGGCAAGTTAAGCGACCTCTCTAAGCTTCTCTTTCTGTAAAATAGGAAAGACGTTCTCTGCCTTATCTCTTTGACTGGCTGCCTGTCCCTAGTGGGATCCAGTGAGATCACCTTAGGACAGTGATGGATCAGGTGAATGACCCATCAGAGGCAGGCTGCTCCAGAGGCCTCTGAGCTCTGCCAGCTGAGTCCCTAAACTCTGTCTGCCAAAGGGCACCCAGAGCCATAACCCTACAGGAGGCTCCTCCACACAGGCCTCCCCAGCTCACCCTGATAAGCCCACTTCCACCCTGCTTGACAGCCATGTCTAATCTCCCCCCAACCCCAAACCAACCCCTGTTGTCAGAACTGGGGCAGGCCGAGAGCTGCCAGAGGAGCAAGGGACACTAACCCACTAGTTCTTACCTCAACAGCCCCTCCCCGCCCCTAAGCCTTTGGGGTTTGCTGCTTGTGCCCTGAAGAAGCCAAAGGCTCCTATCACTTCTTGGCACCATAGACCTCTGTCCCAGCACTCACCCTAGTATCATTTTTCCATTTACTTACGATCTAGCAATAAGCTCTCCCTCTCCTTTCCCCTCCACCCTGCTCCCTCAACGCTCTCCCTCTTTCAAATTCTATGCTCCAGGGGACAGAGACCATCATCTTTTTTGTTCCAACCAACATATCCCCAGTTGCAAAGGTAGTGCTTGGGAACAGTAGGCCCTCAATAAATATTTGTTAAATGAATGGATGGCAGCTGGCTTCCTATGCAGGCATCCCACCCGTGAGTTCATCAGGAACCTTCCTCATTGCTTCTGTCCACTCCATGATCCTCCCCTTAACCTAGCCCAGAGTGCATTCCCTCTCTCTTTCTCTCTCTCTCTGCCTCTCTCTCGCTCTCTCTGTCCCTGCCCTTCCCCCCCCCCACTTCCACCTTTAGCCAACCCTAAGACACATGTCTGTATCACCTGTCCCCTAATAGATGTTCCTCCTGCTCCCCTCCTCTTTCCCCTGGAATTCTGCTCTCCATGTCAGGGGAGAATTGGATGCAACCCTTGAAGCTTGAGAGGCGGAAACTGAGAACCAGAACAGACAGAGAAACAGTACAAGAGACAGCTCAAGGTTGCTGAGGCTGTACTAGATGTCTGGCCAGGAAGCAGTGTCCATGGATCTCTGACCTCCCCTGCACCTGCCACCACCAAATCCCACCTCCTTCCCATTACCTTGACTTTGAGCTTCCTGCAAGAACCAGTCCTCTGCAGTCCCACACCTAGTTGCATCCCAGAAATCCCTCTGTGCTGCCAAGATGACATCATCTACTCAATATTGAGCCCAATGTCTCAAGCCAGAGAGGCTGGCTAGCTCTGCATGCTTCTAGGAAGCAGCAAGATGTAGGGGAGAGAACAGGACTCAGATACTTTTGTTCCATCCCTGCTCTGCCACACATCAGCCTGAGACAGCAGGTAAGCTACACCTTTGAGCTTAGTTCCTCATCAGTCAGTCCCATGAGGTAATAACCCATCCCCCATGATGACTGTTAGCGTAAAATGAGATGTCTGTCACCACTATACCCCTCTACCTGGGCCAATGCCTGGCCTAGATTAGGCCTTCAAAGAATATTTTTATAAGGACTGAAGGAATAAATAGCTTTCTAATTAGAAAGCCCCACGCTAAGGTATAGAGGTGTCATTTTTCTAAGCAGCATCAAAGAAAGCTAAGATCCTAGGTGTGTGGGGGATGAGAGGAGGGTCCACACAGCAGAGGCACTGGCAAAATTAAGATCTCTGGGAGCAGGAGCAGGGACAGCTGGTGAGGTCTGGCAATTTATCTCCTTGACAGGAGTACATACACACACGCATACACACGTATATTATATGTGTGGAAATAACATGCTCCAAATGTCAAGGTGCCTCTGTGAAGAAAATACCCCTCCACAAATTCTGTGTATTGTTGAGTGTGTCCTTGTTACTGGAGCAGAACAGCCAGTCCACAAAGTTGGCCTCTGGCCCTGTTAAACCCAACTGAGAAAGACTAATTGATATGTAGTGGACACTAAAGGTGTCCCAAAAAAGAGGCCCAAAAGTCCAAACAGAGGCACTGGGTGGGGCAGGAGGATGTAGAAAGGGAAGCTACACAGACCTTGAAGACAGAAAGAAACAGATCTGATTGAAGAGGGAGACATTACAAATAAGTAATCTGGGTTCTTTTTTAACTGGTCTGGACCCAAGGCAGCCCAGCCCGACCTGACAGGCAAAGCCAAGCAAGGCTGGTGATGGGAAAATAAGTAGGGAGGAAGGGAGGGGGAGGAGGGAAGGGGGGAGGAAGGCTGAGGAGGGGGCTGCCTCTTCAGGAAACAGTGATCTTCTGCGAGGCATCACCACTGGGAGGGAGCATTACAGCTCAGAACGCCCAGGGCCCTCCGGACACAGTCCAGCCTAAACTCAGGGAAAGGCCTGATGAAACCCAGGGGAAAAGGTTGGCTTTTCACTGACCAGGGGGGCCAGGAGAGGAGAACTTTAACGTGGCTGGAAGGTAACTCAAGAGAGGAACCGCAGAGGAAGCAGCACTGAAACACATCCAGGCCCGAGTGTCAAACCCCACGGCCGAACGAGCAAGCACACGCTTCTTTAAGGACCTCGGCATAACGCCGACCTCCGAACAACCACTCCAGCACGGGATGGGAATCCTGAGAAGCAGGCTCGAGTCGTGCTGTACCAAAGGCACTGAGAGATGGGGTCTGAGAAATGAAGAAAAGGATGTGATCCCAAAGAGATGGCCTTTGAGGGGAGCTTCCGATCCTGTGTGGTTAGGAGCGCGGTGGGGCGCAGAGCTGAAAGACGCTAGATGAATTACAGTACATAGGAGCCTTTAGTTTTTGTACAAGGAGGTTCATGGAGACT
Organism: Mustela nivalis; assembly: GCF_964662115.1. Taxonomy (NCBI): domain Eukaryota; kingdom Metazoa; phylum Chordata; class Mammalia; order Carnivora; family Mustelidae; genus Mustela; species Mustela nivalis. The sequence continues at coordinate 42,784,125 of NC_139035.1, read as the reverse complement.
CTGCTAGGCCTGGCCGTGCGCCTCTCCCCCAGCTCCCTGACTTCATCCTCATCCCCTCAGCTCTCCTCTCCTAGGCCACCCACCAATCATCAGCCCAAGGAGAGCACAACTCATGAATTTCAACCCAACGAACCAACAGTGCCCAAATCCCAAAGGCCCTTGATTCACAGCCAAGTACTCACATCATCCAGCTTCCGGTCTGTGCCCAAGGCCAACAGGTTGTTGAACTCTCTTTCCATCACCTGGCGTGCCTGGAGTCCATAGGGTTAGAGGTGGAGAGATGGAAGGGGTAGAGTTAATGACCTCGATGCCATCTTGCCCCCCCGTTAGGGCCCAAGAGCAGAGATGGAGTATCCAGTGCATTCAGCCCATGAGCCCTAATACTGCGCCTTCACACAAACCTCAGCGCACTCTTGGAAGTGAAACTATAAACCTTAGGATTCTTTCATACAGAGCGCACTGGAAAACTGTAACTTTGTACAAAGTGGGACCACAGAGCGCGTGGCCTCACACTCTGTCTGTATGGGAAAAATCATGCCTTCCTCCCTTTCTGGAGGGTCAGTAAGCACGTAGATCACGGAAAATAAGGATTTAGTTTATTTAAAGAAACATATTTCATAAGGTTCCACATCAAAAATTTAAACCAGGAGGACTGCTCAGGCACAGACATTAGTGGCCCCTGGGCTGACTAGTGCCTCCAGGCCTGGGCTCGGCCTCCCAAGAGCGTACGTAACTCAGCAGGAGATTTGGGAAATGCCAGGAACAACAAAGTTTTCGAAACTGCCACCAGACACTTTTAACCATTGCTGATGAAGAATTCCACATTGGGTCTGCGGCCACTTTCTCTAAGAGCTGAGCGAAGTGGACCCGTCAGAAAAACCAGAAAGGTCAGCAAGCACCAGAGAGGTCTCCCGCTGCTCTGTGCAAAGGCACTGCTGGCCACAAAACCCGGACGCATTTAGAGACAGGAAAGCAACAAAGGAGGAGAACAAGCTCGTTTCTGGGTGGAAAACAGCAACCACAGAGCTTCCTAAGGACCGCCTCTGTCAGTCTTGAGAACGTAATGTTCTCTTAAGGGACGGGAAGGGAGAAGCTTAGTCCACGTCCACGTACCCAGATGACATCGCTCCTCTGGGCAGTGGGAGGAGAAGCTGACAAAAACTTCGGAGAGGTCTCCCCAAGCTGTGGGAGCAGGCGAGAAAGCCGAGGAGGTCGGAAGTGTGCACGCACAGAAAAACCACGGGGGACATGGGACGTCAGCTCTTCTTAGAGAACAGGGGATCTGTGCTCTCCCTGCTGACTGGTTGGAGGGGTCACCGCAGAGGGCCTACGGGACACACGGGTCCTGCATGGCGCCCGATATGCCCAAAAGGCCAACTCACCGCGCCCCCCCACCCCCCCGGAACTACGAGCCAACACAGCCGACCCTCACACGAGCTAACACGCATCTGCTCCCAGAATAGCTTGCGCGGCTCTGGCGGCTGAATTTCAAGAGGCCTGACAGCTGCAAACAGTCCAGACAAGGGCAGCTAAAATGATCAGGGCATAGAGGCGCGTCTATATGAGGAAAGCCTAAAAGAATTAAGACCACTCCGTCTGGAGTGACAAAGGCCTGGGCCCTGAGGCAACACAATCAAAAGTCGATAAAATGACAAAAGGTGAGGCCGGATCAAACCCCTTCAGTCAGGAGGAGGCAGCAGCCTCCCTTCCCCTGCTGGGAGCCCAGACTGGGGCACGTTCAGGACAAATAAAATCAGGAAGTACTTTGCACAACAGGTAGTACTTCTCAAGTCCATCACCCACAGGAAGTTAGAAAGGCCAAGCATATAAATAGGTTCAAGAGAGTTTAGATAGAGTCTTGGATGGCAGCCCCATAATAACTATGAAATGTAATTTAAGGAGACATCTCATCTTTTGAGCTGTTGACAGGGAGACAGCCCTGGCACGGAGAGGCTCTGGGCCGTATTCTTTGGTATATTTAGCTTTCACAAGCCTGGGGGCCCAGGAGCAGATCCTCAGGGCAGGAGACAAAGGAGATAGTGGGCTCTCTGACCCCCTCAGACCCCAGGACTAGATCCCCCTCTAAGAAAAAAGTCAGAAAAGCAGAGTGAGGGAAAGATAGCCGCAGAGTGTCAAATGCGAAGATGGGTTCGGGAGAGGAAGCGGGGTGCCCATGGTGTCCATGGCAGGGCTTGGGCTGGGTGGGCTTTGTATGTGAAGGACACTGGTTCTCCCTAGATGCCTTGGTTATGCACCGGGACCACTTGGAGTTTTGAAGCCATCATGATTCCCCTCTGAAACAGCCCCCCTAGAACAATCCCCCAACAAATCCATAAACCCATGTGCAGAAGCAAGAGAGAGCCAGAGAGTGGGGCAGAGCAGGGAGCCTGAGGTTGAGACTGAGAAACAAGGATGCCCACCTGGGTGTTCTGCGTGGGGATCTGGAGGACCAGGGCCAGCGTGTTGTGGTCAAAGTTCTCGTCCAGGGCCAGCAGGGCCCCGTGCACGCCGCTCTCCTGCAGGTTTCCTGCGTAATCCCGCAGCCCGATGGACTGGACCCAGTGAACCACCTGGTCATTGGTCCAGACGAGCACATCTGGAGGGGAGAACAAGAAAAGGACCAGGAAGAGGCAACGGGTTTGGCCACACCCCCTCCAGGGACAGAAATGGGGCTCCCTGGATGCAGAGCGCCAGTCTGCCGTGCTTTCTGTCTTTCGTCCGTCTTCCCTGGCTGATTCTCTTAGAGAACCAGCCCCACCTCCCTCCACCCCTGCCAGCCCATAGGATTCAAGGCCAGGCCAGCCGGCTCCTTGCTGTCCTCCCAGAGCCTTTGCCTGGGCCCTCTCCTGCCCCCAGACTGGAACGGTCCTCTTAGTTTTCCACCTTTGAAGAGTCTTCTAAGACTTGCCTCTCTTTCCTGCCCACTGCCACCCAGATCACCAAGTTCCATGAGCGCATTCCCATACCAGTTTCTAGCACTGTCCTAGGGGAGTCACGGTGTTTGTCCAGTTGGTGGCCATTGCTGGGGGTAGGGGGTGTTACAGCTGACTGAGCAGAGACTATTTCTTCTCCACCAGATGCAACAGCCTTTGGGCAGGACTATGTCTCCCTCTTCGCACAGACTGGGGCTGAGGGTCCTCTCTAGCATTTGGAGCTTCCCTGAGGCACAGAATGCCTCTTCTCCCCACCACTCCCCCAGGGCAGGGAACAGCAAGGCAGGACCCTGCTCCCCGAAGGCTGCCCGAGGAGCCTGGCCAGCTTACCCTTGATCTCGTGCTGGCTTTCCTCCCGCCGTTTCTCCAGCTCCTTCCGGTCATAATTCAGCCTCTTCAGACACATGATACCGTACTGAAGACTGGTTCTGCAGGCACAGAGCCCCCCCTGAGCCAAAGTCTCCATGGGGCCACATTCCTGCCACCTCGACCCCACATCCAACACCAGCCCCAGCACGTCCAGGCCTCTGTCTCTCAGCTCCAGGAGCCCCCAGCCCAACTGTGCTCCTCCTTCTCCCAGGATTTACACGTGACCCAGCCCAAGGCCACTTCCCCTCCTCTGCCCACCCCGGGTCCCCCCTTGCGGCCAGGGTATGGGTCTGACTGATGGAAAGAAAGTTCCCTGAATGAAGCAACAGCCCCCCCCCCCACTCTCTAGGCATTGAAATGGCCCTACAGATATGTGACCCATACAGATAGGACCCTACAGAAAGATCCCTATAGATATTTCTTTGAGTCCCCATTTCACTCAGAGTCCTGACAATGACCTATCCATGGTACACGATTTGCCTTGGACACTGACCCCTCTGTTCTTCCTCAAACACAGTAGGCACACTATGCCTGCCTATGTGCCTCAGGGCCTTTGTATTAGCTGCTCCCTCTGCCTGGAACATTCCTTCCCCTATCTGTTGCATGGCTCACCACCACCGCCAACCCCCCCGCCGTCTCCTTTAAGTCTTTGCTCAAATGTCATCTTCTCCATTCAATGGTTCCCTTCTCCACCTGATTTAAGATGGCAACATTGCCACCATGACCGCAGCTCGTACTCCCAATCCCCTTTACCCGGCTCTAATTTTTTTCCTAGTGCCTTTTATCTGTTAACATTATATATATATATATATATATATATACACACACACACACACAGGATGGATGGATGGATGGATGGATGGATGGATGGATGGATGGATCCTTGTTGGTCTCTCTCAGTTAGAATGTAAAGTCCATGAGGGGTGCCTGGGTGGCTCAGTGGGTTAAAGCCTCTGCTTTCAGCTCAGGTCATGGTCCCAGGGTCCTGGGATCGAGCCCCGCATCAGGCTCTCTGCTCAGCAGAAAGCCTGTTTCCTCCTCTCTCTCTGCCTGCCTCTCTGCCTACTTGTGATCTCTATCAAATAAATAAATAAAATCTTTAAAAAAAAAAAAAAAAAGAATGTAATGTCCATGAGGGCAACATGTTCTGTTCATGGATATATCTCAAACTCCTAGAATCGTGCCTGGCACACAGTAAACACCATAAATGCTTAATGAAGGAGATGAAATAGTTTGCAGAAAATACTAAGAGTACCTAACCAGTACCAGGTGCAGAGTAAGCATTCAATAAATCATAACAAGCCAGAAGGACGCTACAGAATCTGTAGGCTTGAAGAGACTCCACGGGCCACCAGCCCAAGCTCCCATCTCATGCAGACGACACCTGTGTAGAATCCTTCTGAGTAGTGTGAGCTCCTCTGAGACAGGGAACTCACTACCTCTCAAGGCATCTCATCCCACCTTTCATTAGTGTTCTTCCTTCCCTTGAACCTGCTTGTCATTCAGTCTCTCTGCGCTTTGTCATCTATCAAACATAGGAATAGACATTCCCTCCCAACTCTATTACGGAGGCCATTGCCTTGTGAAATTAAATCATGCTGCCTGCTCCCTCCTTCTCTCCCCTCAGCTCTCCCCAGGCAGCCCTGCTTCCTAGAACAAGCCCTCAAAGCTCACAGAGACCACTTCTAGGAACTCTTTTCTGGCCCAAGGCAACCAGTCATTGCTCAGGCCCCTGGTTTAAGCCATGGTCCACTGGAGGCAGCAGGAGCACACATACCTCCTGATTGAAAATGCCTTCTGTCTACTTTTGATCCCACTTGCTATCATTTTCTGTCTAATTCTTAGGGCTTTCAAAGCCATTGCATTGCATGGTGAAAATTTAAAGTCAGATCAGCCTGGGTCTGAATGCCAGCTATGCCACTTCCCAGCCTGGTGGCCCTCAGCACATGGAGATGTGGCCACCTCTGTCCCACAGAGCTGCCAGGAGCATCACAGAGAACAGTGCACAGACGGGCTTGGCCTAGCCCCTGGAGCATCCAGGCGTCCAGGCCCTCAGCAATGGCACCACGATCAGGAGAACATTGTTGATGACCGTGTGTGCTGGTTCTCCTATCAAAACAGCTGGTTCTCTAGGAAAGCCACTCAAGAGAATACAATATTCCAAGGAAAAGAGCTGAGACTCTCCAGGGGCCTGGGCAGAGGGTCGTCAGGAGGACCTCCAGAATGCTGGGTGGGGCCGGCCTGACTGATCCCCTACCCCACCAGGCTCATGTCTCCCAGCTCAGCAAGAGGGTTCCCCTCTTCTCCCGAGCCCTATCCATCACTAAGGAGGGAACAGGTGCAGCAAGGCCTGGCAGCCTCCTGGACAGAGACAAGAGATTCCAGCCCTGGGAAGGGGTGGGGGAGTGCCAAGGGAGGTCACAGTAGGGAGTTCTAGCATCACGGGCTCTGCAGAGTAGTGGCAAGAGGGCTGGACTCAGTTACCATCCCTGATGCTCCTTCCTGTGCCTCAGTTTCCTTCCCCGTGAAATGGGGAAGCCAGCTAATCCCTTCCGAATTGAACCTTCCCTGGTTTATGAGTCAGAGAGACCGAGAAACATCCGCAGACTCCCAAGAGAAACTTGAAAAGCCACACGCTCCCAGCCCCAACATTCATCACATTATCCTCTCATTCTCCTGGGTCTGAACACCAGCTGTGCTACTATCCAGCTGAGTGGCACTCAGAGCACATAAGCCAGGGTCATACTTCTCCTGCAGGGTGGCCGTGGGCATTAGAGGTAAAAGACAAAGAACGTGGTTGAAATAGCAACCTGTGTGATTTGAAGCTACGTGTTAAAAAGCCTTCCCAACGACAGTCAAGCCCTAGATTTTACCACCCACCGGGCTCCCCAGCCCCAGTGCTTCCTGCGGTGAAGCAGGTCCACAGCAAGTGAAGCAGATCTGGAGACCGCGTCTACCTGCCGTAGGAGGGTGGCTGCCACCAGCTCCAGCTGGCTGTCTCCACACTAGAATGTGTCAACACATCTTCCAGTTTTTAAGAGAAGCCAGACATCCAGAATTTTGTGGAAAATTCCCTAGTGCTTAAACACTGGCAACTAAATCCATAATCTTTAAAATACCGTGTCAGCCCAACAAAACACAATTGTGGGGCCAAAGTCTGCCCACAGGCTGCCAGTTGGAGACCTCCGCCGCAGACACATGTGAACAGGAGAACTTGTCAGCAAGGGGGAGGAGAGCCTTGGATGGCATCCTGTACCAAACGGCGCGAGCTCGAAACCGAGAGGCAAGGATCCGGGATGCAAGGAGCACCAGGGTCCAGAAAGACCTTTCCTCTCAGCTTGGAAGGAAATCAGTAGACATGGAAGCGGGACCCTGGTTTCGGGCAGAGGCTTCCTAGAGTAAACAGAGAAACCTGGGCAGCCTTCAAAGGCAGAGAAACGAAAGGCAGACCTAGGAGGGAAAGCTCCAAGGATGTGAGGCTGAGCAAGAATGACTTCCTGAGTCTTCAGGGCTGGAGGGGAGAGGACCAAATCCTCCCTCACGTCGAGGGGTGGGAAGAGGACCTGGCTTTTGCAAGGGGAAGACCCGTTGGCACCCACACGGGCCACAGGCAGAGCCGGAGGCAGCCACGTTCCTGCAGACAGAGCCCCCGGAGCCAGGCTCCCCTGCTCACCGGTGGAAGCTGTCCACCATCTTCAGGTGAACCCGCAGGTCCTTCTTGGTCAGGTGGTCCAGCATGCGCGCGTCTACCAGGCACTCCATGAAGTAGCTGCGGTACTGGGGCAGCCCCAGGCTGGGCAGCCAGTCGTTCCCGATCCACTCGTGGTTCATGTCCCCATAGGCCAGGGTCTGGAGGAACAAGGCAGAGAGTGTCTGTGGGGGAGGAGGGCCTCGCCAGCCGGCCGCAGCTGGCGTAACCTGTGGAGGGAAACGGCCCCCCAGCCGCCGCAGCCGCTTATGTTCACTGAGAAGCTGGGAGTGGGAGGAGGGGGAGGGGTTTAAATGGTACTTTTTAAGACCTCAGAATGATACGGCTCCACTCACGGATCGATTATCTACACTAATGAACAGAAGCAGCTATCCAGGCAGCAGATAATACGGAGTCCTTCGACTCAAGAATGTATTTGCGGTGGTGTGTGGCCGACCTGCCTTCCTGCTTCTCCACCGGCCTCTAGCCCACTGAGCCCAGGGGACAGGCCGAGTTACAGAGGGCAGAGCGGCAAGGAAGAAAAAAAAAAAAGCTGATCTCACTTGGGAAACTGGCCTCCCACATCTACCTGAGAGTTAGGAACAGACTAAAGTCAAAAGCCACAGGGGATGGTCTGCACTTGCACTCTGAGCTCTGGTGTCCACTCCAGGAATTCCCCAGCCCCTCTGTTTGCTGCTTTCGCCAGCACTCTCTGCACATCGCAGCCGCCCCTGTCCACCCGCTCTGTTGTCACCTCCCGCCGACAGCAGGGACTCCTCTGGCCACCTATTCTTAGAAAGACTTTAGGGGGGCGCCTGGGTGGCTCAGTGGGTTAAGGCCTCTGCCTTCCGCTCAGGTCATGATCCCGGTGTCCTGGGATAGAGCCCCGCATGGGGGCGGGGGGGGGGGGTTCTCTGCTCTGCAGGGAGCCTGCTTCCTCCCCTCTCTCTCTGCCTGCCTCTCTGACTACTTGTAATCTCTGTCAAATAAATAAAAAATCTTAAAAAAAAAAAAAGACTTTAGGAAGAGCACCACTCCCTCACTCTGTTTCCTTACCTTACTTCATTTTTTTTAGATTGAAACACTGATTTTAGCTTTTAAAAGTGAAAGCGTTATACATATAAAAATAAACGTAGCATAATATCATAGTATAGCTTCGATATTAAGCATAAAGAGGAAGGTAACATCAATGGACACCAACCACACCACCCCATGGCTGTGTCTGCCCCGTGCTCGCCTTCCCCGTCCCGTCCCCTGCTGTCCCTCTAGAGGTCATTGCTATGCTGAGGTTCTATCATGCCCTTGCTGGAAAAAATGTTTTTACAGTTTTTCCAATCACCAATGTGTATTTCTCTAAAATTATATATTATTATATTTGCTTGTTTTTGAGTTGTAGTATAAAATTCTATGAATCTTTGGGGCTTAGATTTTGCACTTGACATGATATTTGCCAACTCAGTGAATGAGGAAAAGGTCTTTGCCCAGGTCACCAGGGGTTCCCCTTAAAGGGGACGGGGTGAGCACGAGGACTCATGGCCATCTCAGTCTCATTACTCCCAGGAAGAGGGGAAGAGGCAGGTGTGCTGGGGACACGGCCCTCTAAGGCGGCATCTGCCACCCTGAGAAACCAGAACAAGTAGCTCGAGGGGAACAAGGAGGAACGGGGCTTCAGCAGGATGAGAAAACCCGTCTGGGACCTTTCATGCAAAGAGGGGACATAAACAGACTTGGACTCGGGGAGTCCTGCTGGGCAAAGAGCCCGTGGGGAGAACACTGTCCTGAACTCCTGAGAGGTGGCTCGGGACAGAGAAGGGGATCTTACCTGAGCCCAGCTGCCCTCCTCACTGTCCTAGCGGGAACGAGTGCAGCGTGTCAGGGGAAACAGGCAAAGTCAAGAAAGCTGGAAGCATGTACCCCTGGCCCCATCAAGCAGAGGGAGCAGACACCCCAGTGGCTGGGAAGGGGACTAGGAGGAGCTTGTTGGGTGGCAAGACGGAACACAAGGTGTCTGTGCTAGTGCAGGGGTCTGTGTCTGCGCTGAGGGCAGAACAAATGTGTATGCGGCGAAAACACACTCCCATACCTTGTAGGCTTGGCTGGGAGCCCCTCAAAGGGCCAGGCTCTCCCATTCCCTGTCCCCCACCAAGCATCAAGCACAAGGACTCTGCAGCTTCAGGCCCAGAGCTGGGCAAAGCACTCCCTATTCCCAAGGCCAGCTCTTCTCCACTACAGCGCACCAGTGGCCTAGGGTGAGTTCGGGGCCCCCTGGGACGGAACCCCCAGCACCCACTAACTGTTCCCACTCCTTTCCCAGCCCACCACCTGAGAACAGAACCCAACACACATCAGGATATCAGTCTCGTATATAAACCGACTCTCACCCCCTCTGACTTCCCACCACCTTCCCGTCATCCTTGTGGGGGTCAACAGCCCCAACCCAGGCCCAAGGCCCAGGGCCAGACTCACTGTTTTAGTGGGTGTTGCCAGAGTTTCCATCTCTTCGTGGGTGACCCAGACATTCCCGGAAGACTGTAGGCAGAGAGGAAACCTAGCAGGTCCTGCATGTAGGTCCCCAGGGTTCCCTGGAGGCTGGGAACCCCAAGGACAAGGACTAACATCCCTTCCCCCGAGTCCTCCCACAGGCGCAGCCCCAAGCCCCGCAGACTGAGGCTCTGAGCACCTCCCCATATCTCTGCAGCAACATTGCTTGGCACAGGGCCTGGCATCTCAAAAGCTCCACAAACATTTCCTGAATGAAGATGGATGAATGGCGCAGATCTAGAATACGGGCTGATTCCAATCAGAGAGATGCATGGCCGTGAGCGACTTTACTCTGAGAGTCCACGGACTAGTCTGCAGTCAGACAGAGAGGCTGGAGGACCAGGACAGAATTCACAAGTGCCCTACCCCTCTGCATCCCCAAGTCCGGTAACCATGAAGAACCCCTGGAAGCCCCACCCTTGGAAACTGGGCCCGGAGATCTGCAGTGGTTCCCAGAGTGGGGATAGGGGGATGGGGCCCATGTGTGGTACACAGGGAACCAGGAAGGCAGGGAACGAGGCTGCTGGGATCCTCCTGGTATCAATGTTAGCCCCTCCTAGAGATCAGATGGAGCCCTTTGAGGGACTGGAAGGGGCAGGAATCAAGGCTGCCACTTTCCCAAAGGCCAATGAGAAACATCGCAAATTCTACACCAGGACTTCAGAAAACGCCCTGCGTGAGGGATAGGCCACTCACGGTCCTGGAGGTGGGCGGGGCAGAGGGGCTGGTCAGCGACACCATCTCCTGGATGGCCAGCCGGAGCTTGAGCCGGTGCAGGGCATTGCTGATGCCGATCTCGCGCTGGATCTCTGTGTCCGACAGGGCCGACATGATGGCTCCACTCTTGACGTTGGCGCGGCAGGCGGCCACATACCAGGCGGGCATCCCCACCCAGAGCTGCAGACACGGGCACAGGGGGTAAGTTCAGCCCCTTCCCCACCTTCAAGAGCTTGATGATATCAAGGAACAAGGGCCAGGCCTCATCCATAGTCTCAAAAGAGCAAACACGGTGCGGAATTTAGGAATGTAGCGATGACAACCACCAAATGTCTTTCCTTCCCATTTTACAGACAGAAAAATCTACAGCCTGAGAAGGTGAGGGGATTTTCCCAATATCACATGGGTGATTAGTTTCTGGGGACAAACTATAGGCTTACCTCCAGCCAGGAGACCACAGTAGGGCCATCCCATTGGGCAAAGGGCATTCCTTTTCTACGGGCATCTTCAAGCAGCTGGTGTCTTGCAGGAAGAGGAAGAACAGACTAGTCTCCTTTTCTCCCAACCATACTTACTCCTGAGACTGCAGGATGTGCTAAGTGCACTCTCACAACCCGACTCCCCACCACTAGACTGCTGCCCCTGCTCCGTGCTACAAGACACGGGCAGGACTCCTCTCCATCCCCAGAGGACAAGGGGCTCCGACTTTGCACATGGCCTGACCCCACAGACATTTCGGTCTGCTCTGTCAGAGATGCACAGGTCCTGGGTCTCTCTCCCCCAGACCCCCAGTCTCCTTCTTCCTTGGTTCACCCTCAGAATCACCTCCCAGTCCCGCTGTGCCCAGGTGCACTGGGCCAACTGAGTTCAGAAAGGGCCTGGCTCTGGCTCTGGCTGCCTGAGCTCAGTCCCACGGCAGGCCAAGAAAAGGACAGTGGGCAAGGGGCTAGGTTCCCCCCCTGGCCTGTGGCTCTTACTTCTTCTTTAGCCGCCGGTCCTTCTCTGCCTGGGTCCCCAGCTTGGCAGGCACCATGGGCTCCTGCAGACCAAGCTCGGAGTCTGTTAGCATAACTAGAAGGAAGAGATGGCATGTGAGCCAGGCCCCTCCTTCTCCTCCCTTGGCCTGGGCCAGGATTGGGGAGCAGACCCGCAGGAGGCTCCTCAGCATTTAACAACCCAGGAGGCCTAATGGGACAATCTATCACTCCCAGAGCCTCTGCTCAATGTCCCTACATCCCGGTGGCCCCACCATGGCATCAAATGGGTCACCCGGACCAGAGAGTCTCCCCTGGGGAGACTCAGCCCTGGAGGCGTTTTCCAGCCAGATGGACTGAGGCCTTCCTACTCCTCCAACAGCAGAATCCTAGACAGAACATAACTCTCCTCCAAACTAGGGTGCAAAGGAAACCCACAGAGCCATACATGAGTCTACTCCGGGTTCACAGAGGATTATCCTGACCTGGCTGGGGGTGGGAAGATGGGCACACTGAGAGCCGTGTGCCCCTCAGCCTCTTGCTCAGGGAGCAATCTTGCACAATCCCCATGGGGGAGCATCCTAGCTCTGTCTTCTTCTATTAAGGATCCCCCGAACAGACACCAGGCCCCTAAAGAGTTCACAGCAGGTGCCACATCTTAGAATTCATCACATTCCCGTCCCTTCACCCAGTGCAGCTGGCCGTAGGTCCGGGGTGACCCAGGAAACAAGGTGAAATGCCGTCTCAGGGTCCGGCATCACTGTGGTGCAGGGAGCGTAGAAAATCCTAAGCCTGCCCACAGAAGATCTCGTCCACAGATGAGCCCTTCTCAGCTCCCTCCCAGCGCCCTCTGCACCTGCTCCACCACCACCCCACCCCGCACCCCTCAGGGCTGGAGGCAGGGTGCTCCCCCTCCTTCCCCACCTAGACAGAGGTACCTGCTTTCCCTCTTCCTCCTCCTCACTTAGCTAGCTGGCTTCTGATTCACACCTTCTCTGAGGCAAAGGAAGGTCTAATTATGCCTCTGGGTTCAAAGGTTCCTTTTTTCTAGTTGATCAGGCCCTCCCCCAGCATGCCATTGTCAATGCCCCTGCTGCCTCCCGGAGAACTTCTCCAGGCCCTTCTGAGCCAGCCCACCGAGGGTCCACAGCCACTTCCTCCTTTCTCCCAGCCTCTGTCTCCCCCACTCTGGAGAGCCGCAATCGCATACAGAGCTTCCACTCCCAGAACCTGCCACCCCCAGACCCCCAGACCACTCACACACAATTCTTCTTGGCTTGGCTACTTCCCACTTAGCCTCCCAACCTGAGCCCAGCAGTTGCCTAGTAGAGGAAGCCACTGCAGGCATCCCTACCACTCCAGGGCTGAGTTCTGCATTCCAGAAGTGCCTGAAGCACACTGCTATCCTAACACTGTTCTGGAATCATCTCTTTCCCTTTTCCCTTTCTATGAGACACTGAACTCCTGGAGAGAATGGCCAACACTAAGCCTTGTATACAGTAGGTACTCAATAAATGTCTGTTGAACAAGTGACTGAATAGATGAGGGAAAGAGGAGGAAGGACGGGAAGAAAGGAAAGGAAAGCAGGAACAGGGGAAGGCGGAGGAGGACAGCTGACATTTACTGTGTACCCACCAGGTGCCAAGCACGCAGAACTTTCTATTAGCACATTTCTATTTCTATTAGAGCTTTCTATAGAACTTTCTATTAGAACTTTCTATTAGGTGGTAATGCCACTGCTGCCCAAGCATTTATGCGCATGTAGTATCTATGAAGCCATCAAGAGGCATTACGACCTGTTGCATCCTGGAGTGCAGATGCACTAGAAATAAGTTCTAATCAAGAACCGAGTCCTCCCAAAGGTCCTGAGCACAGGACGTCAGAAAACCTCCGAACTACAAGAAACCTCAGAGGTCCAACCTCTCACCCAGGGCAGGAATCCCTTCCACAGCATTCCAAGAGCCACCGTGACACAGCTCTCGCCCACAGCACCTGCCTCTCCTCCCTGGAGTCGAGACCTGCGTGACTGCAGCTTCCACACACGGGCCCCCAAGAGGCCAGCGCAGGAGGCCAGACCCCAGGACTCCCTCCTGCTCTGGCCCCTCCACTTGCACCCATTCGCTAGGACGTGGACAGACACCCTGGCCCGTGGCTCCATCCCGGCTCAGCTGGATCAGCCGGCCCTTCTCCTTCTTCCCGAACAGGCGGCCGATGGACGACTTGATGCCCTTGCGCTTGGCGCCCTTGTGCAGGGAGTCCTGGCTGCTGTTGCTGCTGCTTGGGTTGCTGCCCTGATCTTCCAAAGCACTACAGGAAGACAGCCAGGAGGGGGCGCAATGAAAAGAGACAGGCTTTTGTTACACCAGGAAGCCTGGAAGTGAGACCTCAGGGAGAACTTACAGGCAAGTGTCAGAGGTTGAGGGGGGCGGGGGGTGACTAGAGCAGGTGACCAAAGGAGACATGGGAATGTCCTTCCCCGACGGTGTTTCAAAGAGAAGTGAGATGTTCAGACACCTGGATACGGGAGACTCTGTCCCTCCAGAGGCAGGGGGAGGGATGAGATGACCTTGGGGTAGAGGGACTCGAGGTGTGGAACCTGTGCCACTTACCTTTTGCCTTCTTCCTGGCTCAGGGTGGGATGGCCAAGCTTCTCTAGCCGCAGCGTCCTGGGTGAGGAAGGAGGAGAAGTCTCACATTTTATGGTGGCTTTATCCTCTCGGTTCTCTTCCCGAGACACTGGCGACTGAACAGACAGTGAAGCCGTCAGGGGATAGAGGGAGAGATGTGGGGCCTGCCTACCCAGCCCAGACGAGGCAGAGGAGCTTGGAGAAGTGCAGTGGGAAGACTGGGGGCCTCTCTGAGCCCAGACTCAGACTCAAGGGCCCAGGGGAAAGAAGCCAAAGGGAAGGGCCTGGGAGAATTCACCCGTTAGTACCTGGGTCATCGGGCAGCACTCACCAGCAGCTTCCTCCTATGCTTTCTTAAGTCACTGGGCTGGAAAAGAAAGTACAGGGTAAGCTCAGAATCACCCTCCAGATGCCCGAAAGTCAACCCCAAAGGAGCCCAGCGGCCTTAGGAGGAGAAGGTAGGATTCAGTGGCCTAGAGAGAACACCACAGCCGAAAAAAGCCAGCCTGGAAAACTAAGTCAGGGCTCCCTCTGGAAGAGAGGGAGAGGTACGGGCAGGAGCTGAGGTTCTCGCTCTCTGCTTCTCCACAGGGTTGAGGAAGACATGACAGGCCCCAGCCAATCCCAGGAGGACATGTTGGTGACCGGACATGCTGGGGTCCGTGCCCAACATGGGAAGAGGACACCAGGCCCAGCCGAGAGGACTGAGCCCTACCAAAGCTTCTCGGCGACCCTCAGCCAGCCCCCAGAGCAGAGCCCAGAGCCGACTGGGCTGTTCATCAACTGCCTCCAGACTCTCACCAGGGTCATGACCCCCATGCGGTCCAGGTCCTGGGCAGCACTGCGGGAGGTAAGCTTCGGCGTGGAGCGGCCGCTGAGCGGAGGGGATGCGCTGGCCAGGGACAGGGCAGTCAGAGAGGTGGGGATGGAGCCGCGCTTACGCAGCTGAGTCAAGTTAAGGGCCTCCATGCTGCCGCTGGTCACTCGAGTCTCGATTTCCTCAGCACGCAGCTCCGCAGACTCCTTCTCTTCCTGGATCATCCTGGGACCAGACCCAACCAGACACTGTGTTGGTCCCCCCACATCCCCTGCAAGCCCAGCAGGAGGGGCAGATGCAGGTACCGCATCCCCCACCCTGGGACCCCAGGCAGCAGGCAACGTCAGGGGAATCCACACTGTTTCTGGCATAACACCAGGCCTAGCGGACACTGCTCGATCTTCCCCCCCAATAGCTTGGAAACATTTCTCTGTCTCAATAGCTGACTTCATGTAACAGAATGTGAAGGAAGGCATTTAGTCAGTGGGAATCAAACCATTCCGGAAGGCAGAATTCTTGACCTATCACTGACTAGGCGGGCCACCCGGAGTCAGATGCTCTGGCCTCAGTTTCCCCCTAGACCCAATGTCAGGAGGGGCCCAAGCCAACAGGTCCCAAACCTGGGTCCTTTAACTGATGCTGACCCCTGATGGAGTTTTCCCTCTTCCAAGAAAAGTGAGAAAACCCATGATCATTCTGTATGTGTGGACGGGGAGGGGGTGATCACAGAGGCACATGTCTTTGTTCCTTCACACATGTGCACACGCATACATGCATTGATGTGACAATGCTAACTGTCCGTTAGGAGCCAGACTCGTCTTTATTCTGAGAGTATGTCTTTCCAGTGTGAGGGATGTGAAAATGTCCTTTATTTTGCAGAATGGTTGTGATAGGAGACAGTAGTTACCTTTCATGTTTTCCTTTCCAGAATAAAAGTTAGCGGCCCTATGTTAATATCCTTCTTTCCAGTGTGTGTGTGTGTGTGTGTGTGTGTGTGTGTGTGTGTGTGTAAGAGAGAGAGAGAGAGAGAAAGATGTCCTCTTTTTAACTGGTCCGTGAAATCCCAAAGTGTGGAAACTGTGGAACCAGATGTCCCCTACAGCCCTCTAGGCTGAGGCACGCTGGCTCAGATTTTTCCTTGCCGTTGGGCATAAACATTCATAAACCTCCTATAAAGGCAGGGTCAAGTACATGTCTTGATCCCATGCCCTGCCCCTGGTTTCTGTTTGACACCTCATTAGGGATGGGAGGAATGTTACAATACATTGAGTGTAGACCTGAGTTTGAATCCCGGCCCTGCCACTTACTGTATGGCTTCGGGCAAATCACTTAACCCCTCTGGTTGCTGGTCCCTTCTCGGGACAATGGAAATAACACTGCCTCCCTCAGAGACTGTGTTAAGACTGCCAGGGGCATCTACAATGTTCTCCCCCTGATCTGGCCTCAGTCAGTGGGAGCTCCAGTCTCAAAAGCAGGTGCTGCGGGAATGCAGTCTCCCCAGCCCCGGGATGGGAGATGAAGCCCGAGAAGTCAGGCCGAGCTCTCACCCCTCTCGGTCCGGCATGGGGCCTGATGCCCCGCATGGAGTCCCTAGACTAGGCACTCAGAGGTGCAGCTAGAAGAGGCAAGCAGATACACAGAGAAGTTGTCCTGGGTGCCCCTTCAAGGCGCCCACAGGCCCTCTGCCCCAGCCCAAACCTGATCTCCTCATTGATGGCATCAAGTTGCTCCTGCAACATCATGGCCAGAGTCTGGGCGTCCGAGTGGCCGCTGGGGGAGACAACATCCACGGAGCCCACCAGACCCCCTGGCTCATCCTCGTCCACATCAGAGATCTCGGGGTCACTGTCAAAGGCAGGGGCGGCGGTGGGGGCCAGCCCCCCAGGCAGTGGAGAGGGCTCCCAGTCCTTAGCAAAGGAGGGGGGAGAGTAGTGATAAGACACACGAGGCAGCTGAGGAGTCAGCCCCTCCCCACCTATCCCAGCGGCAAAGGCTCCTCCCGGGGACCCGGGGACTCGGGGACTCGTTAGAACTTAGAAGCCCGCAAAATGTCAAGCCCCACCCCAGGCTACACACAAAGTGAGTACCTGCACTTTAACTAGTCTCCCAGGTGATTTATTTGCCACTAGAGTCTAAGAAATACTACCCCCGTTCAAGGAGCCAGATAGCAGAATGGTTAGGAACAGATTCCAGAGAGAGCCTGTCATGCTTTGGAATCTGATTATTAGCTGTGCAACAGTGGTAGAGTTGTTTAACCTTTCTGTGCCTCAGTTTGTTCATCTGTAAAATGGGGATGGTAACAGTACCTACCAATGAGGTAGGTAATCGTGAGAACAAGGTAAGGACTTGAGCACAGTGTCTGAACAAAGTTAGCACTATGAAAGGCTACCCCTTTCTACGAATACAAACTCTCTAAGAGTAACTAGATCCAGGGGACGAGAGAAGCCAAGCAGTCCTGTCTGACCGGCATCTCCCAGGGTTTCAGCACGTCTCAGGACGTACCCAGCCCTGAGAGGCGGTGGTCTCAGAAGTCACGCTACAAACATCTTCAGTGGACAAAGGCCCGGAAGAGGAAAGAGCACAGAAGGAGGCTGAGCGAGCCAGAAGAGTGGGGGGCAGGAACAGAGAGGTATACTAACCCCACCCTCTAGGACCCAGACCCACAAGTTTCCCTTAAGGCTCTTTTCTAGGCACCTGCTGTGTTCTTGTCAACAGAGAGAGGAAAGGGTGAAGGGAGAAAGAGACGCCCTCAGATTGTGACCTCATCAGAGTAGGGGGTTACCTAAGGGCAAAGAGGAGTCCTCCCCCATCAGACTAGGAGCTCCCTCCTCTACCTGTATCTTGTAGTGCCTTAGAGCAAGCCGAGGCCCTGGGCCCAGGGCACAGTGTGCTTAACCATTCTGGGGTTAAGAGGGAATCCCGTTTCCCCAGATAAAAGATGAGGTCAGTCCTCTGCTATCCTTTCTTTCCTGCTCCCCCCACCCTCAACCCCCATCCCCCAGGCAGCAGGCTCAGCAAGAATGCAAAGCTGCTTCTCAGAAAACGTCAGGTGCCATCCCCAGGGCCACTTAAACCTGCCATCCCTCCCTCATCTCCCCCATAAACCACAGCTCGTGTTCCAGAAAGCCGGCCAATTCCACCTCACCCCTGCGTCTCCCTCCCTGACCACCAGAAGCACACGCTCGCACCCCAGGCACACGTGCACACGCTTCAGTAGGGCCTCAGGGACCGGCTGGCCGCCCGCCAGCCCCGACCACTTGCCCACCAGGAGGCCAAGGCGAAGGGGCACAGCTGTCGCAGCTAACAATGGCCCCAAGCCCCAGGGCTGCAGCTGTTGTCCACATGGGGCGTGGGGGTGGGCCGGGAGGGGGAGGATTTGCACCGCACGCCAGCCGTCTGTGAAACTGGAGCCAGGCACGCGGCCGAACTGACCCCAAACTCCCCCAGGGGAGAGCCCTCCACACTCACCCATCCACCCCTCACCTTGGCAGACTCGTCCCGCAGGGCTGAGTAGCGGCGGTGCAGGCCTGAGGGCACGTGCGTGGCTGTGCTCAGGGCGAACCGCACATCCCCTGCGCTGCCCATGTGCGACCTTGAGTGGTTCAGGGGGAGAAAAGACCGGCCCTGAGGACTGGGAGCCCCAGCTCACACCCACTAGGGCCCAAAGAGTTAAGGGATCTCTGGCTTGGTGATGAGAAGTCTTAGCTGGCAGAGAGCTACTGTAAATGGTTTAAGGGTGGCTGTGTCAACAAGAGATTCAATTTATTCTCTGGTGACCCAGGTATCAGAATGATCCAGGCGAGAACATTCTAGGGGAGAGGCTTTCCATTTAACCGAAGAAGCACCTTCAGATGGTAAGATTTGGTTTATGATGCAACTGGTGACTTTTAAAGAGCTGAGCTCCCCATCAAAGAGGCATGCAAGCAACAGCTCTTGGGCCATCTGACAAGAATGGATTTTGCAATGAAGGTCTCTAAAGGTCCTTTTAATCCCAAGGGATTCATCCTCTCCCAGCAACTTCCCTTGGGTTTCCCCATAATCTAGACTGAGTTCCTGGCTGAAATTCACCCCAGGCAGACTCCCTATCCCCAGGAAGCTTGGGTGGGGGGAGGGGGGCTCCGGACACTCTTATCAGAGACATGGACTAGAAAAACCACTTTCATGCCCCCTGGGTTTATTCCAACCCTAGGATTTTAGAATCCCAGTAATGAGGCTCTGGAAGGTGTGGATGTCTTCCCTAGTGACACTCCTCCCCTATGATGCCTTCCCAAGCCTTCCCGGTTTGAGGGGGCTCAGGGCAGAGGGACAGGGCAAGCCTTTAATGGATAAGGTAGCTGCAGGGAAAGGGGAGTTTCTGCTTATCCCCCCTTCTCTCCTCTAACTCAGTCCCAATTCCGTGATAGGTCCAATCTTCCTATGGTCAATGCCAAGAATTCTCAACCATTAAGGAAAGCAATCAGAGGCAAATAGCTCAGTGTACTCAGAGTCATGAGACGCATTCATTGAGGGCTGGGGCGGGGGGGGGGGGCTCTCTTCGGAGAAACCTACGGGAAGGAAGAAGTCAGAGAAATTCCAAATACTATTCCCTGTCTCTGTTTCCTGCCTGTCTCCATATGTCCTAAACAAAAATTCCTGATGAACTTGAAGGCGGTACTTGTGTCTCTACCACCCCAGACACCCACAGGCTTCCCCTTCTTCAGGTTTAACATTCCTTTCCCTAATGCAAGCCCAACCCCTCCCCACATAGATGGGCATGTACACCTTTCCTGTCACCTCTCCTCAGGGAAACTGATCCCTATTGCCCCAACACAGCAATAGCATAACTGAAGGAAACCTCAGAGACTCCCTTCTGTGAGATACTGGTTTGGAGAGAAAACAGCCCGGACCCACAGACCTTGAGGGGCATCGCCTACTAGTGTCCTCAGTCTTTACCCTGCTTCTCCGGGCAGAGAAGTGGAGGCAGGACTAAGGTCTGAGTTCAATGCCAATTACCTCACAGAATGTGGAGAAAAATCCAGAAGTTCCCTAAAACATGGACCTAATTCAAGCATTAGGTGAACAGCGCCACTCCCCATCTCTTATAATGTTTTCCGGGACAAGGGAGGTCACAACCATGACGTGGCATCTCAACTTCCGACCATAAGGAAGTTCTGGAGCCTCCTCACGTCAGTCCCTCGTGCTGCCTTGCTGCTCCCTGCCTGCTGTCTGAACCTAGGTGGTCCTGAACTCTGAAGCAACAATCCTCCAGAGCTCTAAAGATGGTGTCTCCAAGGAAATAGAATGAACCAGACACTCTCCATGAGAAAGTCCTGTGGGACATCAGTGAGCAGCAGGTAATTCAGCACACCCCTCTCCAGGGCATGTCCTCTGTCAAGGAATCAGGAAGCACAGCCTGTGTCCCACGGCACTGGGGAAGGAGCATCCTGTCTTTACTTGCCTCTCAGCATCCCTCAGAGGACGGGTGCTCCTTCTATGCGGCCCAAGTGAGCTAGGTGATTTTGACCAAGTTCTGGGAGCCTCAGTGTCCCACCATGGATAGGAGGAGGACCCTGAGGTCCTGGGCGCTCTTTTGGTGGGAGGAAGTCTCCTTCCTCAGGGTCCATCCAGGACCCCATCCCAGCACGCCCAGCCTCCCGCGCTCCAGTACCTGGAGTGGACGCCATCCACAAACGGCCCCCCTCGACCCTTCAGCTGGTCCACCTCTTGGCGCAGCTTCTCAATCTCTTCAGACAGGCGGCCCTGTGCCAGGCAGACCCGGGGTGGGGGTGGGACCAGGGAGGGACGGAGAGGGGAGAGAGGGACAAAGAGGACAGCAGAGTTGGGGAGAAGCAGAAGAATGTACTGCAAGTCCAAAGCCAGGGGCCCCCGGCCAGGCCCACAGATGACACCAAGAGAAGAGGTCCAACTGGAAAGTGAGCAGAAGGGTCGGCAGCGGGCAGGCAGAGGGGCAGGGCCAGGAGAGGGTCTGTCTTGGTAAGGATTCTACTAGAATAGGTCTGATGAGCCCTCACCACTACATAAATGCATGGCGGTGGAGGCTGGGCAGCCGAGGGGCGCGGGGTGCCCGCCCAGACCTCACAGACGTGGCTGAGCCAGGGCCAGTGACCAGTCCTCCCAGAATCACTGGACTCCTGCCTCACCTGGTTTGAGGCCCCATCAGATCTTTCCCTGGGCCCTGCCTCTGCTGCCCCCGCTATGCCCTAAGCTTATGGCCTCCGTTTCTTCTTTACATGTGGGTGGTGACGCATCCACCGTGAAGGGCTCTAGCGAGGATCAGCGCAATCCCGTCTGTACACAGACTAGCGTGGTGCTGGGTGGCAGAGCAGCTGCAGGAAACACAGGCGTGTTCCTTCCTCACCGCAAGCCCGGCCCTCCCAGGCTGGCGGGGCGGCCCAGCAGCTGGGTACCTTGTGATGGTGCTGCTCCTCGATCTGCCGCTGGGAGCTCTCCAGCTCCTGGATCAGCGTGTTCTGGGGGAGAACAGCTGGGAGCTAGCGACCCCGCCCTGGCTCCTCCACCCGATCTGGCCGGCGCCTTCCCCTCCCTAATCAGCCCCCCTCTCCAGGCCAGACCCCCCCTCCTCGCCCCTCCTGCTTCTCCCTTCCCCAACCTCCCCGACGTCTGTCCACCGAGGTAGACGTCCCAGACGCGCCCCGCCCCTGACTAACCTCTTGCAGCCCAACTCCTCCCCTCGGCTCCACCCACACCCTCGCCACGCCACGCCCCGGCTTGGAAGCCCCGCCCACCAGGCCCGGGACCCACCACACCTTCTCCTCCAGGGCCGCCATTCGCTCCTTGAGGTGCAGCTGCAGGCGCTCGTTGGACTCGCTGAGCAGCCGGTCCACGGTGTCTGACAACCGCTTGTTGTGGTCCTCGTTCATCTTTTCCCGCTGGCGCACCTGCAGAACCAGCACACCTGGTCCCAGGTCACCCCAGGGCCACCCATTCCGGCCTGGTTCCAGCCCATTCACCTGTCCCGTACTCATCCTCCAGAGCCCCCCTCTCCAGCTTCCCAGGACCACCGCCCGCGGCCCCTCCCAGCTCCCACTCCTCAGGCCTGTCCACACGCCAACCTGGGAGGCTGCCCTGGGGACAAGGAGAGGGCCTGCGAGCCCAGCCCGGTGCCCTCACCCTCGCCAGCTCCTGGTTCTTCTCCTCCAGTTGCCCCTCCAGCTGCCGCAGATGCTCCTCAATGCTGCCGTGCCTTTCTTCAGCCTGGAGGTGGGCATGGGTCAGTGCATCTCCAGATCCCCTGACCTACTGCTCAGGCCCCACAGCCCACAAACCCTGTGCCAGCGGGCTCTTCGGGGCTCAGGGCCTCAATACCAACAAAGCCCAACCCTCCGCCTCCCCCCCTGGGAGCAGAACTCCACCATCAGTACCCTTCTTCCCAAGCCCTCTCTACTCCCTGCCAGGTGATCTCCACCCCCTGCTTCCTGCTCCTGGGCCTGCCTTAAAACAGCCCGGAGCTGGCAGCCCAATGGACTCCCCACTTCCAGAAAAAACTCCACTTGGAAGTATGAGCTGCCATAGGGGCGCCTGGGTGGCTCAGTGGGTTGAGCCTCTGCCTTTGACTCAGGTCATGATCTCAGGGTCCTGGGATCGAGTCCCGCATCGGGCTCTCTGCTCAGCAGGGAGCCTGCTTCCCTCTCTCTCTCTCTGCCTGCCTCTCCATCTACTTGTGATTTCTCTCTGTCAAATAAATAAATAAATTAAATTAAATCTTTAAAAAAAAAAAAAAAAAGAAAGTATGAGCTGCCATAAATCTCCTCCACGCCTCCAGGCAGATGGACCTGCACTTTAACATGAATGCAAGCCAGACTGCCTGGGTTCAAATCCCGGCTCCCTCTCTTCCCAGGGGTGTGATTTGGGCAAGTTACTGGACCTCTATGTGCCTGAGTTTCCTCCACTGCAAAATATGGGTAATCATAGCATCTCTGCCCATCGGATCACCATGAGGACTACATGAGATGATCCATGGCAAACACCTAGGACGCCATAAACACTCAGCAAATGCTGGCCATGGTTATAACCCGCCCAGGCAGAGGGGGTCCCCTTCCATTCCTGTGTCTCCAGAGGCAGAGATCCCATGTCTCCGCTGATAAGGTATTTCAGACTAGCACAGACCTTAGTCAGGAAACCCCTCCTTAAAGCCCCTACTATGACTCATTTGACCATATGAAGCCCTGCAGCCCATCCTGTCCGGTCTGGGAAGCTGGGAACCGGGCCAGCCCAGCATCACGTGGTGTCCTCCACCACACATCAGCCCAGCACCGCCTCCCTGGGCACAAGAAAGATCTCACACACCACCAAGTGCAATGCTATCATCACTGAGATGATGACATGATCAAAGACATAATGATACAAATGCCTGATTAGGGAGGGAGGGACTTTTCTCAGGTTACGGAGCCGGTCGGTGGCAGAAGCAGACTTGGTCCTGGGTTGACCAACCAGCACCCAGGCTGGAGGCTCTGGCCACGGAGCCCCCAGCTGTCACACTGGCACAGCGGCCAGCCTCTATCCTCCAGAGGCTTTGGAGCCTGCTGCTTACTCAGTGCTGACTTCCTTCTCTCCAAAGCTGGTGGGAGGGTCGCTATGGGGAGCCCACGTGAGGCCCCCCCATCAGCATCCAATGGGGTGCAAACACTCAAAAAGTCTCCTGATTAGCCCACTGCACATCTAGGTCCCTGCATTTACCCAGCTCTGCCAGATCCCACAATGACTTCAGCCTGCCTACCTCTTAGAAATGATTCCTCCATAAAGTTAACTATCCATCAGGTACAAATCTATTCCCCTTTATGAATCCTCCACCTGCAGCCCTCAAGCAACCAGAGCTAGTTTCTAGATCCAGAATGCTTCCGTTTGACAAAGAAAGGTATGACCCCCCTACACTCCCACTACCCCCCCCCCAACCTGCTCTGACCCAATCTCCTCCCGGATTTCATCTTTCCAGGGACCAAGCAGTCCTGATTATTCCAGTCCAGCCCCCAATGATAGCTAGTAGTGACACAATAGTGTCAACAATCATCAAAACATGTTGCATCGGCAACAGTTTCATCTACTTCTCCGTGGACTTCTGCAGCCCTTGTCCAGGGACCGTCACTTCCTTGAGGGGTGATGAGGGCAGGGACGACTCTTCCAGCAGACAGATACAGACAGTGTGTTCCTGGAGGCAGGCGGTGACAGGCCATTTCCTGGCTCCCAGCCCCGCGTGCCTCCCACTCTCTCTGCACACCACATCAGAGCTCCATAAAGCTCCGGAAGCCGAAACAGAGGCAGAGCCCTGCGCCCTGGGCCCACTTGCCTTGGTGAGAGCTGCGATCCTCTGGGCCAGTTCGGCCTCCACCTCGGGCAGCGTCTCAGCCTTGCGCATGGTCTGCTGCAGCCTCTGCTCTGCGGCCTCCAGCAGCTCCTGCAGGTGCCGGGCCTTCTCTTCACACTGGCGGGGATGGCTGGGAGTCAAGAGGGAGCCCCAAAGCCTTCCCCCTACCCCGTCCCTGCCCCGGGCCCTGCCCCAGGAGAGAGCAGGTGACAGGCCAGAGAAGCCAAGGATAACCGGGTTCTTGGCTGCCCACAAGGAGACCTGCGGGACCCCCAGGCTCCGGGGCCCCCGGGGTAGAGTTTCCAGCATCATCACCAGGACCTCCAGGGTCAAGTACAATGCCCGCCCCTGCACCAGCGGGAGGAGTTACCTGGCGGTGCAGGGACTCCTTATTGGCCAGCTCATTCTCCAGCTTGTCATTGAGGTCATGGATGGACGTGGCCTCGCGCTGCGCAGCCAGGTAGCGCTTCTCGAGTGTTGTGATTCTCTCCTCCATGTCTTCCTTCTGGGCCAGAGCCTGGGGCAGGAGAGGAGGGCATGGGAGGGAAAGGCATCAGCTTCTCTCTGCCCCAATCCTGCCTGCACCTCCTCACCAACGCCTGACTGCCTATATCCTCCCCATGCCCCCCTGCCAGTTTCTGACCTTGACCCAGCCTTCCTGCTATGCCTCCACACAGTGGACCCCACCCAGTGTTCCCTCTTAAACTCCCCAGCCCCAGCCTGGCCTCCCTCCACACCTAGGGCATTCTAGCAGCTGCCCTCCAGAGTGCTGAATGCCTGCACACTGCAACCAGGTGGGGGCAGGTGGGGGCCCGAGCTCACCTCCCGGAGGTCCCGCTGATGCTTGCTGCTCAGCTCCTCTGACTTGATGAGGTCCCGGCGGGCAGTGCCCAGATCCTCCTCAAGTTCAGCCACTGTTGCCGTCAGGGTGACCAGTCGCTCCCGAGCCTGGTTCAGCTCAAAGTTCTGCTTCTCCAGGAGCTCCTGCAGCTCCTCTACCTGGCCCGTGTCATCCTCCGGGGACAGTGAGCCGTGAGTCAGTCGTCGGGCCCAGGGTAGCCCACCCCCTTGGCCCAGCCCAGGGACGGCACTCCCAGAGCAGACCCCAGCTCTGCGTCCAATGACCGTGCACACGTCTAGCAGCACCGGCCTTCCTCGGGGACCCCAGGAGCTCGCGCCAGACAGAGACCAAACAAAACACCCTTGTTCTCTTTGTGTCTCTTTTGAAAAACCGTAGTGTCTAGTTTTACCTGCTGTCTCAGAATCTTGTCACCCAGGAAGGGGCATGATTAGGGGAACAGAAGCTCGGGGAGAGAGAAGGGATCGGATCTGACACTGACACACACAGTGCCTTAAGGATTCAAGCACACAACAGAGTAGGCGCCTAGCTGCATGTGGGGGACACACATACAAAATCTATCGATTTCTTTACGGGTGGGGTAGGAGGAAGAAGGAAAGAGACCTGGGAATATTGGAGAAAGCCCCGAATTTCACTCACATCCCGTCTGGGGACGGCCCTGCCCCTGCCACGCAGTTCCCCATGACCCACCTTCCACAGGCGCTTCGGTCCCCTCTCCACGGTCCCCTCCTCTTCCGCCACTCCATCGCGAACCCCGGCCCCCTGCTGCAGGGCAGACACCTGTATGGAGGGCACAGCCCCCAGGGTGGTGAGTCAAAGAGAAGAGAACTTCCGGTGTATTCCAGACCCTTCTGAGTCCCCTGCCTCCTCCCAGCCTTGCATTGGCTAAGGGTCTCCAGCCATGACCGTGGGAAGAAATCCAGTGCAGGAGTGAGTGGGGCAGAGCAGTGAACCCGCCTCAGCTACCGGGAGCTGCAGCCTACAGGTGGAGGGCGGGCGGGCGGCTCACCTGCTGGTGGGCCCCTGCCAGCTGCTCTTCCAAGGTGGTCACTCGCTCCAGGGCTGCTCGGAGCCGCTCCCGCACCTGCCCGGGGTAAGGGGAGATGGAGGAAGACACAGGGACCCCACGGGACTCCGGCTGCAGGAGCCTGGCCTTGGTCTACCAGCACTGGGGCACGAGGCAGAGAGAGGGGCCTGCCAAGAGGCCCATCTCTGAGAGGGAACGGAACACTGGACCCGGGAATAAGGAGGAGGGGCCGGGGCGAAGCTCGAGGGCAGTTTTCCCTCAACACGGGGTGCAGAAACCGCAGAGGAGGGACGCGCATTGGCGAGGCCAGGTGGTGGGGTGGGCCACGCGGCAGGCCTAGGCCGGCTACCTTCTCGTCCAGGGCCTTGTGGTGCTCGAACAGTGACTTGAGGGCCTTCAGCACCTCCACCTCACTGGACACCCCTGAAGGCGACTGGGCCTGGCGCTTCACCACAGTCATCCGCAGCGACCGCTCGTGGCGGGACACCAGGCACTCCAGGTGTTCCAGGAGCAACTGGTAGGGCATGGGGCAGGGCAAGAGGGAAGGCTGTGAGCAGTGCCCCGGGAGCTAGAAGCAGGACCCCCGTGACCACTGAGAAGACATGAGTAGGGCCGTGCACCCCCTTATTAAAATGTTGAAATGCTTCAGGTTGGTGAACAGCTGCTGCCCCAAGCCAGCTGCTCCAGCCTCTGTCCCAAGACCCAGACGTTCCCAGGGCCACCCTCATCTATGGGGGAGAAACCTAGGATCGACCGCAGAACATAAGACAGGAAGAGGTCAGCATGGGGCCGGGGATGTGCCTGGCCCTGGCCACGCCCTTGGTCGGGGGTTCACCCCACAACACACACACACCTGGTCACCCTACTTACCCTCGTGTTATTCCGCTCTGCTTTCAGCTCTGATATCTCTTCCTCCCTTTCTAGAAGCTGCTCCCGACACATGCTCAGCTCCCGAGTTAAGGTGGCAAATTCCTGAAAAGCCCCAAGACCCCTGAGTGCTCGGGGATTTGCCCCCTAACCAGTGCCCTGCATGCCCACATCGGTGGTGGGACCTTCTCACCCACCCCTTACTTCTGGCACCTGCCCCCGGAAAAGTCCCCATCCATCCAAACCACAGTTAGCATCCGTGCCCCCAGAGGGGTCCCCATCTCTGGGTCCTCCATCCACTCCAAGTACACATTAGGGTATGAGGGGACAGAGGTGGAAACAAGAGTGAGAAAGTCAAGGAATCTGGTCTGAGGCCCCTTCCCCCTCCAGCCAACAACATAACCCCATTATATCCTGCCCCCTAGTTTGTATTTCTGCTCAATGACTTTATCCTTTAGAAACAGATGGAGGGGAGTCTCACCTCTGGGTTGGCAAGGCAAGGTCCCGACAAAGACTGGTGGCTATTAGATAAGGAAGAGAGGGGGCTTTGAAGCAAGTGCCCCAGGGAGCTCCCTCCCACGCCCCCGCTGCCAGGGCTTTGAAAGAAACGGGTGGCCGTGAAATAAAGGGACTGAAATAAGGACCCACGTATGTGGGAGCAGGAGAGCCTGCAGACCTGCCTGGTCAGCCATGCGGCTCTAGTCCACATCCCAGGGACCCCCACTTTCTGAGTCCAGGGCTGCAACCTGGTGCCTGATGCCAGTTCACTCGCTCTGACCTTACCAAGTATCCATGCTCAAAGTGCCCCTTTGAGGAGGCCTGTCCCCACACTGTCAGGCCCAGACACACAGAGACACCTTTCCAGCCCACGCTTCTCAGTGAGGACACGCACACAAGGGTGAGAGGCTAGCCCCGCAGTTCCAGGTCTATTGTGCCCTACTTATTCAAGCAGACATCATCTAATTCCAGAAAAGTTTTCCGAAAGGTGGCCCGAACTGTGGAGGGTCTGGAAGGGACTGAACAGCGGCTGCAGCCCTCTCCTAACTGAAGCCTCCTTCCGTCCACCAAGGACTTGTGATTGAAGGAAGAATTCCAAAGCAATCCTCTCTTATCACTCCAGCTTAGGCAACAGGGTCAAGGGCTGTGGGAAGTGGCCAAGGGACCCAGGGATGCCAGAGCCTGAGAAGCCTCAGATCTCTCCAACCTTGTTCCTTGATTATTGCCTTTCTGTCAAGGCCATGGCCAAAGGTGGCCAAATATCTCACCAGCCAGGCATGGCTCCAGTGGTGCTCCCCTCCTTTACACACACACACACACACCATGCACATGCACACTCACACACATTCACTCTCACACCCACTCACACGCATTTCACACTCACACTCACACACATCATGCACACATGCACACGTACATATACCCAGAGACGGAACTCAGCACATCTCTAGCCCCACGCCATTGCGCCACCACCGAAGGACCCGTGCTCTCCTCCCCGCCCTTCCCTGGGCTCCCCACCCGGACGGACATCTGCCTCCTCCCCAACTCTAGCCCATTGGACACACTGCTGCCAGGACAGTCTCCCAAAGCAAGGCATTGTCCACAACACAGAATATAAGCCCTGAGTATCCTGTTTTTCAAGCTTCTCTCTCATGGGCTCCTTTCATACATCATACATCATACATCAGCCCGGGTCACCTGCCATGTCCAATCACCAGCAAACTGTCTTGATTCCACACCTTTGCTCAATGGGCTACCTCCCCCTGGAAAGCCCAACTCTCTGTCACCAGGTGATGAAATCACATCTATCTTTCAAAGTCCATCTCAAAGGATACGGGTCCTGGGGACCTTTCCAGACTCCGCAGAGGAAGGCTGTCTCCCTGCCCTGAACACTGTCTGGAATAGGGCTCAACAGCACCAGCTTAGGAACCCATCGTTCAAGCACAACTACCGTGAACACCTACCATGTACCAGGTCCTGTGATGCTCCCTGGGGATACAGTGACAAGAAAGATATAAGCCCTGCCTGCCTACAGCTCCCAGCATAGGGCTAGACTCGAATCCCAGCTCTGCCCCATTAGCTGTGTGATCTTGGATAAGTCACCTAGCGTCTCTGAAGCTCCACCTCTATCTGTAAGATAGAAGCACAGGCTTCCTCCCCTGTTGCTACGATGATCAAATGAGCCAATGTATGTAAAGCGCTTACCACGGGTCTGCCAAAGGCAGCAACTTTTAACACTGATGCAGTTTAAACGACCGTTGGGGCCACTCTTCTCTTCCCCTACCTACCTGGTCTTCCAGTCGCTCGGCTTTTTATCTATCTCCTTTCTAGTCTGTTGGCCCCAGGGGCAGGGCCTGGCTCCTTCAATCTATGGCTTGTTCAGGGCCTCCTGAACCTTGTCCTCCTGCAGGACTCCATATCCCTCTCCATCAAGCACCACCAGACTCTGCCCCCACCAGTTCTGAGCACTGGGCAGGAGAGTCCTGTGGTCCACCTGGGTTCACCCTGATTCTTCTCCCCACACGCGGGGAAACGGTGGACGTATGGCTCCTCACGGCTGCCTCCCTGGTCCAGGCAGCAATACACACACACACGCATGCACGCACGCACACACAGGCTGGGCAACTGGCTAATCTCCTCAAGCATCACCTTCCATCACTTGTGAAATAGAAATGATGGCGGTAACAGTAGCAACTTCATAGCTGCGAGCATTGAGCGAGGCCAACTGCACACAGAGTGCTTAGTACCCAGAAAACACAGAAATGGTGACTTCATTGCTAGCAATGGTGGTATTGTTGATTAAGGAGCCTAAGAGAGGTGTCAAGATACCTGGCTTCTAAATCCAGCTCTGCCTAGATTTTCTACGTCGTGCCTCTTGTTCTTTCCATCTGTGTGATAAGAGGTGGACTAGATGATCCTAAGACTTCTCCATTTCCACCCTCCGTTTCCCCACCCACCACCTCCGAGAATAGGGCACTGACGAGGCACAGGCAAGGCAGAGGCGTCTTTCCAGTCTAGGGTGCCACCTGCTGGCCGCATGGGCTCACTGCAGTGGGCAGCTATGGTTGGGTTTTCTTCCAGCATCAAATTCCATCCATTTCTCTGGGTGAAACCAATCCCAGGCCGAGGAGCTTGGAAGTGGGAAAGGACTTATGCAGGCAGATGAAGGGAAGTTAAAAGATCTGTGAATTCCATTTGTTGATATGCAAATGGTGCAGATAAACTGAGGGCCCAGAGCTCACAGGGTGCTGGGCTCTGCCAGGCTAGGGGAGAGCTGGGGGTTGAGGGAGGTGCGGACCACGTGGCCTTACCTGGGGGAGGGCGGAGTTAAGATGGCGCTGGAGCTGGTCCCGTTCATGCAGGGCATCCTGGAGCCGGCTCTGCGTGGCCGCCAAGGTCTCCTGACTCTCCCGAAGGGACTCCAGCAACTTCTCCCGCTCGTCCAGCATGTTGACCATCAGCTGCTCAAAGTTGGCGTCAGCATCGGCGCCGTGGGGGGGCCCCAGCGGGTCCCCCTCATTGATTGTGGGCATCACCTCACACATGGTGGGGGTGGGCAGGACCTTCTCAGCGGCAGGGGACGGGACAGAGTTCACAGGGTTGACACCCAGGGCATGGGTCTCTGAGCAGGCAGCACCAGGCAAGCGGACGGGTGGGCGGGCGCTTCTCCCATGGCATCAGTTGCTCTTGCTCTGGAAGAGGCCTGGTGCCCGGGGCACCCCTGTGGACTGGAGCCAGAGGGTCAGGCTTAACCTCTCAGGGCTGGGGCTGGGTGCCCTAGGTCCCCAGACAAGCAGGCAGCAGCCGAGTGTGGCCATGACAGGCAGACAGAGCAGGGCTGGAAGAGGGCCCTCCGCTTAGGCTGAGCGCTGGAGCCTGGCCGAGTCCCAGCTGGGTCTAGCGACACCCATCGTTACTGGAAGGCAGTGGTCTGTGGAAGAAGAGGCTGCCGTGAGGACCAGCTGAGTAGAGAAGGGCATCCAGGGGTGGGGGTGGGGGCACAGGACACAGGACCTGGACCAGAAGGTGGGGGAGGAGAGCGAGGCGTTGGCGCATGCCCCTTCTCCAGGCTTACTCACTCAGATGGCGCCTTGCTCACTTCTCCCAAGGAATGCACATGCCCGCTGCCTGCCGTAGCCTCTGCCTCTAGCTCTCCCCACCCCCAGCTGTCAGAAGTGCAGCCGCAGTGGAGTGGTTCCCCACCCACGTGGCTCACTGGCCAAATATAGAAATGATTCAGTCAGTGGCAAGGGAGCAGCCAGCAGGCTGCCCAGAGTCCTCCTGAGACCCGGGGGTGGGAGAGAAGAGTGGGCGGATAGGGTCTCTGCCTCCACCATAGCCTTCTCCCCTGCACTTAGGCCAAGGTAAGCACATAAGGGGTTAAAGGGCTCTTCATGGGCAGGGGTCCACTAGGGTCACAGGAAACAGGGGCAGGGCAGCTCCTACCCAGACCACTGACATAGTCTGGTTCCTCAAAAAGGCACAGGCTGGGCACAGGGGTGGCAGACAGCCCTGACCGGCTCCATGCCCATCATTTGGAAAAGAGGCTCTGGTTCAAGTCATCCCCACTCCTGAAACCAGGCAGACAGCAGGCTGCCACTCTGAATTTGTGGCCCACCACCTCCGCATTGGAGCAAGACCTGAATGAGGTGAAGGGACCCGGGGTCATGCGGGGGGTACGGGGTGTTGCTTTCCTGATGTGTACGGGCCCTGGCTCGTGGCTAGACATCTTCTCCTTCCGTGTAATTGTCTATGGCCATCACCAGCCAGGGCGGTTAGCGTGTGCACAGCCTGGCTCCAAGAACCCCTGGAACCTGGCACAGGGAAGCCCAGTGGTCAGAGCAAAGGAAGGTGTGCTGGGGAAGGCGGCTGCAGCTGGGGATTTCTCTGCCCAGCATGGGCTTCCAATACCCCTGCCCGCTGCTGGAAGGCCACCACTTTAGTCGTTTTTCAGAGGAAGCTGTCTCAGAGCTCCTGCTGTATGAGAAACAAGATGGGAGCAGCCAGCACAGCCCTAGGCCCAGAGGAGACACTCCATATACAGTGCTTTCCTCCCTTCCCTCCCCTCCCCATTTGGGAGACATGGGGACAGCGTCTTGCCTACCCCTTAGGTGGCCAGCATAGGCGACAGGCGGATTGGATGGGACGGTCAGGGAAGAGATAGGAGGTGTCAGGACCCAACATGAGAAGTCAGACCCTGGGCAGCACCCAGCCTATGGCAGGGCTGAGCCCAGCAGGGCAACCATAGAAGAGCCATGCCCCTTCCACGTAAACCTGACCGTCATCTCCCTCGCCACCCCACCCCCCACCAAGTACTCGGGATCTAGGTAGAAATGGAAGAGCAAGAGGGAGGCTGGGGAGCCTCAAGCTAGAGCACAAGCTTGAGAACTCCTGAGCTCGTCACCACAGCCCTTCCCAAGGGGCCCAGGCTTTCAGGCTGGCCCAAGGGTGTGCCCACACACGCACACATAGGCAGACGCAGAAACCTGGGGACCTGGGACCTAAGCATGTGGCCACACCCCTGCTCTCGACACAAACTGGACACAGACACTAACCCAGGGGACCCTTTCCCCGAGCTGGACAGCCACTGTGGAGGGCAGTGTCCCAGCAAATCACAGAGGTGAAAAGTAGCCCCCTGCTCTGCACCACCCCCCACCTCAATGTCCCCGCCCCCCAGAGCAGCAGGGGGTGGACAGGACCTGGCTGCCAGCCCAGTCTTGCCAGGACTGACAACTCACTGATGCTGATAACAGCCATTCCTCCAGTTCTCCCATCCACCCTGAATGCTCTGAGCTCTGAGGCTGACAGCCACGATGCCGCCCCCCACCCCCAGACCTCTCCAAGCGGCCCGGCCGTCATTCCCTCCCACGCCCTCACCCCACCCCAAGAAAAAAATGAGAGAGCACGAGGGAAGGCTAGGCTGAGGAATGGGCTCCTGGGGGCAGAATCTGCCCTTTGGAGAAGAGCCATGGTGTGCTCAGGAGCTCAGGGGCCCAGGAGCCGTCTCAGCCCAACAGATTCCAAGCATCCTGCAGGGTAGTGGAGAGGAGGGAGCCCAGAGCTGGGACTCTGGACATCGAGGCTGTGGTTCTGCCACAGATCAGCAGGATGACCTTGGGCTTGTCACCGCCTACTGAAAGTTCTGCTGTCAGATGGAACCCACGACCCTTGTTTGGCCCACTCTCCAGCGGGGAGATCACAGATAAACAGAAAGCGGCGCAGGATTGCAGGGGTGTGTGAAGGACCATCAGTGGTGTGCAAAGGCAGGCCTGTGGAAGGGGTTTGGAAGTTCTCAGGAAGGGAGAACAGACCTCAGGCCGCCCGCTGTGATGTGCTAGCTATTTGGTCCAACTTGGCCTCCCCAAATCCTTCTGGTCATTCTGGCAACAGAGAAGCTGGCTGTGTAAGCAAGGCCCTTTCCCAGCCTCCCTCCCAGCCGGGTGCCCCTGTGCTTCCCCTTGTGAAATGGCATCGTGGAGAGCAGGCTGCGGATGAGCCCAGAGGGCACTGCCAGGCTCGATGCCCCAAGACGGCTGCCCGAGACTCCCCCACCCCAGCCACGGCTGGCGCAGCGAGGAGAGCAGAAGGGACCCCCCCGCCCTGGTCCCGCCGGTGCAGGGAGCAGAGCAGAAAGGAGCTCGAGGGCAGCCAGGCGGGGACACCTGGCTCCTTCTGGCTCCGGGGCCGGCTTTAAATAGCGTAATTATCATCTCAGCCTCATAGAAGCCTCCTCGACTCCTGCACAATTTCTAAGTAACGCTCCCAGGTCCTGATTCCGAGGTGACAGCTACCAGCCCCCAAAGTGAGCATTTGAGGGGCTTTGCCAGCGAGGAGTGTGGGCAGGCTGTGAAACAGAGGGAGAGGGCTCCAGAGAGAGCAGGCGTGAGGGTGAGTGTGTGTGCATGTGGCGGGGGTGGGGGGGGGGTGTCAGACCCACACCAGGTGTCTGGGCTCTTCTTGCCAGAAGAGGCAAATCAGAGGCCTCTCTGGCTTCTCAAGAGTCACCCCCATCTCTTCCGCACAAACAGGACGGCTGTGCCCTGATGGACGTGATGCTCTGACCAGCCACACACATGCACACACGTAACTGGCTGGCTCCCCACGGCCCTCCCAGATGCCAGCTGGGCCCCACCTTGGTGAGGGAGCTCCTGGAGGGCACAGCCGGCGGCCCCGTGGGGGCCAGAGGGCCAGGGCGAAGCTGGCTGCCGCTGTGCCCGTGGGAGTGGGCCTCAGGCTGGAGGCCCTGGAGCAAAGCGGTAAGACAGGCGGGCCCTGCGCCCACTGGGCCAGAAGAAGGGAGGTGGTCCTCCGGGAAAATCATACCAATTATGAAAGCAGCTCTGACTTACTGGCTATTGACCCCAGGCCAGGCTGTCCTGCATTCACCTACTTTAATTCTCACAGTCCCTCGCAAGGAAGACACAGTCCTTCCCCCTCCACAGACGTGAGGACTGGGTCTCAGAGTCATGTACCCGAATCTACAGAGCTGTGAAGAGGAAGAACTCGGATTCTATCCTAGTCTGTCTGACTCCAAGGTAGGGAGAGGGGGTAAGAAAGGGCAAGAGAGACTGCGACTCCTTCACGATTTCTCACCCTCACCCAAGGGCATGGCAGCCCAGGGCCAGCTCTCCTTGGCCCTCCTCCTCCCACCCCACCCCTGGGGAAGGAAGGCCCCTGACCAGCAACCACCATGCTCCCCAGGGGTCCACTTCCCCACCAGAGGTGACCCATGTCCAAGGCTTCAGCCACCATCCATCTAAATCCCTCCCCCAACCCCATCTCCCCTAGGGGCTCCAAACAGAGTTGTGAGCAGTCCCCTGAGACCCGCACACCACACCACATCCCTCAGGAACTGAGGACACCCCTCGGCTCCCCTCATCCTGCGGGGTTTCCAGATACTACCCTCCCAGGACAATGACGTCCAGCTGCCCACCTCTCCTTCCCTCTAACCCAGAAGCTTCTCCTCCTCCCGTCCCTCTCCCTGTTCAGCCCACCACCCCAAAAAGCCTTGCCCTCACTCCTCCTCTCCTGCGAGAGCCCAGTGAGCTTCCTCCCCTGCTCACTGTCCTGCTCTTGGACCACTGCTCACGAGTCCTGGCATCTCACCCAGCCTGCCTCAGTCTCCCTTTCCATGTCAGCCTAAGGCACTTCCGATCACCCTTCTAAGCCCACCTCAAATACTACTTCGTCCATGGGGCCTTCTGTGATCCCCCCCAGTAAGATCAAGCCTTCCACAGACCCAGCATGGTCTTTTACTCTTACCTCTCTCTGTGATACATCATCTCATCGGAAGACCCAGGGCTAAGAACCATGCCCTACTTACCTTTGGATGCCCCAACACAGGGGTCGTAACATGCATAGAATGGAACAGACACATGTAACAGGGTTGTTTCTGGACAGACCACCCCTGCCCAAGTTCCCAAAATAGTAAAAACTGGCTCAAGGCCTGGGAATAGGTTCATTTATCTTGCCTTCTGAAAATGAAACCTTCTGGAGAGCAAGACAGGGGCCACTCCTGCTTGGCAAGGCAGACTGTGGAACAGGCTGATGGGTCTGAATGCTGGCTCCTTCACTGAGCACCACGTGGCTGGGAAAAGATGCTTAATCTCTCGGAGCCTCAGTTCCTCATCTGTGAAATGGGAATGATAGTAATGCCCACCTCAGACAGCTGATTTGAGGATCACTGGAGTTCATGGACACAGAGGGCTGGGATCACGGCCCAGCGCTCAGGGGTGAATCCGAGCACCTCAGGCTCCTAAGGCACCTCCAGGCCAGGCCCACTTTGAACATACTAAGAAAACTAAAAATCTGTATTAGCTACAGGAAGCTACAGGATGCCCAAGAAAACCTCCCGGAAAAGCTCTCCTGACAGTTTCTCATGGCTGCAAGAATCCCTTCAAAAGCACACAGTTTTCTAGGCCTCCGAAAAGACCAACAGTGAGACTTTACCTCTCTGGGCTTTGGGTTCCCAAATCTGGAAGATGAAGGTCCTAACACACAACATGCCCTCGTGGTCTTCTAGGTTGTCATGAGGGTCAAAGGGGATAAGACAGAAACTGATCTGAGGAGTAGAAAATGCTACCCAAGGACCCATGGGCACCGACGGCCACCCAGGGCCACCATGTCCTCATGCCGGGCACCTTCAGGTAGGCACAGGGAGTGAGGTCTCTATCCAACAGGCTCCCCTGGGCCTGTCTCTGTGCAGCCCATCTCCCCAGCTGCTCCTCACACGTTAGGTATGGGTCACTTCTTCCCGAGACATGGCCTGCCATTTGGGTGAGCGTATGACTTACTGTCCAAACCAGGCCCTTCCTAAGAATCAATGGAAGCACTGTGAACACTCACACCAGGACACAGGTATAAACTGAGCCACAGCTGCCTGTATGGTCACCCTCACTATCACCACCCCAGGGGGACTAATGTCAAAGACTAATGGAGAAAGGAGGACTGAGAGTCTCTTCTAAACACTGCTTCTTCTAAAATACCCAAAAGTGGAGCCATCGCAACTACCTCTTTAAATGAAGACAGGACCAGCGCCTGGGTGGCTGTCGGTTAAGCATCTGCCTTCGGCTCAGGTCATGATCCCTGGGTCCTGGGATCAAGCCCCGCATCGGGCTCCCTGCTCTAAGAAGAGCCTGCTTCTCCCTCTGACCCTCCCCTGGCCTTCCCCCTGTGCACTCTCTCTTTCTCTCTGTCAAATAAATAAATAAAATCTTTTAAAAAAATAAAAGAAGACAGGATTTGCAGACTGAGATAGTACCTTTAGGGCCTGCCCGGGGACAATACCACGGCAAAGGGGAGGCAAAGGCAAAAGGCCCTGAACTCCCTTTTCTTAATATAATCTCATCCGTTCTGAATCTGTCGATGTTTCTGGATGTCTGATTAAGGTCTCATTTGTATAAAAGGGCTCCAGTCGAAAAAGCATCATACGTTTACGTACGGCTTCCAGAAGGCTCCCATTAAGTAAATACCTGCTCCCTCAGAGAGTCAGCACGTCAGTGCCACAGGACGACCAGCCCAAGAAGGCTGCACAGGTGACATGGGAGGGTCTACTGACTCCTTCCCACATTCCAAAGGGCTCCCAGAGATCTCAACCAACCAAGCCTGCAGCCCTGGAACACAGCGCACAACTTGGGCTGAAATGACCTCATTAAGTTCAGCAACCCTGGCTGACTTCTGCTAACCAGAGCCATTGGTCAACACTCATACGTGCCTTTAAAAATTGTTTGCAAAAGAAGAAACAAAGTAATAAATGTGGCTTATCTGGAGAATAAAAATCTTTCAAAACTAGGGGTCAAAATCTATAGGCCCAATATGATTCTTCTGGCATTGGGGGAAAAAAAAAAAAAGCTCAGAAGTATCCGAGTTAGTAGATGAGCCCCTAGATGAGGGAGCTGTCCTGGAGCAGAAAACAGAGCTGCCCACATCAGGAACACGAGAGGGAAGTACTGACCGGGGCCAGGGCATGGAAGGTCCAGAGTACTCAGAACTGCATCTTCATGAGTGTGCCTGGTGACCAAAGGGTATGGGGAGGGGGTGATTATCAAAGAGAGAGAATGTATGTGTATTGGGGGGGGGGGGGGGGACATGTGTATCCATGCAACAGTGTGTAAGAGTCATGATAATGTGTGGTGTGCAGGGACGGCCATGGTCACGAGTACGGGGCCCCGCGAGCAGGTGCATGCACAACGAGCGGCACGTATAATGGTGGGTATGTACGCATAATGGCGAGACAGACTGTGTGTGGTCATTTGT
Organism: Mustela nivalis; assembly: GCF_964662115.1. Taxonomy (NCBI): domain Eukaryota; kingdom Metazoa; phylum Chordata; class Mammalia; order Carnivora; family Mustelidae; genus Mustela; species Mustela nivalis. Next base: position 42,746,632 of record NC_139035.1, on the reverse strand, counting down.
CAAGGGCTCACGACGTAGGACTATGGTCATGCCAACATGTCGTGTACGTAGAATCATGAGAGTGAACGCATGTGGCTACGTAAGCACATACACCTGGAGTCATGAGATCGCGCATGCTCAGAAGAGCACGTGTGTGCCATGAGAGCTTCCGCGCGTGCGCGATCAAGAAGGAGAGTCCGTGCATGCGCAGTCTTGAACCTGTGTGAGCGTGTGTGAAAGAGGGAGGGATGGAAAGGATAAAGAAAGAATGAAAATCCCATTTGTTCCAGGGGCTCTGACCCAAATGAGAGCCAAACATTCTGGGTACTCCGCAGTTGGCCTGGTGGGAGCCGAGGTCAAGGAACAGCACCCAGCCCACTCTTCTGACTGCCACCCATCCAAGCCCAGGACTCCCTGTGCATTAGAGATGGCAGCGGTCACCCCCTGGATCTCCCGGCGTGTCACTCCTCATAAAACAGCCCAGACCAAGGTCCTGGCCTGGTCCCCCTCCCCGAGCCTTCCACCCTCAGCATCCTCCAAGCCAGAAAGGAGAAGGGGACTCCTCTTCTGGAGTGGCTGCCAAGGACCCCTACCATCCACCGCCTACCCCAACCCATCTCTTACCTAGAACTGCACATTCCAGCATGGAAGCATCTTCTCCGAGGTCACCTAGGCCAATCTCCCACACAGTGTGGAAGTTCCTTCCACACCTCCCTTACACTCAGTCTTTCTTTGATTATCCTTCAGGAACAGGAGCTCCCTGCTAAATGAGGAAGCCCTCATTGTCCTAAGGAAACTTCTTCTACCACTGAATGGAAACCTATCTCCCCTTTGAAGTGACAGTTATCTATCTGAAGACAGTAGCCATGAAATCACGCGGGCAGCATAATTTATCTACAAGAATCCAAAGCAAAATAAGCCATAAAAGACTCTAATGCAAACCAGCTATTTCATTCCACACTTAACTACAAAATTATATTGTATGGAAGTATTCTTTTTAAAATCACTGTACACATTACATAATTAATATGTAATGTATACTACATCTGTACGGTAACATTATTGTTCCACATTAGAAACCTACAGCCATATACCATGCTATAAGGGAGACCTGGGGATTTTCACTTTACCTACTACTATAGAATCTAATTCTTCCACTGAGATGTACCACCACCATACTAGGCCCCCCAAAGGCTGCTCTGCTCCAGGTTAAATACTTCTAGTGTCATTGAATTCAGGGAATCAGAAGACAGACCTCTTCAATTCAATACAACAATTAACCTATGGAGTAGATTTCCTTAATCCAGTGCTAAGAATTGTCATGGACACAAGAGGTGGGTAAGATATGCTGTCAACCCCCCAAAAGTTTATGGTCTACTTGAGAGAACACAGAGTGGCTCCCCGGCCACCATCCGGGGATGGTGCCTCATTTTCTGTGATCTCAGTTCCCAGCAGTCAACCACTGATGGAAGCAGAAGATCCTGACACATCAGGAGGTCAACAGTAGCCTATCCCTACATCACGGCGCCCACATCATTCTCCTCACTTCATCCCATCAGGGAGCCATTTTATTATCTTTTTTAAAATAAAAATTTTATTTATTCATTTGACAGAGGTCACAAGTAGACAGAGAGGCAGGCAGGGGGGCGGGGCAAGCAGGCTCCGCGCCGAGCGACAAGCCCCATGTGGGGCTCGATCCCAGGACCCTGGGATCATGACCCCAGCAGAAGGCAGAGGCTTTAACCCACTGAGCCACCCAGGGGCCCCCATTTTATTATCTTGTATCATCGCAAGAAAAAGGGGGAGGACAGTAAGATAGTAAAGAGAGTAGAGAGAGAAACCACAGTCTCATAATTTTTATTATAGTAAATTGTTATAATTGTTCTATTTTAGTATCAGTTATTGTTGTTAATCTCTTATTGGGACTAACATATAGATTAAACTATCATAGGTGTGGAGCTTGGGGAAAAAATAGGATCCGAGTACACAGGATCCAAGTACTACCTGTGGTTTCAGGCATCCCCTGAGGGTCCTGGAATGTATCCCCTGCGAAAAGGCAGACTGCCATCCCCACGCCATGGTTCAAAAGCAACAGGGAGTAGCACGTGACTCCCAGAGACGCCCAGTCTCTGGCACAGCCTGGGGGTCAGCGCAGAGAACCACTTGGAGTATGACCAACTGAATTTACTGGTGGCGGTTTCTCCTCCAGCTCTCTCAGAATGAAGCAGCCTCAGCCAGGGCCGCGAAGCCCCACAGGCAACAAGCTGCTCTGTGTTAGAGTTGATTTCACCCAAGGGAATAGAAGACACTTGATTGGGGCCGGAAGGGGGGGTGGTCTGCAGCACCCAACCAAGGCTCTCTGAAAGCCAAGCAATGAGCTGGGCAGCAGTCATGTTTCCTGTGTAATCGCAGAGCCACTGCCAAGGAGAAGAGGGCCATCCTCAAGCTCTGCCCAGCCCAGGAGTTTCACACCATGCTAGCTCAGAGCTCCTTCTCCCACTATCCCCACACCCCCACCCTTAGCCCTCATGGGCCCTGCCCTCGAGGCATTCTCAGTTCCCGTGGGCTCCTCCCAGCACAGCAGAGACTGAGGGGCCCCTAGAAGCTGCCCCTCTCACCACGGTCCATCCCAGTACTTTTTACTCTCCTGGCCATCTGAAGTGCCACGCTCCTGTGAGCCAACACAGGATGCCCTCCAGAGCTAATTATAGGTCAGTGAGCTAGCAGGCCAGAGGGTGACAGATGGTGTCTTCATGTGGCTGCGATACCACCGCCCCTCCCTCTGACCTCCCCTTCATTTCTCCAGGTCCCATACCTGGGACCTAGACGCTGAGGCAGCTGTCCGTGCTGTGGTCCCCCCTGCTCCTTACGAGCTCCTCTCCAGGACACACATGCCACATGCAACTCTGTGCCCATCAGAAGCTACACCTTGCTCTACAGTGACCCATCCAAGGGTGCAGAGCCCCATGGGAGAGTATCCCTGGCAGAAAAAGGCCTCAGCTAGGGCCTCCATACCCTAAAGACCCTTGACCCCAGCTCCCTGGCCCACTGGGCTTGAACCCTGGCTCCTCCTCCTCCCCTCAGCTCTCACCCTATTATTCTCAGAGGCTCTGAAAGGACCCACTGAAGTCCCTGATGACACCTGCCAACTCTGAGATTCCAGCCATCAACTCAGAAAAGAGACTGAGGAGCCCAGCTGCCTGCCCTGCCCCTCCTCCAATCCCTCCTTATCACCCAAAGACCAGACCTCATATACGCTGCAGTTCTGACATCATGACCTGCTCACCAGCATACACCCAGCTCAACCAGACAAGGTTTCACTTCACACCCCCTTCCCCCACATTCTTCTATCTTCCAGAGCCCGCATCTCCCACTGTGCCAGCTGTTCGCTACATTCTTAGCCCCCAATAACCACTGTGCTACTCATCATCTCATTATTTTGAGAAGCTGTTTCTTTCAGGCAGCCTTCTCAGGCGTCAGAGTCTTAGAAAATAGCAAATTCATTCAAACTGTTCCTTTTGCTAAGGCAGCTTCTCTCGGGACTACCTGGCCAGTTAACAGTGGTAGGGGGTGAATAGGTTGGAATCCAGTTCGGACAGCTGTTTGAAAGCACGTGGACAGGGCTCTGCTTTTTTATAATGTAATAGCAGATGTAACAAAATGGGGAGTAGGGGCTGTTAAGAGAGTGCCTACGGTGTGTATCTTTCGGCTGCTCCATGGACCTAAATTGCCTTCAGAAGACCCACCACATAGCATGGTGCTTGGCATATAGTAGGTGCCCAATAAATGTTTGCTGAGTATTGAACAAACTACTGGGTATCAGTTCCAACACCTCTGGAAAGGAGGGAAGTCCCTGAAACCTAGCTACCAGAGGGGCCCCCTAAGCTCCCACCAGGAGGGGATCTCCATGCTAAACAGAGCCTCCTCCTTAACCACTTGCTCACCACAGAACAGCAGAACAGCAGCCCCAACTCCCATATCCCTCTAATGGATACTACCAGCATACCTCTCCTCAAAGGTGACATCAGCACCTAATGGCACCTTCTCCTGGAGCCCTCCTCCTCCTCCTCAAAGAAAACCACCCACACATTTCCAAGTCCTCCAAACCGACCTCTCTCTTCCCACCCACCATCAAACGCTGCAGGATCTATACCGGAAAACACCAAAACACCCCTAACTGCGTGGTCCAAAGTCAATTCCCTACTCCCACCCTCCCAGTTCAGGAATCTATTCCAGCCCTCTTTTCCGGTTGCGCCCACTCTCACCCTCCCCCCCGCCAGACCTCAGTTTGGCCGCTCCTTCCATCCCATCGCCCTAGCACTGCGGAGACGGGGGCATTTCTGGCAGAGCCTGAGACTGACAGTTAAGGAACAGAGAGCTAGCGACATTAATAAGGGGTGTTAGCAGCAACGCGGGAAGGATTAAGACCCCCGGTAAGCGCGAAAACCTCAGCACCTCCTGTGTCCAAATGAGCGGAGCTGGCCCAGGAGCTAAGAGGTGCTTTTTCTCTGACTCTCCAGGATGGTTAATGGGGGCGCAGTCCATCCAGCTCCCACCGGGAGACTTGCCAACTCAGCCCCCCTCCTCCGAGGCTGATGGAGCTGAGGGCGAACTCCACGCCCTCCCGCAAACCCGGCATCACCCCCCAATTCTCACCCCCAAGGGCACAGGGCACTGCAAAGGCCGGCGAGGAGCGGCGGAGGGAGCAGCATCTATGTCAGCCGCAGGAGACACATCCGGAGTAAAACGATGCTGTTTTCCAATGCGCGCTAGACAGAGACCCCTCCCCAAAGTGGAGGGGAGCTGGAGGTGGGAAAAGCGGCATCCTTTCCCCACCCCATGTTCTGGACGCTCACCTGCCTGCAGTAGTCGAAAGACAGGCTGCTTAGCTGCGAAGAGGAAGGGAGCCGCCCCCCACCCGGGGAGCCCGACGCGTCCTAGGGAGCAGAGCCGGCGCGGAGGTAGCTAGCTGCAGCCTCCGCCAGCGTCGAAGCGCCCCGCCCCTGTCTCCCGGAAGGCCTCTGGCCCCACCCCCAAGGGCGGGGCCTGGTAGGCTCCCTCGAGGCCACGCCCCCTCCCAAGCACGTGACGAGAGCCACTTTGCTACTGCGCGCCATCTTGACTTGGCCTGGAGAGTTGCGCTGGGGTGGCTGAAAACCATTTTACCCAGGACGACTAAAGTTTCGGGGCTCAGTGGCGCCCCCTCTCCTTCCCAGTGAGGTGCAGCACATGTACTGTTCCTCCATTTGACCTCCACCCTTGTTCATCTAACCACTTGCTCACTAAACTGACCTCGGTCCTGGCCTTGTTATCGTTGCCAAAGGTCTGTCACCCTTCACACCTGCTCTCTTGCGCCCGTTTATTACCCTTCTCTTGGTAGCATCTGTTTCTTAAGTGGAGAATGTCGAAATCAAGATACATTGCCCTAGCGTGCACTTGAGTGAAATTCAGGCCCCTGGCTGTGCTAACACTGTTACTAGAATATGAAATGTTTGTTATATATACATAGTATGAAGACAGTCTCAATGCCAGATTTCTGACAAATTTTAGTTAAATCTCTCCATTTTCCTGAATTGCTCCTTACCCTGTCCTGTGTGGCTATTAATTGCATCTTTCCCATCTGGTTTGTGAAGTGTCATCACAGTGCCTACTCAATCCTTTACAATACCCACTAAGCACTGCTACAAGTGCAAAGAATTTTTACATACACACAATGTGTACATATTTATAAATACACACGCAACAGTTTCTACAACAAACACTGTACATAGTTGAAATCGGTGGCACATACAACCTTTCATTTATTTTTTTCTTTCAATAAATCCACCAACTGGCTTAGTTTCCTTGTATCTTCAGTAGAAGGCAGGAAATTTTGAGTAATTCTGATTTATTATAAGGGTGAGAAATGGAGCTAAATTTGTGTTATTTTGTTTGACCCTGAGAGCAAAATCAAGACATGTATTTTTAAAAGTGAGTATTACAAAGCAGTTTTTACAAAAGTAGTCCAGAAGTTCCAATTCTTCTCCAGGTGGTTTGGGGTTCTTCAAAAGGAAATCTGAGACAACACTTCACACATCCTTTCACTAAAATGAATCATCCTAGAAAAGACAACTCAGTCAAAGCAGAAGGAAGGCAGAAGCCATGATAATACACTTCACCAAGTGTCTGTCAATATCATGCTAAGAGAACAGCTGAGATGACACCTAATACTATACCTATCATCATAAAGCTTAATATAAAAACTTAAAAGGATGAGTCGGAACACAATTATTAAACCAAATTAATTTCACTCCCCCTTTAAAGGTAACTCTCAAATGGGGAAGGACATGGATCCCCAGAATAATTCCCTTCTACTTCTAGGTATCTTCAGTCCAGGGAACCAGAACTCTGTGCTTCTCTTCTTCTGCCTCAAAGAAGCAACTTTTGGTTGTGAAAGGTACTTATTGTCCAAGGTGCTTACTGTCCTTGGGTTCTTTTATTGTTTTTTTATCATTTACTTGCGCAAATTCTGATTTTCACTGACCCAGGCTCACTTTCCATGTAAACAGCTTTTAGTACCACCCTCAGTGCAGGAAAAACGTTTAACTGCTAGCAGCTGTATTAAGCAGATGCTTCCTAAGAATATTCTTTAAATAACAGGGGTTAGGGAGGATGATTAAGGAAAAAAACACTAATTTTACAATTTGGCTTGTGATAATAACTGCCCCACAAGATTTTCATGTTCTAAGAATATTATGTTAATGGCCATCTCATGGCAACATCCAGCTAATACCCAGCTCACTGGCTAACTTGGAGGGCTAAGGAGGGAGGACAAGTAGCAAGGTTATCTCCTTAGCAAAAAGAAAATAAAACCAAAATCCTACACCCGATCCTCTTCTCAGAGTACACCAGCTACAGCAAGCCCTCTAACAGGACATTAGCATTTCTGCAGGGATGAAAGGCCTGTGGGCACAAAGGATGATGGGCAGCACAGGGCCTGGCAAAGCAGAATAAGGTCACTAAGTGCTTATAGTTCAGGAGGCTAGTTTTAACATGGGATGCATTCTTTTTTTTAAATGACCTTCAGCATAGTAAATGCCTTTCTAACAATTCAATGAAAATATCATTGTGCTTCTTATCCTTCCTGCCTTTCTTGGTTAGTTTGACAATTTACTTAAAAACATATCATTTCAAAGACTCATCAATGTTATACACCTTTTAGACTGGTGAGGGATAAGGTATACCACAATCAAATTTTTATTCACCCTTTTACTTTCTTATCTATGTACACTCTGCCTGCCTAATCCCCTTTGCCACAATCTACCACAGGGAATGAAACTGAACTTTTTAACTGTGGTTTAGCAAAAAGACCTGGCCATATGGCATTGGGTAAGTCATTGATGCAGTTTTCTCAACTACAGAATGGGAAGAGCATCCCTACCTTGCAGGATCATGAGAATTAGAGATATTTCACAAAGCTCCTGGTATAGTATGAAGGGCACAAAGTCATCATCACCATCACTATCAAACCTCATGCAAAAAAAAAAAAAAAAAAAAATCCTAAAATCCAAAATTGGAAAAAGAATATTTACGCAATAAATATCCAAAATTATTTTTAAAGAAAGATACACAAGTCAATCTTATAAGATTCTGAAAACCCTGTCACCTGCTTTATTTCTGGAGAAGGGTAAAGGGAGAAGAGAAAATATTCACTTGAATTTGAGGGGCAGCTTAATGGGAAACAGCAGTAGCAACAATTTCAGGCCTCAAAGGCTCCTCTCTGATCACAAGGGAATGCTGAAACTTCCTTGTTCGGAGATGGATGAGTTTAATTTTTCCCTACAGCAAGATCATTCATTTTTGCTGGGATAAAAGAATAAAGAACAACAACTCAATAGCACCAAATGGGGTTTAACACAGAAAATAGGGCTCGGTTTCTCCTTTCAAATGCAAATTTTTACATTAAAATATGTTTATAAATCAAAGTTGTTTTTCCTCTTGATTCTATCCTTCTCCTTCCCTAACAGGAGCCCCAGGGGAACCGGAAGAGCATGTGCATTATTAACCAGATATACAATCCAGACACCCCTTCCAAACTGGGATCTGATTACTAATGGACTGGCCTAGCTCAGGGCTGCCCTCAGGGACAGGAAGCAGTAACTATGCTCTCAGGGAGAACGGATACTGAGGATGCCACCAGTCAAAGAGTCGAACGCTGTGCACTGGGTCCAGGATGACTTGCACACCCTGTTCACTGCGCAGTTTCTGACCACCATGGACAGGAGAATCTTGGAACACGAGTCTCACACGATGATGCCGCATGTCTGTGCTCACATTGATAGTAAACTAGGAGGAGAAAGCAAATTCAGTACCCAAATTAAACAACCTTGTTTTCCCATGGCTCACTCTGAAACAAGGCAGTCTAGATAAAATTTACACTAGGCCACAAAATGAAATTCTTCACATTTAAACTATGCTAAAGAAAGCCTCTTCAAATGGCTGAATAAATTAGGATACATGCACATAGACTAGCACTGAAACCAATTTTTTAAAAGTGGGTTGGAACTATACAAAATGACTTGAAGGGGTTCTGATGAGATATTGTTGAGCAAGTCAAACAAGATGCATGAAACATATATCTGATCACGTTTTTGGTAAAATACACCACAAATTCTCTAAATCTGTTTATGTATATGCTGGTCTGAACAGAATTCTGTGAATATGAAGTCCATGGAATAGGGGTATATAACTAGGTTACTAATGTGACTTAACGTAGAGGGAGGGGTGAGGTGCCTAACAACCAAAACAGCATAAAAGATATAATCTCAATTAAACAAAATTATTTAAGAGAATGGGTATACAAGTATATAATAACAGATACATGAAAAAACAGTTGCCAAAAGGTAAACAGTTATAGGCCAGTAAAAGCCTAGGTCACCTTTACTTTTTCCATGTATTCATGTATTATTTAAATTCTTTCCATGAAGCATGGATTATTTATTTCACCATTAAAAAAAGAATAAAGCTGGGTGCCTGGGTGGCTCAGTCCATCAAGGATTTGCCTTCAGCTCAGGTCATGATCCTGAAGTCCCAGGATCAAGCCCTGTGTGGGGCTCCCTGCTCAGTGGGGAGTCTGCTTCTCCTTCTCCCTCTGCACTCCCCACCCCAGCTCTTATTCTCTCTCTCGCTCACTCTATCTCAAATGAATGAATAAATAAATAAATAAATAACAAAGCTATTTTCAGAGCAGAGTGGGAAACCCCACGTATCTCTGAGCATAAGCCTAAAGGACAGGGAAAACAAACTGCATACACTCTCAAGTTCTCGACCCAGTTAAAATTTTTAAAAACCTAGAAAATATATCAGAGACATATTTGTTATTTACTAATCTAGTTCTTAGCTAAGACGTGAATAGTCATCATCACATAACGGACAGAGCTGATCACCCTACATTTTAGTATTCCACTTATGACACCAGAAGCAAGCCTCAAGGTCCTGACATATAGTGCTCATATATAAGCCTCACTATTATCCCTGAAAGGATAATGTTTCTCAAATATTAATCATCATTACACATTCCCTTTACTGTAAGAAGGAAACAGATAAAATATTCTCAGATATAATTAACTCCATTCCAGGGGCGCCTGGATGGCTCAGAGGGTTAAGCCTCTGCCTTTGGCTCAGGTTATGATCTCAGGGTCCTGGGATCGAGCCCCACATGGAGCTTTCTGCTCAGTGGGGAGCCTGCTTCCCCCTCTTTCTCTGCCAGCCTCTCTGCCTACTTGTGATCTCTGTCAAATAAATAAATAAAATCTTAAAAAAAAAAAAAAGAAAAAGAATGAAACATCAATTTAAAAAAATAATAACTCCATTCCTAATGTACAAGTCTGCTTTCAGACTTTTAAAAAAACTATTCTTCAAAGATTTTCTCCTCAGTGGTTAAATTTACAAATTTCTTTCAAAACCTAGGTATAGTGAGAGTCTACAAAAGAGCTAAGGATGACAATCTGTCTCCACTTACCAGGGTAAATATCATTCCCATGACAATTGGAATAAAGATGAAATTGAGCGTGGTGACCTGTAGTAGGCAGCAGTCCTGGTCTGGGTTGGTATGAACATCTTCATACTGAATGGGAGGCTGCAACCCTCCCACACACTTGCTCTTTAATCTAGGGGACTAAACAGAACCGAGAATTACTCAAACGGCTTAGAGGAAATACTGATAACTCCAAGACTCCATCATCAGTGAAAATTCTACCGTTCTCTTTATACACATATTGGTTTCTATACAATTCAAGGAAAACCTGCCCTTGGAAAGAAAAGGATACATATTTGGATAGGCAATGTGGTAGTGAGTATATGCTTCATTTAGATGGTAGTTCCTACTATCCGGCAAGAAATGGGAGCTTATAGTTCTATCAGAGGCTCCCCAATGTTTGAATCTGTGATCCCTCGTGAATCTTCAGACTCCAAAGAACATCTGCTGCACAAAAGGGCAGAAGCAGAAGTGGCCATCTAGCTCTAGGCACCATAAATAAAAGAACCACAAGTCTCAGAACTAAAGGAAACCTAAGCATTCACGTTCCTGTAGTTAGTTAATTCCGCTCTCAGCTTGAACCCTGCTGAGATGGCCCTACAGCCCCTTCCCAGAAAGATCCTATGATGGACTTTCCATCAGCATCTAATGGACAGCACATTTGATAAATCATATTAAAAAGCAAGAGACTAGAAACCAAAATTCTTCCCTGAAACCATGTTTATGAAAAAAATCAATGGAAAAATATGATTTACCTTAATTACAAACTTATCTTAACTTGCTGGCCATCAAGTGAGGGATAACTAACCCTATCTGTAATGGGTCTCCTCAGTGAGATACTAAGGAGGGGAGACAGACGGACAAAAGGAGCTAGTGAGGGGAAGAATAAAGACAAGCAAAGGAGATCCTCTGTGGCCAAGACCTCAGGTACAGTCCAAGCAAAAGGCAGAAACAGAGTAGAATACTATCTAGTCTTCTTATAAATAGCCTCCTGGCAGTGGTCCCTTTCCTCATAACTTCCCCCAAACGGCTTCAGATATAAAATCACATCAATTTTTGTTGTTTGCAAATATATTTGTTTTGAAAAACAAAAAAGTTATAAGCAAATAACCTCACTACATTGCTATAACAAGTTTTCTCCTTTTCCCACCTTTAGAAAGTCTTCAACTATACAGAACGTTAATAAAATAGTAAATAAATTCCTGTATAGCCCCTACCATTATATATTTTGCCAAATTTGCTTCTTCTCCTCCCACGTTTCATTTTATGTAGAAAATGGTGGAGGGGGGGCAAAGTCATCTGAAAGGAGCACTGACGCTCCACCCCTATTCAGCATGAATAAGGAATAAAGACACATATATAACCACAGTATTGTTATCACACCTAAGGAATTAACAATAATTTCATGTCATCTAACATTTACAGAATACTTAAATCTCCTGAATTGTCCCAAGTATCTTTTATAGCCCTTTGTTCCCTGATCCAGTCCCCACTCATTCAGCTTTTACACTGCTGTGTCTCTTTCATACAGAACAATTCCTTTTACCCTTTCTTTTCCTGGCACTTTTGTAAATGTTGATGTGTCCTATTGGATTTTAATGAGGCAATGTTATGCCTAATGAAATTTATCAGAATAACATATTACCTGAGAAACAAAGAGAACATATGACTACATACCTGTTTTTTGAACTTAAAGTTGAACTCCCACATTGGTTCCTGTCTGTTCCCAACAATCTTTCTGCACCAGAAAAGTAAGCACTGTAAGAAAATAAAAATAAAATAAGCCAAAGATAAATAAATAAAAGACAGAAAAGGAAAAACTCAAAATAAGAAAATAAAAAATAATCAGTAAAAACCTGACAGCTCCAAGGCCAGCCACAGCCCCATTGCTGAGATTTCACTTTGGCACAGATAGAGAACCCCCCCAATTTGACACTGGTGCAACATGAAAAGAGACAGTCCCAGGGCTATTCCGTAAAGAGAAGAGGGACCGACATAAGTCAACCTCAGATGCTATTGAGGGCAACCCCCACTGTTCTCATCGTTAAAAAGACAGAATCATGGTCTCTAGAGACTGGGACATTCAGCAAGCCACTCCTCTATATGAAAATATAAGGGCAGCCAGCTGCCACCAGGCAAGATGATAACAAAGCCATAAGGCAGGCAGAGATGGCCGTTCCTGGAACAGGAGCAAGCCACTCAGGACCTTCTGGGAGCAGAGAGCCTGTGTGAAAACGACAGAGCTGGACTGAATTCGGTCTAGAGTAAGCCCCTCCATGAAAGTCAGGCTACAGCTAGGGTTAACACAAGAAGTTAAGTACCTCCCAGGGGATAAGGGGTGGGTCGTCCGCCGTGCCAGCTGTCCTGCCCTTCAGACATGCCCTGTACGTCCTGCTGTTCCATCAAAAATAATGGGCTTGGCTTTAAGGGGCAAATACTTCTGCTGCCATCACAGCGGCTCCAGTGTCCCATACAAGCTATGCTATTGAAAAGAGAGAGAGGGAGAATCAAATACGAAAAGCTGGAGTCCAGGAACCTGGGACAACTTCCTTTAGGCATGCTGCCAACTCCCTGAATGCCATGCGATCGTGGTTATACAAGTGGCAAGGCCATGCATGGGACACCTGTCACTGCAGGTCCCATATCCTCTTCAGAGATCTCTAACAAGGCACAAAAGCAGCAACCAGGTGGCCTGGGCTTACTGTCTGGATTACGACCTTAGTTGTCACCACCTTGGCTTTTTATAATCTACTTTAAAAAAAAAATTCATATACAGTGACATGAATATGAAGACACGGGCACTTCCGATTTAGGCAGTAGCCCTTGCATTGTGCACTGGAGCCGCTAGGATGTGTCAAGCATGAGGAGTTTGCCCAATGCTGCCCTACTCCCAGCAACTGATTCATACCTGGCATGGTTAGCTTTGGGATGATCCCCACTTCATCATAGTTGGTCTGATACTATCAAATGTTTCTGAGGGAGGGAAACTGCAAATGTGAGATGATACACTGTCCACTCATATTACTAGCAGAAGCAGCTGCTGGGTGAAATTCTACTCGCCCCGCATTCTACTCCTGCCCTAAAGCCACCAGCTAGTGTGATATTAAACTGAGCTCAGCCCATGGCCCTGACCCTCTCAGTTTGCAACCTCTGAAGGAACCCTGATAATCTTGAGACCAATAGGACCCTACCAATCAATATGTATCAGGTAGAGTATTACCACACTGGAGCCAAACTAGGGGAGAAGAATCATTACAGAACATCCAAAACACAAAAACAAAATAGAAACAAAATAGAAGAGCAAAGAAAATGCTATAAAACACCAGATTTGGGGTAGGAACAGAGTAATAAAAATTACTCATTAACTCAAAAGATAGAAAATTCAGACAATGGTATTAGTTGAAGGAGAAACAGGCTGAGACATCAACTTGCCTAAGTAATCGTATCTGTTGTATGGTCTAGCTTGGCAAAGGTGGGTTCATTGGATATTTCGTTATGGAGAAAAGGAGAAAGGGCCAAAGGTTAACAGACTGATTTACAATCAAAAGAATGCCAAACACTTGAATACAATGTATGAATACAAACTACTGGGGAAATCCCAAGATATAAGATACAGCCTAAGACACAGGAAGAATTTTAGAGAGTTAAAATCTGTGAGTGGGAATACCTTACAGTGTCCGAAATGACTTAGCCCAGAGCTTAGCAATAGTGGGCACTTAGCGTATGCTGAAGTCCATGCCACAATCTTTTAAAGAGGTCAACAAGAAAGAAGAATCCCAGATATCAAGTCATGTTAGAAAAAGAAAATTACTAAGGTATTCATACTGTATCTTTGCCTCATGATTTATAGCACCCTGAAAAATTAACAGTTTCCATCTACCATGTGAGTTGTGTTCTTCCTAACCCAGATCATCAAAATCATCTAAAGTACATCCAATGTACAATGCATGAGAATAAATTAAAGAGAATCAAGAATATGCTAAAAGCACAAGAAAGCTTTAAGGCAAAGAGAAGAGAAGCCAGCCCAGCAGAGCAGAAATGTCTTAGAGAGAAGTGAAACCCTGAAGTTTACATTAGCCCCCCGGCAGCCCTAGCCCTCCCCATCAAGGAAGCCAGAGATAAGCTGTATTAACAGGTTCACCACATCATTAGTTAGGCCCCAACAATAATTCGCACTTACTTTGGAATTCTTTAATGTGCTGGGAGTACTTTCTGGAATGGCTGGATTTTTGGAGATTCGAGCAGCAAACGGCTCGTACATATGGTATAGAGATCGAATCACACACGCCCGGAGACAGCGCAGCTTCTCCATTGACTCTGGTCGCAGGCGCAAAGGCAGAGAGGCATCCAGCGTGTAGTGCCTGAAACATGACACATTACTCCTACCAATATGTGACCTGTCTCCCCTGCTCTAGCTCAGTCTCCCAGGACTCCTGGTCTCTGTATGAACTTAATTACAGTATTCTACTGGCCAATAATTAGCTTGGCCCCAGTGTTCTCTCATACATACACACACACACACACACACAATCACCACCTCCTTCGTTTCTCAGCTACTTTTGCTTCTTTGCTATGCAAAACCCAATTCACATACACCTTTTAATCCTTCCCTCCATCCATGTTAAAATTTTAAATCCTATTTTACTCTAAAAAATGACAAGTCTCGGACCTGACACCAGTACAATATACTTCAGTTGCTCAAAAGGAACGTGTACTGAAGAACCAGCAGGTTCTCCACCACAGGTCTGGGCAAGTTCTCTACACCATTCCACTTCCAAGTCCCTTCCTACAACATCCTGACTGACAGTTTATAATCTTCATTACACTTCTGCACCCGGTATCAAAAGCTAGCTGTCTGAGTAACCCTATCATTCACTCCCTCCTCACCACTATGACTATACGTTCAGCAGTGTAAGTACAAAAACTCTATATTCTTCAAGATAACTACCCAATAAGAAATAACTAATCTAGTTAGAAAGGTTAAGTACATAGGTATCTGCAGCTTTTGGAATTCTAGCTAAGATGAACTTCTGAAGACAAGTCAAACACAGCTTTTTAAGACTTGAAGCAAGACTTTTTGCTCAAAGTGGATACTGGATGGGGGAAGGGGACAACCATAGGGAAGACAATTACCTGGACGAATTAATAATATCAAACTTAAATTAGATAAGGGCTCAAGGAGTCCAAAACTAGGCTCGTGCCCAGGCATGGAATAAAGGAAATGAAAAGAGGTCACCATCCAGGGAGCAGCTCCAAATCACAAACAGCAATGAAATCAGCTACACAGATAACAGAGTGAGTCTCTGTGGTCGCACCTTCGGTACAACCTGGTCCAAAAGGCAGCAGTGCAAGTGACAGTCCAGGCATTCTTACAAATCAGGGAAAAATTCACAATGTCCTCAGGACGGATATAGGAGGCCAGCAATAGCCAAATATCCATGGGATACTCTTCTCCTCCAGCCCCGTCCAGGTCTTCTGAAACAGAAAAAAAAGAATTATACATCTGACCTTCAATTATGTACACACTAAGGACCCCAATCATCTCAATTCTCCCAGGGCTTGCACAGTTAAGAAAACAGTTTTAAACAGCCTCTCAGTCCCATGATTTCCTGCTTCTTCTAGCTGCTGGAAACTTTTGTTTCCTATTGTCCAAGTGACTGGGTCTCATTCTTCAGGCCTTTCTTCAACTATTATTCACACACTATTTTGAAGATTTCAAAGTTTTTCAAAATTTTGCACACATTACTATCATTCCATTCTAACAATTCTTCAACAGAAATAAGGAAAATATTCCTGTGCCCTTTTCACTAGTAAGAAGATATAACCTCACCACTAGTTAAGGTAAAAAGACCCAGGGTTTCTACTCTAAATTCCAGCTTTGCACCATAAACTCTGCCCTGATTTCCCTCCTGGTCCCCTTCCACCAAACACTTTCTTCAGTTCAGTCATTTAACACAACAACTGATTTTACGATGGTATGAGGAAATGTCAAAGTATAAGCTCAGTAAAACATCCGGTATGTTACGGTATATTTTCATTACTCAATAAATGCCTGTAGACGTTTCTTTCCTTCTAGTTCCTCATTTCATGTCAGTTTGAGCTATGACTCCAGCCACAGGGGTTCAGTATTCACAGATGCCCTGTGACAATGTATCCCCACCTGCTCCTCTTTCAGACTTTGTTAGGGTTCATTCTCTTGACCCTGAGGTCCACTGGGTGTCTCAGGTTCAAGTTAAAATCTCACACACCATAAATACACTTGCATCTGGGCAAATCCTACTTCTAACCTGTAATTCAGACCTACTTCACAGAACTATCCAAAAACCAGCTTTCTTCTTTCTGTTTCCTGGGCAAAAAGACACTACAATACCTCCCCAAAGCTGCCTCTACTTTTCAAGCTAATGGCACCAGTATCACTCAGTCAGGTTATTGCACTGGGTTCTTCATAAGTCTAAAACGACATCCTCTTTTCTGGTTCCTAATCTTCCCTGGTTCCTAATCTTCCCTGTAA
Organism: Mustela nivalis; assembly: GCF_964662115.1. Classification (NCBI taxonomy): domain Eukaryota; kingdom Metazoa; phylum Chordata; class Mammalia; order Carnivora; family Mustelidae; genus Mustela; species Mustela nivalis. The sequence goes on along the minus strand of NC_139035.1, from coordinate 42,730,127 downwards.
TCTCCAGTGACCACTGAAGGCTTGGTCCTACCAGGTTTGAGCCCCATCTTCTCCCACATTAAGTCTCTCTCTGAAAGAGAAGGTAAATGACTATCAGTCTTTCTCCCACTGAGATCCTTCAGGACTTTTACATAGCAGAGTGCTATTAAAAAATGTTCTGTCTTTAGTGACATAACTCAATAATTACTGATGAGGAATAATTGTCAGTGTTTTAAGCAACATTATTAAGAAATTTCAAAATTGAGATGCCTGGGCGGCTAAGTCAGTTAAGCGTCTGCCTTTGGTTCAGGTCATGATCCCAGGGTCCTGGGATCGAGTCCCACACTGGGCTCCCTGCTTAGCCAGGAGCCTGCTGCTCTCCCTGCTTGTGCATGCACGCTCTCTCTCTCTCTCTGACACATAAATAAATAAAATACTTTTTTTAAAAAAAGGAAAAGGAAAGAAAAATTTCAAAATATAGGAAATGGAATCAGTAAAACTCTACAGACATAAACCATGAAGGACAGAAAGAACTTTTTGATAGGTACAGGTTAAGAGCAAGAGTATTCCAATTGAAATAAACAGCTAACAGGAAGCCCAGATACTTAGAAAAACAAAATACATGTGATAGCAATAAAGAAACCAGTTTAACAGGATTTTGATGCTATCAAGAAATTACCGTAAACTTTTTTAGACATGATTGACTTTTTTTTTGTTGCTAAAGAGTATCTGTCTTTTGCAGGGAACTGCCAAAACATTTAGAGATAATAATAGGATACCTGGAAACTATTTCAGAATAATATACAGTGGGTGTGTTGGAGTTGGGGAATAGTGTCTGAAACAAAAATGGCCCTGAGTCAGTAAGTGTTAATTCTGGGTAAGAGCTAGATAGGACTTCTACTGTATTAGTTTCATTAAAAAGAAGCTAAAAGATGGGGGAAAAAACAACCAGTCTGACTAGAATAAAGGAACCTAATGGGAGTAAAGCAGAGCAAACAACTAAAAAATGAATTATAGCTAAAAGTCTGTAAGCCAAAAATCATATATCTGATAAGCAACTAGTATCATGAATATACAAAGAATTCCCACAATTCAGTAACTGAAAGATAACCTGAGTTTTAAATGGGCAAAGGAGGGCACCTAGGTGGCTCAGTAGGTTAAGCACCTGCCTTCCGCTGAGGTCATGATCTCGGAGTCCTGGGATCGAGTCCCACGTCAGGCTCCCTGGTCGGCAAGGAGTCGGCTTCTCCTTCCCCTCTTCTCCCCCCGCTTGTACTCTCTTATAACCGATCTCTCTCTCAAATAAATAAAATCTTTAAAAAAAAAAAAATGGGCAAAGGATTTGAATAGACATTTCTTCTTCTCTTAAGAAGACATACAAATGAGCAACAAGCACACATGAAAAGATGCTCAACATCACTAGCCATCAAAGAAATGCAAATCAAAACCATAAGATACCACAAAATATCCACTAAAATGGCTATGATTTAAAAAGTCAGACAATAACAAGTGTTGGCGAGAATGTGAAGAAACTTTGACTCTGAGCACATTGCTGGTGGAATGTAAAATGGAAACCTCAAAAAACACACCAGCAGGGTGCCTGGGTGACTTAGTCAGTTAGTTAAATGTCTACCTTTAGCTCAGATCATGATCACAGGGTCCTGGGATTGAGCCCCATGTTGGGCTCCCTGCTCAGCAGGGAGTCTACTTCTCCCTCTTCCTCTGCCCCTCCCAGTGGCTCATGCTCTCTCATGCTCTCTCAAATAAATAAATAAAATCTTTAAAAACACATACACACTGACAATTATTCAAGAAGTTAAACTAGAGTTATCATGTGATTCAGCAATTTTACCCCAACCCAACAGAAATGAAAATATATATCCATGCAAAAACTTGTGCAAGAGTGTTCAAAGCAGCATTATTCAAAATAGCCAACTGAAAAAAACACTGAAGGACTGATATATCCTACAAAATGAAAGAACTTGAAAACACGCTAAGTGAAAAAAGCTAGACACAAAAGGCCACATATTATGTGATTCTATTTATAAGAAATATCCAGAAGAGGCAAATCTATAGAGACAGAAAGTAAATTAGTGGTTAGAGGCGTGAGTGAGGGGGAGTGGGAGGGTTGGGAGAGAATAAGGAATAATGCTAATTATATAATTATATAATTGTCTAGAGTAACAGAAATGTTCTAAACTTAAATCACATTGACAGCTGAACAACCATGTGAACACACTAAAACCACTGAATTGTACACTTTAAAAAAATGAATTTTATGTCAATGAAGATGTTTTAAAAGTCTGGAAACTAATCTATGGAGTGTGCCCAAAAACAAAACAGAGCGAGAGAAGTCTCTAACAGCATGTTGATGATTAGTAGGGATTTCAAGCAAGAAATTAAAAAACAAAGAAGTGTGAGGAATGTCAGTATTAATTTTGGCCTTCTGGAAAACAAGGGTTTCACTGAAAATAGCTGGCATAATTGCAAAGTGATGAAAGTTCATTAATTATCAATTATTTCAATATATTTCAGTAAGTACAAATGTCTGTTATCTGACTCTCAAGTACAGGTAAAAATTCTGGTAGATCTGAGACCAAAATACATATATCACTTACTATATCAGCTTCCCCTAACTCTAGCTGATCACTGGAACCAGATTAGCTTTAAGAATAGCTATTCTGGGTACTAACCCAAGAAAGTCTGATTCATTAAGTCTAGAGCAAACCACTGCATGAAGGTTTGGCACATTATATACTATTAGTTTATTTTTCTTTGTTTCCTTTGTGTGAGTTTTATTGCCCTTAGGTATAAAATCACATATTTTTCTATTTCCCACAGTATCTATTAGACATAAAGCAGACACTAATAATTGCAGAGCACTTAAAAGTCCATAGTAATATCTAACTCCAGCTGAAATGAAATTGGTTATATGCAATCCACATACTTGGGAAAACTTTTTTTTCACATTTTTTATTTCTTACCTGTTCAGAAATCCAGAAATTTAAAGATTTTTTTGTTTTCATGTTACCATATGGGTTTTCACCCAATAATGACATGTTCTCAAAGAATGGCTATTATATTCGAGTTTAGAGCTCAAGAAATCTGACTCTGACCAACCTCCTTTCTTCTTAAATGTAGACAAAACAGAAAGCCCTGGTATATTAAACCTGTCCCACCACTAAGATCCAAACCCTGGTTCTCCACTGGTATCACCTCTTAATGCTACTGAAGTGAACAGCTTCAAGCCATCACCACAGACAGGACTAATTCAAAAGCAAACAAGCCCTATACCTTTGTGCCTCTTGCTTTTCTTTTTTCTGGAGACGGTTCTCTCACGGATGCTCTCCTCCTGGGCATCCATCTCATCACTGCTGTCAATGATGTCACAGGGCTCACCAACCCCAGAAAGAGCTTCCACTGCAGGAACCTGGGAGGCTTCCAAGCCACAAAGAGATTTTACTAGAAGAAAATAAGGGGAGAATGAGATGGCAGAGTTCCATCGAGAAATACAAATGACTTAAGACAGGATGAGGACAAGGAAAAAAAGTGGGGGGAAGCAATAGTGTGAGTGAGTCTGCTGTAGAAAGGTTGAGAACTAAAAAAGACATTTTAGTATTTAAATACTAAAAACTGGAAAGCAATAAACAAACTGACCCCAAAATTGCAGAGATTGACTCCTTAAAAGTGTCAACTTCAGACCTGAAGAAAAAGGGAGTGCATTATTCTCCCACTATAAGCCCTGCAGGATAAAAACAAAAAGTGAACGCTATTCTCATTTGTGTGAGTTCTGAGGAGCAATGTTTGAGAGAAAATGAAGCCAATCTGGCCCTGTTCCTAAGCTGGAGACTAGATGTCATAAAAGCACAAGTCTCAGGAATCTGTTGAGTAAAAGGCTTGAAACTTAAGTAAAACGTTGAGAAAAGGAAAAGCATACTTCACGGTTATTTCACAAAGAAAGCAAATTGCAGAAGAAGTGGAGAATATATGTGAATGAATCACAGGAAAAAGATGAATAACCAAGAAAAAAGCAGTTGAAACTACAGAAGAGAACACAAAGGTTTTTCTTTTCTTTCTTTTTTTTTTTTTTTTTCTTCCATGCAAAGACAGAAATGAAGTATTTCTGCTACAGAAACTGCTACTGCTCTTGGCTAATCCTCCCGTTCCCCTCCTCCGAATACACGACGGGCCACTGAAGACTGCAAACACGTTCACCGGAGGATGCCCAAAGGATTTTGCAAGAAAAACACTGAGGCGGAGTTCCAGGAAATAAAACACCTAGTTCTGCCTTCCCGGCCCGAGTCCGAAAGACTCGTCGGCAGCCTACCTTCCTGCTGCACAGCATTGGCGACGGCTTTCTTGACCCGTCCAGACCTCACGACCGCCGGATCCGAGTTGGCATAATCCGCCACGGTCACTGAAATACAGCAACAACCCTCAAAGGAGGAAGCCTTCGCTCCGTCAGCGCCCTCTCAGCCAAGACCTCCGGCTCCTGCAGGTCCCCGGCCTCAGCGCCCTCCCGTTACAGGCAAGCGAGCGCACGCCTCGCCGCTGTCCAACCCCCTCCCTGCCGCCAGCACCCAGCCTTTCAACGCCCCCGCCCCCTCACCCACCTCGTCCAGAGCAGGCGTCGTGGGCCCGGAACTTGAGTCGCTTCCCTCTCTTGGGCATGGCGACCGTGTCGGGGCGAGGCCGGCCTAGCAGGCCGGGCCCCCGGGCCATGTCTTGGGCCGGAGAGCCGGCTCCGGGAGCCGCGCGCCAGCTCCGCCCGGCTCAGCGGCCATCCCGCACCCGAGTCCGCGGCTCTCGCGAGGACTTAGGCCCGGGCCCTGTGTAGCGTTGGCAGTCCACGCCCCATTCGGAAACCAATCACCGCCTGGCCTGCTGAGTACGTCATCATCCCGCGCCTATGGATTACCTGCCCCGGGGTTCGGTAGGGAATCGACCTGTGTGTGGATTGCGGTTCTTCTGGGTAGTGTGGGATTTCGCCGCACGTCGTGTGAGGTGATTGGTGTCTCAGACCTGGATCCCACGCCCGCGCTGATTAAAACTGAGTTTACACCCTGGTCCCCAGGATTTTTCAGCTACTGCCACTGTCCACACACCGGGTTCGCTTCAGCACCCAAAGGTCCGTACGTTGTCGCCTTGGTGCTTGCTATTCCAACATGAGTCTGTAAAGAGCCCTCACTCTTATTTCTTATACAAAAGCCATAAAGTTCTGAGTTCTTAAAATGGAGGGAGGGGTTCTTAAAAGTTTTTCGATGGACCACCGTCCTCCAAACAAAATTCTAGAAGGATCGATGGGAAAAGAAAATTGGCATTCCTTTGTGTTGGGAGAGGAAAAAGTCACAGTGTAGGTTACGGAACTGCAAGGGAGCAGGATCCTGGACGGGTAGCGTTAGTATGAATAAGAAGCTATTTCTTGTTATGAGTTATGTTCTTTGTCCTTCTCACTTCCTTGCAGTTCTCAAAAGGTGCTGGTCCGGTCTTGAGAAGCCAGACATCCAACCTGCTGGACCCACCCTAAGATATTTAGGAAACTCGGGGGGGGGGGGTTGTTTTGTTTTTTAATATTTTTATTTATTTGACGGAGAGAGAGAGCACAGGTAGGCACAGTGGCAGGCAGTGGGAGAGGGAGAAGCAGGCTCTCCGCAGAGCAGGGAGGCGGTTGTGGGACTCAGTCCCAGGACACTGGGATCATGACCTGAGCCAACTGCAGACACTTAACCAACTGAGCCACCCGCCTGCGCCCTAGGAAACTCTTCTTTTTAATGTGATTGCGTAATACATAAGAGTTCATTAGGAACAAACCACTATCCTAACATTGTCCTAATAGGCTTGAATCAATTAGGAATTATAATTGGAACTGAATATAATTGATTATAATTGATTATAATTATAATTATAAATTTAATTCAAATTTAATTTATCTAAAGGCATAACATAAAACAAGGATCCAATAGACTGTTAACTAAAAATTGTTGCAAATAATTTTCCATGTGTACATAATTCATGTTTGTTGTCAAGTTCAAAATGCAGCTGATAAGCACTGAGAGTTCTAATTTCACAACGTTATCAATAAAAAATTAATAAGGCCAACGTTCATGTAGATTTCTGCTGATGTGGCACTTTGCTGAAAACACTCAGGGATCAGGACTCCGGAGGAAATCAAAGGTGCAAAAGATTAAAAAAAAAAGTCCTATTAAAATGCTGTCACTGTTGCAGACTTAAAGGGTTTAACTGAAATGTTCCCATTTTCAACGGTGTGCACTACTACTTTAATGCATTGGAATGAAAGAAGTGCTAATCCCAAAACTGTTTATTTCACCTTTCAAATTTTCAAGAATGAGAAATAAGGCCCCTCAGGTCATTAAGTCCTTTGGCCACTTTAGTGGAACAAAATACTAGGTCTTTTATTCCACTTTTTATTAAAAAGCAATAACTTTTAATTAGTACCACTGTTAGCTTCCAGATCCAAAACACAGGTTCTTTTTAGAAAGACAAGTTGTAAACATTACTAAAAGAGCTGTTGTATCTAAATGCAGGTAGCATGTAGCTATTAACCTAGTATTAAGAAGGAAGGAGAATGTTCTAAAGTCTTTGACCTCAATAAAGTGGAAAAATTAAGGACAATACATGAATATAGAGAGCATTAGAATGCTATCTTTCTAAGTTACATCCATCCTACTTTGGGGATATGAAGTCATCCTTTATTTTGGGCTAATAGTGAATGATAGTGGTGGTGATTAGTTTTCTGAGGTCCTTTCTTGTCAAAACTTAAAAGTGGCAAATCTATGCTATTTATAAGAATCTTCTTTTAGGGGCGCCTGGGTGGCTCAGTGGGTTAAAGCCTCTGCTTTCGGCTCAGGTCATGATCCCAGGGTCCTGGGATCGAGCCCCGCATCGGGCTGTCTGCTCTGCGGAGAGCCTGCTTCCTCCTCCTCTCTCTCTCTGCCTGCCTCTCTGCCTACTTGTGATCTCTGTCTGTCAAATAAATAAATTAAAAAATCTTTAAAAAAAAAAAAAAAGAATCTTCTTTTAAATTTTAATAGCCTATGAAGTCCCAAGCCTAGGAACAGTTGTTTTGGAGAGACTGGAAGATTGTTCCTTCTGATTTGAAGAAATACATAATAGTAGCATTTCCTGTTGGAAGCAGTATAAAGCAATATAAAAAAGTAATAAAGAGTGTGCATTCTGAAGCCAGACTTACTTGGGTTCAGAAAATGTCTCTGCTTTATCCATGTGACCTTGGAAAAGTTATTTAATCTTCCTGGGCCTCCGTTTCCTGTCTATAAACTAAAGATAATGATAACTCCTGCTTCATAGGGTTTTTGGAATAATTGAGTTAATCCATGGAAAGTATTTAAAATAACACATAGTAGTCTCTCAATAAATGTCAGCTGTTGTTGTGGAGATAGTTAAAATTGTAGTGGTGTTTCTATTTAAAGGCACCTTAGATGACGAAGGTCCTTTTTGCTTCTGTATGAAGAGAGAAATTGAAGCAAGACATGCATTCTAGTTGATTAAAATGCTAGAAGACTAGCTGATACTTATTGAGTACTTACCATGCAGTAAGACAGTACAGAATTCAAACTCAGATTATCTGGTTTCAAAATTCATATGTAAAATCATTGCACCATATTACTACTAAAATGAAGGGAGTCATATGGAAGCTTTGCCTTTAAATGATATTAATAGTCTAAACAGATATGGAGTCAAACAGTCACTGAGGGGGTAAAAATATATAGGACAGAAAACAAATGAAAGGGTACTTAATGAATTTCTATGGTGTGCCAAAGTCATGGACAAGGTACGTGAACAATCTGATTCAAAAAATAAGATTCAGTGCCACTAGAAAAAGTATATTAACTTAAATTTAGAGAAAAGTACTTATGACTAACTTTTTATATACTTTATTTAAAATATAGTGTGTGGTAAAATAGTTTAAGATGGAGGGGGTTTTTTTAGTTAAAAATAGTAATAGAGTAGTCTAGTAATGGGGAGCTCAGTTTCTAGAAGCAGATGTCTAGATTTAAATCCCTGTTCCTCCTCTTAAAAGCTAATGACCTTGTAGGTGAGGAAAAAACTTTTCTTCTACCCTCTTAGGTTCTGTTACTGGAGTCTTGCAGATTAAACTGACAAAAGACAGATTAATGGGAGGAAAAGATCAGTTTATTTACATGTGCAACATGCACACACATGAGAGACTCTAGTGATGAGTAACTCAAAGAGATTTTAGGATTTCAGGTTTATATACCATCTTAATAGGTGAGAGGGAGGAGGAGCAAAGCACTGAGAGGAAAACAAATGACTTTTTGGGAGGATAAATGGATTTTCAGAAGAACAAATAAGTCTGTGAAAATGGTTTTCTATCTTGGTGCAAGTGGTCTTTTTGTCTCCTTCAGGACCATAAAACTTCCCTAAATAAAGGATTTAAGGTAGGTTTTATTCTCATTCTTTTTCATTCTCGTTTTCATTCTATTTCATCCTTATCCTTCCTTCTGGGAGTAGATCTGCCCTCAAGAAGAATTTATAGTAGTTTTATTTCCCAGAAGTGGTTTCTTTTAGTCAGGTAAGGGAAGTCTAAAAGGCCTTTTCTTCTGCAGCTGTTGAATCTCAAATACCCTTACCACAAAGTGGCATATTTGGGGGTGGCATATTCTGTACCCTTAACCTTGAACAAATTACTTAATCTCACTAACATTCACTTTCCTTATCTATAAAATGGGCATAATAATGGCACCCAGTTAATAGAGTTGTTATGAGGATTAAATAAGATAATATATGGAAAGCTCTTAGCTCAGCACCTGGAATACAATAACAGCTTGATGAAATTAGTTATTATTTGCTACACTTCAACTAGAAATTTACTGGTTTGAATCAGTAATTCTCAACCTTGATTGCACAACAGACTCCCTGGTGGGATTCATGAAGTACCCCTAGCTCCATAACCAAAGGTTCTTTTTCAATAAGTCTAGGGCCTGGGCACCCACTTAAAAAAAAAAAAAGACCCCCAGATAACTTTAATGTTCAGCCCAAATATTGAGGTTTAGATCAAGAGTGAACAAACTGGGGCACCTGGGTAGCTCAGTGGGTTAAACCTCTACCTTTGGCTCAGGTCCTAGTCTCAGGGTCCTGGGATCGAGTCCTGCGTCAGGCTCTCTGCTTGGCAGGGAGCCTGCTTCCTCCTCTCTCTCTCTGCCTGCCTCTCTGCCTGCTTGTGATCACCCTCTGTCAAATAAATAAATAAAATCTTAAAAAAAAAAAAAAAGAGTGAACAATAGTGCAATAGTGGCTACCAGACAAATCTGTCCCATAATGATTTCTGAAAATAAAGTTTTAGTGGAACATGGTCACACCTATTTGTTCATGTGTATCTGTGGCTACTTTTACTCAAATCTAAGATATTTATTGCTTACAGCAAGTTTGTCAATTCCTAGTTTAGAATGAAGTTGCTGGGCAGCCTATACCACACGGGGGCAATACAACCTCATTACAGGTTCAAGATTTTAGGGACCATTAAACTTGAAAATTGACTGCTAAACTAAACACATCAGGAATTATAAAAATGAGTATACTTTGCCTATCTATAAGTTCTTTTCTCTAGTTTCCAATCATGCATAAGTCTATTCTGTATTGAAAACATCTATGCCAGAGGTACCTGGCTGGCTGTCTTTACAGCATATGATTCTTAATTTCTGGGTTGTGACTTCGAGCCTTGTGTTGGGTGTGGAGATAACTTAAAAATAAAATCTTAAAAAAAAAAAAAACTATGCTAGATACTGATCCTTCCTCTGTCTACCATTTATGCCTAGTAAAAAGAGGTTTTCCCCATGGCCTTTGTTTAGCACCTAGTCATTTCTGGTGTCTTTGAACTCTGGCTTCAAAGCTCATTTGTTCATTGAAGGTTATTCTCCAGGAGCACCAATGAACTACTAATTGTATTTTCTGAGTTCTCTTTCTTGTATTTCTATGGAGATCCCATCCTTCAAACTCTCTACTCCATGGCATTTCACATTCTCAGTTCTCTTGCTCTCTGGCCACGCTCACAGCTAAGCAGCTCTTTGTTCTTCTCCTTTAACCTGTGTTCTCTTAATACACTCAGTTTAGGATGGGTATCAGTCCAAGCAGGTGCACTACTTTATTTTTGTAAGTTGTTATTATCCCTACAAACTTTGAGAATTGGGTTGCTAACTTGCTAAACCACGGTTTAGTACAAAATGGGACAAGATAAGAAGAAATTGATACTAGTTGAAGAGGTTTGATCAATCATCATGCCCAAATGGCAGACCACTTTAGGGGGTGGACACAACCTTCCTTAGCTTCATAAGCCCACACTTAGTGACTCAGTCAACTTTGAGGGCTAGACTCAAGTCTAACCTCAGAGACCTTTATACCATTTCCGCCCTTAGGGAACATCTGCTCTGCTCCTTTCTTCTGAGTAACATAGGAGCCCCGTGAGATGCCAACAAAAAGAACAAATGAACTGCATTGCTACCTGTAAAACACTGTACTTGCAACTTACTATAATTAGTTCCAAGCTCTGAGGATTACACTCAAAAATTCCGAAGGCCACCTCACCCTATAGCTACTGCCTAACTACTGTTACCATACCAGAAAATATTACTGCCAGGCTCCCACTCAGTAATTCTTTCTTTCCACACACTGCTATAGATGGAACACTGTTCCCTGGATACAAAAGTATGAATGTCATATTTTTGTTATGTTTTATACGTGGCAGGATAAGTAGAGCCAAATAACCGAACCGGTCTTTGTATTTGGTGGCCTCACCCATACAAAAGGCTAACAATGTCATCCATAGATTGGGGATAAAGTAGGGATGGTGGTTATTTATTAAGCCAACTAATTGTTTCTTCCTTCAAATGATAAAATAGAATGGGCCCCTTTTCAGGAACGCTTGTACTAGAGCTAAGACAAAGCTATTGAGAACCATGGGTTTAGATTGGGGCTCAGCATGGGTAGATGGGAAATAGAGGTTATAACCACACAGAGCTAAAAACAGCAAGCTGTACCACTCAGTGAATGCTAAGAATAAACAGAACTACCAGGAAGGGCCTTGAGGAACAAGTCTTAGCCATATGGGGAGAGTTGAATGTGGGAGAATGTTGAAATGCCGGCCACATTTCCCCTGGACCTTCAGACTTTGGCTCAAACCGACAACCACATTATTACCTAAAATACCTAAACCTTCTACTTAACCTCACCCCATCAGTTTACATCCTCTGAAAATCAAACATCCCCCTATCCTGCCTTGTTATCAGAAGCCTAGATAAATAAATCACATACCAGGGAAGAGTAACGTGGAGGGGGAACTCTACCTTTAGTTCCTGCTCTACCCATGGCAGAGAGGCCAAAGGCTTTCCACCCCTGGGTTCATCTACCTCCCATAACCTGAGCTCATTGAGATTACCTGGCCTAGGCTCAAAGGTTTGACATATATGCTTTTTGGTAAATAATATTATACCAAACATTTTACTAAACCAAAGCTAAATGAATAGGTAAATAGTAAAGCTGTTTGCTACCTCCTCTTACTCATGTTGAACTAAACTATAGAACAACATGATGGGCAGCACCTGGGTGGCTCAGTGAGTTAAGCCTCTGCCTGCAGCTCAGGTTATGACCCCAGGTTCCTGGGATCAAGCCCCAAATCCCCACATAGGGCTCTCTGCTCAGCAGGGAGCCTGCTTCCCCTCCCCTCTCTGAATGCCTCCCCACCTACTTGTGATCTCTCTATCAAATAAAGAAATAAAATCTTAAAAAAAAAGCAACATGATGGTAGAAGAGTTTTTTTTATTTATTTGACAGAGAGAGATCACAAGTAGATGGAGAGGCAGGCAGAGAGAGAGAGAGAGAGAGAGAGAAGCAGGCTCCCTGCTGAGCAGAGGGCCCGATGTGGGACTCGATCCCAGGACCCTGAGACCATGACCCCAGCCGAAGGCAGCGGCTTTAACCCACTGAGCCACCCAGGTGCCCGGTAGAAGAGATTTTGAAAGGCGGAGGACTTAGTTGGAATTTCCTAATCTCCTAGCTCGCAGTCAGTAGCCTTTTTGCCAAACTTACTCCCACACCAACAGAAAACCTAATGAACTGATTCATACAGAAAGTATTTTAAGCAAACCTGCACAAAGACACAGAACATGCCATAAGAAAAGAACACCTTGCTTAATTTGCTTCCAGCACACAGTATACATTCATGGGTGCCCAAGAAACTAGGAACTCCAAAACATAAAGGGTTTTTGCCTTCTCAGCACTAACAATGAGAAAGCACACGATATATAGTATTTTATCCTTAAATAGGTGATCATTCAAAATCCCAAGATTAAATCCACTAGGTTAGCCTGAATATTAATGTATTAAAAATATTTTTCGGGGCACCTGGGTGGCTCAGTGGGTTAAAGCCTCTGCCTTCAGCTCAGGTCATGATCCCAGGATCCTGGGATTGAGCCCCGCATCGGGCTCTCTGCTCAGTGGAGAGCCTGCTTCCCCCTCTCTCTCTCTCTGCCTACCTCTCTGCCTACTTGTGATCTCTGTCTGTCAAATAAATAAATAATATTTTTTAGAAATTTTTTTTCAAAAATAATGCTTTTTTAAGAAGAGGTTTCTCCTAGGAACAGTAGAACTACATCAGGGTCAGCAAAAGATATAGTCCTTTTAGCAAAAAGGACTGCCGGGGTTATGGACATTGGGGAGGGTATATGCATAGCACATACCCTCCCCAATGTCCATAACCCCGACAGTCCTTTTTGGTGAGTACTGTGAAGTGTGTAAACCTGGCAATTCACAGACCTGTACCGCTGGGGCTAAAAACACATTATATGTTTATTAAAAATTTAAAAATTTTTTTTAAAAAAGGACTGCAAACATAAGCCGAGGGGCTGATTTCTACATCTATCTTTTAGGTAAAGCACATCACTTTCAACTGATTCCTACCACCAAAACTATGATTTTCCTAGAATGGTGGGCAGAAAATAATATCTTCAGAAAACTTAGGAAGGGACAGCTAGTTTGAGTAACATAACATTCCCAGACACTCAAAACTACTGCACAGCTGAGCTACCAGTGCTTGAAAAATTGAAACGCTTGCCCATGGGAAAGAGCTGTGAACACACAAAAGATTCATACAAATCCTGTCTCTGGCATTTGGGAGTGGGGTTTCAGCATGTGTGCTGGGGAAAGTGGCTCCCAGGTAGAATATTCAACCTCAGCTCATTCTGAAGTAGCCTGATTCAGAAGCACCTGGGACAGTTCTCTACTCTGAGAGGTGTTCTAGAATTACAAATACAAGAAGATAGTTTAGAGGAAACCGCAATCCCTGAAGTCAGGTTTCAGGCCATTAAAGGTTTGTTTTTTTTTTAATTGAGGTATAATTCACACACCATAGAAATCGTCCTTTTAAAGTGTATAGTTGGGTAGGTTGTTGTTGTTTTTATCATATTCACAAAGTTGTGCAACCATCGCCAGCATCTAATTCAGCACATTTTAATCACCCCCAAAAGACACAATTTTAATTACCAATTTTCTCTATTCTCCCTCTCCCAAATCCCTAGCAACCATTAATATACTTTCTGTCTCTATAGATCTGCTATTCTGGACATTTCATATAAATGAAATCATACAATACGTGGCCTTTTGAGTCTGTCTGCTCTCACTTAGCATGACGTTTTTAAGGTTCATGCATGTTGTAACATGTATAAACAAGCACTCCATTCCTTTTTATGGCTGAATAATATTCTATTGCATGAACTATCTTATTTTGTCTGTTATCAATTGATGGACATTTGGATTGCTTCCAGTTTTAGGCTATTTTGAATAATGCTGCTTTGAACATTGATGTACAAATTTTTGTGTGGACGTATATTTCCATTTCTCTTTGGTATATACATGAAAGTGGAATCACTGTGTCATTTGGTAATTTTTTTTAAGATTTTATTTATTTACTTAGCGGGGTGGGGGGCACAAGCAGGGGGAGTGGCAGGCAGAGGGAGAAGCAGACTTCCCACTGAGCAGGGAGCCTGATCATGACCTGAGTTGAAGGCAGATGCTTAACCAACTGAGCCATCCAGCCCATTTGGTAATTTTAACTTTTTGATGAACTGTCACACTGTTTTCCTAAACAACTATACCAGTTTACATTCCCAGCAGCAGTGTGTGAGGATTCCACCTTCTCCACATCCTCACCAACACTTGTTATTGTCTATCTTTTTTATTATGGCCATTCTTGTGGGGATGTGATTGTGGTTTTGATTTGCATTCCCCTATTGACTAATGATATTGAGCATATTTTCATGGCTAATAAGCCACTTGAACATCTTCTTTGGTGAAATGTCTATGAGAATACTCCATAAATGGATTGTCATTTTATTGCAACAGTTCTTTACATATCAGTTTGGGGAGTATTGTTATGTTAATAACATTAAATCTGCTGTTTTCTTTTTGACTCATCAATACTTAACATTAATGGACAGGTACAAATTCATATCTTCCAAGATCTATTTTGCTGTCATTGTTAGCCTAATCCTCTCCCAGCCTACTGAGCTGTAGATGTCCAAAGCAATCCCATTGGCTGGAGGTAAAAGCCAGTGTTGCCGTGCTCTGGATGACAGAAAGATGATTTGCACGAATAGCCACTAAACCATTGGTTATTTTCTGTACCTGACCTCCCTTTCCTGCTCTGTAGTCCAGAAACATTTCTTTAAAAGATAGAAAATCCATAAATGGAAGCATCCTGTCAAATATGCCACCAACCATTTATTTCATCCTTATGGGGTTGTAATGTGAAAGTCACCAGGTTAAATCCAGGAAGCCTCCAGCAGCTGTTCGTTCATATGCTTCTCTACCTAGTAAATATATTTGTTAAAAGTAAGCTATATGGGTCACCTGGGTGGCTCCTGCCATTGGGATTTTGGGTAATTTTTATTCTCTTTTTTTTGTAATTAATCCAAAATTTTACATTGAATATGCATTGTATTTAAACTTGGAGAAAACACCAATAAAACTATTTTTGGGGGGCGCCTGGGTGGCTCAGTAGATTAAGCCGCTGCCTTCAGCTCAGGTCATGATCTCAGGGTCCTGGGGTCGAGTCCCGCATCGGGCTCTCTGCTCAGCAGGGAGCCTGCTTCCCTCTCTCTCTCTCTGGCTGCCTCTCTGTCTACTTGTGATTTCTCTCTGTCAAATAAATAAATCTTTAAAAAAAAAAAAACTATTTTTTGGGGGGGAGAAAAATTTTTATTTGGAGAAAAATGTGGCCCAGTCCACAGTCCTGGATCTAGGTCAGAATCCCAGGAAGCTGGTATCAGAACTTCTCACCACTTCCCCAGGACCTTCACCAAGGAGCTGGTGTTTGGTGTGAAGTTGGAGGGTAAACAGGCCCCTTTGAGGGAGAACAATGGTTGTCAGGTGGAGTGTCACCTGAAAGCAGTGACCAACTTTGTCTTACCTCAGAGGGTGCAAATTCTGGCCCCAACTCAGCTCCCCTAAACATGGTACTTTCTTCTTCCTGACTTTGGAGAAAGTCCGGAACTCTGAAGAGTTGTGAAGCTGAGTTCCTCTGCACTTCCCAAAAGAAGTCTCAGAACTACAGCTCCAATAAAGGTGAGGACTTTCATGTGTTGTGGCTGAAACTTTTATATATATGAGTATAGAAATACAAATAAATGTGTATATATATATATATATATTCAGTAGACCTATAAAGGAGCAGTTTCTATGTTATTGAAGTTAAGTCAGTAGAAATTCAAATTAAAAAGTTGTAAGTTGGGACGCCTGGGTGGCTCAGTTGGTTAAGCAGCTGCCTTCGGCTCAGGTCATGATCCCAGTGTCCTGGGATCGAGTCCCACATCGGGCTCCTTGCTTGGCAGGGAGCCTGCTTCTCCCTCTGCCTCTGCCTCTGCCTGCCTCTCTGTTGCCTATGCTCGCTCGCTCTCTCTCCCTCTATCCCTGACAAATAAATAAATAAAATCTTTAAAAAAAAAAAAAAAAAGTTGTAAGTTTAGGATGCTAAATGTAATCCCCATGGCAACCACAGAGAAAATAGCTATAAAATACACACAAAAGGAAATGAGAAGATGATTAAAACATTTCGCTACCCAAAAAAATCAACTAAACACAAAAGTATATGGTAATGCAGGAAATAAGGGACAAAAATACCGTAAGGCGTTTAGAGAACATGTAACGAAATGTCAGAAGTCACTCTCAGGAGTAATTACTTTAAATTGACTAAACTGTCTAATTAAGACAGATGTTGGCAAAATTGACTTAAAAAACTGATCTGGCATCTGGGTGGCCCCGTCAGTTGAGCATCTGACTCTTGATTTTGGCTCAGGTCCTGCTCTCAGGGTCCTGGGATTGGGCCATGATCAGACTCCACACTCAAGGCAGCCTGCTGGTCCCTCTCCCCCTGCTCCCTCCCCTCTCGCTGCCTGTCTCTCTCTTTCTCTGTCTTTCTCTCTGTGTTAAAATAAATAAACAAACAAATATATAAAATCTTTTAAAATAATCTGATCCAACTGTGCTATCTATGTGAGACTCAGGTTTTTTTTTTTAATTTTTTCAAAATTTTAAGTAATCTCTACACCCACTCACAAGGCCAAGATCAAGAGTCACATGCTCCATTGATTAATCCAGCCAGACACCCTGAGAGACTTGCTTTAGAACCAAAGACAAACAGGTTGCAAGTGAAAAGATGGAAAAAAATATTCCATGCGTATACTAAGCAAAAGAGAAAGGTGTCTGAACTAATACCAGACAAAACAGACATTAAATAGACATTATAGCAAAAAAGTTTATAAGAGACAAAGAAGGGCATTTTAAGAGTTCATTAAAGTGTTCAACACAGCAAGAAGATAAAATTGTGAACATTAACATACCTAATAACAGGTCGTCATATTATATAAGTAGCAAAAACTGATGGAATTGAAGGGAGATATAGACAGTTATACAGTAATAGTTGAAGAATTCAATATCCCACTGTCAATAATGAACAGAACTAGACATAGAATAAGTAAGGAAATAGAGGACTTAAACTGCACAGTAAACTGACTAGATTTAGCAGGTATTTCAGAGCACTTTAACCACCAACCACAGAATACACATTCTTCTCAAGTGCACATGGAACATTTTACAGAATAGATAAGTCAGGCCACAGATTAAGTCTCAATCCATTTAAAAAGATAGATATCATACAAAGTATCTACTCTTGACAAAATGGGATGAAGTTAGCAATCACTAACAAAAGGAAAACTGGAAATTTCACAAAATTGTGGAAATTAGCACACTTTTAAACGACTAGTAAATCGCAGAAGAAATCACACACACACAAAAAAGAAAATAGTTAAACGAATGAAATTAAAAATAAAACGTGCCGAAATTTATGGGACATAGTGAAAGTGGTTCTAAAGGGAAAGTTTATAGCTATAAATGCTTACACACAAAAAAATAAGAAAAATCTCAAACCAATAACCTAACTTTACAATTCAAGGATCTAGATCTAGCAGAACAAACTAATCCAAAGAAAATGGAAGGAAGTAATAAAGATGAAAGCAAAGATCAATGAAATATAGAAGAGAAATCAATGAAACCAAAAGCTGGCTCTTCTAAAAGAGCAACAAAATTGAAAATCTGTTAGCTCGATGGATGAAGAAAAAAAGAGAACACTAAAATTACTAAAATCAGAAATGAAAGTGGGGACATTACTACCAATTCTACAAAAACTAAAAAGTATAAGAGAGTACTATACTGGGCGCCTGGGTGGCTCAGTCGGTTAAGTGCTTTTAGCTCAGGTCACAATCCCTGGGACCTGGGATTGAGTCCCACATAGGACTCCCTGCTCAGTGGGGAGTCTGCTTCTCTCTCTGCCCCTCCGCCCTGCTCATGCTTGCTCACTCTCTCTCTGTCAAATAAATAAGTAAAATCTTTTTAAAAAATGAACAAAGACCTTAATAGACATCTAGCTAAAAGAGATATACAAATGACAGATAAGCATATGAAAAGATGTTCCACAACATATGCCATCAAGGAAATGAAAATTAAAACAACAATGAGGGGTGCCTGGGTGGCTCAGTGGGTTGGGCCTCTGCCTTCGGCTCGGTCATGATCCCAGGGTCCTGGGATCGGGCCCTGCATGGGGCTCTCCGCTCAGCGGGGAGTCTGCTTCCCCCTCTCTCTCTGCCTGCATGTGATGTCTCTCTCTCTCTATCAAATAAATAAAATCTTTAAAAAATTTAAAAAAAAAAACAACAACAACAATGAGAAATACCATCACTAACCTATTAGAATGGTCAAAATCTAGGACACCCAACAGCACCAAATACTGGTGAGGATGTGCATCAACAGGAACTCTGATATATCATAATGGTGTTGTAGAATGCTACAGCAACTTTGGAAGACATTTTGGTGTTTTTTTTTACAAAACTAAACCTACTTTTTTTTTTTTAAGGTTTTACTTATTTATTGGTGAGAGAAAGAGAGAGAACGCGAGCACAAGCAGCGGGAGCTGCACTCCCTGCTGAGCAGGGAGCCCGACACTGGACTCAATTCTAGGACCCTGGGATCATGGCCTGAGCCAAAGGCAGACACTAAACCGTCTGAGCCAGCCAGGTGTCCCAAAACTAAACATACTCTTAACATACAATTCAGAAACTGAGTTCCTTAGTATTTACCCAAAGGAGATGAAAACATGTCTGCACAAAAACCTGCACGGGGATATTTCTAGCAGCTTTTTTCATAATTGCCCAAACTTAGAAGGAACCAAGATGCCCTTTGGTAGGGGAATGGTTAGATAAATAAGCCATGGTACATCCAGACAACAGAATATTATTCAGTGCTAAAAGGGAATAAGCTATAAAGTCATGAAGAGACATGGAAATACCTTAAGCGCATCTTACTAAGTGAAAGAAGGCAGTATGAAAAGGCTACTCACTATGCAATTCCAAATATAGGATGTTCTGGCAAAGACAAAACCATGGAGAAAGTAAAAAAGATCAGTGGTTTCCAGGGATTAGGAGGGAGGGAGGGATGAATGGGCAGAGCACTGAGGGTTTGTAGGGCAGTGAAAATACCCTGCAAGATACCATCATAATGGGTACCTGTCATTTATACATTTGTCCAAATCCATCAAATACACCACTAAGGGACGCCTGGGTGGCTCAGCTGGTTGGGCGGCTGCCTTCGGCTCAGGTCATGATCCCGGCGTCCTGGGATCGAGTCCCACATCAGGCTCCTTGCTCCGCAGGGAGCCTGCTTCTCCCTCTGACTCTTCCTTCCACTCTGTCTGCCTGTGCTCGCTCTCATTCACTCTCTCTCTGACAAATAAATAAATAAAATCTTTTTAAAAAAATAAAAATATAAATAAATAAATAAATACAAATACACCATTAAGACTGAACCATTATGTAAACTATGGGCTTTGGGGAACAAAGCTGTGCTAATGTAGGCTCATCAGTTGAACAACACACACTGATGAGTGATGTTGACCACAGGGGAGGCTATGCCTGTGTAGGAGTGGGAGGTATGTGGAAAATCTCTATATCGTCTTCTCAATGTAGCTGTGAACCTGAAACTGCTCTTTTAAAAAGTCTTTTTTTTTTTTAAAGAATGCTACTTACATAAGTAAACTGTATACTATAAACTTCCTTGATTCATGAAAAAAAATTACTGTCAAATGAAAACTTTTCTTGATACTCTATAAATTGCAGACATCCGATATACGTCCAAGAATCACAGACTGAGAAAGAGCTCTACAAGCTCCCAGCCCCAACACCATGAAAAATTTTCTATGGCTATTCATTGTTATTGCAACAGTAATGGTGTTCCCAATCTGCTTTTTCATCAGAGAAAATCCCTTTGATACTACAAGTTTCCTATCTTTGGTGAGTACCAGAAACTATGGATGGGGCAAAGTTAAAATCCCTTGACTTTAAAAAAAAAAAAAAAGATTATCTAATTATCTATTTGTGTGAAATTGTCACTAACACTGTAGACACTCAAAGAAGAGAAAAGATAATGAATTTGAGGACTCAGCATATCATTTTTCTTTGATGGAGAAAATAAGGGATGTGGCACTCCAAAACAGGGAATTTAGGGTTGAGGAAAAAATAACGCTTATTTAATACTTCGGCAAAGTTGGTTCTTTTTAAATAGCAATTGATGAGACATAAGGTACTCTGACAATTACCATATGATCTCTCTGATATGAGGAATCTGAGAGGCAGGGTGGAAGGTCATGAGGGGGAGGGAAAAAAATGAAACAATATGGGATGGGGAGGGAGATAAAGGGTCAGAGACTCTTGATCTCAGGAAACAAAAACCGAGGGCTGCTGAGCAGTGGTGGGGGGAGGGCTGGAGGAGCTGGGGGTGGGCAATGGAGAGGGTATGTGCTATGGTGAGTGCCATGAATTGTGTGACACTGATGATTCACAGTGGCAACCCTGAGGCAAATAATACTTTATATGTTAATTTTTTAAAATATTCTCTTTGTTTAGTAAGTTTCCCATTTTAGAAAATTTCCTTCAGTTTTAAAGTTACATATCTCCTCCAGCCCACTTTATATGGTAGGATGCCGAATTTCAGAAAAGTTAAGTCATCTATCGAAGCCAAGAAAAAGTCTCAAGAGTTGAGAAAATTGCTCTAGAAACCAGAAATGACAAGAAAAGGGAGAGTAGTAAACAAATTTGCAAGAGTGAAGTGCCACCTAGAGGAAAGAGTTTAGATTGGGACATGGGGTGGAATTACCTTCTCTCCTGTATCTCTCACACTTAGTAGATGTTTTGCCCTTCAAGGAACCCTTATCAAGCTGTAGTCATAGGGAACCCAGGAAAGCTAGCAGAATTCCAGTTCCCTTCATCCCAAGACCCACAGTATATACAAGAGCCCCTCGTGTAGAACTTCTTTAGAGAATAAGGAAGAAATTGAAGTCAGCCCTGAGCAACCTGCCCTGTATCCTAGAGATACTTCATTGTGTCATACAAAGAGAATCCACTCAACTATTATTCCCAAAGGGCTTGAATAATAGAGCTGAAACTTACTTTCTTCTCAGGAGGAAAACAAGATGGTAGCTTGGCAGAGAGCCCGGATGCAGATCAACCCTGGCAGAACAAACCACTTGGAAACCTTCAAAAATATGCAGAAAAAGTTAGAACTGTTCAAAAACATAAACGCCCAAATCTTGATTGGAGCTCCTCCTTTGAAAAAAAGTGAGTGTATGCACAAGGGGTATGGAACATGCTGGAACAGGTCAGACAAGAGTAGAGACAGAAGGCAGTAGGAAGGAAATGGACCTATGACAACATTTGATACAGTGGATCACTCTTCTTTTAACATTCTTCAATTGCTTACAGAATTCCAAACTCTTCTGGTTTTCTTCCAGCTTCACTAGTAGATCCTCAGTCTCTTTTGCTGGCTTATCTTCTCTCTCCATTGCCTAAATGCTGATGTATCCTAGTTCTTGTCTAGACTCACTGTCTTGGTGACCTCATCTAGTCTCACAGCCTTAACTACCATCTGTGTGCTGTACGGCTCCAGTCTAGATCTGACTGCGGTCCTCACCGACTTCTGCAGTAATGGTACCCCTCTTTCCCTATTGCTGGTAACTGTGCTAGCATCCATTATGAAGTCTATGGCTAGAGACTATGTGGCTTTTATCTGTCAGCTCAACCAGGACTTTGTGATTCTCTTCACTAAACAAGCTTCATTCTGGCATTGTGTACCCTTCTGAGGTCCAGCTATGGCATTCATTTGATCCCCATATGTTGTGATGGTATCTGATAAGAAAAAATAAACCTTGTGACAGAATAACCATTAACTGACTCAGATACTTTAAGAATTCAAAGGACAACACAAAGTTATTTATTGTCAATAAAATAAGATTAAGTTCAAGAGGGCTTAAGCTTGTTGGTCTTAAAAATACAAAGAACTCTCAGCAAGGAAAAACTACATTTTTAAGTTTAAGTGCATTTTTGAATTGAATGCATTTTGAAATATCTGTCTGATCCCATGATGTGTTTTATCTTATTCTAAAAAAAAAATTTTAGGGGGCGCCTGGGTGGCTCAGTGGGTTAAGCCTCTGCCTTTGGCTCAGGTCATGATCTCAGGGTCCTCGGATCGAGCCCAGCATCGGGCTCTCTGCTTGGAGGGGAGCCTGCTTCTTCCTTCCTCTCTCTCTGCCTGCCTCTCTGCCTACTTGTGATCTCTTCTCTGTCTGTCAAATAAAATAAATAAAATCTTTTTAAAAAATTTTTTTAATAAATAAATAAATAAATAATAAAATAGAAAGAAAAATTGGGGCACCTGGGTGACTCAGTGGGTTAAGCCTCTGCCTTTGGCTTGGGTCATGATCTCAGGGACCTGGGATCGAGCCCAGCATTGGGCTCTCTGCTCAGCAGGGAGCCTGCTTCCCCCTCTCTCTCTGCCTGCCTCTCTGCCTACTTGTGATTTCTCTCTCTGTCAAATAAATAAATAAAATCTTTTAAGAAAAGAAAAATTACTAAACTTGTATTAATTGGGCTCAGGACCCAACTTCAAGAGACTACTTGCCTAAGATAGGACAATTTAAACATCAATAAAATTTCTGTGGTTTGAATCATAAAATTCATGAGTTCATATGGATACCAAAACAAACAAACAAACAAAAAACCAACCAAACCATTTTGCCACAATTGGAAAATGCTAGGCAACCAATCATTATTTTGAAAGCTGGTGAGTAAAAGGAAAGAATCAAATACTTATCTCATTTACCTATACGAACTATACCTCTG